>NC_080784.1:22207500-22820000 GCF_028018385.1 Neofelis nebulosa
TTTGCTGCTCACTCAGTGTTAGGGGTGCAGCTTTGAAAAGTCACTTCCTTGTCCTCTGTGTTTTCGATGAAAAAGCAGAAGCAGTAAAGAGATCAGACAACTTGCCCAAGGTCATGCTGTGCTATCCGAGAACCTGAGTCAAGGACCCAGGCCGCCTGACTCCCAGCCTGCTGTTGTTTGCTGTCCGCTGCGAGTATAGAGTATAAAGGAACCGCCTTGGTGTCTTTAAAACTCCACACGTCGCTAGTTTAATTTAAGAAGCGAAGCCCCGGAAGTTAAAGGTCACAGGGGAACCAGTAAAATGCCATTGCTAGATTCTATTTAAAGAATATTAAATATGCCTGGGATAGGAAATATAGTCAGGTAGAAGATCTAACCTAGCAAAAGTGGAAGAATCACTTAGGGGCTGAGATGCTGTTGGCATTTTGGGCAAGACAGTTTATTCATTGCGCGGGGCTGTTCTGAGCACTGCGGCTCATTCAGCATCCCTGGTCCCATTGCTCCCTAAATGCCAGAACCAACGCTCCTAGACATTCTGACGAAACCATCCTCTCCCTGGAGACACTACCACCTTCAAGACAACCACCATTAGACTAAAGAATAGTACAGAAGCTTCTATCTTTATTTTTTATGTTTATTATTTATTTTTTCAGAGAGGGAGAGACAGAGACAGAGTGTGAGCAGAGGAGGGGCAGAGAGAGAGGGAGACACAGCATCTGAAGCAGGCTCCAGGCTCTGAGCTGTCAGCACAGAGCCCGACGTGGGGCTCGAACTCATGGCCCATAAGACCATGACGTGAGCCTCCATCTTGACCGACTGAGCCACCCAGGCACCCCCAGAAGTTCCTATCTTAAACAGATAGTGGAATGTAGGATTACTTTACCATAATGTCCATTTGCATAGAAAAAGAGTACATTTATGTTAAACTATATAATGAAATATCCTCATTTGGAAGAACGTTAAGTTTATTTCCAGAGACATCGAAGAAAAGATGAAGTTTTATCATGTTTGCATTGCATGAGTGTGGTCATATCTCAGGCCAGATATTAGAAATATAACGGAAGTACCTGGGTTAAAGAGTTCCGTTAGCTTCAGGCGGTTGCTCCAAAAAATCTGGGTGCGAATTCCGGTTTTGCCACTTACTAGCTGTTTGATCTTAAGCAAGTTACTGAAATTCTTCGACCTTTCTTAAGGATATTTCTTGTTTTCTCAACAAAAAAGATGGAAAAGCAACACGTGAAAGTCCTTTAATAAATCCAGTCATTCATCCACTCATTAAAGTTTGATGAGTTCCTGAGTTTGAGGTATTGTGATAGGTGATGATACATGGTGAGCCAAAAAACCACACCAAACACAACAAAGAACCTGCCTTAATGAAGTTTATAATACAGCTAAAGAAAATGTCCACGTTTGCAGCTGCTTTTTGAATGGGGATAACTTTATTTAGGAGGTTCACTGGTGTGTACATCATCAAAAATATCCCGCTGGTTTGTATACTGTGTAAACGCACATAAAACCTGTTCAAGACATGTACTTCCAGATTCAAGAATTGATTTGGATGCCATGACCTACGATGTGGGCCGTCTGTTTGTGTCCAGAAGTGAAACTATTCATAACCCGTGTGGTATCTGGACATGTTCATTTGAACAATTGGATGTCATAATGTATATTCCTCAAACTTCGAAGTCCATTTTTAGTATAAAAGCATAAATTTTACGCAAGATCTTTGGGATCTTCCCACCAAAGCAGGGCATCGTCCAGCTACTTTAAATAATCTCCCATGCCGGGTATTTCCATTTGCCCTTTCAGTTCCATTCTCTACCCTTCTTTGTGTTATGGGTGGCTCACCTTTTAAGATTTATAATCAAGGGACTCCTTCAAACTCTGGATTCTTGTTGGCTCAATCAGTCAGAGGCAGGCAGGTGATGGAGAGGGCCAGAGAATAAAGGGGATGCGGGTTAGTATTTGCTTCACTTCCCAGATGTATGAAGATCACAGCTTCTGTGACTAAAGCTACCCCCACTCTTTGTCTCATCAGACCTGGGGCAGGGCTAGTACCCAACTCCCTGGGGTGCTCGACTGTACTCTGTTGTTTTCTTTTAGTAGATTCTTCTCAGTTACCACTCTTGAGTATGTTCTCTTCCCTACCTCTTCCACCACTGATATGACCCTTTGCAAGACTGTCTATGAATCTCAGTGGTCTATTTTTTGCTGCATAAAAAAAGGACACAAATGCCCACTGAATTCTCACTTAGAAAGTCAGTATTATGTTTAATTGCCTCTTGCAAAATAAAAAATCATAGACTTAGACATTACCGAAAAATACGTAACAGAAAATTTGGAGACAGAGAAAGACAGAAATCTCCCATGATATCACCAACTACCACGACCATTATTGTTATTTTAGCATGTTCTCATCCGGTCTCTCTTTGGTGCATATTTTTCCAACATACAATTTTGTGTTCTTTCATAAATTTATCACAAGTATTTTTCATATTACTCCATGGCCTTCAGAATGATTTTAAACAGTTCTGCAGTATTCTATTCTGTAGAAATACTATAATTCATCAAAGCATTCCTCTGTTGCTGAACATTTAGGTATGTTTTCTAAGTTCTCACTGGTATAACATAACATAAAGCTTACCCAGCTCACACACTATTTCCCTTATATTTTGTTATTTTCTTTGGATAGATTCCCAGAGATGAAATGAAATGAAAAAGTCAACTTTGAAAAATTATGCAGCTGTAGTAACTTTAAATATGTCCACAAATTCTTTGATATTCCTCCCTTCAGGAAGTGGAAGCTAATTCTCCTCTTGAGTATAGACTGGACTCACTTATAACGAATAGAATAAAGCAGAATTGATGGTAGAAAACTTCAAAACCTAGGTAAAAAAGTCACCATGACGTTCTCCTCTCTCTCAGATCAGCCCTATGGAGAGACCCATGTAGCAGGGGACAAAGCCTCCATTGAACAGCCATGAGAGAGAGCCTTCTTGGAAGCGGCTACTCTGGCTTCAGCCATGCCCACAGTGTCTCAGCAGATGTCCAAGGTAGAGAAGGTCTTATCTCCAAGACATTCATGAGTATGGCATTTGAATAGAGAGAAGCCAATAAGATACATAGGAGAGCCACAACGTTTTAAAGAGAAATCTACTCATAGAAACACTACTGGAGACAGAGATAGTAGTAGTGCAAAGGGTCCTTTGGACTTCCAAATTGCTTTAAGTTGGACACCTTGGAGGAAATCACATAGCTGCACATGTATATTACACTCCGAGGGATGACTAAGATGACAGAACCAAGAGCCCAGAGAGCAGCCCAGGGCTGTAGAGAAATTATTCCTGGGCAGGAAGAAGACTGAATCTTAATGAAGGACCTTCCAGCCTTTCAGCAAGGCTACAAACCACTGACTCCTTTATTCTTCCCAGCTTCCCCCCTTTTAAGCAAGAATGTCTTGTTTAAATGGTTATCCTGTCTCTGTTCCACCATTGTATACTGGGTGTGTGTGTGTGTGTGTGTGTGTGTGTGTGTGTGGCAGGGGCAGGTAACTTGTCTCTGTTCTTCACACATCTTCAGGTTGAGAGAAGCTCTACTGAAGGACTGTACCCAAGGAGCCTCATCCATACCAGAAACTAATTTAGATGATGAGATTCTGGAGTTTGAGCTGACGCACTAGATTTTGTGGACCTTATGAAGAGTGCGTATATTTTACATGTAGGAAGAATGTAAGTAATTTGTGGACAGAGGATGGACTGTGGTATTTTTAAATGTATCCCCTCAAGAGGTAGAGTCCAATCCCCCCCCCCTTCATGCGAGTGTCCATGGACTTAATGACTCCTTTCTAATGACTAGAATAAAGTAGAAGTGAGAGAGGGAAACTTGTACAACTAGGTTGTGCAAGCCCCTGTGCCTCTTTCTCGGTTATTCTGGGAGAAGTTAGCTGCCGTGGCATGAGCAGCTGAATGGAGTGGTCCACGTGGCAAGAAACAAGAGTCCTCCAAGAGAGCCATGTGCGTGAGCTTTCCTGGAAGTCAATCCTCCAGTTGCAGTCATGCCTTCAGATGACTAGTCCTAGCTCACAGCTTGATTGCAACCTTGTGAGAGACCCTGGGGCTGGATCACCCAGCTAAGCTGCTCCCGAATCTCCCACTCTCAGGAACTGTGTGAGATATTAAATGTTTTCTTAGGATTCTGCACTTTGGGTACTGTGCCTGGCAGCAATAGATAACTAATATAGCACAAGGGGAAATATTCTTTTGTAGCATTTGTCAAATAAGTTCAAATATGAGGCACTTAGCGAACTTCCCAATCTCAGATAATCATGGCAAATTATTGCCCCTTGAGGTACAGGGAAAAAGCCAGTGAGACACAGAGGGAAAGTAAAGAGGAAGATAAAAGAAGAGAGGACTAAAAGAAGGAATAAAAGAAAAAATAGCAAGAGAAGGACACAGGAAAGGTGTCCATATTTCCTAGTTTACTCAGGACAGTCCCAGTTTGTAGTGTTGTCCTAATACAATTATAACTAGAATCTCCTTTCACTTTCAAGGGTCTTGGTTTGAAGGATAAATTATATGACTCTAGCTAGAGGCCAATATTTCAGTCTTCCATTCTCACTGTTTTTTTGCCTTAATATTCTATCTGTTTCCCATGGCTTCCCATGTTGCCCCAGCCTCTTTCCAGTCTGTTCTGATACTAGCCCAGAGTCCTAACTTTCCCACCAAACCACAGCCTGTCACTGGCACCAGCTCCAGGAGTTAGAGGTCACCTCTGTCCACTCCCTCGTGTTCTTTCATCACAGTAAGCAGTTTGTCACAGCAGCAAAGAGATCAGTGTAGGAACTAGACAAGGGTCTGGATCTTGGTTGTATACCTGCTGGGGGAATTACTTAACTTCTTTAAGCCTCAGATATAAGCTTCAAAATAGAATATTATCTACTATCTTATAGGGATGTGGAAGATGTTAATGGGATTGTGTACATAATGTGCTTAGCACAGTGCCTGACATATATATGCTGGGCACTGTACCTTTAAGCATTTTATATGCATAATATATTTGACGAATATATGTTAGTTATAATCTTAACTTACTGTCACAGAAAACAAAGTCATCTCATTGAGGCTGAAGCACCTTAGGTGTCGGGACATGTATTTTACTGGGGAACCCTCAAGTACATGAGTACTTGTATTTATTAGTTTTAATGTTAGAAGGCAGAGACATGGTTAGGAAATGTGTTTAGGAGTAAAGTAAAAGTCAGGCAAAGACTATATTTGCTTTTCAGGCTTGATATGTTTTACTTTGCTCATTCATTCATTCATTCATACATTTATCCACTTGTTCTTTCAACAAAGATATATTAGTTATCTACCAGATCACACGCACGATGCTAACCACAGGATTGAGCAATGCTTTGCAACAAGAATAAAGCTGTATTCCCACTTCTTCCAGGAAAACATTACATTTAAAAAAGGTGTTATGTGGGAATATGAGTGACTAGTGATCTGAAGCCAAATTAAAAAATATATACACACACACACACACACGTATGTTTTTCAGGGTGACTAGATTTTATTTTAAATTAGTTTTGAGCAATAGAAGCAATTTGCTGCTATAAAAAGGAATGGGTTTTAGCTTTTGACTTGATTTTTTTTTAAACTAAGAGTGGGAAAATGCAAATTATGTGAATATATAATTCGGAATCCTGGTGATGGGAGCAGAAGGAGCTGACAGGAAGACAGAATTCTTTTTTTTTTTTTTTTGCCATAGGCAATCCTTTTCTCTGTTTTTAGGAAAAAAGAAAACTAGTAGACAGAAATAGTCCTAGGCACATGGATTATATATTTCATATGCATAGCATAAAATATTCAGTAAAGTTAAGTAGGTGTCTGAAAACCAAGAAACTTTCAATACATGAAGGTGACGACAACAATTAAAGTAGGATGCCTTCAACCTATATGGTAGGTTTAAGGCATTTGGCAATATCACTTTGTTTTCATTTTTAAAAATATATTTTCTTTTCACTATTTTTAATTCCCTTTGATAATGAGCACCGCTTTATACTTTTCAATAGCCCATGGATTTTTACCTCTGTGTTCATCTTCAAGGTCAAGTTTATGAACATGCTACAAATAAGCTAACTGTAAACGAGTTAGGGATGTTTTTTAGGAGTAACAATAACCAAAATTTATTAAGTGTTTGTTAAATTCAAAGCCGTACAGGCCATTTCCCCTCTAATTCTCACAACAGCCATGGGACTCCGCCGCTGTCATTGTCTTATCCCACATGTGAAAAAGGCATGGAAAGTGGAAGAACCTTGCTTGACTACAAAGGTAGGTGGTGACAGAGTCAGGATTTGAACCTGGGAGTCTGGCTCGAGACCCATGCTTAACCACACTATTTTGAATGGATGGGCTAAATGTTTTTCACCTGTTTATGGATATTTCCCAATTAGTCTCTTTTGAAAACGTTATATCTTCTTGGGTTCTCTTTTAAGTCCTTGCCCTTGTCTCTGTTCTATCCAAGGATCATTTAACCTGATAAATATGCAAGTCCGCACCTGTCTGCATGATGCACTGACTCATTCATTTAGCTGAAAGGTAGAAGCCAAATTGGTTTTTAAAAATACATAGGAATCTAATTGAAAAATTTCATGAATCACCTTAATGAGAAACCAGTAGCAGAATCTCAAGTACAGAGAGCCTCAGACAATTGCCTTTTAAAAGCCCTGGTCAACTATACATATTCATCTTGAATGAAAATGCCTCTCTAGCAAGACATTGCATGGCAGTAGTAATTACTGAAGTTTAGGATGTGAAAACCATCTCAAGTGACTTAAATTATTGTTCCTTATTCTTCTGTGTTTGAACATCATGATGTGTCTCCTTAGTATTGAATAGTGAGGTGGCCAGTATTCTTTCCAGCACTGGGTAAATTAAAGACAAACAAAGTTGATAACATCTCGCTCTTATTTGTTCTTTATAAATTTACATTCTGCCGGATTTATAAGCTTCACTTTGTACCTTTTTCTTGAAGTGTATGTATTTATTTTGAGGGGGGGGGGTGCGGAAGAGGCAGAGAGAGAGGGAGAGAGAATCCCCAGCGGGCTCCCATGAACTGTGAGATCATGACCTGAGCCGAAATCAAGAGTAGGTCACTTGACCGACTAAGCCACCCAGGCGCTCCGACTTTGTACCTTTTGAGAACGCAGCCATTTGGAATTTGGTTGTTAAGGAGAGTCCCTAAGTTGTGTTGCTGAAATGTGAGGAATCCCTTCAGACGGTTCGCCGCAGCTCGCTGGGTGTCACTTCTCCCAGAGCGTAACACCCCGTGTTGCCCAACGCTGTGAGGGCATAAGCAGGCCGCTTATCATCCTGATGGCTTTTCTCCTGCCCTTTTTTCCTCATGGAAAGTCATTTTTCCCATTGGAATTTTGAGACAATCAATATCCACTTGCAAATAGCATAAACTATTTCTTTTTCTTCATTTGTTTCTTACCACCCTATATCCCACCAAACCCACAGATGCCTTTGCACACTGGCCCAAATTTCCACAAACCAGGGCAAGAATGGCTGCATAAATTTTGGACCCTTCTGCAAAATGAAAATGCAGAGCTTTTTGTTCAAAAAAAAAAAAAAATCCAGGAAAAAACTAAGGTAAAGCCTAAGTTTTTTTTCTTCCATGCTCTCTCTTGCTCAACTTGTCGTGATGTTTTCTGTGTGCTATTTCTGTCACGTCCAGTAAATAAAAATTAATAATGTTAAATTATTAACGTGGCTTTCACCGTTCTTCATATTCTGCAATGCCAGTTGTGAATGCAGCTATCAGAGCATTTAATGACCATGTGGAAACATCAAAATTACATAATTCCTATTTCATGGGACCCCTTCCACTTGGCCAGAAGAGGCATATCCAAGTTACTCAGGAAGGTTGAGGAGGAAGAGAGAGTTCATCCAGCACAAAGCAGGCTGAGGTAGACTCCTTCAGGCATCGAGACACTTGCAAGGTGAGCGTGGGCCTTCACGGGTGCCCTGAGACCTTCTCCCATGACTCCGGATGCACTTGCATTTGTCCAGGCCTGACGGCTGCCGGTCCCCTCTCGTGCCAGCTGCTGGACTGATGCGTCTCCACGCTTAGGTGGAGAGCACCCTGGCGAAGTCCAGACAGACGTCTCCGCTTTCCACAGGCCTGATACTTCAACCCGTGTGGATAGGCAACCCCCCAGGGGACTGCAGGCTCTGAGTTAGAAAACTGTAAGTACTTAGAGGAGGATTGGGTCAAAGGCTCGTCTCCACTGAGCTGTGGCCTCTGGCTGCCTGCCGGCTCCTGATGTCTCGTGGCACTGCCAGTTAGGGCAGGATGTCCCCCACCATCCTATGCCCCAAGGTTTTGCTGGATGCGGATGCCCCTCCCCATTTCTACCCGTACCTTCACCCTTGTCCCTGCCAGGGGGCTGGAGGTTAGGCAAACACTTGGGCAACGGTGGGGAGGGTGCGGCCGGGCAAGGCGGAAGATAGCCAAGAGCCCACCGTGGGGAGGCGGGGAGGAGGTGGGAAGGAGAACTGTGTGAGCGGAGGCTCCAAGCCCCCTGGGCAATCTCCGTTGTCTCAATAATTTCACCTATAAATCAAACATTCAAAGATAACATTATTAAGAATTCGAAGGTGGTGACCACAGAGCGTTAGACCTCAAATGTCCTGGGCTTTGTGCGGGGACACTGATCACATGACCATGAAATCAGTCCTGCTCAGGAATGTTATGAGGGAGTTAGTTGACCCACAAGGAGGTAGGAGTCAACAAACAACATAGTCTTAAAATGGAATAAAGAGAAAATAGCTTTCTGTTGTTCCTTCCCATGATTCGTACACGAAAAGTCTTAAATACCTATTTTATGTTCTTTAAGAAAATTTGACAAACCTCCCACTGACGCATATAAAAAAATCGACAGGAAATACAACTTTCCCCATTCAAACCATATTCAGTGTTCTTGGTTAATAGCAATAACAATGGTACTACTAGCTGAACATATCTAGGAGACATTGTGCTAATTAAGCACTATGTAGTTCTTAATTTTTAGTTCTATAAATTTACTTTATCGAAGTTATCTCATCTAATCCGTGTAACATGGGGCAGATACAATTTTTAGCCCCAATTTGGAGATGAGGATCTTGATGTAGGAAAGTCAGCCTGTCTAAGGCCAGGATCCAAAAAGAATGCTCTACTATGATCAGACTCTATTACAGTAATGTAGGATAATTCAATACTTAGAAGCCTATAAAGCAGATATGGCTCATATGGAGGTCAAATTCAAAAACTGTGCAATCTTCGCTGGAAGCTGACAAGGGATTCGAGACGATTCAATGCTCATTCCTTTTTCCAGGCTCTTTTAAATCCAGGAAACAAAGGATACTTTGTTAACAAGATAAAGTATTTGTGTCCAATCAACAGGAAAATATTATGCTTCATTGAAAACATTAGAGATAACCTTATTAAACGAGAACTCAAGATTTCTGCTGTCACAATTAGTATTTTACATCATTCTGGAAGCTATAATCGGTGCAGTAATACAGGAAATAGATATTAGAGCAATAATACAGGAATGGGCAAAGACACATTTACCATCATTTGCATATGATATGATTTACCACCAGAAAACTCAAAAGAGTCAACAGAAAAAGATGTCAGAACTACTAAGAGTTTAGTTAAGTAGCTGGAGAAATCAATTGTTGTTCTATATACCGACAATAATCAGACAGAAAAGCCAACGGGAAAAATTCCCATTTTTAACAGCAACAAGTATGGAATATCTAGAAAAGACCTTCTTAGATGTAGTATGACTTAGATAATGAAAGCCATACATTTTGAGGATACACTACTGAGATAATTGTTCCTGGATAGGATAAAAATACTATAAAGGTGGTGTGGTGGTTATTTCGCGTCAACTTGACTGAGCCATGGAGTACCCAGATATTTTGTTAAACATCACTCTGGGTGTTCCTGTGAGGGTGTTTTGGATGAGATTAACATTTAAGCTGGTAGACTAAGTAAAGCAGATTGCCCTCTCTAATGTGGTGGGCCTCATCCAGTCCATTGAAGCCTTGACTAGAACAAAGGAATGCCTTCCTAGAGTAAGAGAGGATTCTTCCTGCCTTACTGCCTTTGAACTGAAACATTGGCTCTCGAGCCTGTCAGCCTCAGGACTGGAACTAAACCATCAGTATCCTTAGTTCTCAGGACTCAAGATTCAGATTGGGACTAGACCGTCAGCTGTCCTGGGTCTCAGCTTGCTGACTCACCCTGCAGATCTTGGGACTTGTCAGTCTCTGTAATCTGGTAGGCCAGTTCCTTCTAGTAAATCTCTCTCTGTATACATGTACATCCTATTGGTTCTGTTTCTGTGGAGAATCTAATACAGTGTCCATTCTTTTGAAATTAATTTATCATTTTAAAGTGATTCCAGTAATCACTTGGGAGGAGATATGGTAAGATGATTATAAAGTTCATCTGAAAGTATAAACATGTAAGAACAGTTAAGAGGGGCGCCTGAGTGCTCAGTCTAAGGTTAAGTGTCTAACTTCAGCTCGGGTCATGATCTCACCTCCGTGGGTTCGAGCCCCCAGCATCAGACTCTGTGCTGACAGCTCAGAGCCTAGAGCCTGCTTCACATTTTGTGTCTCCCTCTCTCTCTGCCCCTCCCCTGCTCACGCTCTCCCTCTCCCTCTCTCTCTCTTTCTCTCTCAAAAATAAAAATAAACATTAAAAAAAAAGAATAGTTAAGAAAGTTTATGAAAAGAAGAATTTAAGTGTTGTTGTTGTAGGGGGATGTAGACTAGTCTTATGGAATATGAAAACATAAAGCTACAATAATTTAAAAAATGTGGTTACAAGGATAGACCATCCAAAGGAAGAGAATAGTATCTTAAAACTGATTCAGGTATATAAAAATATTTAAAATATAATTTGCTTTACATTATGTGGCAAAAAGAATTATTCTGTAAATAGTGCTGGATAAATTGGCTAGATATTTGCAGGGAAATATAGGGTTAGGTCCTCACTTTTTTTTTTTTTTTTACCATTTCACAAAATTAATCCTAGTGAATTTTTTAGTTAAATGCAAAGAAAATACAAACTATAAAAATATATGACAGAGTAGTTACCAAATTGGAAGAAGAATTTCTAAGCTTAAAAGCAATGGAAGAAATGGGATATTTAAAAAAATCACATTCAAATACATAAAAATGAGAACCTTTGAGATTATATATATGTATATCCCCAACAATACACTGGAAGGTTATTCACAACTTATATGAAAAAAGGGCTATATTTTTATACACAAAGAAATCAAATGAAGAGAGATTTAAGGAACTAAGACCTGGGGGCACCTGTCCAGCTCAGTCAGTTGAGTGTCGACTTCGGCTCAGGTCATGATCTCGCTGTTTGTGAGTTCCAGCCCGTGTAGGGCTCGCTGCTGTTGGTGCAGACCCTTCTTCATAGCCTCTGTCCCCTCCCCCTCTCTGCCCCTCCCCTGCTTGTGCCCTCTATCAAAAAAGTAAATAAACATTAAAAAAATATTTTAAAAACCCTAAGCCCTCAATATTTGTGACAAAGAACATGAGCCGACAATGTGTAAATGATAACAATGTCAATGGTGAGCAAACGGTGCCAAAACAAAGGGATTTCTCGCTTCTGGTAGTGGTGGGACAACGTGATCAGACTAACTCTCCCAGAGAGAATAATTCCATGGTACTCACTCCTGCCACAGCTAGAGCATTTGGGTTCAGGAATCCAGGGGCAGAAGTGAGAATGGCTCCTGTCATTATTATACCTACTACCCACTTAGAGAGTATTTTGCTTCTCATTCCGGCATCTTTGAGCTCTGCTGGTCTGGAGACCTTAGTCCTTAGAAGGAACATGGTTCCACCAGGGGACATAAAAATGCTTCCATTATTGGAGAAAGAAGAGATTGCCATCTGGCTACTGTGGACTCCCATGCCACTGAACCAGCAGGCAGAAAGATGGGTTGTTCTAGGTGGAGTGATTAGTCCCTATTACCAAGAAGAAACTGGGTTCTGCTACCCAGTAGAGGCAAGAAGGACTGTGTATGGAACCCAGGATATATTGTGGGGTTTCTTAGGACTCCATACCCAGTAGGAAGGAAGGGTTAACAGAAAACTAAAGGGACACACACACAAAAAATAGACCTACCCTATGACCCAGCAACAGCACTGCTAGGAATTTACCCAAGGGATACAGGAGTGCTGGTGCATAGGGGCACTTGTACCCCAATGTTTATAGCGGCACTTTCAACAAAAGCCAAATTATGGAAAGAGCCTAAATGTCCATCAACCGACGAATGGGTAAAGAGGATGTAGTTTATATATACAATGGAATACTACTTGGCAATGAGAAGGAATGAAATCCTGCCATTTGCAGCAATGTGGATGGAACTGGAAGGTATTATGCTAAGTGAAATAAGTCAGAGAAAGACAGCATGTTTTCACTCATATGTGGATCCAGAGAAACTTAACGGAAGACCATGGGGGAGGGGAAGGGGAAAAAAAGGCAAACCGTAAGAGACTCTTAAAAACTGAGAATAAACTGAGCGTTGATGGGAGGTGGGAGGGGGGAAAGTGGGTGATGGGCATTGAGGAGGGCACCTGTTGGGATGAGCACTGGGTGTTGTATGGAAACCAATTTGACAGTAAATTTCATGTTAAAAAAAAAAAAGAGCAGATAGTGGAAGAAGTCATCGATCACAATTAGGACCTTGTGACCAGTTATAGAAATGACTGTAGTTGCTTTTCATATTTTCCTTTTGCTTCTTACAGGTGTGTGCTTATGGGTACATGTCAACAATATTCCTCTTCTCTTTCCTTTCCATTAAAAATGTTTCTATACAGATTGTTAGAGCTTAATTTTATAGTTTAGTCATTAGGCAACAGAATACTCAGTGGAACTGGCATGGATTTTGAGGGGTAATTGATAACAGCCACAGTGGTGTATCGAGGGATTGTTGGGCTCATAATTGAGTTGTTTCACTTGCATATGGCGTTCCAGAGTGTGTAGAGGTTACATATGAAAGCTGAGTGTCAAAGGGGTGGATTATGCTTTTATCAGTTAATTTCCTTTTAGCTCCCAATTCCCCCCTTTTGCCTGCTCTGTAATAAAGATGTGCTTTGTAAATGTTTCTGATTTGCCAGCCAGCTTGGTGTTAAACCTTGTCAGTTACAGGGTTCTGGAAGGACACCGGAGGAGGAAGGGATTTTCTCCTCCTGGCATGGCCCAGTCTCTAGGCTCCCAGGCTCCACCTGTTCCCTGTGTGGTCTTTCCAGTGCTAAGTTCCTGCGGGATACGACCTCCTCTAGGATTTGGTGACCGCCTGCCTCCCCCACTGCTCAATTCAGGCAACTGTGGTATATCTGGGATCCCGATAGCGATAGCGTGGGACCGGGCCCTGACCCCGATCACTTCTCCCACATCCTGTCTTCGGCCGGGAGATCCCAGGGCAACCTTGGAAGTGCGCCAGACTTGGGCAGAAGGCTCCTGCTTCTGGCTGTGCCCAGCCACCTGCAGCCCTGGCCGGCACCTGATGAGCCCCAGGGCTCACCGCGGACGCTGTGATGACCGAGGGCTCGACTGCTCTGTGGACCGTCCTCTCCGGTACCCCAGACTTCCAGCAAGTCTCACTTAGGAGGCACCTCAGCATCTTCACCAATCTGGTGATTCAAAGCTGTGCCCTTTTCAAAGTCTGTTTCTTTAAACCCTTTAGCATATTTATAAGCGCTCTTAAACTTTCTATCTGCTGATTGAAGCATCTGAGCCACCACTGGGTCCGTTTCTAGGGTCCATTTTACCTCTGGCCAAGGGTCACATTTTCCTGCTTAGGGTATAGAATACTTTTGTTTGGGCAGGTGGTCACTATACTGGCAGATCAGCTTGTGCCTATTGTGGATTAATTTTCGGTTTTATTAGGATGGGTTTAGAATTGCTTTTAGAGTAGAGTTACTCTCTTTTCTCAAGTTTATTTATTTATTTTGAGAGAGAGAGAGAGAGAGAGGGTATAAGCCAGGTGGGGGGCGGGGGGGAGACAGGGAGAGAGAATCCCAAGCAGGCTCCACGCTGTCAGCACAGAGTCTGATGTGGGGCTGGAACTCACAGACCGTGAGATCATCACCCGAGCCAAGGTTGGACGCTTCACGGACTGAGCCACTCAGGCGCCCCCAGAGAAGTCTTACTCTTAAGGCATGTCTTTCATCGAATTGTTGGGTTGCTCCCTAAGGTCTTCACATCCTGCTGGTTTGAACTCTGATGCCCCCGGCGCAGTGTGACCCCCAGTAGTGGCCTTCTGCCATGCAGCCTCGTGGAGTCTAGCCCTGCGTATGTGCGGCACGATAGAAGGATAGAAGGATAACTCAGCCATGGCTGGACCCCAAACTCTAAATTGAGGTTTTGAGTCCAGCAATTAAATATTTCTAGAAATTCTATCTGGCAAGTATATCTGTTTAATCCCAATGTTTTGTGTTGTTGTGAAACTCATTTTGGTGACTTCAGCTTGTTTCCTAAGGAGCCCTGGTGCGTTCTGGGTTCAGTTCCAACGTTTGATTTGTTGGGGTCTAATTTGCAGTCTCTGTTGCTTCTCACAGTGGCTGGCCATGTCTGGGTTTGCCTGCCTTTAAGAGGTTATGACTGTAACCCAGGAGAGTCCTGTTGGTTTCTTCTTTCAGCCGGTGTGTGTCCCTGGGTGGGTACAGGGGTCTCAGGACCCTTCAGGGCCTGCCTGAAGGTTTTAGCCCAGAGGAGGGGGCCTTGGATTCAGGTTCTCCTCCTGCCTGCTGTTCCAAGGTTCCATATGCTCACCTGCTGGCAGTACAGAACTCTGGCCTCAGGCCAATCCTGCCCCTTCACAAAGCCTGCAGGCTCCCTCCTCTTCAGGTTCCAGGCACCTGCGAAGTCTGCTGCCCTGGCTGGTTGTTCCTGGTTGTCACCTATGTTCTGGGTTATTTCGAATTCTTCACTCTGGCTACTTGAGGGGCAGGTCTTGGAGTTCTAAAAATTTATGTTTACCTTTTTTTTTTTTTTTGAAGGGAAAAATCCCTGGAGATGAGAAATGCTTGTGCGTGTTGTAACTGGTGGTCTAGCTATTGTGGAAGAGACATTTACCTCTGACCTTTTGGGGAACAAAAATACACGTATTAATTTTATAATCGGGAGAAGAACAAAGTCAACAGCTATCTGTATCTGAATTAGTAATGTACATATTTATGCGGTAAATAATCACTATGAGAAATTATTGGTATAACCTGTTTTGCATTCTCGGGTTGCCTAATTTATTTCTCGAGTCCAAACACTGGCTAAAGGATACTTTCGGCAGACTGAATCTTTGTAAGTTTTAGAAAAACACATTTAAGTTGACAAATGAAGACTGACATTTTGCTATGCTTTAATAGGCTGAACACCAAGCAAATCTTTTTCCTTTACTTGTTCATTTTGCAATAAGTCTGGACATCACCTTCTCCTCTTTCTTAAATTTGCTTACTTAGCAGGGCACAATGCAGTTTTGATGTACAATCTGATTTCAAAAGAATCTTTGAGACAGCTAATCTGTACACTCACTGTAATAAAATATTACAGCACAAACGGTATATAAGATACTCACTTTCTTGAGAACCTCTTAGCACCAACGAGCAATGACATTAAAAAAGTATAGATTTTCAGAGTGTTGTGTATGGTTTTTTTTTTTTTTTTGGTAGATTTTCCAGCTTGAATCTTTAACTCTTATAGCACCCAGAGCTTGCAGAGTAAAGCATTCTATGCCACAGACTGGAAGTATCTTTATTCATTGCCTTCCATTCCTAAACTCATTTTATCTCCGTTTAAAATCTGCTAGTAGACTGATCTTACTTTCAAGCTGCTCGCTTCATCCTTGAAAATACACGATAGAAAATGTCATACTGAATTAGACTAAGAGCCAAGTTCAGTTCTTGGTCTCTTATGGCAAACATCACTAAAATATGTTTTGTGAGAGAGCATGGCTGCGATCTTCGACTTTTTAGGTCTACTGACTGATTTCCACGGTCGGCCCTTATCAACGAGTCCCTTTCCCATTCCCACCATCCAAGCTGAAATCATGCGATGTTCCATAAATTCACAATCATCATTATACTCTCATTTTTCTTACAACCATCTCTGTCTACTTCAAGAAGTAACTTACCTACCTCTGGATTTGGTGAATAAATCCCCCCCAAATCCTGACCTTCATGGTTTATTCCGACTTTTTCTGGACTGAGAACCTAAGTTTTAAAAAATGTGCTTTTCTTGACAAAATAAACAAAAACATGGTAGAAACACCGAAACAGTCCAATAACAACTCATTAAATATATGAGCGTATGGTCCCCTTCATTTAATAGATCTGTGGCCCCATCCTCACAGGTGACCATTGTTCAGTTCTGTATGGGGACTTCCTGATATATTCTAAGTATGGAGGTTAAATATATTCTTTTGGACACACCTTTCCCCCACTCCTTCTTGAAACTGTATAAAATGGCAGAGAAGCATAGCTTTCTTTCTCAAGGACAAGAGAGTACAGGCACACAATTTTCAAATCTCGGAAACAGATGGTAATTAACTTCTGGACCAAAGAGAACTTAAAAGATTGCAACATAGAGACCCCTGAAAGAGTCAGGTTGACACTGCAGAGTTCCAGAAAGGCTTCAGAATGGAAGGATCCAGAAACCTCTGAAGCTGGCACTGTAAATGGGATTGACTGCAATTCTGTTTATAAAGCATTTTGATCTCAAGCTCCCTCCTGTACCAATCCCCTCTCCCCTCACACACCAGGAGAAACCTCTTCAGAGGTCAAACCATGGGTATTCCATGTGCAGAGAGACGAGTACATTTGAAGGAAAGGGTATTAAATAAAGCACTCCTTCCTTTACACAACTCAGAACAAAAGAGCAGCTAGGCTTTGCACTGACAGGCAGAAGAAATTGGACCAGAGAGAAAGACCCATCAATACTCTAGTCAAGGTCATACGAAGTGACTCAGCCAGAAAAGCAGTGAGACTCACCAGTCAAAAGTTAATTCCATATACACAGAGCTTGTAATTTGTTTTAAAATATGAACATATAGCAAAAGATGACCAGATATTTGAGAAAAGCCCCACCTATGAGACACCCAAAACACAAACAGAAAAAAAAAAGAGTCAATGAAGAGAAGGAAATTTAAAAGAAACGAAAATAATCAGAGAGGATAAATGCTACTAAATAAACAAAGTAAGAACAGGAGGTAAATTTGAAGAACAAGTTTAAAAAATAGGACGGAATAAGTAAAAAGCTCAAGAGAATGGACAGTAAGGAGGTTCTCAAAAAATCTCAAGAAATCTTTTAAAAGGTGACAATAGAAAGATAAAAAGATTAACAGTAAGAAGGAGTAAAGGAAAATTACAGACAGAATGTAGGGGACTGAGTATCAAATAACAGAAATTCCAGAGAGACTGGACAGAGAAAATAAGGAGGGGACAAAGTTCTCGAAGAAATTATTGCTTTGTTATTATTTTTGCAGAACTGAATTAAGATTTTAGATTGAAAGAACTGTGGAGTGCCCAGCACATCAGTGAGCAATGATCTTTACCAAGTTAGATCAGTGTGAAATTTCAGAACAGTGGGGACAAAAAGATTCTATTAACTTCGAGAGGGGGGAGGGGGAAGAGAGAGAGAAAAGACCAAACAGGTCAGGAATCAGAATGATATGTGATTTCCTGAGAAAATTATTGCAAGTTGGAGGACAATAGGGCAATGCTTTCAGTGTTCTCAGGGAAAAGATGTGCCACCCTAGATTCCTATCCCTGGACGACTTGTCATCACGCAGGAGGTAGAGTAAACGCATTTTTAGGCATACGAGATCTCAAACATTTATCGTGCAGCCTTTCTCAGGAAGTAATGGAGGATTGTGTTCCACTCCAAAATATGAAGATTAAAGGAAGGCCAGGGATATGGAGAAGGTAAAATAGAATCTTCGAGACAGAGAAGGGAAATCCTAAAATGTTCTGCATCAGGACTGGAAACAACCACTGTGGAAGGAACAGTAAGATGGGGAGTCCCAGGAGGCATTTCTAACATTATAATTAAGAACTTACATATTACCTGATGTGTTGCAACGTATTAACAATATATGTTTATTCTGGAGAGGAGTATGGGCATGATTAATGATGGGTCGGCACATGAGAAGTATATAAAAAATGAAGCAAACTGAAAAGGAGAAAATTTTAACTCTATGGAAAGTAAGAAGATGTAGAAGAAAGGAAATATAATAATTGATGATGATGTAATAATTGATTTAACTAAAGTTATGCTTTACATATACTGAAAGGATGGGGGAAGGGAAATGTGTGTCTTAGCGGGGGATTGTATGAGACAGACAAATCCCCACCTTCCTTTGTAGGAAGTCAACAGTTAGTAATCTAAAAAATGAAATCAATCAAGAAATATCAGTATAACATATTAACCTGAAATAGGAAGGGAGACACCAAAAGAAACTGCTACAAGATTGGAAAGTGACAGACTCTGAGAAGCAGAAATGAGGGTTGATGGGGAGAGAGATGCTGGTTGTTAAACCCTCGAGAGTTGAGTTTTAGAAATATGTATATATATTATATCGTCCATCTATATTATATATATATAGAAAAAGTTTATCCTTTCCAGACAACTTTTATAACAAGGTTTTTATTTCCTCTAAGCATTGTATCTGTATCTATAGATACATTAAAATGTAATTCTATGCAATTAAATTATGCTGTGAACAGAAACAGTATATTGTAGACTCCTCCGTACTTTGCTGTGCTCTTATAAAATACCTTGCAGATCATCTCTGTCAGTATCAGCATGAGCAGCGGACTTCATTCTTTTTCACAGTTACATGCAATTTCATTGTAAAGATGTATTTGGTGACATGCAAACTTGTGAATGTGTGTGTTGGGACAGTATAATCCCAGAAGTAAAATTCTAGGTCAGAACTCGGAGGCATGACTCTATATTGCCCTCTGAAGATGCTGCACTCAAATTTCTAGCCTCACCAGCAACTGCTACACACGCTTAACCAACACTGCATATTCCAAACCATTCCATTTCCTCAATCTGGTATGGGAAAGGATGTATTGCCATTATTGATTTAACTTGAATTTCTTTAAATTTATTTTCCTAAAAACTGTCTATTCAATCCAAATTGAAAAATCTGTCCTCATTCCAATCCCTTCTCCAGTCACTTCTTACTTCTCTATTCCATTTCTCATAATTGTTTGTCCTTCTCTTCCTTTATGACACTGGAAAAAGTTTATCTATTCCAGAAAACTTTTATAGTAAGGTTTAAAAAAATTTAATGTTTATTTATATTTGAGAGAGAGAGAGAGAGAGAGAGAGAGAGAGAGAGAGACAGAGTGTGAGCTGGGGAAGGGCGGGGGGGGGGGGGGTGGGGAGACACAGAATCCGAAGCAGGTCCACGGAGCCCTATGTGGGGCTTGAACTCACGAACTGAAAGATCATGACCTGAGCTGAAGACGGATGCCTAACCGACTGAGCCACCCAGGCGCCCCTAAAATAAGGTTTTCATTTCCTCTAAGCATTGTACATTGATGTGCTGACAGTCACAATTATAGCCACAATCCTTGGTTTTCAAGATGCGTGCCAAAAATACTGATCGCGACCTAATGATAATCACAAAGATATAAAGAGAATTCTTTGTGCTGATGTTCATCATATGGTATTTCACGGAATATAAGATGTGACTGATTGCAGGACACACAATTATTTCATGAACTACTAAAAAGTAACAATGCTGCCAATTAAGAGAAAAAAAACCCCACAATGCTTTCTTAACACTTACAATTTTTATTTTATACTTTGTGAATATTATACAATTCATATTTTTACATCTATGGAAGTAAAAGCACTATGTAAAACTGTCAACACATTATAGACTATAAAACATCAGGTAGAGTGTATTCTGAAAACTAGTAAATTTCTAGGAGCTGTCTTCGTAAAACAATGCCTACAAAATGCCAACATCGGTAAAACGGGGGCTGCTGTAGTGTTGGCTTAAGGATTTTAAGCCATTTAAACAATCAGTTCTGTAAAGAAAAATTCATACTCCATTAAGTCACCATGAAAAACTTTCTGAAAAGCTTTTTAGTACCCATGACTATAATTCTATAATGTATGAATTCCTATTATACACTTTGAGAAGCTTTATGGCTCTGTGATTTATTTACACCTATTAAAATGTTGATAAGATTAATCTCACTGGCATGTATTACCATACCAGAGGGACTAAGATCAATGTCGGTTTGGTAACCAACAAAAATTTTCAAAGTTTGAAGAAAGACATTAATCCACAGATATATGTACAAACAAAAAACTAAGTTTCTTGATTCAAGGGCAGGTACATTTATTTTAAGATACTATAAGAATGTACAACAGGTTGCTTTACAATTATATTTTATAATAAGAACAATGAACTGGATAAATTAAATGAACTTCTTAATATGAAATGATACTGAGAAAATAGCATAAACTTTTTACCATGTAGGCTTTCTGTAGAGTACGATACTAAAATTTATGTATAGTTTCATGTTTCTAAAGAATAATTTGTAGAAGGAAATACTGAGAATAACGGCATACATGTATTTCATATGTTACTATTAAAGCATTAAAAATTTTTAATGGATGTAAACAACAATCCAGTGAGATATTTTTCCCTCCCAATTTACAGATGATAAAGTTCAAGGGTAATAATATATAACCACTGTAATTTGTTACTTTTTCATTTTAATTTATCAGAATATTTTATTTATTCCCTTTTTAATATTATGTTGCAGCCTTATAAATAAATATTCATTTATACTGATAAAAAATAAAGCCTGCATACGTAGTGTGCCTTGGGAGAGTGACAGAATTATAAAGAATTTTCACGAGCTAATTCATTTTTATATCTATACTGACAGAAGTGTTCCAAATAGCAATTTCTCCATGTGTGCAAGATAATATAACTTTTAGTCAAAGATGAAAGTAAATTGCATGTCTTCAATTATTTTGGATAGCAAATAATTACTATTGAGAACATTCAGTGTAAGGTAGAATAGACCTTGGACATGTTAAATGAGTGGGTTGGCATTTTCATTTAGTCAATCAACTGAGTCAACCTTCAAAGCAGGTGAAATTAAATGATTATACTGCATGGAATCTTCAAATCCATGAATCATATATATTTCTATATCAATGTAATAAATAATGCCAGATAAAGAATGTACAAAGTTTAACAAATACATAGTCAATGCTAATCGTAACATTTTCTTGGAAATAACAGTACTTTTATAAATAGGCGGATGCAGAACTACCAATCTCACATTTATAACTTATAAAAACAAAGTCCGTATTTCCTATTTTCATATGCAAAAGCAAGGTGATAGTTGGAGTGTGTGCAATTTACATTAAATACATCTTAGAAAAGAAGATAAATGAACTTACCTTCCACATACAATATATAAATATATTAACTTAACTTCGTTGTTCTATTTTTGTACAGTATCCTTTTATAAACTATACGTTCTAACTGAACAAACTTCCATTAAATGCTATCAAATTATTTTCTCCATGTGAAAACCTAATTTTGTTTCTCTCTAGAAAGTTTTTCTTTTCTCTTTAAGTCTTTTGACTTAATGAATTTGAAATATCATTTTGAAAGAATTAATTTACTTAAGTTATTCATTATGACCAGCTGTTTGGCATCACTTTTGCACGTGGTCCTTTTGCAAGAAACAAAATCTTAACTTCTACCAAAGACAGACATCACTCGTGTACGTCTTACATCCGCACCGTGCAACACTCCCGAACAGCACGTCACACGGCTGCAAGACATCACTGCGACTGGCGTTATGACACATGCCATCTGCTGTCAGGAGCAGCGGCATGTTAAAGGCGGTCACGACAAGGACAGTAGGTGCTGTAGCCACCACGGTTTCTACCATGAAGATGTGACTTTTTTGGAGAAAAAAAAATCTGCATTTGAAATTGCTTTACCGCACACATGAAAGAGTATCAGACATTCTGATGACTTTGGCCAATAAACAAAAACTTTTAAAAACTTTTACTTGATTCACACAGTGTATGTAAAGTACTTTTAAAACTTAAAAGTACAATGTAAACCATCATATTATATTTATATAGTAGCTTAATTTCTATTTGTTTTTCAAAATTATTTTAATGTAATTAAAAACCTGGTAATAATGGGGATTCATCAACAACTCTAAGGGCCTAAGATAAATCTCAAGTAATACTCATTTTTCTGAAAATAACTTCACAGTCTAAAACCAAAGAAAATATGTTGTTGCTATTAATTTTTAAGTGATCTAGATTCCAGGAGTCATATATTATTTTGAAATCAGGTAAATTTCTAATAAATAAAAAGTATTTAAAATACATTCTTACATAGTCATTGGAAGTATCTATATACTTCTGAAAGGAATGAAAAAGTACAGAGTTCAGTAAATCAATGCAAAAGCTCAACTTGATAACACATAACATTTACAGTTAGTGAGAAGATGCATATTATCTGTCTTATGTTCAAGAATTCAATCAAGAAAAACTATATTTAGTGTTTCTTCTTTTCCTTCATTTCTACATGCTGTGATCTGAGACCTGCTTTTACTCTGAAATTTTTGCTTCTTGGATCATCATATAGATAATAATCCTTTAAACTTTGCTTTAGAAGTACCTAATGAGAAAAAATATTAGCAATATTTATTTACGATGAAACCAAAAGGTGATGACATTAATCAACTATTATTATAATAACGTGAAACAGTAAGGCACATAATAAAAACACTCGACAATATAAGATTCAAAGACTTAACATAAGACATTTCCTTTAACTTAAAATTTCAGTATTTTGCTAAGTAACTTGGCTAACCGAAAGGTCTAGAATAAAGGTAGTCGTTTTTATCTAGGGTTCCATGTACTACTTACTACACAGGATTAGTAGTGTCAGCGTGGCACTATTTTGGGTTGGTGGGGAACACTACCTATATGAACAAAGGGTACGGTCCTACTTGTTTTTTGTTTTAATGTTAGTGAAGTTTCTAAGGCAGTGGAAACTTCCTTCAAATAGGGAGGAGGGAGACCTGACTTCTTTTGCTAGCTCAACAGTTACCACCGTAAATAAATAAGCCTACTTGCCACTGAACATGTTAGAGCCAAAATGAGTTTCCCAAATGAGTTCCATACAAAAAAAAAAAAAAAAAAAAAAAAAAAAGAAAGAAAGAAAGAAAGCTTTGAAAGCTTTGTAAAATGGTGAACACTTGGTTCAGCTTGTCTCGGAAAGACACATAAATAGTGGCATATTAAGATCTGATAAGTTCTAAGGGGGAAGAAACCTACTGTATCATGTTAATTAGGATACTTCTCAAACTTAATTGATTGACTAAGTAGATTTTTGTTGTTTTTTTAGAGTAATACGCATTGATATCCTATGGAACCGCTTTGGGAAATATTGCTAAAGACAAATACAAATGTTTCAGGCTTGAGGGAAACAGCGAGAATGTATATTGACAAGCATATATAAACGAACAAAACTGTTACTGATGAGACCTAACTAATAAGAAATCACAATAAACCAAAATTTTGTAGCTACAATAGCACACTTTTAAAAGAAAAAAAGAAAACGTAAACCTCTCATTCTGGAGATCAGCAACAAATAGGAGTTACTTCTTTGGGTCGACACAAACGGAACGAATCTCGGGCATCTTCCTCAACTACGGCACTCGATGGTGACGGTTAGTTAACAGTAAGTAACACGGCTATGCCATGAGACAGAATGAGGTTCAAATCCTAGCTGGCCACTTACCAGCAAGTTATCTTGGGCAAATTACTCACTATGTCTTTATTTTCTCTGCTGTCACATGGAGTATCCAGCCGTGAAGATTAAATGAGATACTACATGTACAAGAACACCTATTAGAGGGCCAGACACCTAAAATAATTCTAAAAAAGTCAGCTGCTATTATTACAGCAGATGTTTGGACATGGTCCTATAAAATAGTTAACTAATATTCCCTTAGACGCTAATGGTCCCAGATCATAAAAATCCTATTTGGATTCATATTGTATCTGCTCACACACAAAATTGCAGGCTTAACAGAAAATTTTTCATTCAAGACATCCAAGAGAATTCCAGTCAGATGAGTATTTATTCTAGTTCCTTTTTGGATCACAGTGTAATAGTTGCAAATTCATGCTTTGTCATAATGATTAATTCTTAAATTAAATTACTGGTCTAAAATGAAATCATTAGAAGTGTAATTCTTCAACTGAAATAATGGGCTAAAATATAAAAATAAGTTCTAAGTCTATTTCTTTCAGCTATTTCCTAAGTGTCATAATAGAAAAATAAATTATGATTCTTTGTTTCTGAACAAATTTAGACAAACAGGGAAGCTACATACTTATCTGCTGTGAAGTTCCTTCTTTAGACAGGATTTGAAAGTGGGATACTTCTGAACTGTTTTATAACCCTGCGGAACAGAGGATTACCAGTATGTAAACGTACACAAAATATTATGGGGCCACAGGTATGCAATAAATAAATAAAGCAAAAATAAAAACATATAACATTTAAGAGATAAACACAGTGATTTGTAGCATAGTTTATATTTTAATCTGCTTCTGCTACTCTAAAATTTTTGAGGAAAAATAAATGATTTTCAATGTATGTCCTTTCAGGTATTTGTGACCTCAGTTGGAAGTGTTAACAGCTCACCACTAGGTGGCAGTTAAGTACACAGTATCTTTACCAAATTTAAAAAATCATTAAAAATCTTTAAAAAACATTAAGATGAATCTCGATTTTTTTATATATAAATTTTCTCTTTTTAGATGTACAACATTTAGGGGTATTCTTACCAAAGACAGAATATTGAACATTCTGGCTGTTAATAGAAAAATTTTTTTTTTTTTTACCTTCCGTTTGTAGCACATCCACAAACATGTTAAATGCGCAAACATTTGTTGATTCATGCTATATTTCATTACTTAAGCCATGTTTCTGAGACAAAAAATCACTAAATTTCTAGTAATTTTCAGTAGAAGATGTTAACAGGAAAAAAATATTTCAACAGACAAAACAAAGGTGTTTAGTGTATCTTCCATTTAAAAAGTACTGAGTAGGGGCGCCTGGGTGGCGCAGTCGGTTAAGCGTCCGACTTCAGCCAGGTCACGATCTCGCGGTCCGTGAGTTCGAGCCCCGCGTCAGGCTCTGGGCTGATGGCTCGGAGCCTGGAGCCTGTTTCCGATTCTGTGTCTCCCTCTCTCTCTGCCCCTCCCCCGTTCATGCTCTGTCTCTCTCTGTCCCAAAAATAAATAAAAAACGTTGAAAAAAAAAAAAATTTAAAAAAAAAATAAAAAGTACTGAGTATGCAGTGACCGAAGAGCCTCAAATTGCCTAGTGGAAATCTGCATCGTACAAAATGCTATGTCTTTGTCTAGTACCAAGTCTGAACTGCCTGTGTGCAGACTGAATTAATCAAAAAACATTTGAATTTCTCCCCACAAACGGAGAGGAACATATTAACTGGATATGAAAGTAAGTTAGTGAAATTCAAACTGATTTATATTTTCAAAAAGCGTTAACTTTAATCATCTCAAAGTGTTTTTGAAAATAGGTATGACCTTATGTGTTTTCTTTTCAAATATGACATTTCATGTTTCTATCCTTAAAAATTTGTATAAATTGCTTCTGAAACGGAGATGAGTTTTTTCTTTCAGTTTTTAAAAAGGATATCAATAGGCTTCAAATTTATTTTACCCGGAATCCTCTATGGAGTCTGTCTTTCATAATTCCAATAAATTCTTTATAACTTAATTGATCATCTTTGTCAACGTCAAAAATCTTGAAGACTGTGTTCACTAAATGTGGTGAAAGTTTGAGGCCAGTAGCTACATAGACGGCACGCTTAAATTCATCTGGATAAATATTACAGAAAAGGAGGAAATAGTTAATATTAGTTTTATAATATGTGTTAACTACTAGAAAGGTTATAAAAGAA
Source organism: Neofelis nebulosa (assembly GCF_028018385.1). Classification (NCBI taxonomy): domain Eukaryota; kingdom Metazoa; phylum Chordata; class Mammalia; order Carnivora; family Felidae; genus Neofelis; species Neofelis nebulosa. The sequence goes on from NC_080784.1 coordinate 22,233,585, forward strand.
GTTTTTCTGACCATGGGTCATGACTTTATGTAACACGCGACTTTTCATCAATCATGCTGTCTTTTAGGGAACAGAGAATTTATGTGGTTTGAATTAAAAAGGCCAAGCAGTAGCTGTATCTTAGGTTAATAATGCATTCATATTTGATGATGTTTAATGAACACCTACTATCAGTGAGAGACGTACTAGAAATTAAGCTGAATAAGTTACCAAGAAACCTACAGTTCAGACAAATGACGAGACACCTGTCCAAATAACCATTACACAGGACCACACAAATATTAACAAAGTGTATGAGAACTTGGACATGAGTGACTACTTCTGTCTGTAGTGTGGAGTCGTAAGGAAAGGAAAGAGAAGAGCAGTGATTAGGAAAGGCTGCAATTTGTATGTGAGCTGAACCCTGAGGGATGGATGAATTCTGCTTGTGGAGATGAGGGAAATGGCAGAGGAGGGGACAAGAATGAACACAGGCATGGGGGGAAAGAGGAGAGTCTCGGGCACGCTGGGAGGGCAACCAGTGGTCTGGTCTGGACAGAGCCCAGGGGACACGCAGAAGGTGGAGAAGCTCTGCACAGGGACTCTGAGGTGAGGAGCCTGGACAGTCTTCAACAGGCAAGTGTGGAACGGAGGAGTATACACAGCAGGCGTGTCGTAGAAGGGATCACGTCTTAGAGAGATCACTGTGTGAGCTGTCTAGGAAACATCAGAGAGGAAGGTGGATAATGGCAGGAATACCACAGGATTGGCCACCGCAATGGTCCTTCTGAGAGGTAAACATCTGAAAGTAAGTGCTAGCAGCAACAGCAAACAAAGAGAGACGGATTCCGAGCACCTGCCAGGGCACACATTTGATTGCTTTCATTCCTAGTTCCACACAGTAAAAGAGCAACTTTCCATTCTGAACCAGGTAAGCAGATGCTGACTTTTTTTTCCTCTCAAGGTTGACTAGTGGGTTCATCATGGCAGTAACTGCCGGTCTGTGAAAGCAGGGCTCCCAAAGTTTTGGTTTTCAAACACAAAAGTAGTTGAGCTGAGCTGTCTTTTTTGAACATCTGCACTAGACAAGGGTGAAATAGGACAAATTTTCAGGTTTCTCTAACTCAGCGAGTACATGAATGAAGCTAGGTGAGGGATTCAATATCTATGTTTTGGGAGGAGACAGAATTTATGAGCATTTAGGGACTACAGTTTGGCTTCTCCCCGGAACTTGGTAATAGAAAAACAAGACTGTCCTCTGAGATTTAAACTTGGGAATTAGCACTTATTAGATTATGGCAGACACAGGTAGAATTACCTCAAAGACGTAAGTGGCAAGTCCTCATATGGCAAGAACGGTAAACAAAAGACACATTAGGGAAGGGAAATTGGTCCCAGCTACAGAATCTTAGAAAACGGTCTGGACTCGTTAGTTTGTCTATAAGGAAAGAATGAAGCTGATCCTGAGGACGACAGCATTCTGAATTCTATGACAGTGTATTTCTTTGTAAATTAAGCAAAATCAACATACAATTTTATATGTGATTCTTAAAACTTGATTAACATAAGTCCACAGCAAAGAGGGGGCTCTGTTGGCAAAATCCAGGCTTCTCGATCAGCAGGGACTGAGCAAAACATTAGAAATACAAACATCACCCTGTGATGACGTTTGAGCGTGGCCAGTTGGCTCTTCCATAGGTGCACACGCACTGCACAATGCTACCAGCGGCCATGAGGTTTCTTCCTCTTTGAATCTTTACAAGCATCACTAAGTCTTCTCTATAAGATGAAATGAAGGCCAATAATCAATTTAATGGAAAAATTTAGCCTATTTCCCTAAACTCTGCTGGAAAACAGATTTCCCATCAAAGTATGTATCACACTTTCATGTGACTTGATGGCTAATATGAAATACTTTATTAATTTGTTATCAAAGCTCCTAGAAACAAGATAGGATCATTATTTTTTGCCTCTAAGTACTGAAAGACGATTACTTACCTTGCCCTATAGAGCGACTTGCAAAGTTATACATATTCAAGGCTATTGCAAAGTCTTCTAAGTTGTTCAGAAACTGGAAAAATGACCTGAATTCATCAAATGTGATGCCCTATATTGGGAGAATACATGGAAATATATTTAGTATTGCCAAATTTATTAAAATAAGCATCTGTACTTACTAGACATAAATAGATTAGGCACTTGCCATATCTCATGTAGGTAAACATTTCCAGGGCACATTCTGAAGCCTCCTTCCTCAAATGGAATGTAAAATTCACTCAGATTTATTTCCACTGCATAGGGTTGGTACCATTAGCATGACAGGTGAAAATATTTTTAAAACACTGTCATATCTGCACAAAGTTTCAAAAATGATACAATAAAAATGAATAAAACTTTTACAACCACTTTGGAGACCTCTTTGGTTGTTTCTTATAAAGGTAAACAAACAGCTACTATATAATCTAGCCATTCCATCCCTAGGTGTTTGCCTAGGAGAAATGAAAACACACGTCTCCCCAAAGAGTTGCACACAAATATTCACAGCAGCCTTATTCATAATGTCCTAAAGCTGGAAATACCCCAGATGACAGGTGAATGCATACACAAGTAGTGGTCTAACAATACCAAAGGGCCCAGCTATGGCTTGGCAACATGGATGAAGCTCAAGTGAAAGAAGCCAGACACGAGACACCACATGCGATATAATTTCAATATACGAAATTCTAGAACAGACGAGAGTTATGTAAAGTGACGGCAAGTAGATCAGTGGCTGCTGAGGGGCTGCGGAAGGGCAGGTGGACAGGGAAGGGGCACAACGCAACAGTGCACTTTTTTCAGGTGACAGAAGTGTCCTAGGACTCTGGTTTCTAGTCTAGCATGAAAGAAACTTGGAAGCAGCCACTCTGTCCTAACAAGTAAAAAGCTGAATAAACAGAGGGGAAAAAAACCCAAAAAGCTTCAATTTTGAAAACTGTACTTTAGGCCTAAGTTTTTTAAACCCTAAGACTAAGTATGATGATTAAGAAGAAAAACACGAGAGGAAAACCACCCCTAGAACACCAGTTTCTCCTGTACACGTATTCCTTAAATATAACTCAGCATTTGGCCATTAATGTCTATAACAATGACAATGCGAAAATCAAAATGCTGAACAGGCCAGAGGCAGGGTACTTTCACTTGTTTCTGCCACGATAACTCTGCCAGGACAGCACGAGGAGGCCCCATGAGTGCACACTTACAGTTCTGGGCCCACGGAGAGGACTCCGGAACGTCATCTCCATAAAGTGCAATGATTACCACCGCTACCAGCTCAACGCACCATGTATCTCAGATAATGTACATTTGGCCATGAAGAGCTACATTTAAATTGTTATGTTCTCAGCAAAACTAATACAATTGACAAAGTAAACAGAAAAAGGGCATAGGGCTAAGAGCTTAGGTTTAACAATTTCTCACCTTAACATACATGAAAAGGGAAAGGGAAACTAACGAGGCAGCATTGGAAAGGCAGGGAAAGAACCAGAAAAGTCTACTTTCATATAAGCCAATTACTGATTAAACGATTATCAGAATCATATTCATTATCAATTTATTATCAAAATAATAATACCAATTTTTGGTATACATCATTTCCACTTCACCTGCAATGCTTTTTACCCGCAAGGAGAATTCTCACTGTCTTTTCTCTTCACTATTTTCTCTTCCTCTTTCCTTATATTCATTTATGGCCACTCCAACCCAGGATTTTGTTTTGTGACCTGATCCCAATTGCCATGTTTTCCAGGAAGGGCTGTTTGAATCAATTAGGGGGAGTAAGCCAGAAGGGGTTTGTCTTGATGTGGAGAGCTTGTTGCTAGGGAAACCGGTCACTGTTCTGGTTCTATATCAGTTTATGCTGTGGCCAGCTGCCACTGCAATTTTTAAGCAAAGTGTAAACAAAAATGTCAATTCTTTTAGGGAGCATAAGATTAAAAAGCAAATCGAGGTATGACAGAATACAACGTTCACCATCTGAATCTTTAGATTTTTCAGAAGAGTGATGTCATGTTTCAGAAAGATAGGTCAGATTCAACACCATATAATTATTCTTCTGTGTAGATTAAATTCTTTGTGTTTGGAAATAGAGAATCATAAACTTGAAGAACAGGGAATTCATTTTGATAATTTAAAGCACTCCATTTTTAACAGCAGTGAGGGAACGACAGTGTCAGGAGGTAGAGTCATTTCTTCTTCCTCTCACCACCAGAATCACTTTTATAATGAACCATTTGGACTTGAAAGGAAAATGTCCTAACTGTGAGAAGTGGAATGAAAAGAAGTATCTTACACTGTAGCAAAAATAACATGATGATAATAACGGAAAAATTTAAAGCATCAAAAAGACATGAACTGAGAATCAAGAAATAAACCGAAATATCTACGATAGAATGATTTTCAATATGAGTGCCAAGGCCATTTATTGTAGAAAAAACCTCTTTCTTTTTAACATCTTTTTAACAAATGGGGCTGGGACAACTGTTTATTTACACTAAAGGAAAGAAGTTGAACTCTTACTTCACTTCATAGACAAAAATGAACTCAAAATGGGTCAAAGACCTAAATTTAATAGCTAAAATTATAAAAATCTTACAAAAAAACAGAAACAAAAACTTCATAACCTTGGAACTGGCAATGGTTTCTTCCTCTTGTTTTTTTTGTTTTTGGGGTTTTTTTTTACATCAATATATTCTTTATTTTCAAAGAGGAAGAGCTGTTGTATTTTCTTCCTGGTAATAGTTTCTTAATATGACACCCAAAGTATGAGCAACAAAAGGAAAATAGACAAATGAGACGTTGTCAAAAGTAAACATTTTTTGTGCATTAAAGGGTACTATCAAGGAAAGTAAAAAGACAACACACAAAATGGGAGAAAATACTGGGAAATCATGTATCTGACAGGATTCTAGTATCCAGAACATATAAAGAACTCTTAAAAATCAATAACATAAATGGGAATGCAAGCTGGTGCAGCCACTCTGGAAAACAGTATGGAGGTTCCTCAAAAAACTAAAAATAGAACTACCCTATGACCCAGAAATTACACTACTAGGTATTTATCCAAGGGATACAGGTATACTGTTTCAAAGGGACACATGTACCCTCATGTTTATAGCACCACTATCAACAATAGCTAACGTATGGAAAGAGCCCAAATGTCTATTGATGGATGAATGGACAAAGAAGATGTGGTATATATACACAATGGAGTATTACTCGGCAATCATACAGAATGAAATCTTGCCATTTGCAACTACGTGGATGGAACTGGAGGGTATTATGCTAAGTGAAATTAGTCAGTCAGAGAAAGACAAATATCAAATGACTTCACTCATATGAGGACTTTAAGAGACAAAACAGATGAACACAAGGGAAGGGAAACAAAAATAATATAAAAACAGAGAGGGGGACAAAACAGAAGAGATTCATAAATACGGAGAACAAACTGAGGGTTACTGGAGGGGGTGTGGGAGGGGGAATGGGCTAAATGGGAAAGGGGCATTAAGGAATCTACTCCTGAAATCACTGTTGCACAAGATGCTAATTTGGATGTAAATTTAAAAAATGAAGAAAATAAAAAATAAAAGTAAAAAAAATCAGTAACATAAAGACAACACGATTACAAAATAGGCAAAAGACTTGAATAGATATTTTTCCAAAGAAGACAGACAAATGGCCAACAAGCACAGGAAAAGATGCTCAACATCATTATTCACTGGGGAAATGCATATTGAAACACAATGATACCACTGCACATCCACTAGGATAGCTAAAATTAAAAAGGCAAGCAATAACAAGTGTTACTGTGGAGAAAAATGTAGAAACATTAGAAAGTTCAGACATTATTAATGAGATTATAAGATGCTGTGGCTACTGTGGAAAACAGTTTGGTAGTTCCTTAAAATGTTAAAAATTAAGGATGTCATTGGGGCGCCTGGGTGGCGCAGTCGGTTAAGCGTCCGACTTCAGCCAGGTCACGATCTCGCGGTCCGTGAGTTCGAGCCCCGCGTCAGGCTCTGGGCTGATGGCTCGGAGCCTGGAGCCTGTTTCCGATTCTGTGTCTCCCTCTCTCTCTGCCCCTCCCCCGTTCATGCTCTGTCTCTCTCTGTCCCAAAAATAAATAAAAAACGTTGAAAAAAATTTAAAAAAAAAAAAAAAAAAAATTAAGGATGTCACGTGACCCAGCTATTTGCCCGGAAGTATATATTTAATTCTCTGACAGTTCAAAACACATGTCCACATTAAAAAACTGTAGACGAATATTCATAACAGCATTATTTGAATAGTCAAACTGGAAACAACTCAGAAACAATTCACCAACTGACAAACAGGAAATGTGATATATCTATATAATAAAGTAGTATTTGGCAATAAAAAGGAATGAAGCGCCATTATTTGCTAAAATATGGATGAACTTTGAAAAAGTTATGCTAAGTTAAAGAAGCCAGACATAATGGATTACAAATTATATGACTGCACTTTTATGAATATCCATTATAGATAAATTCATAGAAACAAAGCAGATTAGTGGTTGCCATGGGCTAGGGGGAGGTGAACTGAGGAGGACTGCTTAATGGGTTATGGGGTTTCTGTTTAAGATGATGAAAAAGTTCTGGAACTGGTACTAATGATGATTGTATAACATTGTGAACAGAATGCCTCCAAATTTTACTCTTTAAAATAGTTAAAAGGGAGAAATGGTAAATTTTATGTTACGTGTCTTTTATAATAAAAATTTACATAGACTATTGAATATGTCATTCAGGATGTGAACAAGCATGTGTAAGTCCATCTGGATGGAACTGTGGCAAGGCCTCAGTGAACAAAACCGAGAGAGTTGGTAAGACATAATTCAATCAAGAGACAAACTAGAAAATGCTGTAGATCTCAAGCTGCAGTGTGATTACACTGGTTGTACCGGCAGATACCATACGCTCTATCTGCAGCCATGATGGAGCTCCCAGTGTGTGCACCTGTTTATCTTTGGTTGAGGTACATAAGCGTGAAATCATTATTAGAAGACTAGGACGAGACTGGGGGGAGTCATGCCATGGAAAATGGCAGGGTAGGGTGCTTAAAAAATTGGTCCCTCCATTGAAACAGCCATTAGCTGGGAAAGACTGACAGGATTAACTTTTTTCAAACTCTGGAATCTAATCCATAGTTGATAGCAAGGAGGGGACTGGTTAATGAAGAGAAGGGTAGCTGGAATTCAGGGAGAGAGCACTGTGGTGTTTCCGTCCACTGAACTAGCATTTTTATCTTTCGGTGCTGTGGGATAGTGCTGATGTTCCCGGCGTGGCTTCCTGGTGCCAGAGGGCTACTATGGTATGCGATTATTAAATGTTGTGTTATTTAATATAAAATGTATTGGTAATTAAAATGTTGTTATTAAAATGTTACACATGCGATCTGACCTGTATGGTGGTTCTCTGAGGGACTAGTGAAGAGGCTGACTTTTGTTTTGCCCCTCCCTCCTGGGCTTTCCTGGGGACAGTGACATCTGTCAAAAGATTTAAAGACATGCACACCCTGTGCCTGCCTGACACAAGGGGTGACAGATGGGACAGGTGGCAGACAGAATCCAAAAACTTGACAAAGGGAAGGCTGAGGAGAATGGTACTAGAATAGGGGCTAACAGGGACACCGTAGATACCTGGGAAATTAAACGTAACCAGGAACTGCCACATGCTTTGAAAATACCTACGGATGTTAGGTTACCACCTCTTGCAGATCTGTGGGCTTTGTGGAGGCAGGAGATGAAGGCAAAGGAAGAGGCTTCGGTAGCTGGGTTAGTGCAGGAGGAATGCTCCAGCTCAGAGCTGAGTAGCAAAGAGAACACTCTATGTTTTTCTTCCTGGCTCTGGGATGTAAGGATCTCTGTCAGTTCTCTGGCTAATCACTTAGATAACAGAACAGAGTCTTCAGTGACTATACATGACAAGAAATGCACTTTCCCCCATTTATTTAGTGACTTCGCCAAGCTATTTCGCGTACACAGCTGTAGGGGAGAGTTTGGTTTTTCAGAGTTAACACGGTATAATATTCAAAATGGTTAGGTTTTAGCAAAAAATTACAATGTGTACAAAGAATTAGGAAAACATGGCCTATTCATCAGGGAAATACATCAACAGAAACCATCCCTGAAGAAGTCCAATCATCGGACTAAATAGACAAAGATTCTGAATCAACTAAAATACACTCAAAAGAGCTAAAGGAAACTATGGATAAAGAACTAAAGGAAATCAGGAAAACTACCTATGAACAAATTGAGAATATCAAGATAGAAACTGTAAAAAGGAACAAAATAAAAATTCTGGAGCTGAAAAGTACTATAACTGAAACACAAAGTTGAGTAGGTATTCAGCAACAGATTTAAATAGGCAAAATAGAGAATCTGCAAACTTGAAGATAGAATAGTTAAAAGTATTCAGTCTGAGGAGCAGAAAGAAAAAAAAAATGAGGAAAATTAACAGAACCTGAGGAACCTGGGGACACCATCAAGTGTACCAATACACAAATTATGGGACTTCCAGAAATAAAAGGGGAGAAGACAGCAGAAAGAATAGCTTTACAAATAATGATTGAAAACCTCAAAAATTTGATGTACGACCTAAGTCTACACGTTCAAGAAGTTTTATGAACTTGAAGCAGGAAGAACTGAAAAGATCCATACCAAGACACATACTCAAACTGTCAAAAGACAAAGGCCATCTTGAAAAGATCCATACCAAGACACATACTCAAACTGTCAAAAGACAAAGCAGGAGAGAAGTGATTCTTCATAGAGAAGGGATCCTCAATAAGACTAACAGCTGATTTCTCATCAGAAACCATGAGGCCAAAAGTAAGTAGGACAGTTCAAGTGTTAAAAGAAAAACATCCGACCATTCTGTATGTGGCAGAATTCTGTATGTGGCAGAGCTATCCTTCAGAAATGATTAAGATGTTCTCAAGTAAACAACATGTGGCAAAACTATCCTTGAAAAATGAAGAAAGTAAGACATTCTCAGATAAAACTCAAGGGGGTTCGTTACTAGCAGATCTATCCTACAAGAAATGCAAAAGGGAGTCACCGAGGCTGAAAAGAAAGGAAACCAGAATCTAACTCAAAGCTATATGAAGAAATAAAGAATTCTATTTAGGGTGAAGGTAATGGTAATTACGTAGATACTGCTTCATACTCGCTGGGATGGCTATAACTAAAAATTTATATATATATATACGTATATACATATACATGTATATACGTATACATGTATATATATACGTATATACGTGTATATGTATATATATGTGTATATATATGTATGTATATACGTATACATGTGTATATATATATAAATGTATATACGTATACATATATATAAATGTATAGACATATATATATATGTATACGTATATATATAAATGTCTATGGACAGATGAATGGATAAACAAACAGTATACATACATTGGAGCATAATTCAGCCATAACAAGGAATGGAGTACTGATACAAGTTACTACACGCGTGAACCTCAAAAATACGACGAAAGAAGCCAAACATGTAAGGTCACATATTGCATGATTCTATTTATATGAAATAGTCACAATAAGTAAATCCAATGAGACAGGAAATTGACAATGATTACTAAAGGCTGGAGAGGAATGACATAATTTGGAGGTCTATACACTAATGACTACACCCCTAAATGCTAGGGTCACATATCCAATTGCCTACATAACTCCTTCATTGAGACATCTCATGGGAATCTCAAACTTAAATTGTCCAAAATGAAACCACTAATTCTTTCCTAAAACCCCAAACTTGAAGTCTTGCTTAGCTCAGTAAACGGTACTGCTGTTTCACAATGTGTTTCGGGCCCAAACCCTAGGAATTCTTGATTCTTCTTTTTCCTTCACATTGAAATCTAATCCAGCAGCAAGTTCTATCAGCTTTCCTCTTTAAATGATCCAATTTCTCAGCACCTTTCCCTACATTCACCCTGCTCCATGCCATATGCTCATCTCTTACCTGCACTCCTATAACAATATCCTAACTTGCCTCTTTCTTTCAGAGCTGGGCCAACTGAAGTGTACTCTGAATATACCAGCCATGATGATCTTTTGAAGGAGGAATCAGATCCTGTGTGGCCCATGAGTCACATCATATTGAGGTGTCACAGCAGACAGTGAATGCATGCTGGATAAATACTTGACGGATGAATGCACACAGGCCTATGTGCTAAAGCAAGGCTACCAAACTTCCTAGAGCAGACCAGAGGGGAAGTATTTTTATTTGTTTAGGAAATATAGTCTTTGCTGCAACGACTCAACTCTACTATTAGGGCGCAAAAGCACTCACAGACGATACATTCAAAGAATGAGTGTGGCTATGTTCCAATAAAATATTATTTCTGAAAACAGAGGAGGTAGGTAGTTTGCTGACTCCTGTTTCAAATTTTAATGATGTAGTAGCGTCCCATCACTCTTACAATCACCATTAAAAGAAAATCTAAATTCCTCGAAGACCTAAACCATCTCAGTCTCTCCATCTCCTACTACTTTCCTATGCACTTACTTTACCCTATTTTGCAATTTCTCAAATAAACTCAGCTTTTTCCGTGCCCACGCCTTTGGTATTTGCTGTTTCCTCTGCCTCTTTGCATAGGTCATTCCTCACAGTCTTTCCTCAAAAGCTACCTCTTCAAAAAAACCTTTCCCCAACAGTCCATCTCCTTTTCCAGTCCTCATGACTTTTGTTTAACATCTAGCATTATCTGGAAATAAATCATTTATTTATTTTTTGTTTACTTGTTTATTGTGTCTCTCCACTAAGAGGTATTTCCATGAGAAGGATTTTGCTGATCTTGTCACTTTATCTACAGTAGCTAGAATAAGGTCTCATAAATGGTTGATGCCCAATATCTGCTAGATACATGGATGAAAATTAAAGTATTTTAGAAATGTCAAGGGCTATCCAAGTAGCAGTACCTGTTATTCTTTTGGAAGGAAATGGATGAGAAATGAGAGGAAGGGAAAGATATAAGTAGGGTGTGGTAGGAGTATCATTGGCTTACAGTCTTGGGTTTGATTCCCTGAACAAGTGTCTAAGTATCTGAGAAGACTCGGCTTCACTTTTTCTAAAAGAAAAAATGTCAATATCTGGAAGTCTGTTCTAAGGATTGATGACGTAATATCAAACCAAACAAATATCAGGAGAATTGATGCTGGTTCATTTGCCAAATTTTCTTTCTTTCTTTTTTTTTTTTTTAACTGTAATGATTTGTAAAACTAAGATACTTCTATCAATTATAAGTTTTCAGAAACTGAATTTAGCCTAAAGGAAAACTTTTTATTTTCAGATAATTTTTTGATGTATAAGTTGCAAAAACAGTAGAAGCGTTCCCATACACTCTTTACCCTGGAACTGAACTTTTTGAGTTACAGATTGCTGTTTCCATTTGGTAAAAGACAAAGAAAAGCAGATTCATTAAAGCTCTAAATATTCTAGCAGCTTGACAAAGTAGTACAATTTCCGATATTTATTTTTAGGGATGTGGGTATCAATTGGAAAAAATTCAGTTTATCATACAAAACAGATAAAAGTCCTCTAAGAGATTATGTAAACTAATGGCCAAATGCATCAAGCCTTTTTTTCTCATTCCATAGGAGACCTGGAGAATTGTTAGCACTGTCACAGTGTAGCCACTTTAAACAAAGTCAAACTATTTGCAAGTTTTTCTTGGATAGATTAACTTGATCCTTCTATAAACACAAATAGAAGGCAATATATCCAAAACATCTCATGCTTGAAGGGGTACTTGTAACACCAGTTCCATTTGGTTGCAATGATGCATTCAAATACCACTAGATAATGCGACTGCTCAGAATTGCTGACAACACATTTGCTGCTAAACAAATAGACAATCAGTTGTCCCAGGTTCTTAACCATTCGTGCCATCCAAACTCTTTGAAAACTTCACTTCACTTCCTGATAAGATCCCTCACTCATCAAAGGCTGTCTTCAAATGACCTTTTTTTTTAAGGATATTATGGAATAAAGTGTTACTGAGATGATGTCGATATAAACTGTTTTATATGAGGTGATGTTGATGTGGTAGTCAAAGCATATAGCTCAGTAGAATTCTCTTCAAAAATGATATTCATAATTTGAATTACACAACTGCTAATAATCTTAAAGGTTTTCAGCATTTCTAAGAAAGACACGGATATTGACCCAGAATTTTACATTAATCAAATTTTGAAAATTAGCCAGAGCACTTAGGACACTGAGGAAAAAAGAATGAAATATATCCGAAGTATCTATTAATCCATAGCAGAGAAAAAGAATTAAGGAAAGGACACTATATTTTATAGACCTATATAATTACAAGATAGTATCATATGTAACAAAATAGATATGGGTGATTAGATACCTTTTCTTCAGGTATACTGTAACGCACATTTTCCAAAAATACTGATGTATTTTCCACATTTGTATATCGTAAAAGAATATGAGCAAAATCTTCTTCACTGATAGTGTTCATCCCATTAGAGTAGGAAAGGAATTCTATTTCTAGAACTTCTGTTTGTAGGTTATCCATGAATCTATGACAAAATATATAAAGAATGAATACGATAAATGAAGAATGATGGTGGGGGCTTTGGCTTCCCCATCTGTGAAATGGGGATAACACAAAGACCTTGCAGGGGAGCAATGAGACTTTCGAGAGTTACTGTGCAGTGCCAGGCGATTACTACATTGACACTATATCCATGTTTACTAATGTGGTTCACTGAGACTAAGGAGTTGGGGAGATACCTTCTCAGGAATATACAGGACATAATCAATCCAGATATCCAGGCATTTCTTATCATTCAGCAACTTCCTATTACACTTATCAAGATAACCACTAGCATGCTGGTACTGATGGAAGTGCGTATTTGTTATAGAGATATATTCAGTTAAGATGAAAGCAGCCAAGAGGTGAGTATTTCTGCACCAGATCGTTCCTAGAGACCTTTCTGACTTCAGCATGTTAACCTTTTTTAATACAAATATAAAGGTAAGCTCACCTATAAAAATCTTCAAAGTTGAGCTCAGCTTTTCCTTTCTTTCCAAAAAAGTGCACAAGAAGTGTAGTATCTGTTACCAAACTTGTAATGTCATCAGCACGCTTAAAAAAATCACAATTTAAAGGTGAGCTGCAATAAACAGAGTAGGGATACCCAACATCCCTCAAAGAATTTTATCACCATATAAATACCAAGAACATACAAACATTAAGATTAGAATGAAAAGCATAAGGGTGCATTAATAAATGCCATTATAGGCAAAATGAAGTTCAATATTTGAAAACAGAAATATGACTGAAATTGATCTTTATCCTCAAAAAATTTTAAAGATTAGGATTATACTTTAAGGAGTTTTCAAACTCAAAGTATACATATAGGTTATCTGTATTTTAAATTATCTAAGATAGCTGAAATCCTTTACTAATCACCTAAATGTTTTCTCACTATATAAGTCATTTAGTTTGGGTTTTCCTAATCAACCCAAAAAATCAATGTTTTTTAAGGATGTCAAAGGCGGTAAATTCTTCAGATGTACGAAACATGGGGCTGACAAAAGAACTGTCAGAAGCTTCACAAAATAGATTCCTTTAAGCATCACATTTTCCTTTTGTATTCCACATTTATGATACTTTAAATTGAAGATACTATATTTTGAAACGATTACTTTGGACATTACACCATCTATAATTTTGTTTAAAAGTCTTACATTATTTTTTGAGTGGATAAGAAATTAATTCCAGAGGATTTTTTCCTGCAGTTTCCAACAAGCGTGTTCTTAAAATCACGTGATTCTAGTCCTTATAAAGTTTACTGGCCTCTGAAAACAGTCCTTTCCTTTAATGTAGCGATATCAATTTTCCTTTTTTCCCCCCCTCTCTCCCCTTTGATTCTTTTCTCTTCCTTCTCTTCTCTCCTTCCTTCCTCACTTGGCCAATAACTCATACCTATCTTATAAACTCAGGTATAAAAATTAAAATTCAAATGACCGTAACTCTCCCATATATTATCCTGGAAAATGTAAGAAAAATAAGAGGTCAAATAAGAACTACTATTTTCTGTATTAAAAAAAAACACAGTCATAAATATCCATCTAAAAGTACATATCTGAAATATTACTTCTTGGTGAGAATTCTGTCAGCATTTTATAGAAAACAGAAGAAATAGCATATACTTCTCTACAAAGGAGTAAGTTGTGATCTGTGTTCCCTGACAAAATGTCTCATCTTACCCACCTTCCACACATTAACTTTTGGTAATCCTCTGATTCTTTATAGTTCTCTTCCCAATCTTTCACGAAGACAGCAATTTTATCCTTCATAATATTTGTTGGATCTTTATTTCCCTTCTCCCTAGACCAACTATTATTAACTACTAATGAGTAGTTCAATGTTATAGAGACTACATCTCGTGATTTGTCTTTTCCCTCTCACACGGCTTCTTTTAATCCCTGTTTTTCTAAAGTGGTCTCTTTGCTACGGTGATTACTCAGGTCTTTCTTAAAAACTCCAACATGTAGGTATCTTCCACTTTAAATGATCTCAGATTGGTGAAATTCTTTAGTAAGACTATAGGTCTTATTTATATTTATTTAGCTTGGATTTTCCTAGGTAATCCCTAGCATATAACCTCCTTTAACTGGTTTGAAAGATCTCTACTGCTTCTTAGTTTGCTGACAACTCCCAGGATTTTCAGGAGTTGGAATAACTTAGAAGTTTCCTGTAATATATCCAACTTCTTTGAAGATCTGATCGCCAGGGAGAAAACACCACAGCCTGGAAGCCAGGTGTCCCATACTATCTTTTAAATATACCTTATTGAACAAGCAGATGATGGATGTTGAGGAATATGAGTGGTGCCAGCCTTTCAGAACTCCCTACTGATAGTAGACAAGTATAATTTTCAGTAGTGCTCAAAAGGCACTATTACCTCCACCAGTGGCTTTAGGTGGAGGAGGCAGACTGCCATAAGGACAGGATTTAAAATCAGAAGATCTGAGTTTATGAATCTTTTGACCTTTAGCTTCCTTATCTATACAAGAGGCACAAACCTACCTATGACAATGAATGTGAGGATAAAATTCGGGTATGAATGTAAGTCAAGTATACAAGTGTTATTATTGGCAGTCATAAGCTGCTTTGGTGTAAAGCATTAAGACTGTTGGGAAAAAAGAGATTTCTCATGTTAATTATAAACATTCTTTTGTGATTGTGTATCATCAAGTCTAATCCATCATTATCCATGGAAGAGCTTAAGGAAGCAGGGGGAGGAAATATTTGAGAAGGCATGACTAAATGGAGCATCAAGTGGACGCTCTATCCAATCAGAAGTCAGCATGAAGAACGGGGGGGGGGTGTGGTATCCATCTAGAAGCTAGAGGAAGGGAATGTGGGGGAGGTATAAAGTGGGTAAAAAGAGGGGCCATGGTGTTCTAGAAAAAGCTGCTTACTTCACAAATAAGCAGTGGTGTGGTGAGCACATAAGATGGTGAGCTCAAGTGTCAGATTTCTGGCTTCGGATCCTGAATTTTAACCGCTTAGTTAGGTGACCTTGGGAAGTTAACCTCTCTGATGACATTATTACCCTCAGGAATAATAACAGTACCTACCTTGAAGTGTTGTGAGGCTCAGGTAACACATGTAAATCATTTAGCACTATAACTGGCATACTGTAAATGCTTAACAAATGTTGGCTATTGTTTATTTTTGCCAAATCAATACATTTCAAGAAGTTGAAAAAGGACTACACGAGACAGAAAAGATGATAATGTTGACGCTTAATGCAAAAAAAGTTTTACATGGTGCATTCTTACTTCTTTTGTTAACTGAAACTGCCCATATATGTTATATAGACCTGAAAAAAAAAGCCTTCAAATGAGAACACCAAAAGTTAGTGAACTCCGATAACACCCTCATGAAATGTTTTCCTTTAGTGCTGTGATGTCCTCTACCTCAAGACCTGACACAGTGAAATGAGATGGCTTTGTTTTACACAGGTTTTAAATAATGACCTCATTCTTCCAGCTTTTCTCATGCCCACTGAACAGAGCAGATCTTCGTTTACAGTCTTTCATCATCAAAATCTTATTAGACTTAGGTTGCACTTATCCAGATAATCCAGACCCACAGAGGCATAAGTAACAGTTTGACATTAGAGAAAAAAAATTAGAAAATGGAAATGGTGAAAACTTTTCTCCCCCCCATTCAATGAAACAGAGCACTGTTGGGAGTCATTGAAAACTATACCAGTGCCCTTAGTATCCTGGCAGTGTTATGTAACTTAAATCACAGGGGAGTTGGGACAAAATAGAGACTTTATCCCTTTGATTCTTGTGCTCATTGTTAAAATAAAATGAATTCAGGTGTTTTCATAACAAAGCAAGAAAAAGCCACAAAAGAACCCTATGGCCATTTATGAGAGACCCTTATCTTTTGGGGCTTAAAAATTACTTTAAAAGATTTCATCAAAAATAAAATAAATTAATAAATTTGCATGGAATTAAAAATGTCAAATATTCCAAATTTTTAAAATATCTTTCAACATATTTTTATTGATTACAGTGGTATAATAATCTTATCAAACTCTATCCAAGGGTGGCGTATCAAACAGATTTCTAAGCTTTCTTTCAAACTAACGTGAATTCTGAAATACTGATACTATAAACAATTCGATGTACACTGGCATCAGTAGGAACCGATAAGGAATTACGATGAGCTGTAACTTAACTACAGTTAATTCTCAATTATCCTCTCTCATGTGGGATGGTAGTAACAGAGATAATCCCCAAATAATTATTTTACTTTAGAAGACAATATAAGTTTTGTTTTCTTCTTTCTTCTATCCGATTTACTTTCATGATGTTTGAATCAATTCATTAAATAATCTAGCATCTTATGAGTGAAGTGTAGGTTGATCATAGCCAATAGTGTGCCAGTATACAAGCTCTTTAGGAAAAAAAAAACCCAACAACTCCGATTTGTAGCGTTGGCCAACTTCTATGGTATTAATTCCTCTATCATGGCCACTTTGAAGGACCAACAGGATGTCATGGAATGTTGAATTGGGAAGAGATGTGCAGAATTAGCTCTAGGAAGCCATAAAATCTAGTTCCAGCACACCTCTGATGAGTGAAAAACATCTTCAAAAGGTCTTATGCATACATATAATCTTTGAGTATATGTAAGAGCTGACTGGTCTTCTGATATTAAACCTCCCCAGATCTGGATTAAATTCAACATCGAATTAGCAGACTGTTGGAAGAAATTCCAACTGTGGGAATTTCTTAGATTAAAGACAGGCTGGAGGCTGAGAGGTGGACAGTCTCCGATGGAAAGAGAGCAGGGACACGACTGTTAGTTTGAAGCTAGGTCCCAGTTGGGCTGTAGGACTCCAGGGCTCATGTCCCCAGTTGCTCTTATTTCAGGCATTTACTACCACGTGCCTGCACAAATGATCACAGAAGTAAGTACTTCTAACATACCTGTAAATGGAACATCAATTACCACTTTATGCCTTAAAAATGGTTCAAATTAAAAGGTAATTTTAAAGGGTTAATTACTGGTCATAATTACATCATATTTACATATCAGAGGTAAATTGGAGAAAGGGAAAAATGCTTTATTTATGTTTTTGTATTTTAAAATTGAGCACAATTGACAAAACTAACATTGCCAAGTGTTTGCCTAGCCTAGGGGTGCCAACAGAGTAACACTGTATATGGGTAACAGAAGTCACACCTGGATTCCTGTTCACGTCTTCAGATTCTTAGGTGTAATTTTTAAGTCAAAGTTTAGGGCTGCCTGGGTGGCTCAGTCGGTTGGGTGTCCGACTTTGGCTCAGGTTATGATCTCGCAGTCCTTGAGTTCAAGCCCCAAGTTGGGCTCTGTGCTGACAACTCAGAGTGTGGAACCTGCTTCAGATTCTGTGTCTCCCTCCCTCTCTGTCCCTCCCCAACTCACACTCTGTCTCACTCTCTCTGTTTAATAAATAAACATTAAAAAAATGTATAAAAAAAAAAGTCAAAGTTAGAAAAAGAAATGAGAAGCTAACTTTAAAGAGAAAAATAATGAAAAATGTATCTCAGTATTTACTGAAAAGTTCTTTGTGGTAAGACTGACAGCCATTTCTAATAAAGTTCTTAAAAATTAATAGAAAATATAAAATAGTGTTTAATGTAAAAGACATAGCCCATCTTTAAAAATCACAAATTGCTAACAAAACAAAACAAATGAAAAATCCCTAATAACAGCAGCATAATGAGTCGGTGGTGGGAGCACCCCACCTGAGTGCAGCAATAAGGTACATGTCTCTAGAGAATTCAAGAACAATAATGAATAATCGTCAGTCCGCTTTTTAATTTTCCATGCACTGGCAATCCTGAACACTGTCAAGTTAAAATATCCCTCCCTTCCTTGACTGACTTCTCCTAGCATACCTCTTCTATCCCCCTTGGTAAGCTACACGCTAATATTAGGAAATTTAATATTGAAATCTACCATACGCTAAAGCATTAGCTATCTTTTTACCAAGTTAAAAGTTTCAGCCTTCATGTAACATTGCAAATTATAAGGTTAAAAGATTCAGTGAAACAATAAAATAGTACTTTCAAATTTCCTGAAAGTGAGCCTTAAGTTAAAAATAGCAATATTTCTTTTTAATTAAGTTGGAAAGTCACAAGTTGATTTAATATAGACCACTACAGGTGGCTTTGCAGCCACTGCCAGCACAGAAGACATATTCGAACATACCGTTCGGACACGGGAATTATTGCTTTACTGGAGAAAAGGGAAAATATAAAATTATTGCTGGTTTCATCATTGTAACTCTGAAATGAAATGAAGACCAGATTTACAAAACGGCAAATAGTACAACGTCCTGCTTGAGGTTTAATTGTACCTCTGCGAGGTCTGAAAAGAGTGCTTGGCTTGTATTACGTCTCAGTGTATCCCAATAGCTTCTGGAGACCAGTTCCTCAGCATCTGTCTTAAGTACCTGTAGAAGTTTTAAGAAGTACATCTGAAATCTAAAGAACAGTCACAAAGAATGATAATTTATACACTTTAAGTCTCTTCTAGCCAACCTTGAAAAGAAAACACATTAACTTACCTGTTTTGTTTTCTGCTGCGCACAACAGTATTATATTACATTGCTGGTAAACCCGGGGTATTTTTTCAAAGGTGTAATGGTATATAACCACTATTTCCACGTACAATGTGGCTTTGTCAAAAAGAATCGCATTCCTCGGCCCTCCCCCATGCTGCCTACCGAAACATGCGTAACTTCTAAGAAAGTGTGAAATAAGCATTTTATTCACACCTTATGTGAATTCATTTGGAGAATATTTTGGTAATTTTGTAGCGATCTATAAAAATGATACTTAATTTAAAAATCAGTTATTGTTGGCTACTGTACATTGTGTCAGTGCATCAAAGAGTCAAAATGACCGCATTCATATTTAGAGGAGCAAAGCTGAAACTAATCTAAAACATATACAGAATAAATATGCCAGTTTACGTTAAACCACCTGAAGTTACTCAGGGATTTGGTAGCTGTGTCTATTGTGAATAGATGAGGGACTTCCTAATCTTCTATCTCAGTACTGGCTAGACTGAAGAAGGCGATGGATACCAACAGTAAGAAATGCAGTCTAATCTTCATATGAAAATGCAGAACTACAAGCTTAACTTGGGTCTCTGTAAACAAACATAATTACATGCAGTTTCTGGCACGGTTTATCAGGGAAGATTTACAGGTGCTCAGGCTTGGTATTCTGGTTATTGTGAGAAGAAAATGCTGCTCGGTGTACTTAGGAGCAGCTGATGATTTTTATTTTTGTGTGTGTTAATTTTTAAGTCTGGTGCCATTAATAAAATCATAATGCATTTGGGAATTATTTCAACACACTAAACTCTACTTCATTATTATTAATTGGAAAAAAACACTGCTTACTGCTCATATTTTAATAGAATCTTAGATGTTAATAATAATGTATAATTTAGCAGAAATCACTTATATAAACATAGAGGTACTTATTACCATCAGTGTAAATGCAGCAATATACCAGAGGATCTGCTCATCACCCCCTCTAGTAACAAAATAAAATGTAACTAAGCAATTATAAGCCAAGTGAGTAAAATCAGCTGAATTTAGAACAAAGTCCATGTCTTTATATAAGTATGGTAGAACCTCAGTAAATGTTAGCTAGATTAGGTACTCTGCAAAGAGTATCTTAATATTTTCAACATGGATACATTTTTTTATTGTAACTGAGAAGGTTATGGTAAAGAAAGGGATTGTTAAACCTATCAAACTAGAAAATAAGGCTTACTACCCTGTTATTTGGAGTGTAACAGGAATGATTCACTTTGTGAAGCCATGCCTCTCTCCTTCCAACACTGGTCACCATCGCCACTCACGCACATGCACACACACAGGCACACACACCAACACTGATGACATCAGAAGGACGTTCATAACATATTAAGGGATACAATTAGTTTGATAGACTATACTGATGTGGATCTCTACATTTTCTGAGCATAGAAAAGACGTAAATGTATTCAAACATACTGATTATCTCTGAATGATGAGATTGGGATATGTTTTATTTTCCTCTTTTTGCTACCCATATTTTAAAATATTTTAAGAATGTATATTTATCTATCAGGATAATATATTTTTCAATAAAAATATCTTACTTAGAACGTAACAGCTTAATGGTCCCTCCTGTAGAAAGCTTTCACACTCAACATTTAGCTCCAAAGATTAAATTATGATAGAATATATAAATGAATTGCTATAACTGCCAATATATGTTGTTTTATCCACAGGCTTTTAGATTATAGAGTTTCTGGGGAAAGGGACAATATTCTTACAGCAATTATTGTCATTCCTCATATTAATATGTCATTCCTTGTACTGAGGAGGTAAAAGATAATACATCAGTGATTTTCTTGGCACAGTCATAGGTGTGTATGTTCAGGAGACAGGATTTAATTTTTGATAATGACTCAGGGATTAATTTGGGGGATGAAATCGAGGGTAGATTTTCAGAACATCCAAAACTAGTAGAAAACTTTAATATCAGGAAAATATAACACAATATTTAAAACAAGTTTAAAGTAGCAATGAAAATCAGCCTAGATTTTAATAGCAAGAAAGGCAAAGCAAATACAAAACCAGAATATATGCAATGCAGACTAAGAAAATACTGAGAGGGGAAATGCCCAAATATAACTCACTAAGCATTGTGATGGTTCTTAAATAGGTATCATGATGCTTTGGTATGTAATGTGGGAAAATTTGCAAAGACTTCTTGAAGTCTTCTCAGTGTCTCATTACTATATGAGCTTTAGGCCTCCTTACTAGAATGTTGTTAGGTGTAGAAATTATTAAAAGAGGTAACAGAAGACATAGTTCAGAAGAACTTCAAAAATGAATGGCAAAGGCAAAATGATATCCCACATGTACTATACTTTTTAAGACTGATATATTTTTTTTGCTTAATTTAGAGACTGTTATTAGAACTTTCTTAAACTTTGAAGTTTGGTCAAGAATTTCCTCTGTCTTTTTGGATGAGCCAAAGTAGCATCCTACTGAAGGCATTCCATGACATTAATGATACAAAGGACAGAAGGAAGGAAGGAGCATAGGTCAGAAAATTCCTATGTTGAAATACTAACTCCCAAGGTGACAGTATCAGGAGGAAGTGGGGCCTCTGGGAGGTGATTAGGTCACTAGGACAGAGTCTTCATGAATGGGATTAGTGCTCTTATAAAAGAGGTCTGAGAGAGTTCATTAGCCTCCTTCCACCACTTGAGGATCCAGTGAGAAAGTGCTATGTATGAACCATGAAGTAGGCCCTCATCAGCTACCACACTGAATCTGTCAGCAACATCATCTTAAACTTCCCAGCTTCCAGAATTGTGAGAAATGTTTGTTCTTTATAAGCCACTCGGTTTAAGGTATTTTGTTATAGCAACACGAATTGGCTAAGACAGAAGGAAAAAAAGGAAGGATGGAAGGAAGGGCGGAAGGAAATAAATAAATAAAAGAAGGGAGAAAGGAAAGACAGAAGGAAGAGAAAACAATTTAGTAAAAAAGACGACTGATTTCAAGAAGGGAACATACCATTGTGGTAAGCAGAATAATGGCTCCCTAAAGTTGTCCACATGCAGATGGGCAAATACCTATATACAGTTAGGATCTGAGAAAGGTTATACTTAGAGATTAGGCAAACTGGAAAAACAAAAACAAAGCAGCAGCCCATGGAATCAGACAGTAAATTGTCTTTACTGTTAGTGATACTCAAAAACATACATAGAAAAATAAAAGCAAACAAATAAAAAATAATCTGGGCCACTATGACAACTATGGCCTGAAAAACTATAATCCAAGAATTATAATTTAAAGTTACATAGGACTGGGGCACCTGGGTGGCTCAGTCAGTTAAGCGGCCGACTCTTGATGTCAGGTCAGGTCATGATCTCACGGTTTAGGAATTCGAGCCCCGCATAGGGCTCTACACTGACAGTGTGCAACCTGCTTGGGATTCTCTCTCCCTCTCTCTCTGCCCTCCTGTGCTCTCTCACTCTCTCTCTCTCTCTCAAAAATAAATAAACTTAAAAAAATAAAGTTACATAGGACTGCAGTTCTCTCCAGTGTATCACAGAATAACCCACAGCCGCACCCACACACATACAAATACACACACACGCCCTCCTGGAAAAAACACCCACCTAACCCAGTCCTTAAAGAATCTCCACACACACATTCCAACAAATCTGTACTCAAAATACAAAATTACTAAACACAAAAGAACATAAACCACTGTGAGTGAGACCCAGCAGAAACAACAAACCATAGAACAAAACCTGCAGACTTCAGATATTGAAATCATTAGGTATGGAATACAAAATAAGTTTAGTAAGTTTAAAGAATATAAAGCTGTATTTGAAAGGACTTTCCAGTTAAGAACAGACTACTGAAAATGAATTGGCTGATCAGAAAAAAGAACCAAATAAAACCTCTGGACATTAAAGATGGAACCACTGAAACTTAGTATCATATTATACATACCTAAGGAGAAAATTAGTGAACTGGAATATAATGTGAATAAGTTATACAGAACGCAACATGAAAAGAAAAAAAATATGGCAACTTATTTAGGAGAAGTTAAGAGACATAGAAGAGAACATTAGTATCTATAAAAGTTCCAGAAACCAGTAATAGAGAAAATGGGAAAGAGACCATATCCAGAGAGATACTGGTGGTGAATATTCAAGAACTGATGAAAAAATACAATCCCTGTATTTGAGAAGCCCAATACATTTCATGCTAAATAAAGGCAAAAAGGTATACTGTAGTCAAATTGTAGAATACAAAAGGCAAACAGAATTTTAAAAGTAGCTAGAAAGGAAAACAAGATTAACTACAAAATAATAATTAGACTCGGAACTGACCTTTCAATTTCAATAAAAGAAGCCAGAAAACTGGAATGATAATTTGCTGAGAATAAATGTCAACCTATACAATAGATCTAGTAAGGTTATTTTCCAAATAAGGGCACAGATATACGTATGTGTGTGTGTGTGTGTGTGTGTGTGTGTGTGTGTGTGTGTGTAGATGGTTAAAAGGTATAAACTTCTAGTTATAAAGATAAATAAGTCCTGGGGATTTAAGGTACAACATGGTGACTATAGTTAATAACACTGTACTGTATAATGGAAGTTGCTAAGAGAGTAGTTCTCAGTACAAGGAAAACAATTTGTAACAATCTGAAGTGACAGAGGTCAACTAAACTTATTGTGGTAATCACTTTGCAATGTATACATATATCAAATAATGTCATACACATTAAACTGATACAGTGTTATATGTCAATTATATCTCAACAAAATTAGGAAAAAAGAAGGGCAAAATAAAAACATTTCCAGGGAGACCCTCACTTGAAGATAAACTTTCTGAGATTAAGACTGTGAGATTTAGGAGGGGATGAGATTAAAAAGGGGATTAATAAATGGCAGATATATAAGTAATTCTAAGCTAACACTGACAGTATATATTTCAGAAGCCTAATTTAAAGGATTTAAAAAAATGACAAAAAACCAAACTTTGTACAAGTTCAAGTGTCCAGGCCAGGAGGGGAATGGGAGATATCAAAGCACTTTAAGACTATTTTTTAGGGAAGAGGTGAAGATATGGCATATCTAAGACTTCATTACCATAAGTATACTTATGGATATTTATGGAAATATAGTGAATGTCTTCTCAACTAATATAGGAAAATAAAGAGGAAAAATAGTGAAAATACAGGAAATATAGTGAACGTCTTTTAAACTAATATAGAGGAAAATAAAGAGGAAAAATTAACCTTAGTTAATTCAAAAGAAAGGTAAGAAAGGAGAAGAGTATATGGAATGGCTAAAATAAATCTAAATAAGTTAATAATCCCAGTAATGTAAACTGACTAAAATTTTCAAAAGCACAAATTATCACCCCACATAAAAAAGAACCAATAAAATACATAAAATATATGCTTTTAAAAAAGACATATCAGGGGCGCCTGGGTGGGTCAGTCAGTTAAGCATCTGACTCTTGACTTGGGCTCAGACAATGACCTTACGGTTTCTGAGTCTGAGGCCCACATTGGGCTCCATGCTTACAGGGCACAGCCTGCATGGGATGCTCTCTCTCTCTGTCTCTCTCTCTCTGCCCCTCCCTCCCTCTCTCTCTCTCTCTCTCTCTCAAAAATAAATAAACTTAAAATAAAAAAGACACATCAAAATGTAAGGAGAGAGACTGAAAAAGATGTACTAGGCTTCCATTAATGACAGCCAACCTTCTCATTAATAACTGAAAAAGCTGGACAAAACACAAAGTAGATACGTCTTCTTACAAGCATCGTAGAGACATTATTTGTCTCCGCTGCTGTGTAGACTGATGGTGCCAAAGCAATGGTGGGGAGACCTGCTTGCTCGCTGCCTTAGTACAAGAGCAGCACTGGCACCAAAGACCAAAGTCATGACATTCTTCGGTTCCATACACTCACATGAAAAAAACTTCACTTAAGAATGTATTTGCTGTGAATGTATCTGTTGCACTTGCATATTAATAGTTATAAAATACAATTTTTTAAATTCACCTATGAGCACACGTCTCTTTAATATTCACTGAGATGAAACTAGGAGCATAAAACACTTCTGTGTTCTCCAGCACAGCGGTTGTCTTGAGAAAAAGCATGTGTGCAAGGGTTTGTGTTGCAAGGTGAACTGGTCACTTTTTTTAGGAACTGTCATTTTTGCTTGAAAGAACAGTGGGTAGAAAAACTACAGTTAATCAGACCTTGATATCTGGCAGACATTTTTTTGAACCAAGCACGCCTGTCACTTCAAGGGAAACGAATGATAGCATTTGTTGCCAAAACAATGTGACTGCAGCAGACTGAACGCAGAAGCAGCCACGAGAAACCAGCTGTCTTCTATTAGACCAGACACTACACAGGTTTGCGAAGAATGTGAAATACCACTCTCCTCACTACGTTTTTAAAGTTACTTTAAAAAAATGTTTATGTTTATTATTTTTAAATGGATTAATAAATACTTTTAAACTTCTCGGTGTTAATTTCTAATAGGGCAAGTATGGATACAACCAACATAAACCAAAGCTCTTTCGGGTCCTCTATAATTTTCAACAACGTAAAGGGATCCCGAGAACAAAAATGTTCGAGGAGTGCTGCTTACAGCAACAAAAGGGAGTGAACTAGGACTGGATGCAACAGTGTAGATGACACCAACAATCTGTCGTGTCAAAGAAGCAGAAACAGAAAAACTCCTGTAATATGATCCCATTCATACGAGGCACAAAAATGGGTAAAACTAAGCCACGTTGTTGAGGGTGCATTAAGTAGGTGGTAAGCCCACACGGCAAAGCAGTGATTTACATAAAAGTCATGATTGTGGTTATCTTATGGAGGAAGGGGAGGGATTGTGACAGGAAAGACCTATGAAGGGGTGTTTGGGGGCACGGCAATGTTTTATTTACTGATCTGTGGGTTATATTTTTATTATTATTATATATTTTATATTTACATTTTATTTACCGTGAGTTTCTGAACTAAAAAATATATTGTATTTTTTAAATTATTTTTTTAAGTTTGTTTTTATTTATTTTGAGGGAGAGTTAGAGCAAGTGGGGGAGGGGCAGAGACAGAGGGAGACAGAATCACACGCAGGTTCCTTGCTGTCAGCACAGAGCCCGCTGCGGGGCTTGAACCCACAAACCGTGACATCATGACCTGAGCCGAAATCAGGAGCCAGATGCTTAAATGACTGAGGCATCCCTGAACTAAAAAATATATTTTAAAACTAAGGGAAAGCTTCATCATTACTACAGGAAAAAACAGAAAACAAAACAAAATATGGGGCGCCAGGGTGGCTCAGTCAGTTAAGCGTCTGACTTTGACTCAGGTCATGATCTCACAGTTTGTGAATTCGAACCCTACGTTGGGCTCTGTGCTGACAGCTGAGTCTGGAGCCTGCTTCAGATTCAGATTTTGTTTCTCCCTCTCTCTCTCTCTCTCTCTCTCTGCCCCTCCCCAGCTTGTGCTCTCTCTCTCAAAAATACAAATAAATAAGCTCAAAAAAATAGAAAATAATGCAAAATATTAATAAGACTAGAGGTGATATATTTATTTTGACAACCATATTGATTTTTAGGCAAAAAAAGCCACCATTTCTAGAGATCTGGGGATAGTATATAAAGAGACAATTCAATTAACTAAAAAGATGTAAGAAATCTATATTCTTGTGAGAGGCAGTAACAATGCTTCAAAATATATAAAATTTAAAAATAATAGAACTACAAGCAGAAATTAAGTCTATTGTTGTAATGTATAATTTAAAATAATAATTGACAGAGCAAGCAGACAAAAACATTAATAATGATAGAGGTTTAAAACACATATTAACATGTTTGATCTTACATAGAATACAACCCTGCACCCCATATTGGAGAATACAGAGACATTGTTTTAGTCATGTCAAAAACTGTATAAAAACTGGTGCATTTTCTGACTACAATGGAATTAGAGTAATTAAAACAATCTTTAAAAAAGTTTTTAAAAATCAAATAGGGTATTTCAAAGTAAAATATACTTGATTTTGCACTATTTATTCTTTCTCGTTTTTTACATTTATGTTCATTGCTGTGGCCAGATAATCAAGAGCTGAATATATGAGAAACGCGGAAAGAATCACAGACGTTTGCAACAGAAAAGGCAACAAGGTAACTATCTTCTTGGATACAAAGGAGTATGCTCAAACTTACAGGATGGCAAGAAATAATCTGACATAACACAGGCAGAATCTACTGTGAGGGTGATTGAATTTTGTAAGAGGCTCTTACAGAGGCCACAGAATCTCCCTATAGGCAAAGTTAGGAGGGTCCCTGCACCTTTCCTGAAGCAACTTCTTCCTAAGGTAGGATCTCCGGCGGTATTCAGCTCCACGAACTATACTCACACTGTGCACTTTAGCATTCCAGCTGATGTACAATTTTGGAAACTAGCACATAACTGCCAGTAAATTCATAACATCGTACTAATACATTTGTGCACTACATGCATTAATGATATTTGATATAAATTTTCAGGCCAACTGACTTTTTTTTTCTAATTGTAAACACATTTTCCTTGTTTGCTTGCATTGTTTCGAAAATAATCATACCTTTCTGAGCAAAAACTGCTCTATCAGAGGGGAAAAAAAAGTCAGTTTATATAACCAACTAAGACCTAAGGGAGTTAAAAAGTTATGTAATCCATTTAATAAGACTGGATACGGGGCGCCTGGGTGGCGCAGTCGGTTAAGCGTCCGACTTCAGCCAGGTCACGATCTCGCGGTCCGTGAGTTCGAGCCCCGCGTCAGGCTCTGGGCCGATGGCTCGGAGACTGGAGCCTGTTTCCAATTCTGTGTCTCCCTCTCTCTCTGCCCCTCCCCCGTTCATGCTCTGTCTCTCTCTGTCCCAAAAATAAATTAAAAACGTTGAAAAAAAAAAATTAAAAAAAAAAAAAAAGACTGGATAAAAATGACACCAAGTTACACCACTTTAAAATATGTATTTTATATTATTAGATGGAAAAAATATTTTCAGTTAAAATATGTGATAAAAAAATTTTAAATATTACAGTAAGATGAAAATCATATATTTGCTTTCTTATTAAATACACAAGCATAATAAAAATGAAATAGACAATTTAAATCTACTTCTCAATATTATTCAACTAATGTCTGAGTGATTGCAATTTGTATGTGTAGTTTAAACTAGAGCTATGTTAGTATCTATTTCCTTTTGACAAGAGTACTCTGAAAATCATCTATATGAAAATCATTTGAGTTTAAAGGAAAAATATAAAATGCCACAGTTGGAAAAATGGCTCATTCAATGACACATGAGATTAGAAAAATAAGTAATAAAGTCACAAGTATTAACATTTATTAAGTTTCACAGTACATATAATCTATGAGATTTTCCTCTCTCCTTACCTGTCTGCACCGCCCGCCCCCCCTCCCCCCCCCCCCGCTCTCTCACTCGTTCTCTTTAAATAAATAAACTTAAAAAAAAAATGGAGGCGCCTAGGTGGCTCAGTTGTTTAAGTGTCTGGTTCTTGGTTTTGGCTCACGTCACGTTCCCACAGTTCATGCGTTCTAGCCCCACATAGGGCTCTGCGCTGACAGTGTGGAGCCTGCTTGGGATTCTCTCTCTCTCCCTCTCTCTCCGCCCTTCCCCGCTCTCTCACTTGCTCTCTTTCAAAATAAGTAAACAAACTTAAAAAAAATAACCTGTGAGATTTTCATTTTATATATTCTTACAAAGCTTTGAAATGATTAACAGAGGAACATTAAAATTTTCAAGAAAATGGAAAACTGTATTTAATGGAAAAAGTAGTGAACTTTGTAGTAAAAATTTAAAACACTTGTAAGGTGTCAAAACAAGTAGTCAGAAGGGTCCCATGGACTTGGGTTGTTCTCCAACCCATTCTAGGTCCATTCCTTGTGACTGAAGCAAGATACCGTGGGTTTATTTTATGTTGAATCATCCTCCAGTGTTATGTTCAAAGCTAGAACAGAGTTAATTTTTAGAGTTTGGAATTCTGGCTAAGTCTCCGACACAGGAGACCGCACGCCTGCTTTGCACACTGTAACTCTAACACTTTCAGCAGGAGACGGACTCAGTAACCCTGAACTCAGGGGCTTCTCTCAGGGGGACTTTGTTTACTGAAGGATCCTTCTAAATGACTTAAGGATCCTTGGGGAAACTAAATGAACTGTGCATGTTTACATTCAAAAGGGGCCATGGCCTATATGCTCCGTTGTTAGTAGCTGGGCTAACCAACAAGCTCTGAGTTTCCAGGAGGAAGGAAAGGAGAAGAAAACTGAGCATAAGCATATCTGGAAGATCCTTTGCAGAACTGTCAACTTTTTCAAGAAAAGAAGAGTCTGAAAGTGGTAATCCTCTTCGAGAAATAACATGATCTATTAAACATGTCAAGTATCATACTGGACTTTTGTACAGACCACAGGCCGTAGGCAGGCATTCAAGATTTTAGAAAAATTTTACAGAAATAGTGATGACCAAGAAAAGTCTATCTATTAATATTCCTCTTTATCAGAACTGAGAAAGACTGTTATCAGATGGAGAGATCTAGTACTTAAAATACCTGCGTTCTGCAGGAGCATAGCCTGAGAATCTGCTCCGTAATTTGTATTTAACTCTTCAAATACTGCTGAAAAATATAAAATTTTGATTATTCTATCAGAGCTTTTGGTAGTTGTTCACTCACCTTTCCCTTATTTTAATCTAAAGTTAAAGATATACACCTGCTTTGTAAATTTTAGTCTTCTTATAAATCTAGGAAGGAAATAAAAAAAATTGGCTTGGCCGCACCTTATTATATTCAATAAATTCCTCAACATTTTCAATAGTAGATACAGCTGGATACAAAGGAATAACATCATCAAGTACAACAGGTGAGGGCTATTTACATAAAGAACATTTAAAGTATTGTACATACACTATTAGTAGGAGAATGGTATCCATAAAGTTGAAGACGCTGACATAGAGCACAAAGGGCCAAATGAAGTGCCACATTTCAGAATGAACCCAAGTATAGCAAAAGAAAAAAAGAAAAAGACGACAAAATAATCAATTAGGAAGGGCAAATCATCATGCTACATTCTATATAGAGCACACACACAATACAAGTGGGATAAATGTTAAAGATGAGTAGCAAAGTTTTTCAAATTTCATACAATTAAATATTAAGTGAATCTGTGCTCATTTCAACCATCTTCGTTTTAACCTTCTGACAGAAATATGGCTTTGAGTAAAACACTCCTCTGAGGTACACGGTTTTACTGACATGCTTCAGCAATTGCATATGGATTAGGGGAAAACTCGAGATGTGGCAGCATGGCAGTGGATATGGTATGAGACACCCGCAGTGGAATCGTGTTCTGCTCCTTTTAGCACCGTGACCTGAGGCAAGTCAATGAAGCTCTCTAAGATGGCTTCCTCCTCTGGAAAACAGTATGACACTTACCTGCAGAAATGTAATGAGGACTAAATGGGAGCACCACTTACAATGGACATAGCACAGAGTGTCTCAAGATATGTTGTTTCCCTCTTGACCCCCGCAGCACAGTTTTATTTCATGAGGATTTAGTATATTTCATATACTGGTAAGCGGAGACATGTTTTAGCTCGTTTGATCCCCATAACAATCACATGTGGCCACTACTCCTATTATCCCCATGGCACAAATGAAGAAACTGAGGCACACAGAGGCTAAGGACCCGTTCAAGGTCAGGCAGATAATGAATGGCAGAGCTGATACTCAAACTCTGAAAATCTGGCTCCCGAGCCTGTGCTCTACTGTCTCTCTAATGTAATCAATGTATTTTCACTATAAGCTAAATTTCAATTGCTTAAAGATTCAAAAATCTTACCAGTTCAGATTTGCATTATTTAAAATGTGGCATCTATTAACAATAGATTACCATAGAGAGCTGTATTGTCTTAGAGTGCTGTTTATTTAGTTCAGAGGCTGTCTAAAGATTATTTCTGAATTGCTTTAAGAAATAGTTCTGATGGCTAAATTATACAAATAAATTTCAAGAGCACTAATTAAACTCTGTAAGGTAAATACCTATTAAGTATCTGTGGAGATCAATGGCTTTAGTGTTTCCTTATATATAAACAAGCTATACAGTATATTACTTATAAGTCACTTTTATCTGTTCTTTAAAACAAGTCTCCTCCATGTATTTCCTAGAGGAAGCTTCAGTGACCTATATGCATATAAAATTATACAATTTAGGGTATGTTGATATAACTTAAGTTTCAAATTCGGATAGACTTTCCCTAATTAATAAAAGTTAATAAGGTTTTACTATATCACTATTATGAACTATTTTCATTAAACCAGCATTAAATTTACTATTCCTGGGCTACAATAAAGCTCAGAGCCAAGCTTTGTGCTGACAATGTAGTTTTTCCCAGTGTGGCTTGTCTGCTGTCATTGCTCCCTTTTCTCTCTCCCTTTGTTACTTGACTTACGTATTTTAGTAAATGTTAATGATTAGAACAGCACTGTGTTTTCCTTGCAAGATTCACAAGCCCTTTCTGAAAGCAGTATAGATAAATAAATAAACAAAACTGTTAAATTTTTGAAACTAATGTAAACATTGTGTTTCAACTATACCGAAAAAAAAAAGCCAGTTAAATTTCTGTCCATTGAAATATGATCTATTCTGTTCCCGAGGTATAGCAAAAGGTTAATCAACGTAATTCAGCCTCCTATATGATATTTTATTAACAATTTGCTTATGCAGTTAAATATAGCTAATCTATCAAAATTAAAATAACTTCTTACACTTTCCATATATTATCTACAGAAAATAAAATTTACGAAGGTATTTAGTTCTCTCATGTTATTGCTAATA
Organism: Neofelis nebulosa; assembly: GCF_028018385.1. Taxonomy (NCBI): domain Eukaryota; kingdom Metazoa; phylum Chordata; class Mammalia; order Carnivora; family Felidae; genus Neofelis; species Neofelis nebulosa. Next base: position 22,265,655 of record NC_080784.1, read on the forward strand.
CTCTAAAAAAATGGCATTATAGAGCTAATTCACGTGGGATTTATGAATTATAATTTGAAAATCACGAGACCTGAATTAGAGAACTCGTAATGCCCCTTTTAATACCTGACTAACATTATAACCAGCTCTTTGATTTTGTGTCTTCCATAAGCTTTGTCAATTACAATACTGAGGGTGACTCAACAAAAACTGATAATTATATCACAGTCAAATAGCTTATGAAATAATAACTATTCCATAATCCTGATAATCTGCTTTTATTAATTTAAATATAAACACACAATCTATTGGGATTAAATATGGCACCATCTGCTACAGATAATACATGTTTTTTAAAAAAACGTGATATATATATCCTTATAACAATGAGAATAATAAAAAATGTTGCAGCTCTCTAGGTAGACCAACTAAGCTGCTGCACAGGGCCACTAATTTAAAATGAAACAATCATCACTTACATCTCAACAAAACTGTGTTTCTGCTATCTAAGGACCAGACGAAGAAATAGGCTATAATGGTTAAAGTACAGATCTGGAGCTGCCCAACCATGGACTCAAATCTTAGCTTGCCATAATTACAGATAATAAGATAACTAATTTAACTGGTGGGCCGACAAGCATCCAGCACAGTCCCTGAGAGTAAGATCTCAGCACCTGTTTGTTATTTGTATTATGTGAGCCTGGGATACTGTAGGGCGGAAATACTTGGGACAAACAGAAAGAAGACTGGTAGGGAAATGGAGGCAAAGGCTGCTTAACTCTACCTTCAGAGTAAGTTGAAAACATTACTCACCCCAGAAGAATCTCTTATTTCTAAGAACTCAAAAAAATATATTATTTCCTTGGTTTTGCTTCAACATCCATATTGTTACAGTGCCACTAAAGCCACTCACATGTAGAATTAAATCTTTGCAATTCACCTTTAAATTTTTTCATGCATAATGATCTGTATTCATCTATTATATGATATACCCTTCAAATCTCATGGAAAACAACAATATGGATGAAAATGAAAAAATGCATGTGATTATGGACACAGATGTTTAATATCAATATTTAAGATAATATTGATACAGATGCATAGAAATCTGAAGCCGTTTTCCTACGTAAGAACTTTAGGAAGCTTTCCTGCAAGGGATAGCTGTAAAGTTACCAACTGTAGTTCTTGTGTCTCAGCACGAATAAAACGACTCTCAGCTAGAAGGCCCACCTGAAACTACCATAAATTATTCTTACCAGCATTGCACGCTTTTCTTCATCTCCTTTAGTTTCTCTCTTTTCATTTTTTTTCCTGAATATCTCTTGAAGCTGACAAAGAAAGTGATCAAGAATCAAATATCCAGTGAGTTTCCGGGGCCCCACTTACCACCCTGTGCTAGGTATATTCTAAAAACATCTACCGAGAACATTCATACTGCTACAGATATATTTTCTGGTACCAATTTTTTTTTTTTCCTGAGAAAAAGAAAACACACCCTTGGCTACTGGCAACCTATGGTTAAGTTAAATGTACAAGATCATAGCTTTACTTTATCTCTAAGACATACAGACAGGGAGTCTGTGACCCACAAATAAAAAAGCCTACTGGGGTATAAAGAAAACTGGAACAGAATTCAGGATTGTGGGTTGGAGCCCATCTTCTGTCACTAACTTCATGATGGTGAACAGGTCACTCATCCCTCATGAGGCCCCAGTTTGCTCACGTGGAATGAGATGGCCTCGGAAGTCCTTTTCAGGTAACCGAATGCTGGTGGGAGCAAGGGCTCTGCCTATAACCCCTTGAGTAAGTTAGTCTAATCATTCACGGAATGTTTTCCACATCCAGAACAAGGAGGTAACTCCTTCCCTTACAGGAATATTTTTTTTCTCCAGCTTTATTGAGGTGTAATCGCCAGGTCTTGTAAGAATGTTGTGCAGAGTAAATATTACACATAGTTACTCAGCACATTGCCTGTCACAGAGTAACTTCTCAAGAGATGTCATTTATTATTATTAATGCTGTTATTTCCTCTTTAAAATTCTATCTTACAAAGGGAAGCCTAATCCTACCTCCATCACAGCTTTCTGGTGAGGTCAGTATTCTTGTCTGTGTAACCTGAACAGCGATCTCAACTCTTCGTTTCATAAGGCAATAGTTGAAAGTCAGATGAAATGTATTACCTCCCAACATAGGTAGTAACACAAATACAGTACATAATATAAATGATTTTGTGAACAAGTACATTTATCCCCACACTTTTTCTTTGTGAAAAGAGTTTTCAGCAAACGTTATTAATACTCATTTCATAAATAGGCAGGGTAATCCTAGATTTTAGACTCTAACAACTAAGTTAGCTCAACTCTACCTCCTTCTTTCAGGAATTCTTTGCTGTTGACAAACAAACTAAAACAACAAACAAAAGCCATCACACCTGAGGCAGCAGTACAGCCACCACAAAGGCAAGGAGCACTCCATCGCCTTCACAAGAGTAAAGAGCAGAAGCCGTGGTCCTGCATGAACGTTTTTACCTCCTGTCTCCACAGACAGGTTTCCAAAGGACATCTCTATACAGGCAACTTTCAATGGACTGAGTTCCAAAAGTTAATCTTTTAATCAATGGGGTAGAACTTGGGAGTTTCTACAGAAAGCTTACAAAAAATTATTTAGAGTACTAGGCCCATTCTGAAAGTCCTAAAATGGAGTTTTATGCTATCATAACAAAACCATATTAAACTAAATCTGTTGACTTTGGGATGGTAGGAACATGTCTCTACCTTTGCACTGAACCTGAAAACTCTTACCCCCCTCCCCCCCATCATCCTGGAAAACACTGGAATGAGGGGTCTGTTGTGGTTCCCGGTCCAATGGCCTGGTTCAGGGACTGTCCGAGCGAGGGCTGCATGGGTGTTAGAGGAAGCCATGGGACAGATCCCAGCAAGTAGTGGCTTGTTTCTTTTTGAATGGCTACTAATTAGCTTTCGACAAGGATTTTTATCTCTTCTCTTTCCTACCACAGAAAAGAATGATTTCATAGTTTCTCTTCCATGTTCCAGCCTCTGAGGAAAATACTAAGCTGTTTAAGAGGTTTTTTGAGGGATTTTTAATGGCTGGTTACAAAGGAAAATATAAAACAAAATGGCTATTTATATGCCGTCTTTCTCTTTTCTTTTTACTAGGGGCTAAGGGTATATATCTTGTTACTGGAAGGATCTCTACTTTGAGGGGGAAAAAACAGACATTTTTGACATAGAAGTAGATGCAGAATCCCTGGGTGAAAAGAAATAGAAGATTCTAGAAGTGGGAGGTGGTAAGATGAGTGAGCAGCTGTGATGTTGCCACACCAGCACCAGTCCTGTGTCGGTCGGGTGAGAAAGACTGAAGGTGAATACCTAAGAACAATCTTATTCTCCCCACTTTACATCAGACCTCATTCAAAGACAGGAGAAGGGAATAGGAAAATGGGGACCAGACCGGAACATAAGGCAGTGATAAATGGAAGAGAAAAGCAGAAAGAAAAACCACAGATCCGATCATGAGAAGGAAGGGAAGTTCCTGTGGCAAAAAGCTGTGGTTGGGGGCACTGAGAAGATGGGGTCTGAGAAGAACTGAGCACAGACAACACCCCCAGACTGCTTGTTACCCACCCACTGGGAAATATCAGGCTCACTTCAAATGCTCAGAAAGCGTGTAACAACTATAATCACCTTTATATAATGAATATAATTTATATATTTTTTAATATGAAAATTATTTAAAGTACGTAAGAATATACTTCTTTATTAAATTAAGGTGAAAGCATAATTTTTTCACTCTTCCTTCTACATTATTTCAAATAATGCAAAAACATAATATAAATATTCAATACTTAACTACTGATAAAATGCAGCATATAATATACATACCACCAAAAATTCCTTTTTGTCCACCATCTCATTACCATCGGTGTCAAACATGTTGAAAGCTATTCTAAATCCTGCATGTGGCTCTGCCAGAAAAAATAGAAAAGTACTTGTGAAATGGAAAAATGTTTATAAAGTACAGTTGTAAGCAGTTATGTATATACTGTACAAAAATACTTTCTTTAACCAAGGATTTAAAAGCATGTTACTATTAGTTAAATATAATAAAAGCTATATATGTATACATATTTCTGCTTCCTGTATTAGCACACTTAGTAACAAAATTGATAATACACTCTAGAAGTATTTGTGTGGTAACTGTTGTATAGCACAGACAGTAAAATTTAACTAACCTTACTTGCAAAAATAAATACTTCTTTTTGTTATCCAAAGTCTGTCAGTTTTTTTAAAAGGGAAATATCAAATCATCGCATATGTTCAACTACTTAGATTCAAAGAAAAAAGTTAAAACATGACACAATGGACCAGTTGTAATTCTTAGGGAAATTATTGTGCAAATGACCTATGAAAATAAATGTCAAGCACAAGATATTACATATCTGAGTTTAAACCTCTAGAAGCATAAAAAAAGAAATATAAGAAAAAAAAAGAAATATAAAATAAAAGAGGCTTGAATAATTCTCAATTGCCCCAAATACAAGGAACAATTGCTTTTCTGAGAAAGACATACTTTTACACACTAAGAGCTGCTTTAATGTTATGAATCTTATAAAGAGGTTCAATATCTTTTCCCTCCTAAAGCATAAAGAAGAAAACTTGAACGTGTCCTTCAAAGAGAAGCTCAGTACACATGCCTTTTAGAAACATCTGACCCTTTCATTTGAGATGACGTGCAAAAAGTTTGGAAGAGAGGCCTCCCACAGATACATTTGGTATTTACCTGTTGTAAAACCTTGAAGCTAGCAAAAGAGAAGCACGTTACCCTACTTTCTTAACTGGTAATAGCTGTCTCTAATGGAAACAGAAGCCAGTCTTATATGCAAGCTCATTTCTTGCTTATAGCTTAGGAATGTAAACTTACTTTCATTAACATTCAGTTGAAAAAGAAATAAAAAATTTCATCATCCCTAATAACCAAGTCTTAAGCTTTGAGATGATCCTGAAAACACACAGACAGGAAGTCCTTACACATAGTGTTTGGAAGGGAAAATAAAGTTAAAGCAATAACAAGCAAAGAGGAGAAAACTACAGACAGGTAACACAGATTCCGTAGCCCACTTTGTGTCAGCTCTGTTTCCACGTTTGGTCTTCGTTCTAATCTAAAAAACATCCATAATTTTTCAATGAAATTCCTGCAAGTTTCTAAAATGGGTCCTGAACTCCAAAGGAAGATTCACTGTGTCCCAGGATCCTAACCCTTCCATGTAAGCACATCCACCAGGTGTTTTCCTTACACATTTAACCACACACCCTGTCCCATCTCAGTAAGTGGCTTCCCTAGCCAGTTCTGTTATATTCTTGCCTATCATTCTGCTGTGTTAGGTATTTCAAATGAATAGTTTTGCAACCAAAGTTGTTCTAGCTGACGATACAGCTTTTTAACAAGTCTCTGAGATACTGGTTGGCGCTCCTTTGATTTTCACGGAGTATTCATCATTGACTGGGCTTGAATTGTAATGGCTTTCCAGTCTGAAACAACCTCAGACAGTTGTATTACTACTAACCACTAATTACTACTAACCACTAACCATTAGTGTAACCACTAATACAACACTTCTCGTGCTTCAGCACCAACGTTTTAATTTTGAGTTCGGAAGAAAAAAATACAAAAAAGAATAAAGGATAATTTTTGAAACACACATACTCCCCCCCCCAAACTTCCTACGATAGAACTCCAACATAACACCATTCATTAGTAAATTTAGAGTAACAGAGTGGCTCTGAATTTTCTAATCATAGAGGTACAAGGAATTTTATGACTTGTTTCTAATGACAGAGTTTCACTGATACTCTTGTTCCCATACATCTCCACATATCCCCACAAACAGAAATCCCTCTAGCGATATTCTTTCATTTACTCTTTTTCACTCATTCACCAACTAGTTTTTTGAGAGGTGACCATGTGCTAGACACTGTTCTTGATACAGAAATGGACAAAAAAGAGAAAACCTTTGCCATCATGGACCTTGCATTCAAGTATAGGGAGAAAGACAAGAACACATAAACCAATAAACGAATCCTTTCAAATAGTTTTAAGTGCTATGAAGAAAATAAAGCACGGTAAAGGGAGAAAAAGGGAGCGGTAGGAGAGGGAGGATGGTCAGGAAAGGTTCACATTTCACATTTCAAAAGAAACCCGGATAATGTTTATTATCATGAGGATCTTGAGGAGAGAAGCACTGATGGCAGAAAGAGCCGAGAGTACAAATTCCTGAGGTGAGAGTTCAAGGAACACAAAAGCCAGATGGCTGGAGCACAGTGAACTAGAGCAGGTAAGATCCTGCATTAAATGCAATGAAATTTAGCTAAAAACACGAGTAAGCCCTCTGGAGACTTCATAAAAACTGCTGCATACGAGAGCAAGAGAGTAACAAAGCTGTTCTAGGATGATGAGGGGTATTCTGACACACTCACTAGTTAAAAGACTCATTCTTTCATGCTAGTCTTAAAAAATATGTGATTTCCGTGAGGGTGGCAGGAAATTTACAAATTGCCATCTGACCTGATCTTTAGGCTTTCATGTAGATTAAACCACAAGGATTGATATATGACGTAAAATTTGTAATTTATGAGCACTTTATTACTATTCCAGAACCATAAAAATAGTTACGTTTTTGCCTCTTGATAGTGCTATGCTTAGCATTTGCTGATTTTCGCAAAATAACCACGGATAAACCTAAACTGATTTTCAGTAGTAAGAGAATCTAAGATTTGTTTTCCAAGATTCTGATTAAAAAAGAAAAATGGATCCAAAAATAGACTTATGAGTACACTTACTTGTTAAAATACACAAGAGAAAAAGATATTCTGTGTAAGAAATCACACCTAGAAGAAAAATAGTATTAGTAATGCTATATATAAAATATTACTTTATATTTAGCAAGTAAAATACTATTATAATATGCAATATTGATAAGGAACTTACCGCTTTAAAGAACATGCTAAATACTGTTTTAAGCAAGACTAAACTATTCTAAAATCACGGCCAAAAAAGACCCAAATTTTAATTTGTTTCACAATGCCTCTGTAGAACCCATGTAAAATTCCCATTAATGCTCCTAGATATTTTGACAAAGAAAGCAAAATTACAATGTTTACTTATAGCTAGCTGTAAACTTGCTGCTAGTTTTCAATGGATGAATCTAGCATAAAATAAAAAGGCTAAACTGTAAAGTGCTTAAACTTTCAGAAAAAACATTTAGATATTCTTGCTTACAAATCTAATTTCTGTATTGCTTAAAAAATGAAACTTGTCTGCTTTCAACTTATCATTTATTATTCTTGACAAACTTAATGCTTCTATTAAATGTACTCTTAAGAAATTTTTGTTTTAATTAAATGGCTTACACTTTCTGAATACTGCATCCCGAGTTCTCTATAATCCCAGAATTACAAAGTTCGAAAGGTGTTCAGAGTAAATAAAGATATATATTCTGTTACTCAAATTCTTACTTTTGGGCATAGCACCCCAAACTAGAATTCATGCTTCACTGAATTTCCAAGAGGATCCTGAGAAAATCACAGTCAGGAATAAGTCAATTAACACTTCTCCAGATATCAGATAGTCCTAAAGTTTGGTAAAAGGGTATACAAAAATCCTTAAATAATCAGATCGTGAACCCTGAAACTCCATTTTCCCTGATGCTCTTTGAGGCTCCCCTCTTTGTTACAGAACAAAGAGGACAGGAGTCACTGTCAGGCAGTTTGTCAGAAGACTTGAAGGGAACTAGCTAGAAGCCCTGTGAAAGCATTCCCTTCTTTTGTTTATACTACAATATTGTGACCTATAGACAGATAGTTCTGGTTGACTGCCATGAATGTTATGGGAGAAAGATTCTGGAATGGCCAACGTATATAAAGATACAATACCTAGATTCCATAGGGATCCCTCATAAAAAAAAAAAAAAAAGAAACAAAGAGAGAGAGAGAGAAAGAAAAGAAAAAAGAAGAAAGAGAAAAAGAGAGAAAGGGAGACAGGAAGAAAGGAAGAGAAACAGAAAGGAAAATGGGATGGGAAAGAAAGCTCTATGTCTTTACAATCCCATCTCACTGACTGTCGTTCTGATTGACCTGGTGGAATACAGAGATGCTGGTTGGTATAAAGAAGTCTAATAACTACTACACATCTTTTATTTGATAATTAACTCAAGGTTTCCCACAGGGAATGATTACTTCTTAACAGTGAGAGCACTGATCACAATTATCATGGTAGGTACCCGTCTGTAGGACCAAATGGTTTCTGAGGTGGTGTAATCCACAGGCATGGAGAACAAAGTGAAGCTCATGATATAATTTAATAAAAATGATCAAGGAAAAGAGAAAATACTACTAAACATGAACTGTAACTTCTTAATGCTAATGCTTTCCAATTACAAAAATGGAAAACTATTAAACTGGCCCTTCAATTTATTTTAAGGCCACCCAAGATCAAAAAGTAAAATAAAATAAATACATATGCTAAGCATATAGTAATGCTGTGATCTTTAAAAAAGAGGGTAAGAAAGATGCCAACTAGGTTTCTTTTGAAAATTCAACAAAAAAACTTCTAAGGGAAGTTCCTTAAAAACATTATACTATTTAGTTCCTCTATTATGATGCACTACAGTTGGCTGTTATGACTAAGTCTGGATAATGTTTTCATAAATGTTGCATTTCAATTAACTTTTTGTAAAACTGCATTTTCTTGCTGGGAAATATTTTAAGTAGATATAATTCACTTGTGAACTAATCTTTAATAGCTCTAAAGATTTAGCTTTAAAATTCCTTTGCCACTTAAACCTATTTATAAAAAAAGCAAGGCTGCCTGTAACATTCTACTTCGCCTAACCTAAAGGTTCTAAAACTTTTCGGGTATAAGGATTGCTTCAATAATCCAATCACTGTGACACAGCTCTGCACTGTCCTACAGGGTAGCCACTGGCCAGATGTGGCTACCTAAACTTAAAACAATTAAAATTAAACACAATAAAACATTTACTTCCTCAGTTACAGTAGCCACATTTTCAGATCCTTAAAAGCCACATGGGGCTAAGGGCAGTATACTATGGGAGACAAGACAGAAATACAACATTTCCATCACTATACAGATAATTCTGTGGGGTAGCACTGAATAGCTCATGTCCCCCGAAAAACATGCTAATATGCATACATCATAAAGAAGATTAGGACAGGCCTAAACTTAGGGCTTCCAGATTTAACGCTCTCCTTAACTACAAAGAATTTCCTTCTTCCAGGCATTTATTTTTCTTAGATTATACTTGATCCAATTTGTATTTTCCCACTAGAAGTATTAAGTAAATATTTTTAAATTTGCTAACTTCTCTTTCTGAGCTTTGAATTTTCCTGATTCTATCATCCCACCCTAAGATGTGAATGACCTTTAAGACAACTTCTAGGAAAAAATTTCTAAGAGCTTTAAAGATACCATGGCCCTAATTTTAAAACTCTAGTTATGAAAAATCCTACAATAAAAGGTAAAGGGTCTACTCCTTTCAGATTCCATGTCAACTAGGTGAAAGCAATTTGAATTTCTAATTCTACTGAGATAAAATATATTAGACTATAACTATTCCTTTAAAATATTTGTCTTCATACTAGAGTATACTATAATTATTTTCAAACCAATAATTGTTCATATAATTTCTTTAACATTTTAATTTTATATACTCTTATACTTGAGCATGTTAAAAAGTGTATTTTTAAGAGAAATTACTTTGTAAGATTAAAGAGATTTTGTTAATTAGTGTTTTCTACAAATATGAACAAAAAGTACAGTGTCAAAGAAAACAGCAATAAAATCAGTATAATTTGATTGCAAGGAAGTGTATGAATCCATGACTTAGACAAATAGATATAGCTAAGATAGTATGATCAAACAGGTGGATTTTGCAGTGAGTGTTGTTTTTAAAAGAAACATGTTCAAACTGGATGGCCAAAAGACATCCAATAAGTTTTTCATACTGATTAAATTTTTAAATATCTATAGTTGCCTGGAAGTAAAATGGAAGAAAGAAAAATAGTTGGAGATCAGTATTTTTAAAAAATGCTTTCTGTAAGTAAATATAACCTACATTTCTCTTTTATTTTAAACATTTTTTTTTAACGTTTATTTATTTTTGAGACAGGGAGAGACAGCATGAACGGGGGAGGGTCAGAGAGAGAGGGAGACACAGAATCTGAAGCAGGCTCCAGGCTCTGAGCTGTCAGCACAGAGCCTGATGCGGGGCTCGAACTCACGGACTGAGAGATCATGACCTGAGCCGAAGTTGGATGCTTAACCGACTGAGCCACCCAGGCGCCCCTAACCTACACTTCTCAATATGGTTAAAAAATAATTTTTTGTACTATGAAGGTTCACTTTGTTGTAAAAAATTTGAAAGACATGAATAATATATATAAAAATAAGAACCACCTTTAATCCCACTACCCAGAAACAATCAGTATTAATATTTTACTATTTTTCTTTTCAGTTTTTTCTCTATGCACACACACACACACACACACACACATACACACACATGAATAAAATTACTTTAAGTATGAGAAAAAAAATATATAAATAGTATAAATAATATAGTGTCCATTTAAAAATGCATAAGTATTAAAGTTAATTTACCTCTTTCTTTAAGATTGCGAAAAAGCTTTGAGGATCCTTTCCAAACGGGTGGTGTTTCTGAGAGCATTTGATTTAATTCCTATGACATAAGGTATCACAATATTAATGGTAAACCACTTACTTATAAAATAAATAAAAAGTATTTAAATGCCTAGGCAAAAAAATTCTTCACTTAAAGGACCTGAGACATGGCTGTATTTATTCTATTCTATACCTGTGGTTCATTCAACCACAAAACTTAGTATTTGCCCACAGTCTAACCATAAAATAAATAATAAAGAAGCTAAGTTAAATTCAATTAGAGCTATCAAAAATTTAAGATAAGTTTAGCAACTGGAGGAATATATATACAAAAATCAATTTAAGATAAAACACTGAGTTTCATGAAAGCCATAATTAAGGTGGATTTCCTTATCAAGGTCAGAGATGATGACCTGGCTTCACATACTGTCTCTTCTCTGTAGCCGTATTGGATTTAAGGAGCTGGAAGAAGTAAATGGACAGAGGGTCATACTGGGAAAGAATGAGTAATATTTTAGTAGTGACTCAAAGAATGGTGACATCAGATGAAGCAGGAGTTCAAGGGTATCGAGTTATGGTGGCCACTTTCAATTTTTTTTTCTAATTTTAACTTAAATATTCAGTAAAAAACACAGACTGCAATTGCTTAGTCTGCCTTTTTAAAATCAAACTATCACAGCAGGTTGGGGAACTATTTTGAAAATTTAAACATTTGAATCATTGCTCAGACACCAAAGGAATTCTGAATTTATTGTTAATACTTAGTTAAAAATAATTAAATGAAAATTATATTTTGGTTAATTGTGAAGAAAAATTATTAAGGGATTTGGTAAGATAAATTGAAATAATTTGAAATAAAAAAGGTAGTTTGCTAAGTAACACACTGAAGAACACTAGAAACCACTTCTATATTCCAGACCTGATTCTTGCTACACAACGATGGTTCCCCAATACCCCAGGCATAACCTGGGAGCTTGTAAGAAAAGGAGGTCTCAGTTCCCAGACCTACTGAAACAGAATCTGTATTGTTAGTAAGAACTCCAGGTGATTTTTTTTTTTTTTTTACACATTACACTTTGAGAAACACTTTAGACAAATCCTTCCTGATGCGGTTGTATCTAAAAATATTCTGTGACATTATAAACTTTTTTTTTTTCATTACAAAGCTGAGTTAGCAGGCAAATAAAGAATCCCTGGGAGAGTTATTTTTAGGGGTTTTCCCTGAAGTCCATCTGTGAACCCTGCTTTCATTTCCGTTGTATAGTGTTATCTCTGCATTGCAAGTAACAGATGCCAGCGGACAATCAGTAGTGTCTGATTAGGGCAGCAACAGCACAGAGGTAAGAATTCAGGTATGAACAACAATGAGAAGCCAGATATTTACTGCTTAAACAACAGTAAACTCATGAATATTTTTGTTAGAGCAAGAGATGAAAAATAACACTTTGCATATATTATATACACTTTAATGTATACCGTATCTATTAAACAAATATTCACTCCTCCATTTTAACTATTTCCATGTATTCAATTCCATCTCTTCTAGTTTAAACTCCACTTGAGTTTACAATCAAAAAAATCATAGCTACCTTTTTCTGAGTGCCCTCCATGTGCCTAACAATGGGCTAATACAATCTCTCATTTAATTTTAAAAAACAAACCTCATTCTGCATATTTTACTGAGACTTAAAAAGAATAAGAAATTCACCCAAGGTCACACAACTTCTAAATGATGGGCCAGATCCTTACTGACCAAGCAGTTTACTTTAGTAATAATTCATATTCTTCTGGTCTAGATTATCCAATTAACACATTGATCTTTGTCTCCTGTTGACTTTAAGAAGTTTTAAAATGTATTAAAATCTGTATTTCCACTCGGAATGTGAATCTCCCTCCCCATTCAGTGCCTATCTTGGTCTCTTATAGGTAGTGGTGCTGTGTAATAAATGCTTTGCTTGGCCTTTGCCCCTGGCTCCTAGGAGACTCTGAATCCTTGAGTCACACCCAGGGTGGGCTGCTGACTGCCAGAAGGAATCACTGTGGGATCAGAGAGTTGGAGCTTTGAGCTCTCCTGACTTCTGGGGTGGGGTAGGAAAAGGGACTAGAGATGGAGCTCAAGCACTTGGCCAATGAACCAATTATACCTAGATAACGAAACCCTCAATAAAAACTCAACGCCCAAGCTCAGTGGAGATTTCAGGTTGGTGAACACGCCGATGTGCGAGGTGGGGAGAGGGCACGGAAGGCGTGTGTTTGGGATCCTCCTATACCTGTCCGAGGAGTCTCTTCATATGGCTAGTCCTGACTTGTGGCACTTAGAATAAACTGTTAATAAATACAGAATGTTTGTCAGTTTTGTGTCAGTCTAGAAAATTACTGAACTTGAGGAGAATTACAGGAACCTCTTGGATTTGTAGCCAGTTGGTCAGAAGTGTGGGTGGCCTCGGGACCCTTGAACTTGCATGTGGCATCTGAAATGAGAGCAGTCTTGTTGGGGACTGTGTCCTTAAATCTATGGAGTCTGAAACTAACTTTGGATGGGTAGCATCAGAATTATATTGCAGGGGCGCCTGTGTGGTTCAGTCAGTAAAGCGTCCAACTCTTGATCTTGGCTCACGTTGATACCTATAGCTCTAATGTATTTATTCACCATAGTTCTGTATTATACATTGAATTTGTCCTTGATATGCCTCGGTGACAATTCTTTTATTCATTTCTCAACTGACTAACATTTATATTGTTTTTTTGTGTTTTGGCTATTACAATTGATGCTGCAGAAAGAAGAAAACAGAAAACATGTACAAGACTGCTGGTGTAACTATTTCTCCAGTATACATCTCTAGAAGTAGAGCTCTTGGTTATATATTTTCAACTTTATTAGATATTGACAAATTTCTCTCAAAAGTGAATATACAAATTTGCATTCTACCTTGGTTCTTTCTTCTTCTTGTCGGTGCTAATTACTGGTATTGTGAGATTTCTGGCAGCTGATAATCTGACGGGTGTGAAATAGCAACATATTATTGGCTTAATTTGCATATCCCTGATTAGTAGCGAGGCTGAGCTCCTTTACATATATTATTGGCCATTCTATGTTTACTCATTTTTTTCTTATTGAGCTGGCTATCTTTCTTCTATTGATTTACAGGAGTTCTCTATGAGTACAAGACACTCAATGTTTTCTGTTAATACACTGTAAGCATATTCTCCCATCTATCATACATCTTTTAGCATTGTTGACACTCTTTTGGTATGCCAAAGTTTTTCATATTTAATTTAATAAAATTTGCCCAAATATCCTTTGAGCTTTGCTTTGGGTCTTATCTAAAGAATCCTCTTGTATCCCTTATTTTACTTCTAATATTTCAGAATTTTTGTTTGTCAAAAATAAGAACTTAATCCATCTGAAATTTGCTTTTGTGTATGGTGATCAGTTTAGTATTTAATTTGTTTGCCTCCATGTCGGAAAGACTATTGTTTCAGTATCTAAAGGTCAACTCATTCTCTAGTGATTTACAGATCTTTCCATATATGCATGGGTCTGTTTACGAACTCTGTATTCTATTATTTTCATCTAATTAAAAAACTCTTGCAATAATACAATACTATTTTAATTATAACTCTATTATTAGTCTTAATATGACACAGGCCCAATCATTCTCATCCTGATGTTTTCCCCTCCTTCCTTTTCAGAATTGTTCTGAAAATTCTGGATCCTTACTCTTCCAAATGAATCATCCATGAACATGATCTATTTCTCGGTTTATTCATGTCTTTTAAAAAATATAACAATGTCTTGCACATCTTCTGTTAGGCACACAAAGTAATAGTTTTTGTTGCTATTGTGAAAAGTATCTTATTTGACAGTACAGCTTCTAATTGCTATCACTGGTGCAGAAACATTTTATTAACTTTGGTTAATTGATCTTATACTCAGCAGCAACCTTGCTAAACTTTTACTAAATTTGAATACATTTGAAATCTATGTATTTTTACATTTTTCTCTCAAACATATGGCTTCCTACTGTGCTAATCCTTAGAACCTCTTTCTTTCTTCTTGTCATACTACATGTGATAGCCTGGATTATGTCCACCTCAAATTTACATTTGAAGTCATAATTCTCAGTACACCAGAATGTGACTGTATTGAGAAAGGGCCTTTAAAAAGGTAATTAAGATTGTTAAGTGAGGTCATTATGGTGGGCCCTAATCCAATATGACTGGTGTCCTTATAAAAAGACATCAGGACACAGACATGCACAGAACAACAACATGTGAGGATAACAGAGGGAGAAGATGGCCACCTACAGGCCAAGGAGAGAGGCCTCAGAAGAAACCCATGCTGCCAACACCTTGATCTTGAACTTCCAGCTTTCAGAAACGTGAGAAAATAAATTTCTGTCATTTAAGCCACCCAAACTTTGGTATTTGCTACAGCAGCCCTAGCAAACTAATACACAGCATTAGCTTTGATCTGTAGTAAAACAGGGAGTTAGCAGTTGTGATAGGAGACATATTTATATCATATCTAATTTTATTTATATTATTATTACTATAATGTTAATTTAATTTTGAGAGAGAAGGAGAGCACAAGTGGGTTAGAGACAGAGAGAGAGAGTGAAGGAGAAAGAATCTGAAGCAGGCTTCAGGCTCTGAGCTTTCGTCCCAGAGCCTGACGCAGGGCTTGAACTCATGGACCATGAGATCATGACCTGAGCCGAAGTCGGATGCTTAACCGACTGAGCCACTCAGGCACCCCTATATCATACATAATTTTAAAGAGAATGTCTAAAGTTTCACATGTAAACATTGCATTTGCTACAGGCTTTGGGAGGGTTCTCTTTAACTGTTTAAAGAAGTTCCCTAGAATGCTATCCTAATACTGATTTTTTTAATATTGAAGTTTATCATACATTTAAAAGTACAAAAAGAATATATTAAAATTTAAAGTAGAAACTGTTGGGGCACCTGGGTGGCTCAGTCGGTTAAGCGTCCGACTTTTGGCTCAGGTCATGATCTCACAGTTCGTGGCTTTGAGCCCCGTGTCAGGCTCTGTGCTGACAGCTCAGAGCCTGGAGCCTGATTCAGATTCTGTTTTCAGATTCAGATTTCCTGTCTCCCTCTCTCTCTGCCCCTCCCCTGTTCACGCTCTGTCTCTGTCTCAAGAGTAAATAAACATTAAAAAAAATTAAAAAAAATAAAGTAGAAACTGTTAAGAAACAGAAAATTACCAGTACTTTATAAGCCTCTTTGTAGCTCTTACTTATGATATATCCCTCCATCTTTCCCAGAGGTAAATATTGTCTTAAATTTATCATTCCTTAAATTTATCATTTTCCCACCAATGACTGCATTCTTCAACACTATGATTTCCCGCCCCTAGTTTTGTAATTTATATATTTGTCAATTGCTTACTTTGTCATTACATTTCCAAGATTCATCTAGTTTAAGCACTGGTATAATTCATTTGTTTTCACTCGGTATAGGAACTGCTGTATGAATATGTAAAAGCTTATTCATCACTTCTACTATTGATATTATATTGTAGTCTTTCTGGTCAATTATGAATAATGTAATAGTATTCCTGTGAACCTCTCCTGAAAGCATAAGCTTCTCTATGTACACACATTAGTGTAAAATTACTAGAACACAGGGTGTATTCAAGCTTAACATTACTAGTACGCATATGCATGCTGTTGTAGAACTGCTAGGTCTAGGGTATGTGTATCTTTAGTGTTAGAAGATGATGCCAAACAATTTTCCAAAGTGGGCACGCATATACATAGTGTGCATGTATATGATACCAAGAGCTTTAACCTACCTGTTTGGTAAGTGACTTCCACGTCTTAGCAACTGCAATAAATATAAAAGAATTAGATAATAAATATTTCATGCAATGTATATCCAAATTCAGTAACCAATCTACAGCCATAACTCATAACACCAGACTTTATATCTAACAGGCAATGTTTTTTTAACTTCAAGATGTAGATCCAAGATATGGTTTATTTATGTTATGTATTTGTTTCATGTACTATAAACTAGGTATAATAAATAATGTCAGTGGGGCAGTAAACATTTTCCATAATCATTATCTTACTTTGGGGGTTTCCGGATTTATAAAGTTAACTTAATCCATGTTAAAAATCTTTTAGGCTTACAACACCAATACTGATATTTGTTAAATATTCATACTAGAATAAAAATATTAACACAGAGAATTTATAATTTCACTACCCATGATCTCTACTGTGCTAGTATCTCTGGGTATGATTCAGATGCCTGGTCTCTCTAGGGTGGAGTGGAAGAATGGGGGCAATGAAAAAAAGAGAGGAAGGAGAGAGCAGGTAATGTGAGAGGGGGACCCTCATCCTGTTTTCCATTTTTTCCCTGTATTTAAGATTCACTTCTGGAACAAGAGTGTTATAGTCGAATAAAATACCTAGAATCACTACTGACTCCTACTAAAGTAGGAACTAAAGTACGTACTACTACCTACTGATTCCTCCTCACACCCTTGAAGATACAAAACACTATAAGTCTTATAATATTGGAATAAATGGACGGTCAACATTATTATTTCCTTTACTTGGATTTGAAAACTGTGAATGCCTAAGAATCATCTCCAGGTTTCTATGTGATTAAGTCCTATAGCACAGCTGCATTAGGAACTGGTAAATATTAATTATTTCAGCTACATTACAATAATGACAACCAGTAATTATTCTACATGGCAATGTGGCTATTTCTTTATAATTAACCACAATTATTATAAACAGTATATCAAAGTGAAGATTATGAGATAGGCAGTTTTTGCCATGTACCTTTCTCTTCTTTTAAGCAATGTAATAAGTCATTTTAAGATTGGAAGGATAGAAATATATTCTAAAATTTAGCAAGCTGATTTTTATGGAGATAGATTTCTTCTCTATGCAGCAACAACATCCTTTCTTTACCTAAGATAGTTTATACAAACATGTAATCGAAAGATTAAAATCACAAATTTACAAAGAAGAATTCAGCATTTAACCTTAACTATAATACACCTATTTCATAAAGATATCTTCCTTTCCATAATGAACAGAACATTGTAAATAATATTTATTATTCTGTTGCTATTGAAATATGGCAAATGAGAACAGAAGAAAAATAAATGGTACAAAAGCACATGCACATGCTCTTATGCAATGTTCAGAAGCTATTTATCAGAAGAGGAAGTGACACACTCTTGAGCTCTGTAGGGTTTATGAGATTTCCAGGGTACATTATTCACAAAAGACATATTCATTCTGCCGGATGTGTTACCATGCTCAGTATTATTAGCTTTTTTTTTTTTTTTATAAAGACTAAAGAGCCATTAAGACTGTTCTTCAAAGGATTTTCTGATTTTTGGAATTCCTTATTTCGTATTAAGTTACTACATATATAAATATAACTTGGGTGAAGAGGGACTTCAACTCTAATAGATGTATTTTATTTCTTCAGCTATAGGTTGATGTTCATTATATTTTTAATACTTTTATGTATATTTGAAATTTTTTAACAATATATTTTCTAAAATTAAAATTAAAATAATACAATGTGAAAGTAATCAATTACCTACTTTAGTTCCAGAAGGGAAATTTACCTTTTAGGTTCTACTGAGGTAGGTAAAATAAGAAATTTTCTAGATTTCAAACACAAAGCTATGATCAGCAATCAAATGTATATCTCAATTAACATTTATTTAAACTATAACTATTAAGCAAATGTTCACACAGCATACCCCTTTTTTTCGTGTTGGTGTCACCATAAAATTGTATCAAAGATTTGTTTTTAATTATGATTATAGATTCAAACAATGACAATGATGGTGACAATGACAATAACAGCTACCAACATTTATTAAGTGCTTACTGTCTGTCTGGTACTATACTGAACACAACCAGTATCACTCAATCCTCAAAAACCTCGTGAAGTTGCTATTATTTTTATTTTTATAAATGATGAGACTAAAGATTGAATAACAAAGTTTTCAAAGCTAGAAACTGAATGCTAAGGTTTAAATACAAGTCTGTCCAGGGGCGCCTGGGTGGCTCAGTTGGTTAAGCATCTGACTTCAGCTCAGGTCATGATCTCTGGTTCTTGAGTTGGAGCCCCACTTCAGGCTCTGTGCTGACAACTCAGAGCCTGGAGCCTGTTTCGGATTCTGTGTCTCCCCCTCTCTCTACCCCTCGCCCGCTCACACTCTCTCTCTCAAAAATAAATAAACATTTAAAAAAATTTTAATACAAGTCTAATAAATAAATAAACATTTAAAAACAAGTCTGTCTCATCTTAATATGCCAATATATATATATATATAAATCGTATATATATATGATTTAATAATATTCAGTCTGTGAAACCTATTTTCTCTTCTGAGGCAAATATTTCTTTTTATAACCCTACACTTTAAAAAAAGTTTTTACAAATACCTTGATCTTTAGTGATTGTTCTTAACTATATTTTAAAAGTTCCAGTTTGAGGGGCACCTGGGTGGCTCAGTTGGTTAAGTGTCTGACTTTGGCTCAGGTCATGATCTTGTAGTTGGTGGGTTCGAGCCCCGTGTTGGGCTCTGTGCTGACAGCTCAGAGCCTGGAGCCTGTTTCAGATTCTGTGTCTCCCCTTCTCTCTCTGTTCCTCCTCAACTTGTGCTCTCAATCTCTCTGTCTCTCTCTCTCAAAATAAATAAATAAACTTAAAAAAATATGTGTTTGACAAAAATTATAGAATTTGATGCAAAAATGCCATTTGATATTTAAAAAATACATTAATAGTTTTATCAAATATATGCTAGCTTAAAAAAATCCACATTGTTTGACATCAATTAAACAAAAAAGTACAGAACACATATATATTTTTGTATAAGGGTCTTTTCTACGTACAGTCTCTACATTTATGAAGCTTAAAATATTTTAACAGGACAAAAGTATCAACCAATTCCAAGGCAAAATATGGTATCTGGCATATGGTAAGTTCTCAATAAATATTTCCAGAAGGGAGGGAAGAAAGAGTGGCTAAAGGAACACAGAGTTCTAATCTCTGCCACAGCCTTCAAATTCCTCAAAAAGAGTCCGACTTAATTTATAGCCTTCTCTCTGGCTACTACCTTACATATTCCCAAAGTGGACTACCGCTGACTCTCTTCATCTCAGGTGTTTGTTCCTCTCCTGTAGTGCTATCCTCAGCGTCTCCTGGCAAAATATTGTAGGATAAAAGCCTCTACTTCAACTATGATCTTTCCTTTCCTTTCTACTTCACAGCCAAACATCCTGAAAGAGTCCTTTATACTGCCTGTCTTCATCTCTTCATCTTCTACTCTTGCTATCTCTGGTCTTTGCCCTAATCATTACACTGAAACCTCATTTTAAAAATCATCAATCACCTTCAAATTACTAAATCTGGTGGACATTTTTCTGCCCTCATCTAACTTGACGTCTCATTTGACCATTCTGTTCGTGTTTCTGGGCCTTGATGCCTCCATACTCCTGACTTTCTTCTCATGTCTCTAGATACTCCTAGGTGTCCTTTTGAGACTCATCTTCCAAGCCTTTGTACCTTCACCATTTAAAGTCTAGGAATTCCTCAAGAATTAGTCCTTGCTCCTCTGTATTCTCCTACTACACTGCCGCTTAGGCAATCTCATCCATACATACTGCATTAATAACCACGTACAGATGGAACCCTAAATATATACTCTACCCAGCCCTCTCCCCTCATCTCCAATGGATATAATATAAAGTATCAAAAATTAATTGATTAAAAGCTAATTTGCAAAGTAGCCAATTTGCCAAATTATTTAGGATTTAATTTTTTTGAACTTTTACAATTTTTTTTTCACCTCACAGAGTTACTTTTTTGGTTACTGTTGAGAATGCTTAAGATTTACTTTCTTAGAAATTTTTATGATTACACAATATGGTATTAATCAACTATGTTTACCATGCTGTATATTAGAACTTGAGGATTTCATGTTAAGGTTTTGTCACATCCCTGTCTCTGAAGAAAAAACAAATGGCTATAATTTGTTCTAATATAACTTCAGGCATTTGTTTGGCAGTTTCAAGTAGATTATCAAACAACTGGTTCTTTAGTACACTGCTTTTCAAAGAATTGAAATGAATGATCAAAAGCCAGACACAACTGTGTCTTCAATATCTCCTCTTTAGATGTCTAAGGCATCTTAAATCCATCATGTCCACAGTTGAAGTTTAATTTTTCCCTTCAAACCTGGTCCCTACTGTCATCCATACAGTTAAACCAGCCAGAAATTTTTAGTACTCATTAGTCCATCATCACCATTGCTACCATCATTAGAAGCTTTTCAAGCCTGGACAAGAGTCTGCTCTCTGATCTGCTCACGCTCACCCTGGCCCTCTCCAATCTATCTCCACTCTGAAAAATCTTTTCAAAACACAATCTAATTATGGTATGTACCTGTTAAAAACAAGGCAATAGGTTCAACAGAGTTGCTTATGCTAAGACCCATGTCACCAAGCCAAAACTTAACTTAATTACAGTTTCTGCTCTGCCAGAAATGGAATCTTAAATCAGTCAATCAGCACTAGTGCGGTAATCTGCTTGACAGACCCCTGCCATCCTCTAAAGGGGAGTAACCCTGCGATAATCAACCCACATTTTTGCCTGGTATGACATCCCTATTCCTGTTCCTTTCTGCCTATATGTCTTTTGTACAGCTCCTTGGAGCTCCGTTCTGTCTGCTAGATGGGATGCTGCCTGACTCATGAATCACTGAATAAAGACAAAAAGGTCTTTAAAATGTAGTCAGTTGAATTCTTTTTTAACATACCAAATTCTTCTGCAGCTTAAACTACTGCCATGATTTTCCATTACTTTTGGGATAAAAACAGAAATGTTTAATATAAGTTTCCAGGCTCAAAGCTTTGGCACCACCCCACACCCCCAGCCGCACCTCATACCATATCCTTCCCTGCCCCTTGCCCTACAGCCTCCCAGATCGGTTTCCCCTCCCGTGTATCACATTCCCTCTTGTCATGGCGTCTTGATCCATGCTGTTTCTTCGGCTGAAATTGTCTACTCTCGGCATCCTACTTGCCTAGTTAACTCTTACTCACAATTCGTATTTCATGTTGATATTTATTTGCCCAGGGAGGATTTCCCTGAGCTACTCGACTACGTTACTTCTCAAAAACATACTCTCACAGCCTCGAGTATCTTTCTTTCATGGCACTGAACACAGATACAGTTTGCTGTTGATTTGTCTATTTCACTGATCAGCACTGATTCCTTCTACCAGACTGTAAGCATCATGAGGGTGGAGGGCATTTATTTATTTTTTTGTTCCCCTCACCATTTTATCTCCAGTGCCTAGTGCAATACCTGGCATTTGATAGGTGTCTTTACATACATGTGATAACATGCTGTGAGATGAAATGGGAAGTGTGCATAAAGCACGTTTGTTGTATTCCAAAGTACTGTGGTTGTCTTGAGAACAAGCACTGTGACTCTGTGAGTTGCGAACTGAACCTTTTTTCATGGAACACATTTTTACTTGAAAGAACAAATGACAGATAAATTATGGTTATTTGGACTTCGGTATTTGGCAGGCTTTCTCTTACAAACGAACAGTCAGCTATCACTTCAGGATAACCACCAACAATATTTGTTGCCAGTCAAAACATTTGAGCTTTCAAGTGAAAATCAGAATTTGGGAAAACGTGTATATACCACCATGAGCTTTCCAATATGTAAAGATTTTTATGATAATATCCATGAATGTGATTTTTTTTTTAAATTGTATAATAAATATGTCAACATTTAGAAGATCTGCATAACTGAGTGAACCAGTATCTTCCATTTGATGTTACAAGATTATAAGGGTAAAAGATCCATTCAAAGCACAATATAAACCACTGGATTTTAACATAACAGATGTCAAAAGTTTCAAATTCCACATTGCAACAAAACTTTAAGAAACTACCACTAGCCAAGTGTTGACAGAGTAACCAAGAAGAATATTTACAAATATCTGAAAAAGCTATTAAAATGCTCTTCCCTTTGCCTACTTATCTGTGAGGCAGATTTTCTTAATATACTTCGTGAAAAACAACACACTGCAATGTACCAAATAAAAAAAGGAGGTGAGAATACAGCTGTCTTCTATTAATCAGACACTGATGAGATTTGCAAGAATGTACATAATGCCAAAGAGGTTGAGAACCATTGCTCTTAACATATGGAAAGATGAGTAACAATCAGTCTATATTTACAGTGTAGGAGCCATGACAAATACAGAAGAGGTACAGGTAGAATTCTTGGCCTAGGTCTAGCTTCAAATCCAGTCCTCTGAATTACTCTGTTCATGCTAGATATAAGAACTGAATAGGGAGAATATAAACCTATTATATGCGGCTCCTGGGTGGCTCAGTCAGTGAAGTGTCCAACTCTCTGGCTCAGGTCATGATCTCACTGTTCCTGAGTTTGGGTCCCAAGTCAGGCTCTGTGCTGACAGTGCAGAGCCTGCTTGGGATTCTCTTTCTCCCCCTCTCTCTGCCTCTGTACCGCGGAACTCTCTCTTTCTCTCTCTCTCTCTCAAAACAAATAAATAAATAAACTTAAAAAAATATGAAGAGTAAGGTGTTTTTAAGTTTGATGAACTGAGAAAAAGAAAATAAAAGTTTGTGAAAAGGAAAGAGATGCCAGTAGGAGATTATAAGAAATATTAGTCTAGTAAGATTGCACAGCATCACGTCTTTTGAAATACCACATTACTTGGGTTAGTTGTTTTGAAAACTTATACTGTTCTACCCTTTTCCAAACTAGAGATAAGAAAAAAATCTTATAAAATGATTAAGAGAATTCAGAAAATATACTTACATTTGGGCTCATCTGTTGTAACAGCCAAAATAAAGTCATATGGAGTCATGAATAACTGCCCTTCACATTCTATAGAAGCAAACAAACGAAATCTTCTTTCCCGAGATGTAGCATAGAGATCTAAGTCTTCAATGTCTGTTCTGCTGATAGCAACCTAAAGAAAGCAGATAAATTTGGACTGTGGGAAATAACATCTTCTAGAAGCTAAATGCTTTTAATTATGTTGAAAGTGAATCAACAGAGTAAATGAAAAAGTGTGAAAATACTGTCTTCTGGAGAACTAAATCATTTTATAAATAAGTTACCCATACAAATAAAATGAATTAATGTGTGAAAGATCCAACAATAAATATCATTAAGGCCCTGAAAATTCTGAACTGGCACTTTAAAGGACCTGTGATTAAGTTTTACTTTCAGAAAACATTAGATCTCTGAGCTAGTAGCTTCTTTAGAAGAACACTAACTCTTGCTGAACGCCTGCTATGTGTTCTCTATGTAGCGTTATTTATCTAATTAGAAGTCTATTTGCTAGAGTCTATTGATTTTCTAAAAAGAAAAAAAGTTAAGGGCACCTAGGTGCCTCAATAGGTTGAACATCCGCTCTTGATTTGGGCTCAGGTCATGATCTCAGAGTTTGTGAGACTGAGCCCCACGTGGTGTTCTGGGCTGACAGCATGGAGCCTGCTTGGGATTCTCTCTCTCCCTCTCTCGGCCCCTTCCCTGCTCTCATGCACATACTTTCTCTTTCTCTCAAAATGAATTAACATTAAAAAATATTTTAAAGAATAAAATAAAATGAGAAAGTGAAACCCGGAAAGCTATTCAGGGCTACCCCTAAGGAAACTACTTAGTGGCAGTGCTTAGATTAGATCTGAAGTTGGTAACTCTAGATCACAACAGTACAATTACCATTTTCTATCTGAATTACAGCAAATCTATTTTTAATAGGTTTTTTTTTCCTGATTACAAAAGTGATGCATAGTTATTGTATACAATTTAGAAGACAGAATTTTAAACATTTACAGATACACAGATTTTTCTTTTTTGGCAAAAAATGGGATTACACTATACTGTTCAGTTATCTGTTATTTTTAACTTACTAATATATCAAGACTATTTTCCCATGTCACTACTCTAGTAGACTATTTTTTAGTAGTTGTATAATATTTCATAGTGAATGTAGCATAGCACAATTAATGAATTGCACATGGTTGAATATTTAAGTGATTCATAGTATTTTACTATTATAAAACAATGTTATAACGACCAGCCTAAAATATATATATTTAAATATATCTACAAAGAGTTGAGATAAATTCCTATGAGTGGATTTGGTTAGTCAAAACAAAACCTTTTCATACATATTTTCACTCTGCCTCTATGGAGTTAACAGCAATTTACATTATTATCAAAAATACAAAAATAACATTTTTACACATTTCATAAGAAATTCTTATTTAAGAGGGCAAGCTTATTCTCTTTATTGTCTCTTCTATGTCTACTAAGTCATAATGCCGATTGTGCATAGACTATTAAAGTTATTTAAGTATCTAATATCTTGAGAAGTCACATCAAAACAATTCATAAAAACTTTCAACAAGGAGACTACATTTTATATTTCTAAGCCATGCTTTATTAAATGAAAAGCCAGGCAAATGACTAAACTTTTCCCACTATTCTGAACACTAAGATTTTTAAAAACATTGTACAAGTAGTCAAATAAAAACTAAAAGAAAGGTTCACGCCCTACTTTTTAATGGTATGTATAAAAGATAAGACTATATAGTGTCTGCCTTTAAGAAATATATAATCTATACGGAGGGGAAAAATACTAGTTGGAGAGACAAAAGGTACAAACATGGAAGAAAGGAGTGAATCCAGTTAGAGTAAACAGAAATAAAGCATTGTAAAGGTTGAGGTTAATAAGAGGGTTTCAGGAAGAAAAAAATATGAATTTTAATGTCAGGAAGAGATATGAACACTCTAGGTCTACACAACATATTTGAAAATGGTAATAACCTCCCTGGAGCAGAGGATTTGCATTCATGGAAAAATGATTTCTGAATGCCAGACTAAAGCACTGTAATTTAAAATGATAGACAACATGGCTTTAGAAGATTCTTACATAGAATCTTCTTATATAGAGCAATGACATAAAAATGATGCTTTAGAAGAATAAAGCAACTCAGTACCAGAGTTGGCTCAGCAATGTATTAATAACACTCAGGTGATCCAGAGGTATTGTGAAATTGTTTCGGCACTGCCATGGGTGAGAAGTGGGACACTGAACAACTTAATGTCAATAATGGGCAATAATCTCCTTCAATACTCCTCAGCGATCAGTTTAACATCTTAGGTCCTTTTCTACACATATATCCCAGGGGGTTCTTCTTCCTCTTAGCACAGGGAAATCAATCTTGTCTGTGACCACAGTTTACTCTCCTGCTTTCTTCTTGATAGTCTATTTCCTTGGACCTAATTGGCCATAATCAACCAAGACCCATTTCCAATGAACTTCCTGAAGGTCCCCTCTGTGTGGCGCTCTCATGGTTTCTGCACCACAATCTGAAGTCATGCCTCAGTCTAACACTCTGAACCACAATTTTTGCCTCTAGCATCTTTATTCGTTATGACCTAATATGGACTTGATCTGTGACTTCTGCCCTTACCTGCTGTTGCCATTACTGCTCATGATGTACCTGTGTTTTCTCATCAAACTTTCCTCCCTAAGCGGCTGTGACTGGTCCCAGGACACCAAACCTGCTGGACCACTGCAGCTAGGAATGGGATCCACCTTCCATGCCCTAATGCTAACAACTTCTCCCTCTCCTCAACTTCTACTAACAATCAATCAACAAAACCTATTGTTCTCCCTCTAATTTCTCACATCCACCCCTGCCACCATTTTTGTTTAAGCACTCACTACTTCTCTAAAATTTTACAGTAATGCCCTACCTGTGATTTTTGCCTCTAATCCATCCTTTACTGATAGAAAGAGAAAACACAGTTTGAATCCTTTAACCACCTGAGTAATGGTATCAAAAGAAATCTGACCAAGAAGAGTTTAAGGTTTTCATTCAAACTCCACTGTATGAAACAAACTGAAGATGACACAAACAAAAGGAAAAACATTCCATGCTCATAATTGGAAGAACAAGTATTATTAAAATGTCTATGCTTTCCAAAGCAATTTACATACTTAATGAAATTCCTATCAAAATACCAGCAGCATTTCTCACAGAGGTAGAACAAACAATCCTAAAATTTGTACAGAACCACAAAAGACTCTGAATAGTCAAAGCAATCTTGAAAAAGAAGAGCAAAGCTGGAGGTATCACAATTCCAGACTTCAAGTTATATTACAAAGCTGTAGTAATCAAAACAGTATGGTATTGGCACAAAAACAGACACATAGATCAATGAAATAGAACAGAAAACCCAGAAATGGACCCAAAACTGTATGGTCATCTAATCTACAACAAAGCAGGAAAGAATATCCAATGGGAAAGACAGTGTCTTTAACAAATGGTGTTGGGAAAATTGGACCGCAACATGCAAAAAAGAATTAAATTGAACCACCTTCTTACACCATACACAAAAATCAACTCAAAATGGATGGAAGACCTAAATGTGACATCAGCTGTAGCAATTTCTTACTAGATCCAGAGGCAAGGGAAACAAAAGCAGAAATGAACTACTCGGATTTTATCAGGATAAAAAGCTTCTGAACAGCAAAGGAAACAAAACTAAAAGGCAACCTTTGGGATGGAAGAAGATATTTGCAAATGACATATCTGTTAAAGGGTTAGTATCCAAGTTCTATAAGGAACTTAGCAAACTCAATAAACAAATAATCCAGTTAAGAAATGGACAGAAGACAAGAATAGACATTTTTCTAAAGAAGACATCCAGATGACTTACAGATACATGAAAAGATACTCAACATCACTCATCATCAGAGAAATACAAATCAAAACCACAATGAGATACCACCTCACACCTGTCAAAATGACTAAATTAACAACACAGGAAACAATAGATGTTGGTGAGGATGCAGAGAAAAGGGAACCCTCTTACAATGTTGGTGAGAATGCAAACTGGTTGCTTCCACTCTGGAAAACAGTATGGCAGTTCCTCAAAAAATTAAAAAAAAAAATGATACTACCTTATGATCCAGCAATTGCACTACTAGGTTTTTGCCTGAAGGATACAAAAATACTGGTTCAGAAGGATACAAAAATACTGGTTCAAAAGGATACATGTCGGGGCGTCTGGGTGGCGCAGTTGGTTAAGCGTCCGACTTCAGCCAGGTCACGATCTCGCGGTCCGTGAGTTCGAGCCCCGCGTCGGGCTCTGGGCTGATGGCTTGGAGCCTGGAGCCTGTTTCCGATTCTGTGTCTCCCTCTCTCTCTGCCCCTCCCCCGTTCATGCTCTGTCTCTCTCTGTCCCAAAAATAAATAAAAAACGTTGAAAAAAAAAACAAAAAAAACACACAAAAGGATACATGTCCCCTGATATTTACAACAGCATTATCAACAATAGCCAAATTATGGAAAGAGTTCAAATGTCCATTGACTAATGAATGGATAAAGAAGTTGTGGTGTGTACACACACACACACACACACACACACACACACACACACTGGAATCTTACTCAGCCATCAAAAAGAATAAAATCTTGCCATTTGCAATGACATGGATGGAGCTGGAGTGTACTATGCTAAGCAAAATAAGTCAGCCAAAGAAAAACAAATGTCATGATTTCACTCATATATGGAAATAAAACAGATGAACGGGGGGAAAAAAGAGAGGCAAACCATAAGACAGACTTAGACTTTATCTTTTTTCTTTTTTTGTTTTGAGAGAGTGAGCAAGAGAGTGAGAATGAGCACATGGGAGGGGAAGGGGCAGAGAGAAAGGGAGAGGGAGAGTCTTAAGCAGGCTCCATGCCTAGGGCAGAGCCCAACACAGGGCTCGATCCCACAACCCTGGGATCACGACTTGAGCTGAAATCAAGAGTTGGGTGCTCAACCCACTGAGCCACCCAAGTGCCCTCTAACACTCTAAACTATAGAGAATAAACTGAGGGTTACTGTAGGGGAGATGGGCGGGAGGATGGGTTTAAGGGGTGATGGGCATTAAGGAGGACACTTGCTGTGATGAGCACTGGGTGTTATATGCAAGTTATGAGTCACTAAATTCTACTCCTGAAACTAATATCACACTATATGTTAACTAACCAGAATTTAAATAAATTTTTGAAACAACAAAAAACTCCACTGTATGAATTCTACCCACTGTTGCCTTAGCAATAATAGTACCCATTGTTTTGATAATGGCATAAGGTGGTGACTTCACGTTTATTTACCACCACCTTAAAAGAAGAAATGGGAAGGCATTTGGAATGGTTTGTGCCCCAGACAAAAAAAAATATACCCTAAAAGGGAAGAACATGATTTATGTATAAGAGATAAATGGAGGGGCGCCTGGGTGGCTCAGTTGGTTAAGCGACCGACTTCGGCTCAGGTCATGATCTCATGGTTTGTGGGTTTGAACCCTGCATCGGGCTCTGTGCTGACAACTCAGTGCCTGGAGCCTGCTTCTGATTCTGTGTCTTCCACTCTCTCTGCCCCTCCCTCTGCTTGCAGTCTGCCTCTCTCTCTCTCTCAAAAATAAATAAACATTAAAAAATAATAATAAAATAATAAAAAAAGAGATAACTGGAGCCTGGGTGCTTAAATGGCTTCCTACTACTGTAGACTTGTTACTTCCTCCATTGCCTCTTCTCAATTTAGTGTGATAAATGATATAGTGTAGTAATATATACTGGAACTACTCAAATGTAACATAAACTGGTAAAAAGTAAAAACTAATTTTCCCATGTTAACCCAGTATACTAGAATGATCCTAGAACAGTTTGGTTACCATCAACTGTAAGGAATGGGTTCATCTGGCTGAAGAATGAGATGAGATGAAAAACAAAACAGGAAATCAGTGCTTTCATTGGCTTTTTAAAAAGCATATTATTATTTATTTATTTATTTTGAAAGAGAGAGAGAAAGTGGAGGACGGGCAGAGAGAGAGAGGGAGACTGAAACCCAAGCAGGTTTCATGTTATTAGCCCAGAGCCCAAGGCGGGACTTGAACCCACAAACTGTGAGATCATGACCTGAGCTGAGATCAAGAGTTGGACACTTAACCAACTGAGCCACCCAGGCACCCCCTTTCCTTGGTTTTATATTCTCTATTCATTTCCACTGACTTACTTGTCTCTTCGTACTCAGATGCCACACTGTTTTAATTACTATAGTAGGTAGTTATGCTTTGATATTAGGTAAAGTGAGATTTCATCTTATTATCAATATTTTAAAAATATTCATGGTGATTGATACTCAATTTTCTCCTCTAACTGAACTTTGAAATCAATGTGTCAAGTTCTATTTAAATAATACCTCCAGCCTTTTGTTGGGGATGACATTCAATTTTGGTATAACTTAGGAGACTTGATTTTTCCCATCTGGGAAGATGGAGATCTATTTATTCAGGTCTTCAACTATGTCTCTCAGTAAAGTTTCACAGTTTTCTTCATATAAGTTTTAAATATCTTTGGTGGATTTTGGGTACATTTTATAGTGTCTATGTAATTGTGAATTGTGAATGGAACATTTTATTCCTGTTACATTTTCAACTGGCTATTTCTAATGAAAGGGAAAGCTACTGACTTTGGTATATTTTCCCTGTATCCAATTACCTTTTTAAATTCCTTCATTTTAATAATTTTTTCCTTGGATTTTCTAAGTAAAGAATCATAAATTCTTTCATAATAATGACAGTTGGTAGTTTTTCCTTCTTAATATTTATAGTCGTTTTCATTGCCTTAATTATGAGAGGTCCACATCTCTAAATAAGATATGGAACAGTTATCAGTAATAGTAAGCATTCTTATCTTGTGCCATGGTTTGAAGAGAATGCTTCTAATGAATTGCCACTAAATGCAATGTCTGCTGTTGATGTCGATCATTATCATCTACCTGAAATCAGCAATGGGTGTTTACCTGTTTTCCTATGCTCCCTGGAAATAAATGTATTTGGATTAGAATGGTCGTCATGACCAGAGATCATCTGGTCTTCTTGCTTCTTTACCTTTTTTCTTAAACCAAAACAGAAGCATAAATATGAGTCCCCAAACAAAAATTTTAAATGTGCTAGACAAGTACAAGCATAAACAGAAATCCTCAAACAAAAACTCAAAAGTTATTGGACAAAACTCTATTATTTATATAATCTTTTAACAATTTTGTTTCCAAGATGAGTATTTAAAATCAACTAATGAGCTAATGTAAATTCATTCATTCAATAGATACTTCTTGTGCGCCTACTATATGCAAATGAGTTCATTATAAAATAATCAGCTGGAAGATCACTTAATCTAAAACTGTTTTAGAGTCAAATATGAATACTCTTAGTTTGATCATGTTTTACATACATATATGCCTAATCACTTTCAAACCTTCCAACTGTCCATGTGCTTCTTTCTCCAGAGTTTATGAACAGACTATTTTCTTAATGAATGACCTAACGGCACAGACGAAGAATTTAGTAAATTTTTTCTTTTTTTTTAATGTGGTACAGTTCTAACCACACTAAATTTTACAGTGTTTAGGAGGTTGATAAGGAGCAGCGGTCCATGAATTACTAGAATCTCAGAGGAAAGGGACAGATTCATATTAGTAGATTCCCAAAATAGGAGATAGAACTCTCAGACCTTTAAAAGATACAGCTTTGCTTTTGAATTTTCTAAAGTTTAGAAAATCTAAACCTTTTTAAGTTCTAACATCACTATTATAAACATTCAAAAATAAGAACCAATAAATAAAGGGAAAAATGATATTCAAACCAGTTTACTAATCCTCTTGGAAGCCTTATTAGATTACAAATGATGATGATCTTGTATCATGTTAATGTCCTGAGCATTTTAAAAAACAAATACAGCCATTTCCCTGTAGCAATTGGTGTGAATCTATGGATAATCCTGATATTACAAGGGCCAGGCTAAGTACATGTGTATTCACTGGCTGATCTACTTTAATACCTTTTTTTGCTTATCTCAATCCAATATATCTTTTTAAAGTTAATTCCTAAAGCTTAAAATTAACCTAAACATTTTTCATTAACATGTACTGTTTCAGTAAATAATACTTTTGCATCACAAATTCCCAGTAGAGAAAAACTCATTCATAAGTATAATGTACCTAAGGCGATTGGAAAAACTAACCTGAAAACCAAAAAACCTGAATTATATATCATTAGGTGTGAAAACATTACCAAAATGAAAATCTTCATTATCAATCCAATATTATGTACTTAAAAAATAAGCTTCCAAAAGTGGTAAAGTATAACTAGACCATCTGTGAACTGCAGGGAAAACACTGACAGGAGTTATAGAGGTCATGGTCATTTAACAAAAATTCTTCATTTCCATAGGTTGATGGTCAAACTGAAAAACACACATTTGGGAAATTGAGGAAGTGATAGCCTTTACATTGCTAAGGAGTATTATAGAGAAAACCCTCAAGTTTATAATGGCTATAAGGGAAATGGCCTCTCCAAGAAGCTGGAGGGTAGCAGAAGCATACACAGAGCTGAAGACTGGTATGCTTCTACGAAATAATTTCTTCAAAGTAGACACAATATAAAGTTTCACACAAAGTTTCCGTGTTCCATCTTTCCTGGAGATGCTTCTTTTAAATGGCTTATTATAAGGTGGAATACATCAGGTGAAAGATAGCTGCTGTCATCAGCAGACCCAATGAAGAAGCTCTTAACTCCAGGAGACTGAAACATAATTTTTGTTAGGCAGTAAGGAGCACATCAACCTGTGAAGTATATAGCTCATTATCGATTTCAAAAATTTGTTCTAATAAAAAATTCTTGGAGATTAAATATAATTAATATTATTTGTACCTTGAAGATTTGGATGGTGGTGTCTCTTCTGTTCTGGAACCAAGAACTGAGCTTCCGATTTCCTTCCTATTATCAGAACGCATCCCTTATTTCCCACTTTCAGTACTTGCGTTCCTGCCAACCTGTGCCTGAGACCTTTTCCTGAATACTTCAGTAGTCCCCCTGGGATTACAATGCATGCTTATCCCCACCTCAGTACTTGGTGTTAAACTGCTACTTTATCAGGTCTCCTTGATGCTTTATTTTCGTGTCTGCTATAGAGATCTGTTAGTTAGCAACATGGCTGTCTACTGCCACTACCTCATGGAACCAACTAAGCTAATAAGTAACCAACATCTGGTCCTAACCTGTTCATAGAAACAAGAATGAGTCTAATTTCACTCTGAACCTGGGAACTACAATAGTCTCTGAGCTATAGTCAGCTCCAATAGTATTTTCAATTAGCTTCAGCTTCCTGTTCAGCTTTTCAATTTCTCTGGAAGTGAGTCCTGATACTTTTGCAGCTATTACCAAGAAGATGAATCTTTGCTCCATATCAAATGGTCTACGTGATTCTTCAGCTCAGACTCTCAGAAAGGATACCTGCCAGAAAACTTCTGCTGCCATGCCCTCTCTCCTAAGATACTGCACCAAATCAGTCCTAATTAATCACATCCCTTGTAATAACATGTCTGAAATTCAGACAACAGTGAGAGTGTTGAGAGTTCCCTGAGAGTCAATACTATACTTTCAAGAAATCCTAGTTATTTTCTTTATACATCCCTGGTCTGGTACTTGCACTCCTTTCCCCCAGTCCTACTGAGTTGCAACGATCTGTTTACATATCTGTCTCTGCCATTTAACCATGAATTCCTTGAGAGGAAGAGTAGTTCTTATGTTTATAAGGACTTAACCAGTGTTTAACATAATGCCTGGCACATCTAAGAGGCTTGGTAAACGATGATTGTGGAAATAAACAAATATATGCTTGCGGATGAAAACGTGATTCCTTAGCAAAGGAATACTGACTGAGTGAGTCTGCCTTAGGTGGTAAACAAGGACACAATCAAAAGAGAAGCTTCTGATTCCAAACTAGGAATCCAGACAGAGATGATAAAAGATACTCTAGGGGCGCCTGGGTGGCTCAATCAGATGAACGTTCCACCTCGGCTCAGGTCATGATCTCGCGGTTTGTGGGTTTGAGCCCCACATTAGTCTCTGTGCTGACAGCTCAGAGCCTGGAGCTTGCTTCGGATTCTGTGTCTCTCTCTCTGCCCCTCCCCTGCTCATGCTGTCTCTCTCTGCCTAAAAAATAAACATTAAAAAAAAAAAGATACTCTAAAGTTTTAGTGAGAAAGGTATGACATAATTTATGGGTATCTGGTTTGTTTGTTTTCTATGTTTTTATTTATTTTTGAGAGAGAGAGAGAGACAGAGCACAAGCAGGAGAGGGGCAGAGAGAGAGGGAGACATGGAATCCGAAAAAGGGTGCAGGCTCCAAGCTATTAGCATACAGCTGGACGTGTGGCTCAAACTCAGGACCCATGAGATCATGACCTGAGCCAAGCCGGATGCTAAACCGAATGAGCCACCCAGGTGCCCCTATGAGTGTCTGTTTTTTAAAAGTTGTTCAAACATATCTTTAAAACTAATGCTGGTAGGGGCGCCTGGGTGGCTTGGTCGGTTAAGCGTCCGACTTCGGCTCAGGTCATGATCTCACGGTCCGTGAGTTCGAGCCCCGCGTCTGGCTCTGTGCTGACAGCTCAGAGCCTGGAGCCTGTTTCAGATTCTGTGTCTCCCTCTCTCTCTGCCCCTCCCCTGTTCATGCTCTGTCTCTCTCTGTCTCAAAAATAAATAAACGTTAAAAAAAAAAAATGAAAAAAAAAAACCTAATGCTGGTAAATGCTTAAGTTTAGCTGTTGTAATAAGACATATGAGATTTTTCATTTTCTTATTTTAATAGAGTAAAAATTCTGGTTAAATGAATATCTTCTTAAGTAGGGATGCAGGCAAAAATAATTTGTGGCTTGAGTCTTAAAATGTAGAACACTCAGTTTTCAGGCACCCCTCCCAAGTGACTACAACATATAAAAAACTGCATATTTGGATTTTAAAATGGTTCCACATACTTAAAATTTTAAAGTACACTTGACTCTTGAACAATACAGGTTTGAACCGCACACATCCACTTACACAATTTTTAAAAATAAATACAGTACAGCTCTTTAAGTGTACATTCTCTTCTTTATGATTTTAACATTTTCTCTAGCTCACTTTATTGCAAGAATACAGTATGTAATACATATAATACACAAAATGTGCGTTAATCCCCTGCTTATGTTATTGGCAAGGTCTTCCAATCAACAGTAGGTTATTAGTAGTTAAGTTTTTGGAGGAGTCAAAAGTTACATAGGGGCTTTCAGCTGGGGGTGGCAGTGGTGCCCCTAACCTCTGTGTTATTTAAGGGTCAACTCTAATTGCAACATTACCAGCTGCCTATTACTTCGCTTAGTGTTTTTCAGTACATATTACCAATTCTTTTCTACAATAAAGAATAATTTTTGCTTCTATAATATCTTTCCAAAAAGGGTTAATGAAACTCACAAATTATTCTAACTTTTGATTATGGGAATAAAAACAAATGGACAG
Source organism: Neofelis nebulosa (assembly GCF_028018385.1). Classification (NCBI taxonomy): domain Eukaryota; kingdom Metazoa; phylum Chordata; class Mammalia; order Carnivora; family Felidae; genus Neofelis; species Neofelis nebulosa. The sequence goes on from NC_080784.1 coordinate 22,300,822, forward strand.
TACATCTGGTGAAATTTTTAACAGTATATGGATTAGGGAAGGCCAGAGAGATGAGAATATAGCTTTTCCAATTTGAATGAATACTGGTAGTTATAACATAGAAGTATGTGGTAATTGTTGGAGAAAAACACAAATAGAAATATGATTTAGAAGATGCTCAAATTTGGTAGGTTACCCTTTTTGCTACATGAAGGACTAAAAGGAGGGTACAGCAGTGGAGGGAAGAGAAGCCAGAACAGAAAAGGTAAGGGAAATAGAGCATATGATTTATTTGGCATAATCCTGAACCCAGTACAAGACCCAGACTGTGGTTTCAGCCAGGAATACAGGTGACACAGGCAGATTCAAGCAGCAGGCAAATTGGCCTAAGGCCATTATTTAAAGAAGAGATGAGTAGACCAAGTTAAGAGAAACCTGGATTCAGAAAGAAGAAATTTAGTCTCCAGAAAATTGGCATAAGGCCATTGGGGTATAAGATAGGAATCCATAAGACTAGAATTAAATCACAGAGATCACTTCCATTAATAAAGTCAAAAGTGGCCAATTAGCCATTAAGCTCCTTTGTCTTAGTGTCTGTGGTCAGGTAAACTAGGTGTCTAGTTAGGTGAGCTTTCATATGAGAAGAATATAGGAGACCAGTCCAGCTGACAAAATTAATTCACTTTCATCAAAAAATAATCATTTCCTCCCTTCTCAGTGATCAAAGCCTTCACCAATCAATCCTTTCTCTTCTGTGTAAGATAGGATAGGCTACATTCCTCAAATGTAATGGCTCAAACACAACAGAAGTGTGTTCATTACTCTCATAAGAGCTCAGGACCAGGGTTGGGGATGGGATCAGGGAACTCTGATTCAGAGACTAAAGATGATGTCATTATCACCTGAGGTGCGGGAGGGGGTGGGGGGTGGTATGCAAGAAGTTCATGTGAGAAACTTTTCTTGGCCAAGCCTAGAAGTGGTATAAATCACTTCTGCTCACATGCAGTTGAAGAGAACTTAGTCACATGGCCACACTTAAGTGTTAAGAGATGAAGGAAAATGAAGAAGAAACAAAACAAAACAAAACAAAACAACTGGGCATCCACAACCCTAACTATTTTGAGGGAAGAAAAGAGATTATGGTCAACAGCTTGCAGTCTGTCATACCAACTTGGGGTAACAACATCAACAACTCATGGGATATAAAGGACAAGGGAGAAAAATATTAGAATTTTATGTACGTTTAACAAAGACTTGGAGAGATTCACTTCTAGAACAAGCCACTTCTGTAGGACTGGAAGCCTCAGGGGAGGGAACACTTCCAAATCACCTTTATCAATTTTGCAGGACACTAAACTGCTGTGATTGACTTAGGTTGACGGTTCCACACATTTTATCTCCTGCATTCTGTATCTCTTCCCAAAGTCTTAGACACAGCCGCTACTGGCTTGAAGTTTAATGTTTGCACGTGCACTCTCCCTAGCTCTGTATTTCCAAATTTAGCAAAATTTTTATGTATCTCTGACCTTTTCACAAAACACTGCAGTGAAGTTAAGAAAACACTGTGTCTGATCCTCCATTCTCGATGGTGGGAGCTGCTGAGTGTAAACAGATGCTTTGTGCTCTCCCTCCACAGATCTCCCCTCATCATCTATGGGAGGCCAAAAAGTAATTACTGTCCTACAGTTTACTTTACAAAATCTGAACTGAATGATCTACAGGGAAAAATATAATGGTCTTCAAATTTTTGCTCTGCAATTCTAAAACTGAGTTATTCCTAAACTAAATTTGGTAACAGATCGCTATACTCAAAATATCAAAATAAAAAACCTAAAAATAAAATATACTAAAAATATCAAAATATCAAAATAAAAAACTCTAAATCGAAAGTCTAAGCAACAGGAAAAAAAATGCCTGAAACCCCCCCCACACACATACACGTTTTAAATTCTAACAACTTTCTTTCATTAATATAGTAAAATTCACTCCGAAAATAAAGTATCATCAAACTTCAAAATAATGAAACTACAGCATATGTGACTTTGACAAATATTAACTGTATTAAACCTAATACAATTATGAATTCTTGGCTTCATGCGGGCCAAGGAAAATATAGACATTTTAAGTTTAAGGGAAGGCATCACTGCACAAGTTTTAGATATGGCAAATTTTGTGAAGATAATTGAATTTTTCGTGTCAAAAAGATCTTGTAAAACTGCTACTGAAAACTACCCAAGCACGGACCTCAGGGTTGGCCACACAAGCTACCTTATTTGTAAGTGCAAAGCCACAGAGCAGAAAAATGAAATCAGAGATACCTGAAGGTAAAAGAATTTAAATTTGCCTTTTCATTTTATTCCTCCTAGGAAATTATCTTTTATACCTCCTAGGAAATTATTTTATGGGAATTGCTAAATATTCTTTTCAAGTTTGCTAACAACATTCAGGGAATTATTTTTCTAGCTCTAGAAAGCTTTGTCTTTTTGGTCTTACTGAAAAATTGTGAGCTACATTTTAATCTCAGTTTTCCTACTTATAAAAATGGGAGAGTCTACATGGAAATGAAAATTTCAAACACACCTATAAAATGAAATACATAATGTATTCATAAAAACAAATAATGATCACTTTTAGGTAACTTTGTGGAATGTCTGAGTCATGCTGACATGGGCAAGATGAGTGGTTTAAGAAGTGGTAGAAATGATAAAAGTTACACTTTTTAATTACCTCATCTTTCCAAAAGAAATAAAAATATTGTGTCAACGCAATTATCTTCTTTGGAATTTCCAAACTCAGACCTCTGCAACTAGTACTTAGATGTTACTTCTTAAGGTAGTGAAACAAGGGCCTGCAGGCAACAGAGTACATCATTATCCTTCCAATGAATAACAGAAAGGGAAGGTTCACTGCCAAGGCACAGTCTCATGTTACTTCAGGTCAGCAATTTGAAAATTTACCCTGTGGTAACGTCTGATTTTCCCAGGGAGGCAAGATTAAATGCCAGATAAAGGATTCACTACTTGACAATTAGAGAAACTGATGCCTACAAGCTGATAATACCCTAAAGAGGTAACTTGAAACAATTATATCAATTATCTAAACACTGTATAATGTATTACCTTTTAGCAGTGAGAAACAGCCATGAGAATGAAAAATGGAAGGAAAAATAAAAACCATTTGTATTAACCAAAATTATGTTGATTACTCATCCTTATTCGTTTCTTTAAAAAAACTGTTTGATGTTAAATCAAATCAATACTAATTTTTAAAAATAAAGAATGATTAAGCATTTATTTGATTTCATGTAGAAGGCTGAGTATTTGTTATTAGGTGGCACCTGATACTGGCAACTGTACTAACATTTTCATAAAACACCAAACAGCAAAGCTCTTTTAAATTTAGACTTTTATTTTATATTTTTTAGGATAAGAATCATGAAATTTTATTCACATCTATTTTTATTCCGGCTAAAAAGATGTTCATGGAAGTACTACACTTGGCTTTCTCAAATGGCTTGAGGCTCATTTAAAAGCTTCTAAGAAGATAAAAGGGGTAATATTTTCTTTGCTTGTTGGGTGGTCGAAAGGTTAAGTATCAAATTCCCAGTGTGGGAAAATCCCAAAGTACTCTAGGTGAAATGTTTTGATGCTAGGTACGTGTGTCCATGTGGAAGTACACACAGCTGAAGACCAGCCAATAGTATTTTCTGGGCCGAGATCAAACAAAGTTATAAAATTAAAAAAAAAAAAAAGCAACTGACCACTCACTCTAAAGTCTCTACGTGTAGTTATAGTAGCGTACATTTTAAGGTTCTTTACAAGTTTACAAAGCACTTTCATAAATATTGTCTCACTATTTTGAGGACAATTGATAGGAGGATGATGTAAGTAAGGCATGTCTCTAACGAGGCCATATGCGTCGTGGTTTACTGCGTACATCACGTCTCTCTTGGTCTATTCCAGGCCTTTGCTCCAGCAATACCTCCCCTGCCCTGCCTACCTAACTCACTATTTTTCTAGTACTGGGTACTTCCCTCCAGCATACACATGTTGGTATTCCTCCGTCTTAGCAGGCTTCCTGTCCCACTTCTCCATTTAGCTACCCTTCCCTTCTTCCCCACCTTCTCTCCTGCATTCATTTCCTGTCTCTGACTTCCTCTACTTCAGCAGGTTCTCCCCTCTACCACTCCACTAAAACTGTTTACCAAGGGCGTCAATGACCTCTTTGTTGCTAAATCCAAAGGCCAATTCTCAGTTCTCATCTTACAGCATCTGACACAGTTGATATCTCTTTTTTCCTTGAAATAATTGTCTCAGTTTCCAAGATACCACTCTCCTGATTTTCCTTTTACTCCTCTGGCAGTTCCTTCTTGGAGCTTCTCTGCAAGTCCTTGGACCTCATCTCTTTTTTTTTTTTTTTTTTTTTTTCAACGTTTTTTATTTATTTTTGGGACAGAGAGAGACAGAGCATGAACGGGGGAGGGGCAGAGAGAGAGGGAGACACAGAATCGGAAACAGGCTCCAGGCTCCGAGCCATCAGCCCAGAGCCTGACGCGGGGCTCGAACTCACGGACCGCGAGATCGTGACCTGGCTGAAGTCGGACGCTTAACCGACTGCGCCACCCAGGCGCCCCAGGACCTCATCTCTTTTTAAAATCTGTGATTACCCCCTTGATGATCTCATCTAGTTTTTACACATTATAAATACACTAACAAATCCAAAATTTTTACATGTACCCTTCTGAATTAATATAAATTCCACAAAGGCAGGAATTTGTTTACAGTGGTAAACTTCTGCTTCTCCAAAGCCTACAAGAGTCTCTGGCCTGTAGCAGGTTCTCCAATATTTGCTAAATAAATGAATGGATGAATGTGGTTATAAAACTTATTATATTTGTTAAATAAGGATTCCTTTAAAAATTAAAACATAATATTAAAAACTCAATAATCAGCTGGTATTAACAATGTAATTGACTTCAAAACTGTGCTGTTGGGAAGGCAATACAGTAAAATATGTTCAGTAATTTGTCTTTTGAGGAATGGGAAATTTTTTGATATGGATATATCCTCAAATTTCAGATATATAAATTAAAAATTTCTGTTAAATGTATCTGTAACTGGGGCACCTGGATGGCTTAGTCAGTTAAGCATCTGATTCTTGATTTCGGCTCCTGTCATGATCTCACAGTTTGTGAGTTCGAGCCCCACATTGGGCTCTGTGCTGAAAGTGTGAAGCCTGTTTGGTATTCTCTTTCTCTCCCTCTCTCTCTGCCCCTTTCCTGTTACCTCTCTCTCTCTCTCTCTCTCTCAAAAATGAATAAAGAAAACAAAAAGCATGTGTAACCACTTGAAGACTAGAATTAGCATGTATAATTTTCAAGTCACTAGAGTGAGAGAAAAGAATCAAAAAAAAAAAAAAAGGACTAATACAATGTCAGGGCATAAGAGAAAAAAATTATACATGCTCATGTAATACAGCAAAAACAGATGCAAATATGTCAATGAATATAGGTGAGTTAAACTCTCATTAAAAAAGAGCAACTCTTGGGGCACCTGGGTGGCTTAGTCAGTTAAGCATCCAACATCAGCTCAGGTCACCATCTCATGGTTCATGAGTTCGAGGCCCACGTCGGGTTCTGCATTGACAGCTCAGAGCCTGGAGCCTGCTTCAGATTCTGTGTCTCCCTCTCTCTCCGTCCCACCCCTGCTCACACTCTGTCTCTGTCTCTCTCAAAAATAAATAAACAGTTAAAAAAAAAAAAAGAGCAACTCTCACATTGTATTTTTAAGAAATCATATAAATGTTCCTTACAAGAGCCAGAATTAAACATTGCCAAGAATTCTTGAAAATGCACAAAATTAAGGGCCAAAAGCATTAAATGGGGCAAAGAAAAATTCACCAAGAAGCTATTACACACATAAGGCAAAATAGTTTAAAACTCTATAATGGAAAACCGTTTAGAAAAATGCAATTTGACCAATTCACAATCATGGCTGAGATGTCAACAAATTTCTACTAGAAATGGATAGGTCAAATGACGAAACCCTGTAAGAAAAAATTTTGTGTAACATTATTTGTTTTTAATAAACAAAATATATAAACTGACCATATATTATTCTTCATAAACATATCAATAAGATAAAAATGTGGAAGTTATATAGGCTCATCATAGAGTATTAGAGAATAGGAAAAATAAATTTACCAGGAGTACCTGTATCAATACAGATAAGGTTTTTAAAGATAATATTAAGTAAAAATACAAACTAGAAAAATATACTATAAAATCAGTATATATTATTCAAGGGTACATTCACTTATAATAATGTTATGAAAACTTGCACAAGAATGATAAAAATCAAGTTTAGAACAGTGGTTATCCCTTGGGGGAAGAGAGAATTATGACAGAGGTATATATGCTAACAGTTTATTTTTTAACCTGTCAGTGCATCTATAGCTATGCATTATATTATCTATGTACTATATTTTTGAAAGTTGGATATATGTCATTTTAAAAAATCATTCAAGTTTTATTCCTTCCCTCATATGGAAAAATGCTAAAAGTTATTAGCAAAAAAACCAACATAAAAAAGACCACTTTGGGAAATTTAAGATATACTATTACACAATTGGGCAATTCTTGGGTTAAAAAAGAAATTAAAACTGAGATTACAAGCTTTTTGAAAATAAATGACACTTAGGGATTTACAATTAACAATCTGTGTAATTTGGTCAAAGCCATTACTGACAGGGGAAAATTAACCTTAAATGTATTTAAAGTAAGAATTTAAGGGGGCGCCTGGGTGGCGCAGTCGGTTAAGCGTCCGACTTCAGCCAGGTCATGATCTCGCGGTCCGTGAGTTCGAGCCCCGCGTCAGGCTCTGGGCTGATGGCTCGGAGCCTGGAGCCTGTTTCCGATTCTGTCTCCCTCTCTCTCTGCCCCTCCCCCGTTCATGCTCTGTCTCTCTCTGTCCCAAAAATAAATAAAAAACGTTGAAAAAAAAATAAAGTAAGAATTTAAAATAAGAATTTAAAGTAAATAAACTATGTATTCAATACAATAAGCCAAAAAATAAATTAAGATAAATTTGAAGCAAATAGAAGGGAATAATTACTAAAGATAAAAGCAGAAGTAAAACAATAATACAGTAAATAAATTTAATTTTAAAAAGTATTATTTGAAAAGACCAATAAAATAAACCCCTATCACATCTGATTTTTAAAAAGCACTGAAAATGAAATAAACAATATTAGGGGCGCCTGGGTGGCGCAGTCGGTTAAGCGTCCGACTTCAGCCAGGTCACGATCTCGCGGTCCGTGAGTTTGAGCCCCGCGTCAGGCTCTGGGCTGATGGCTCGGAGCCTGGAGCCTGTTTCCGATTCTGTGTCTCCCTCTCTCTGCACCTCCCCTGTTCATGCTCTGTCTCTCTCTGTCCCAAAAATAAATAAAAAACGTTGAAAAAAAATTTAAAAAAAAAAAAAAAGAAATAAACAATATTAAACATAAATTACATTATATCCATAGTTTGGAATAGCACCTAAATATAAGATAAGAATCAGAGATCTATGATTTATCGATATAATAATGTCTTAATATAATATCGGTCTAAAAGGCAAGAACAATAGGGACAGTATGGTCACATATGTGTTACGAAGAAAATGATATACGTGTTTAAGTTTATAGGTCTGTAAATATATTTTAAAGGCCTGAGATGAGAGAAAACATTTATGACCTATAAAGTAGGAACAGGATTTAAATTTTGCCATGTCCTAGAAGTCAATAAAAAACAAAAATTGGTGAAGATATTAGAAGGCAATTCCCAGGAAACTATAAACAAAAAAATTCTCTACGTCACCAGGAATCACAGAAATGGAACTTTTTTTTCAGTAATGTAATTTGTAACAATCATGACAAATCATTTTTCACACTCGAATTGTAAACAATCAAATTTGATAATATTAAGTAAAGGGGACACTAGAAGTTCATGACGATCAGGACGAAGTATATTTGGATGCAACCATTTTGAAGAACAATTCAATAGTTGCTATTAAAATTTAGTAGCGATGGACCTAGCAATTTAACATGTGTGTCTACATAGAAACCTGATATTCACTGTAGCAATGTTTCTGATATTGAAAAAATAGAAACAATCAAAATTCCATGAGTGAGATAATAGTTAAATAATGGAGTAGTCTATAGCTATTAAAAAAGGATATGGTAGATTAAGAGGTGATAGTACACTGGGGTGCCAGGATGGCTCAGTCAGTTGAGTGACCAACTTTTAATTTCAGCTCAGGTCATGATTCCTGGGTTGTGGGGACAGAGCCCCACGTTAGGGTCCACAATGAGCATGGAGCCTGCTTAAGATTCTCTCCCTCTCAGGGCACCTGGCTGGCTCAGTCGGTTAAGCATCCCACTTCAGCTCAGGTCATGTTCTTGCGGTTCCTGAGTTCAAGCCCTGTACTGGGCTCTGTGCTGATAGCTCAGAGCCTGGATCCTCCTTCAGATTCTGTGTCTGTCTTTCTGTCTCTCTCTCTCCCCCTCCCCTGCTCATGCTCCCTCTCTCTCTCTCAAAATTAAACACTTAAAAAAATTTAAAAAAAAAAAAAGATTCTCTCACTTCCCCTCTGCCCTTCTCCCCTGTTTCTGCTCTCCCTCCTTCCCTCCCTCCCTCTCTCTCTCAAAAAAGGGGAAAAAAAGAGGTGGCACTATAGTAAGATTCAGAGGACACATAAGTGGGTGAAATAAACCAAGTTAAGAAAGAATGGGTAAAAAGAGAAACAAAATTCACGCTTTAAAGAAATACACATACACACAGACTTTAGAAAAAGTTGTGGAATGGAGTATTGTTTTTTAAAAAGCAAACAGCACATATATTATTAGCCCAATTTTAGACAAGAGTTACTAACTTTGTTTTGAGAAACCTTCCTCAAGCATAGAGATAGCAACCGAGTCTAGGACCAAATCCAGTGTTCTTCTTTCTACTCTAGACAGCTTGGCACACTGGAATAAAAGTGCATTGTTTTGTACTCCTTCAGGCCTATGTTCACCACTTCCCAGTTAGGTAACCTTGGGAAAAATAAGGTCTCTGAACCTTAGCATTTTCAACTGTCAAATGGACAAATAAACACTAGCTCCACAAATTACAAAGACAAATGAAAACTACATGAGAACAACTCCTTCTCCCCTGGCCAACAGAAACAGTTCATTGAGAATCCTCTGTTAATCAGCAGGGTCCAGAAATAGTCTTAGGGCAGCTCAGCTCCATGAGTAAAGTTTGCGATGTCAAGTGCCTCTGGGGCACTGTCAGTTGGAAGTTTCTAAATATGTTCAAGATGATAAAACTATTCCGATGGCCTGGTATTTCCTTGAGGCTCCCATCTGCCTCATACTCTAGCACCTTTCGCTCAGTTTTTCTGGCTCAGTTCCAAACATCTAGATTATACGGTATGTGGTAGGTATTTCATTTATTTCCTAAGAGCAATGGCTGACCCTTAATGACAAAATCTCTAGCTGTGCACTAAGCCACTGTCTTCTAGGCCTGGCTACATGACTCTAAGATAGTTTTTCTAGGTTGCAAGTCAAAGAAATGAACATAACACACCATTAATAGTCTGTACTATTTTACCCTAAATGAATCACCTTGAACTTACCCAGTAGTATTAGTTAGCTCAGGCTGCCATAACAAAATACCACAGACTGGACGGCTTAAACAGAAATTCATTTTCTCGTAGTTCTGGAAGCTAGAAGTCCAAGATTGAGGTGCCAGCACAGAAAGTTTCTGGTGAGAAGTCCTTCTGGATGGCAGATGGTCACCTTCTTCCGGTATCCTCACATGGCCTGTCCTCGGTGTGTGGGCACACTCAGAAAGTGTGAGTGAGCTCCCTCTCTTTGTGTCTCTTCTTTTTTTTTTTTTTTTTCAACGTTTTTTATTTATTTTTGGGACAGAGAGAGACAGAGCATGAACGGGGGAGGGGCAGAGAGAGAGGGAGACACAGAATCGGAAACAGGCTCCAGGCTCCGAGCCATCAGCCCATAGCTTGACGCGGGGCTCGAACTCACGGACCGCGAGATCGTGACCTGGCTGAAGTCGGACGCTTAACCGACTGCGCCACCCAGGCGCCCCTCTTTGTGTCTCTTCTTATAAGGACACTTATCCTATCAGACCAGGAGCCTACCCTTATGACCTCATTTAACCTTATGACTTTCTTAGAGATGCTATTTCCAAATACAGTCACACGAGGGGCTAGAGTTTTAACATATACATTTCGGGGGGACACAAACATTCAGTCCAGAACACCAACCACAGAGTGACTCATCGGCCCTTTTTCTCTACTCACTTATACAGGTCTTAAAAATGTTCTGGCAGGTCATTTTCCTCAAGCTGGCATTTTATTCTGGAGGAACTCGAATACTGGGAGATCTGAGTTGGGAGGAACCCTCTCTGTCAGATCCTTTATAAACAAACAAGCGAACATTAAGTAAGATCAGTCCTAGAGTCTTTGGCCTACCTAGATCCCTGTGGAGGGGTTCCCCGCTTACCAGTCACAACTTCAAGTTCCCTGCCCACCAACCAGCCTTGGCCTACTTGCATCCCAGTGGGAGATCTCCTGCAAGCACATTCCACCACATGGTTCCCTGTCTGCCAACACTGGCCCAAGGGCACACCAGCAGGTGACTTCCAGGTTGCCAGTTCTAGCTGGTACCTCCCTGTCTGCCAGCCTCAGCCCAGCCACTGCGGAAAAGCTCTTGCTGTGAACACACTTTTTCTCACGAGGCCTAAATCCCAACCTGGGGAGGCAGCTGCCCTTCCAAGTTTGCTTTTTCCTTAGGTTCTCTCTCTTGGCCCTAGAATATTCTTTTGAATTTTGATTCCTTCTCAGTAGCTTTCCTATCATAAATAGTTAATAATTCTTCATATTGAACATTATGCATTCAAATTACCATGTGGTTTCCATCTTCTGACTGGCCCCTGGCACAGAACAGCTTGAAGATGAGTGTCACTGGGTGTTTCACGGTGCTGCCCCAGGAACAAGAAGAGAGGTATGCCAGTGTCCGAGAAAGAAACCACTTCTCCTACGGTTCCCTGCTGCAAGTTCTACTGGCAAAAAAGAAATGTTGGCAAGTTCCAACACCAGCATTACAAGCAGGGTAGATTTGAAGGTTACCTGACATAGTAACCGTGCTGCTATCCACACACAAAGTCCCTATCTAATTACATTAAAAAAAAAAAAAAAAAAGAAAAAGTTAACACATAGCAAGACCTTCCTATGTGCCTGACATTTTAAGCTCTCTTAATAATTCTGTAATGTAGGTACTATTACTATCCCTACTTTACAGATGAGGAAAGTGAGGCATAGGCATGTAAATTTAATTAGCTTTGGCAAGGTTCTGCAGTGAAAGACTTGAGATTCAAATCTAGGTATTCTGACTCCAAAGACTACATCTCAACCATCATGTTGTATTGACCTTTGTTTCTATTGCTAAGACAAAAACAAGCTTTAAAAAGTGAAAAGATTTGTTTCTTTTCTGGAGGCCACTTTCCCCACCGGCCTGACACACCACCAGTGCGGCAAAGTTTCCTCTCATGCTCTTGGGCACAGCTCTGAGCAGCATCACCCTTTAGACCAGAAAGCTGGAGGGCACTGTGGGGAAGAAACCGATTAAGAAGAAAGTGGAGGAGGTGCTAGAAGAGGGGGAAGAATTCGTGGGTGTAAAAGGTTCCCAAACATGGAGTGGAAAAGGCAAAGTGGATACTCCTGAAGTGCAAGGGGTCCTGAGAGGAGGACAACACATGGAAGCCAGAAGACAACCCGGACTGCCCTGACCTCAATGCCCAGTTTCTACAGTCACAGAAAACAGTACATGGGACAGATAAATCAGAGGAAGGCAAGCACAAAATTGACTCTGGCTCTGAAAATAAGGGAGAGAACAAACCAAAGAAGAAGAAAGAAGAGTCAGAAAAGCCATGGGACTTTGCCAGTGGTTTGGAGCTGGATGGAGCAGATGACTGGAGCTACCGACTCCAGCGGAGAACTCATGTTCCTGATGAAATGGAAAAAATCTGACGAGGACGACCTGGTCCCCACCAAGGAAGCCAATGTCAAGTGCCCACGGCAGGGGGCAGGGGGTCATACCCTTCTCTGAGGAAAGGCTGATGTGGCATTCCTGCCTTTCAGAGGATGGTGACAAAGAGATGACAAGAATGCACTCTCCCGAGTACCGGCCCCTGTCATACCTGACTGCAGGCTTCAAGTGGGGAGGAGGGAGTTCTACTTGCCTTGACACCACAGGAGTGGCTTGACAGGATGTCCTTTGAAGAGTCAGCACAGTGTGCTGTGCTCTACAGCAGCCCAAGTAAAGCCCGTCCACGCCATGGAGTTTGCACACCCATCCCAGTGGAGGGGAAGGGGGAGAAGTAGTGCAAGGCAGCTCATTCTGGGTTCTGCTGAGAAAAGCAGAAGGCCTTCCATGAAGGACAAAACCTGCAGAATGGGTGTGTGGGACAGCAAAAGATACTGTAGATCTTCAAAGACCATCTCCACACCCCACAGCCTGCTTCCCCAAAGCGCTAACGCTGCATTTTTACAGTGTAGCGTGTGTGTAGTGTAGTTTTTGGTAATCACTGGTATGTAATTTGTGGGTACAAGGGATGGAGTACGAAGGGAGATAGGTAGGATCATTTTTTATTAAAATTTGGGGCCTGACTGGGAAAATGGTGTAACAACGGAAAGAACAACTTAATGATGATTTTGCTCTACGTCCAGAATATTTTATCTTAAAAAAAAAAGTCACCAGTGACCTAAATGAGGACTATAAGAAACTATTTAAAATGCCTGAAACTTATCACCCAAGGTGTTCCTTGCCTGAGCTTAATGCTATTCCCAGGAAAGAACTAAGTGAGTTAATAAATCACCAGCTGCCACTTGTGGGATGGAAACTGGCTGAGGAGGGAAAGTCTTCTATCAGAGCACATACAGGCCCACTGTTCTGTCTTAGCAGTGCTAACTCTTGATGTTAACACGCTTCTTTTTCAATTATAAAGTTATAAATAGCAGCTTGCTCATCCGAGCCATGGCCAAGGCACTTGGGGAGGGGAAGAGGTGGTATAGAAAGTGGGAAAGTAGGGAAGAAAGGCCCATGCTCTCAGAATGGAAGAGTCTTGGAGCCTCTCTGTTACTTGAATTTTGAACCCTAAAGCCACTGGTCGCAGCACTGACAGCACAAGTTCACAGAAGCACTTTAAAAGTTGAATGATTTCAAAAGCCCTGGTCTCAGGACATTAAACATTCACACTGGCACAGTGGTTCACTTTAGAACACAAAACAAGACTTTTTCTAATCCTAAGAATTACCTGACACCTGAAATGCTGTCTTCAATCATGAGATCCATTAGTTCTTGACACAGTCTAGACCTGCATCTAAAAATCCATTATAAAATCTTGCTAGGCATGTGTTAGGCTTCCTTGAAAACTTTGTTTAAATGTAAACTTCCTACCACATTGTCAGTTTTTGTCTTAAAACTATAGGTTTATTTAAAAAAAAGTGAAGAGAAACTCTATTAGAGGCCAATGTTCCTCAATATTGCTATTAAAAAAGATAGCACACATAGACGGTAGTTACCTCTGAAAGAAAACTAGAAAAAAATATCAAAATGTTAACAATTATTAATTCTGAGTGGTGGGATATACAGTTCACACCTGAACACAGGTTCACCAATACACAGATTTTTATTTCTGAAATAGCACTGTAAATGTATTTTCTCTGCCTTATGATCTTTTTTTTTTAGTATGAAGTTTATTGTCAAATTGGTCTCCATACAACACCCACTGCTCATCCCAACAGGTGCCTTCCTCAATGCCCATCACCCACCTTCCCTTCCCTCCCACCCCCCATCAACCCTCAGTTTATTCTCAGTTTTTAAGAGTCTCTTATGGTTTGCCTCCCTCCCTAACTTTTTTTTCTTCCCTTCCCCTCCCTCATGGTCTTCTGTTAAGTTTCTCAGGATCCAGATAAGAGTGAAAACGTATGGTATCTGTCTTTCTCTGTATGACTTATTTCACTTAGTGTAACAATCTCTAGTTCCATCCACGTTGCTACAAAAGGCCATATTTCATTCTTTCTCATTGCCAAGTAGTATTCCATTGTGTACATAAACCACAATTTCTCTATCCATTCATCAGCTGATGGACATTTAGGCTCTTTTCATAATCTGGCTATTGTTGAAAGTGCTGCTATAAACATTTGGGTACAAGTGCCCCTATGCATCAGCACTCCTGTATCCCTTGGGTAAATTCTTAGCAGTGCTATTGCTGGGTCATAGGGTAGATCTATTTTTAATTTTTTCAGGAACCTCCACACTGTTTTGCAGAATGGCTGCAGCAGTTTGCACTCCCACCAGCAGTGCAAGAGGGTTCCCGTTTCTCCAAATCCTCTCCAGCATCTATAGTCTCCTGATTTGTTCATTTAGCCACTATGACTGACGTGAGGTGGTATCTCAGTGTGGTTTTGATTTGTATTTCCCTAATGAGGGGTGATGTTGAGCACCTTTTCATGTACCTGTTGGCCATCTGGATGTCTCTTCATGTTTTCTGCCCATTTCTTCACTGGATTATTTTTTTTTTCGGGTATGGAGTTTTTGGTGAGTTCTTTATAGATTTTGGATACTAGCCCTTTGTCTGATATGTCATTTGCAAATATCTTTTCCCATTCCATTGGGTGCCTTTTAGTTTTGTTGTTTCCTTTGTAGTGCAGAAGCTTTTTATCTTGATGAGGTCCCAATAGTTCATTTTTGCTTTTAATTCCCTTGCCTTTGGAGATGTGTCAAGTAAGAAATTGCTGTGGCTGAGGTCAGAGAGGTTTTTTCCTGCTTCTCCTCTAGGGTTTTGATGGTTTCCTGTCTCATATTCAGGTTCTTTATCCATTTTGAGTTTATTTTTGTGAATGGTGTAAGAAAGTGGTCTAGTTTCAAATTCTTCTGCATGTTGCTGTCTAGTTCTCCCAGTACCAATTGTTAAAGAGACTTTTTTCCATTGGATATTCTTCCCTGCTTTGTCAAAGATTAGTTGGCCATACTTTTGTGGGTCCAATTCTGGAGTTTCTATTCTATTCCATTGGTCTATGTGTCTGTTTTTGTGCCAATACCATGCTGTCTGATGATTACAGCTTTGTAGTAGAGGCTAAAGTCTGGGATTGTGATGCCTCCTGCTTTGGTCTTTTTCTTCAAAATTACTTTGGCTATTCGGGGCCTTTTGTGGTTCCATACGAATTTTAGGACTGCTTGCTCTAGCTTCGAGAACGATGCTGGTGCAATTTTGATTAGGATTGCATTGAATGTGTAGATAGCTTTGGGTAGTATTGACATTTTGACAATATTTATTCTTCCAATCCATGAGCAGGGAATGTCTTTCCATTTCTTTGTATCTTCTTCAATTTCCTTCATAAGCTTTCTATAGTTTTCAGCATACAGATCTTTTACGTCTTTGGTTAGATTTATTCCTAGGTATTTTATGCTTCTTGGTGCAATTGTGAATGGGATCAGTTTCTTTTTTTTTTTTTTTTTTTAATTTTTTTTTTCAACGTTTTTTATTTATTTTTGGGACAGAGAGAGACAGAGCATGAACGGGGGAGGGGCAGAGAGAGAGGGAGACACAGAATCGGAAACAGGCTCCAGGCTCCGAGCCATCAGCCCAGAGCCCGACGCGGGGCTCGAACTCACAGACCGCGAGATCGTGACCTGGCTGAAGTCGGACGCTTAACCGACTGCGCCACCCAGGCGCCCCTGGGATCAGTTTCTTTATTTGTCTTTCTGTTGCTTCATTGTTAGTGTATAAGAATGCAACTGATTTCCGTACATTGATTTTCTATCCTGCAACTTTGCTGAATTCATGTATCAGTTCTAGCAGACTTTTGGTGGAGTCTATCAGATTTTCCATGTATAGTATCACGTCATCTGCAAAAAGTGAAAGCTTGACTTCATCTTTGCCAATTTAGATGCCTTTGATTTCCTTTTGTTGTCTGATTGCTGATGCTAGAACTTCCAACACTATGTTAAACCACAGCGGTGAGAGTGGACATCCCTGTCGTGTCCCTGATCTCAGGGGGAAAGTTCTCAGTTTTTCCCAACTGAGGATGATATTAGCTGTTGGCTTTTCATAAATGGCTTTTATGATGTTTAAGTATGTTCCTTTTATCCCGACTTTCTCAAGGGTTTTTATTAAGAAAGTATGCTGAATTTTGTCAAATGCTTTTTCTGCATCAATTGACAGGATCATACGGTTCTTTTCTTTTATTAATGTGATGTATCACATTGATTGATTTGCGAATGTTGAACCAGCCTGCAGCCCAGGAATGAATTCCACTTCATCATGGTGAAAAATTCATTTTATATGCTGTTGAATTCGATTTGCTAGTATCTTACTGAGAATTTTTGCATCCATATTCATCAGGGATATTGGCCTGTAGTTCTTTTTTTTTTTGCTGGGTCTCTGTCTGGTTTGGGAATCAAAGTAATGCTGGCTTCACAGAATGAGTCTGGAAGTTTTCCTTCCCTTTCTGTTTTTTAGAATAGCTTGAGAAGGATAGGTATTATCTCTGCTTTAAATGTTGGTAGAATTCACCTGGGAAGCCATCTGGTCCTGGACTCTTATTTGTTGGGAGATTTTTGATAACTTACTCAATTTCTTTGCCGGTTATGGGTCTGTTCAAGTTTTCTATTTCTTCCTGTTTGAGTTTTGGAAGTGTGTGGGTGCTTGGAATTTGTCCATTTCTTCCAGGTTGTCCAGTTGGTCGGCATATAGTTTTTCATAGTATTCCCTGATTACTGCTTGTATTTCTAAGGGATTGGTTGTAATAATTCCATTTTCATTCATGATTTTATCTATTTGGGTCATCTCCCTTTTCTTTTTGAGAAGCCTGGCTAGAGGTTTATCAATTATGTTCATTTTTTCAAAAAACCAACTCTTGGTTTCATTGATCTGCTCTACAGTTTTTTTAAATTCTATATTGTTTTTTTCTGCTCTGATCTTTATTATTTCTTTTCTTCTGCTGGGTTTGGGGTATCTGCTGTTCTCCTTCTATTTCCTTTAGGTGTGCTGTTAGATTTTTGATTTGGGATTTTTCTTGTTTCTTGAGATAGGCCTGGATTGCAATGTATTTTCCTCTCAGGACTGCCTTTGCTGCATCCCAAAGCATTTGGATTGTTGGATTTACATTTTCATTTGTTTTCATATATTTTTACATTTCTTCTCTAATTGCCTGGTTGACCCATTCATTCTTTAGTAGGGTGTTCTTTAATCTCCATGCTTTTGGAGGTTTTCCAGACTTTTTCCTGTGGTTGATTTCAAGTTTCATAGCATTGTGGTCTGAAAGTGTGCATGGTATGATCTCTTGTATACTTATTAAGGGCTGTTGTGTTACCCAGTATGTGATCTATCTTGGAGAATACTGAACGTGCACTCGAGAAGAAAGTATATTCTGTTGCTATGGGATGCAGAGTTCTATATATATATGTCAAATCCATCTGATCCAATGTTATCATTCAGGGCCCTTGTTTCTTTATTGATCCTGTGTCTAGATGATCTATCCATTGTTGTAAGAGGGGTATTAAAGTCCCCTGCAATTACCAGATTCTTATCAATAAGGTTGCCTACGTTTGTGATTGTTTTATATATTTAGGGACTCCTGTATTTGGTGCATAGACCTTTATAATTGTTAGCTCTTCCAGATGGATAGACCCTTAATTATTGTATAATGCCCCTTCTTCATCTCGTTACAACCTTTAATGTAAAGTCTAGTTTGTCTGATACAAGTATGGCTACTCCAGCTTTCTTTTGACTTCCAGTAGCATGATAGATAGTTCTCCATCCCCTCACTTTCAATCTGAAGGTGTCCTCAGGTCTAAGATGAGTCTCTTGTAGACAGCAAATAGTTGGGTCTTGTTTTTTTATCCATTCTGATACCATATGTCTTTTGGTTGGAACATTTAGTCCATTTATATTCATTGCTATTATTGGAAGATAAGGGTTTAGAGTCATTGTGATGTCTGTAGGTTTCATGCTTGCAGTGATGTCTCTGGTACTTTGTGGTCCTTGCAACATTTCACTCACAGAATCCCTCTCAGGATCTCTTGTAGAGTTGGTTTAGTGGTGATGAATTCCTTCAGTTTTTGTCTAGGAAAACCTTTATGTCTCCTATTCTGAATGACAGACTTGCTGGATAAAGGATTCTCAGCTGTATATTTTTTTCTGTTCATCACATTAAAGATTTCCTGCAGTTCCTTTCTGGCTTGCCAAGTTTCAGTAGATAGGTCTGCCACTACTCTTATGTGTCTCCCTTTGTAAGTTAGAGCCTGTTTATCCCTAGCTGCTTTCAGAATTCTCTCTTTATCCTTGTATTTTGCCAGTTTCACTATGATCTGTCGTGCAGAAGATCGATTCAAGTTAGCTCTGAAGGGAGTTCTGTGTGCCTCCTGGATTTCAATGCCTGTTTCCTTCTCCAGATCAGGAAACTTCTCAGCTATGATTTGTTCAAGTACACCTTCAGACCCTTTCTCTCACTTCTTCTTCCTCTGTAATTTCTATGATATGGATATTGTTCCATTTGATTGCATCACTTAGTTCTCTAATTCTCCCCTAATACTCCTGGATTTTTTTATCTCTCTTTTTCTCACCTTCCTGTTTTTCCATAATTTTATCTTCTAATTCACCTATTCTCTCCTCTGTTTCTTCAACCTGTGCTATGGCCGCCTCCATTTTATTTTGCACCTCATTTATAGCATTTTTTTTTTAGCTCCTCATGACTATTTCTTAGTCCCTTGATCTCTGTAGCAATAGATTCTCTGCTGTCCTCAAAGCTTTTTTCAAGCCCAGCGATTAAGTTTATGACTATTATTCTAAATTCTTGTTCCATTATATTGCTTAAATCGTTTTTGATCGATTCATTAGTTGTTGCTACTTCCTGGAGTTTCTTTTGAGGAGAGTTCTTCCGTTTCCTCATTTTGGGTAGTCCCTGGGGTGGCTCCAAAGTGCAGGGCACTTCCCCTGTGCTGTCTGGAGTAACTTGTGTTGGTGGGCAGGGCCGCAGTCAGACTGGATGTCTGCCCCCAGCCCACTGCTGGGGCCACAGTCAGACTGGTGTGTACCTTATCTTCCCTTTTCCCAGGGGCAGGACTCACTGTGGAGTGGTGTGGCCCCTGCCTGGGCTACTTGTACACTGCCAGACTTGTGGTGTTGCTTCGATGGGATTTGGCATATTAGCCAGGGTAGATTTGCAAGGTGCACAGGGGCGGGAGGGGCAGGCTTAGCTCGCTTTGCCCCTGGTGGTCCCCTGTGGGAGGGGCTCCGCAGCACCGGGAAAGAGGTAGGCCCATCGGAGGGATGGATCCACAGAAGCACAGCATTGGGCGTTTGCACGGTGCAAGCAAGTTTGGTGATGGGAACTGGTTCCCTTTGGGATTTCGGCTGGGGTATGGGAGAGGGAAATGGTGCTTAGCAGCCCCTTTATTCCCCTGCCGAGCTGAGCTCTGTCTTCCAGGGCTCAACAACTCTCCCTCCCGGTGTCCTCTCGCCCTCCCCGCTACCTGAGAGCAGAGCTGTTGACTTTTAACATTCCAGATTTAAGTCCCGCTGGCTGTCAGAACTCACGGAGTCCAGCCCGTCTGTTTTTGCAAGCTAGACTTGGGGGCTCTGTCTTCCCGGGTAGGCTGCCCCTCCACCGCCCCGGCTCCCTCCTGCCAGTCCTTGTAGCATGCACTATCTCTCTGCCCTTCCTACCGTCTTCCATGGGCCTCTTGTCTACGCTTTCTCCAGTGAGTCCATTCTGCTAGTCTTCTGGTAGTTTTCTGGGTTATTTAGGCTGATGTGGGTGGAATCTAAGCAATCAGCAGGACACAGAGAGCCCAGTGTCCTCCTAGGCCACCATCTTCCCCAGGTCCTTATGATCTTGTTAGTGACATTTTTCTCTAGCTTACCTTGTTGTCAGAATAAAGTGTATGCATATTATAATATTTGCACATAATACATATCACATACAAAATATGTGTTAATCAACTATTTATATTATCAGTAAGGCTTCTGGTAAACAGTAGGCTATTAAGTTTGGAAGGAGTCAAAAGTTATATGTGGAATTTTGACTGCACAGGAGGTTGGTACCCATACCCCTGAATTGTTCAGGGGTCAACTGTACAATATTTACATACCTTTTAAATTTAGCAAAAACAACTTCAAAAAGAGAATAAGAAAAAAGCACTAAATGTATAAAATCTTAAAAACAATTCAATTTTTCAATTGTAGAAATTATTATTGAAAAGGATTAACAAGTTTATATAATATTACTTAGTTTTGGCAGTTTATTCCCAACACACTGGCATTTTATTTTCTGAGAGAACGTAAATGTCCCTTGAATTATCAAAAGCATTATCTGGGACAAAGTTTATAAACTAATGTTTTAATTTATAAAACGGATTTAAAACATATATACAATGGAATATTGTTCAGCCAAATGAAATCTTGCCATTTGCAATGATATGGACAGAGTTAGAGGGTATAATGCTAAGCGAAATAAGTCAGAGAAAGACAAATACCACATGATTTCACTTATATGTGTTATTTAATAAACAAAACAAACAAGCAAAGGGAAAAAATAGAAAGAGAGAGATAAATCAAGAAACAGACTCTTAATTTTGGAGAACAAACTGCTGGTTCCCAGAGGGGAGGTAGGCAGGGGTGCGGGTAAAATTGGTGATAGGGATTAAGGAGTGCATTTGCTGTGATGAGCACCAGGTAATGTATGGAATGTTGAATTGCTATGTACACCTCAAACATTAATATAGCATGTTAATTAACGGAATAAAAATAAAAACTTCAAGAAATGAAGTTTAGAGAGAATTAAAAGATGGGAACAAGATTAAAGCAACTACTAGTAATAATCAAAATATTAAGAAGAATAGAGTGATGTTAAGATTAAAGAACTATATAGCTGAAATGGGCCTTACAAATTCAAATCAATCATGCTATCTATGACATTTCATAGAAATCATAGATTCCTATGACATTCAAGAAGAGTGATAACCCTGAAAGGTTAAATGACTCAGTTACTGTTACAAAGACAGACTGTGGCAGAACACTAAAACTGAACCCAATTTTTAAAAATGTTTATTTATTTTTGAGTGTGAGCAGTAGAGAGGCAGAGACAGGGGAGACAAAGAATCTGAAGCAGGCTCCAGGCTCTGAGCTGTCAGCACAGAGCCCGATATGGGGCTTGAACTCATGAACCATGAGATCATGACCTGAGCTGAAGTGGGATGCTTAACCAACAGCAACCCAGGTGCCCGGAGATATAAACATTTTTAAAGGCATAATTAATACATAGTTTCTAACTTCATTCCCAAGGTTTTATACTTAGAGAGTATTATATGAGATTCAGTTTCATAATCTAGGAGAAAGTTTAAACATTCCCATCTAGAAAGTTGCCTATGAAGAAAGAGTAAAAGGCTGATGCTCAAGGAAACAGAATAAGTTCTTCGCTATCCCCAAATTCAGAACTATGCAGTGTTTCTTTGCAGGAACTATAGCAGGCTCATAAATTTCTAGCACATTATGAAGTATACACCTGGAAAGTGGCTCCAGATCAGGTTCAAAGAGGTGGTGGTTGTAGATATTAAGCCAACGAATTTCTCCTACCACAAGGAAACTTGTAAGGCTTGAGGTAGGGAGGCAGATTCTCCTTTACTCTTTAGGTTTCATCAATGCAGTGACATTTATTTTTGCAGACCGCAATTTACTCAGATTACCTGAGGACAGCATAAAATCTACACGTAACATTGTGATATTTAATATACATACTTTCAATTAAAATTCTATTTGAACTTGAGGAGTTAACAGTTCCTATAATAAGAATTAAAAAGTTTGAGGTAATTGGTGGTACAAATATGTATTAATTATATTAATGAAGTCATTAATCCTCCTTCCTAGGCATACAGCCAGAGTACACTTCCCAGGATCTCTGGCACTTAGATATGACCCATCTGACTCAGTTTAGAAGTGACACGTGCCACTTCCAGGCCTGGCCCGTGAAACTGTCCCTGCGTATTCCTCTCTGCTCCACCACCACCACCGCCAACCACTACCACCACCTTTTTGGTTAACTCGTTTGTTGACACTCTGGGGAGCCTTAGAAGCCACTCGCTGAAGACGGCAGAGTCACTATCAATCTACATGTCAGAATGACTGCATGAAGGCGAGCCACATACAGGAGACTTCTATCAACCTACACACAACCCTAGAAATATTACATAAACAATAAGTAAGCTTTTATTTGGGTTGATCCACTGAAACCTGAAAGTCTACTTGTTAGTATAAACTAGCTTACCCTAATAAGATCATATCTGAATACAATTCTGTACGTTAAATCGATCCTAAATCTTGGAGACGATGTGAATGTCTTGACAAGAAACAGAAAATGAAAGTTTATGATTAGATATTCTAGTATTTCTTTTTGGAGAAGGGTACATTACAAATGTGATATATTCCACAAATTAAGGAGAAGCTATCCAAGGATTTTATGTGGCCAAGGGTGGAATATTTTCCTTTTCAAGAATCTTCCTTAATCAGTAAAACTTTGCCTTAAACACACTCCCACGAGTTTAACATTCTTATGGAACTAAATAAATCTGGTCGCCTGTCTTCCATCAATTTTGTTTTTTTGTTTGTTTGTTTATGTATTTTGTCATTGAGAGGACAAAGGCCCTCTGCTCTTCTCTGCCACCAACTTCACTTAGGCACTAATATCTGGCAAGTAAGTTCTGAGTCACTAATACTGATAGAGGCAGATATGCCCTGGTTCTATCATTTACCACCTTGTCAATGGCAGCCTGTAGGCATTCCTCCTCACTTATTAAAGAGGACTCTAAAACCTAACTCATGATTTTCCCCATCACTCCAAATCATGTCAGAGAGAACTTCAACATTCAAGGAGATGGCCCCCTCTAATAACTTAGCCTCAAAGCTGTCTGACTCCCAACTTCAAAACTCAAGGACAGGATTATACATTATCATTCCACCTCTTGGGCTACTGGGTACGGCTGGAGAAAAATCATAGACCGTAAACTCCTTTCTTTGGTTTTGCAGGAAGTTTCCTTCATTCCTGTTGAACTAGAAGTGAGGGACAGATAAAGGCATATTTAGTTGTGAAGAAGTGATAAATGAGCAAATTTACTTCTGATAGATCATTTCCTCTGTGAAAAATGGAGGTCATTCACTTGAGACAGGGCAAAGTGAGGTGTGCTGTAGGTAGAGAGAAACACATTTTCAAGTCGCTGTTGTGGCATTAAAAACTGAGGTGTTGGGGACATGTAAAAAACTGTTAAACATGTCTCCTTGTGCACAGGTTTCCGTTTCTCAAGAGTTTATACCTAAATAGAATTTCTGAGTTATTAGACATGTGAATCTCCAATTTACTATATAATGTTAACCTATTTTCCAAAGATTTGTATTCCTACCAAGAGAGTATGAGAATTTTTGTTGCCAAAAGTTATTGTCAGTGTTTTTAATTTTATCAGTCTAATTAATAAGAAATGGTACTTCAGGGGCACCTGGGTGGCTCAGTCGGTTAAGCATCCAACTTTTTATTTCGGCTCAGGTCATGATCTCACAGTTCATGAATTCGAGCCCCTCTTTGGGCTCTGTACTAACAGTATGGAGCCTGCTTGGGATTTGCTCTCTCCCTCTCTCTCTGCCTCTCCCCTGCTCATGTGCTCGCTTTCTCTCTCAAGAATAAATACACTTGAAAAAACTTTAAATACTTCATAATGGTTATAATTGTATTTCCCTATTATTAGTGATGTTGAACATTTTCTCATGTGTTTGGTCCTCTGAGTATTTTTCTCTTGAATGGCCTGTTCAGACTCCCTGTTCATTTTTCTATTGTGTTGTCTTTTTTCAAATTCGCTTTGCAGATCATTGCTATTTATTCTGGATACTTATTCTTTGAAAGTCCTATGTATTATAAATATCTTCTGCCATTCCAAGACTTCTTTCTATTTTATTAGGTATTTTTGTTTTAATGAAGTGAAATGTAGCAGTATTTTCCATTCTAGATTGTGCTGTTTGTCTTGTTTTGAAAATCCTCCCCCACCTAGGGTCAAAATTTTATCTTCATATATATTCCTCTCAGTATCTTGGAAGTTTTTTTGTTTTTTTTTTTAATCACATTTAGGACTCTGGATTTAAATCATATTTAGGACACCTGGATTATTATGACATGAAGTAGACATCTAAGTTTATTTTTGTTTCCCACATAGAACACTTTACCTTTAATCAAATCTTATCATCACTGTTCAATATTTGAGAGCTACCTTGTTTTAACTACTTTCAATATAATATTATTATTTTTGATGTAGGATGCAATGTTTAAGAATTACCTCATTTTTTTACCAATTTTTTTTTGGTCAAATCTTTACTTAAATTCTATTAACATACAGTGCAATATTGGTTTCAGAATTCAGTGATTCATGACCTACATACAACACCCATCGCTCATCAAAACAAGTGCCTCTTCAGTACCCATCACCCATCTAGCCCATCTCCCCACCCACCTCCCTCCATCAACCCTCAGTTTGTTCTCTACCATTAAGAGTCTCTTGTGGTTTCCCTCTCTTCTCTCTGCCCCCCTTCTCATATGCTCTGTTTTGTTTCTTAAATTCCCCATGAGTGAAATCATATGGTATTTGTCTTTCTGTGACTTATTTCGCTTAGCATAACACACTCTAGTTCCATCCATGTCTTGGCAAAACTCCAGATTTCATTCTTTTTAAAAATTTTTTTTAATGTTTATTTATTTTTGAGACAGAGAGATATGGTATAGGTAGGGGTGGGACAGAGACAGAGGTAACAGAATCCAAAGCAGGCTCCAGGCTCCAAGCTGTCAGCAAAGGGCCTGACACTGGCCTCAAACTCACAGACTGTGAGATCATGACCTGAGCTGAAGTCAGACGCTTAATCGACTGAGCCACCCAGGCACCCCCTTTAATGTTTATTTTTGAGAGAGAGAGAGAGAGAGAGAGAGAGCGAGCAAGTGGGGGAATGGCAGAGAGAGAGGGAGACACAGAATCCAAAGTAGGCTCCAGGCTCCAAGCTGTGAGTTCGAGCTGCACATCGGGCTCTGTGCTGACAAAGTCCAAGATCATGATCTGACCCTGAAGTTGGGCGCTTAACTGACTGAGCCACCCAGGCAACCCAGGATTTCATTCTTTTTAATGGCTGAGTAATATTCATTGTATATATACACCACATCTCGTTTATCCATTCATCATTAGTCGACGGACATTTGGTATTTGGGTCTCTCCATAGTCTGGGTATTGTTGATAATGCTGCTACAAACACCAGGGTGTGTGTATCCCTTCGAATCTGTATTTTTGTATCCTTTGGGTACATACCTAATAATGCAATTGCTGGATTATAGAGTAGTTCTATTTATTTATTTATTCACTATTCCTTCTTGAATTTCACCATTTTATGTTAATTTCTTCCTCCTATCCACTCTTTAATAGGTCTTTCAAAGATGATCTGAAACTGGTAAACTGTTTCAATCCTTAAAAATGAATTTATTTTATACTCATTCCTAAATGACAATTTAGTTAGGTATAGAAACCTAAGATGGCAGTTACTTTCTCTCAGCATTTTGAAGACATATTATACTGTCTTTGGGCTTCTATCCATTGCCACAAATTAGCCTTCCTTCAATCAGGCCAACTACTATCCCTAGTATAAACCTGTCCTGCTTCTCTTTATCTTTGATTTTACAGTTTTCCTACATTCTGACTAAATACAGATGTATCTTTGTTTATGCTTTCTAAATCTGGGAATTAACATCTTTGTTCTTTTCTGAGAACTGTTTAACTATTTCTCTTAGGACACTGCTTCTCTCTCTCAGTCTGTAGCCCCTTAAGAGACAAATTTTAGACCCAGTTTATTTTTCATGTCTCTCAAATTTTCCTATTTACCAATTCTTTAAAAGTGTGTTATATTCTGTGTAGTTTCTTCAAAATTATCTTCCAGATTACTAATTGCCTCTTCAATTATGTCCTATATGCTGCCTTACCTAACCTTCAATGTCTATATTTCACATTTCTAGAAATTCTATTTGATTCTTTATTGTAATCTACCTATTCTTTTTCATACTGAGTTTTCACTATCTTTAATCATTCTCAAATACTTAAATTACAGATTCAACCAAATTATCCTATTCTTTGTTAGGAATCCATTCAGTTTAACTTTTTTTTTTTTTAATAAAACTTCATATATTTTGTACCTTTGGATTATGAGTTTATCCTCTTCCAGACCTTCTCTGTAGGAATTACATATAGTTAATGTTCAAGGTATTTCCCTTCAAAAAAGTTTTGTATTTCTTTCTGTCAGCGACATCAGCTTTTTTTCTGTTTGGGTAATGTAAGTTCTAACTCTGAACCCATATGAGGTAGTAAGGGACCATGTTTATACATTCTCAGATTTTTTTTCCCATGTGGAGTTCAGGCAGACATCTATAGGTCTCCTTGTCATCAAAATGAGAGGAATGATATTTTTCTAGTCCATTCTTCTGATGAGGGCTCTAGGTGTCTCAGCTTCAACTTTTCAAGGTCTTGTTTCTATCCTTAAGTCGGCATTAAAATCCAAGTCCCTATAATTCTATGAATAATAACCCATCGCTCGCCCACGTAAGCCACAGCTCATGCTGTTCTAGTTAGTTTCCTCCTTATTTCTGCCCCTGGCAATTTCCCTTAATTTCCTGAGTACAGTAAGGTATTTAAAAGAATGCCTGAAATATTTTTATGACAGATTTATAGTATGCTGTATTACAAGAACCAGAAGTCTAAACCATTTATTTTATTAAATGGGCATTTCATTATTTATGAGCATTTTCATTTCATTTAGAAGTCAGTTTCAAAAAAAAAATCATTTTCCTAATACAATATACTTCACACCTAAGAAAGACTGATAGATACCTATTACTCATTCTCTTTTTTCCCTACAAAGAGAACTCTGATTTTTAGCTAGGCACAATAGCACATAAAATAAAGGTAACATTCATCAGGCTTTGTTGCAGTTACATAAGCTAAAAAAAATGACTATTTTGACTATATTCTGGCCAATAAAATGTAAATAAAAGTGTTTTGAGACTTGTGAAAGGCAATTAAAAGGTGCTGACCCTGCTATACAGGGGGTCAAGGTAAGTAAAGGCAAAGTCATTATCTTGACTCATTTCTCTTGATCCCAAGCCATCTGCTCTTTACTGTACCTTGTTTTCTCTTATTTCAGCCTATGTTATTTCCATATCTCTTTAATCCCTGAGTTTAAAGCTGTTGGAAAGGGCACTCAGAAGTAGCAATGAGTAAGCAGATCATTGTGGAGGGAGGAAGTGAGGGAAAAGAAAGGGAGGAAGCTCTATATCGTCCCAAGCTAGACAATTACATGAGGATCACAATCGCTTTTGGATTAGGATGTGGTGCTATGAGTGAACCAGCAGGATACCACAGTGCCCTCCTTCACCAATTTTTCTAGGTTAGGTACCTCTGACCCCTCTGTCTCACCATACCTTGAGTCCTAGTACTAGTACCACAGGAATTAAACTAACTCCCTAGGGAGCCACTCTGCGCTCCTATAATTAAGAAGGCACAGCTGCAGATACTTGAATTTTACAGTACATTTAAGAATGCAGCTTTCTAAAAAAAAAAAAAAAAAAAAAGACACTATCTTTGTAGATTCTAAGAGAACTTCCTTAATAAAACACACCACCAAAAATACGAAAGAGACCCATTTTAAGAACTTCTCTATCAGCCTAAAATCAAATAATACACTCCTGGGTACCTGAGTAACTTCTGCTCTTATTTATCTGACATTCAGATAATCCCTCTCTGGTTCACTTCTTCATAACCTTCCAATTTTCAATTTTCACCATTCTACTAAAGATCAGTGTGCAACCCAATCTCTGGCTTAAGCCACGTTCTGAGTTCTGCTGGGTGAGGGATGCGGGTAAAACACCAAAGGCACAAAGTGCTACTCTCCTAGAATTTGCCAGCAAATGGCAGGAACCTTGATAAGTTTGCCCGCTTGCCTGCAGTTTTATAAAAATTTGACAATAACTACTATAATAATTCAGGATAAATTCTACGTTTTAAATATTTGGTGATATATATGTATTATTTTTTGATAATTAAATATTTAGTTCATAATAACATCCAGTATTTGTATTTCTAATAAAACTTAGAATATCAGATCAAAGTACGAATTAGAGATTTTAATCTTACTCCCCAAATAGGATGTATTCACTTTGATTAAGTCTGTGTTATAAAATACTTGAATCAAAACTCTTATCTGGCTTTCATGAGGATCACATAATCACCAGGGCTGGCAGATCAGAGGAGAACATATGTGACAGTACATGTGCACAGCACTGAACTGGTACAGTCACTAGGACTGTATTCTCTACGAGGAGGACATAAAATCCTAATGTGACCCATTTATTTGGATATTTGGATAGGAATCAGTATGGAGAAAGCCATGTGACAAAGAAAGTTTGAGTCACACTGATCTCCTTTCACCACAAACCCTGGTCCAAAAGCCGCCTACCACTGCCCTTAGGGCTCCATCATTAAGGTTGACATAGTAATAGCTTCAAAACCTTTCTTAATCTCTTGGGGACGAAAAATGAATGTTGTTTGTATAGAGAGAGAGAATCATAAGTCTCATCCCATCTTTAGAGTAGTAAAGTTTTAGAATAAAGTTACAGTTGACCCTTGAACAACGCAGGACTTAGGGGCGCCAAACCCTGTGCAGTTGAAAATCCATGTATAACCTTTGATTCCCCCCAAACTTAACTACCAATAGCCTCCTGTTAACAGGAAGCCCTACCTATAACATGAAAAGTCGACTAACAAATATTTTGTGTTATATTATATGCTGTATTCTTATGATAAAATAAAGTAAGCTAGAGAAAAGATAATGTTTTAAGAAAATCATAAGGAAAATACCTTTATGGTACCATATTTACAGGGGAAAAACCTGCATATAAGTGGACCTGCACAATACAAACCCCTGTTGTTCAAGGGTCAGCTGTAGTTGGAAGAAGTTTAGATGATCCTATTTGAATATAACTCATTTTAACAGGCTGGAGCTAGCTTAAACTGGACCTTAAACCCATGGGAACCTTTCTTTTTTTTCTTTTAAAAAAAATTTTTTTTTAACGTTTATTTATTTTTGAGACAGAGAGAGACAGAGCATGAACGGGGGAGGGTCAGAGAGAGGGAGACACAGAATCCGAAACAGGCTCCAGGCCCTGAGCGGTCAGCGCAGAGCCCGACGCGGGGCTCGAACTCACGGACCGCGAGATCATGACCTGAGCCGAAGTCGGCCGCCCAACTGACTGAGCCACCCAGGCGCCCCCCATGGGAACCTTTCTGACCTGATGTGAAGCTGGTTAGGAAAATTCATTTTGAATTGTTCCAAGCCGTTTGAATAATCCCTTATATCCCTTCCAGAGAAAGGGATAATCTAAATATCTCAACTACGGAATATTTACATTATCAATTTGATAGATATCATCCTTATCAAAGAGCAGAAAAAATGGAATTATTTGAAATTCTTTTACACACACTTGCTATATTCTAAATTCTGGAGATGGAATTGAGTATTAAAATGAGTAAAATGTAATTTAGTGAATGGGGAATAAAGCAGAAAACATGAATTCTACTTTCCCAATTTGGAAAAATAATTCTTCAATGAACACTTACTATGATAATCAAGTAATGACACAGCACTGAATTTCCACATTTTACTTAGCTTACATAATCTATCAATATGTCAGAGAATAAAGAGGTAAAGGGTTACTCAAAGAGGAAGATAAAAAGCATATCTAGAAAATCCTGTTTAGTACACAAATGACTAAGTGTTTTTTTTAACGCTAGATAATATCACAAATAAAACTTGTTTGATTTTTTTAAACACATTTTTCTTCAACACAAGAGTGTTTACACTAAACAAAGCAAAGTTACTCAAATTCTCAGTGTTTGCTACAACAATTACAGGAGATCAGTGAGAATTAATAATCTCCAGTTTAAACTTGCCCATCAAGTTTAAACAGAAGAATAAAATCTCTACTGTATTATAAGTTTGCTGCATTTCCTATGTGAGTTAAATATTACATCATGGGTAAAAAAAGTACTAATTAGATCATACTACTAAGGTTTATATATCTTAAAGAGTGGAATAACATAAAGAAGAATTAAAACAGCAAAAGCTGTGATCATGTAAAAATATTCATTGAAAAACTACATTTCATGAGCAAGTTAAAAACTCATTTTGCCATTTAAAAACTCATATTTAACCTTGCAAATAGAAAACATGAGGAAATTAAAAGATTTCATGGTTTTCTAGTTGGTTTCTTGTTTGTTTGTTTGTTTGTTTGTTTGTTTGTTTGTTTGTTTTTTTAATGGCCATTTCAATATGCCACTCTCCCCCAAATCTCTATCATGGTTTCTCTACAAATTTCTATTATCTTGCTCTCAGAAGATGACATCATCTTCTATTTCAGAGCAAACAGAAGCCATCAGGCAAGAACTCCTTCAGGTAGTTGCCAGTGAACATGTATAATCTCTGCGCCTTCCCATCCCTTCCTCCTACACACTGGAAATGGCATTGTTCCTATTATCTAAGATTACATTTTTTCTTTTGGGCTTTAACTTTCATTTCTCATCTGTACCTTGGTCCCTGGCAAATCAATTATCCCCTCTTCTTCCTTGGGGTTTAGTGTTCCTCTTCTTTCCTTCAGCTTTTAAACATATTTAAGGATCTTTCATCCAAAAGCAAAAAAATCAATTCCACGTTTCTTAATCTACTACTGTCTCTCCCTCCTCCCCTTCAAGGCCAAATTTATAAAAGGATTGCCAACACATACCTTATCTTGCCCACATCCTCTTTTCTTTAACTTTATCTCAACTTCTCCAACTATCATCTGATTTTCACCTCTAAGACCTCACCAAGATCACCCATGATCGCATTGCTGAATCCAGTGAACACTTTCACTTTCTCGTCTATGACTACCTCCTCTGGCTGAGCTCACTGAAACTGACTAGAGCACTTATCTGAAGTACTATCTTTTGTTGGCTTCCAGGACTCTCCTGGCTTTACCTGTCTAGACCCTACTTCTCGGCTTTTTGCATAGTTCTATTTACTGACAGTCTTTTAAATCACTGATGCTCACCAGGACTCTTTCCTTACGTGCTTTTCTCTTCATGTTCTACATATTCTGAACAATGTCATCCATTCTTATGACTTTCAACACTTGATGATTTCCAAATCTATTGCTATAGTACAGATTTCTCCCCTGAGCTTCTGACCTATGTGTATCCAACTGGAGATTTCTCTTCCGCTGTCCAAAAGACACCTTGATCCACTGTACAAATTAAAAACATAATCCTTGCACACTCCCCCCAACTTTTTCCTCCTGAGGACCCGGTCTCTGTGAACTTGCGGCACAGTCCACCTAGAGCCCAAGACAAACACGTGAGTATCACCCCAGACTCTTCCAACTCTCTCATCCCTAAAATCCAATCCTGTTGATCCTACCTCCTTAATCTCTCTCCAATGCGGCAAATTCTCATTGCTTCATTGCTATTCTTCTACTAAAGTCAAAACCATTTATTGTCTAAAGAAATATTACGGATAAAAACTGTCCAACACGCATTTTTTTAAATTGAAGAATATAGAGAATCATACCCTCTGACATTCTCATCAGAGAAGCAACAGCATCTTACCTGGCCTCCTCCTTTTTAGCATTCCATCCCTCCCTCTAATTCCCCATCCAGTCAAGTAATAGTCCAAAAAAGCAAATTTGATTATATCATCCTCATGCCTCATGCTAAAAATCCGTCAGTGTATCCTTATGCCTCTTTCTTTTTTAATGTTTATTTATTTATTTTTGAGAGAGGGTGAGCGCAGGGGAGAGGCAGAGAGAGAGGGAAACAGAATCCCAAGAAGGCTCCATGCTGGCCAGCACAGAGCCCCATGTGGGGCTCGAACTCACGACCTTGGAGATCATGACCTGAGCCAAAATCAAGAGTAAGCAACCATCTCAAAATAAGATAAACAAAGTATTTAATACTGAAAGACTAAGGACTCGAAAGAGAATAAATCTTCTGGCTTTCCATATGCTTAGAGCGAGAGAAGGAAACAAAAATGTATGTACTCTGCGTTTACTACTTCATGAAACTGAAATTAGTTATTAATTCATATCTACTACAAATGCTATGACTCCGTGTCCAATCATTAATCCTCACAGATAACACAATGAGGTAATACATCCATTATTTTATCTTGCACTAATTTTCTAATCTCTAAAGTCAAATGCAAATTTGCATGGATGAGATGATTTTGTAAAAGCAAGCTTTCTAAAGAACTGTAATCATAAGATATTATAACTTATTTCGGGATTTAGAATTCAGTCATTCAGTTATTAAATAAGAATTTATTAAAACCTTATGACCTACAAAGCTTATGTCCTGTATGGAGAATGAATGAAACCTCCCTCAATGGCACTTCAAAAATTTAGGACTAATATAATTGTTTTAATAATCTCAAGTGTCTTTAATCATTAGGTAGAAAATGGCATCCATTTTTCAAAAATTATTAAAGATAAATTATTTATTCAATCAATGAGAGGGAAGCTACATTTTACTTAGTACTCATAAACAGTCCAGTCTCAAATTACATAAACAGAATTACATGTGAGAATGTTAGAATCATTTAGGAAGTCACGTTAAGCCCAAATACTATTTACCTGAATTCCAATTCAAAATAGAATTAAATGTTTTTCTTTTTTTTTTTTAAGGGGAGATTATATAGATCAAAGGAAAATACCTGTATACACCTTCATTCAAACTGACCGCTGTGCATTATTTGACAATTTCCAAGTCTTAGAATTAGAGATGAGATTTTTTTTTAATTTAAGTGGAAAGTCATGACAGTTTCAATTCCTAATTCCCAGCGTGAATCTGAATAAAAAGATACCTATAAAATGTTGTAACTATCTTTCATTGCAACCCAGACAAAAGAGGCACATGGTTTTATAACTTTTAGTTTGATGTAACCAGAAAGAGGATATACTTTTTTTCAAATTCATCCAAATTTTATTCTGTGATTTACTTAGAAAAAAGATATATACATACACCCAAATCATAGTATGTGAATCTGTAACACAGGCCACTAGAAGGAATGAGGGTAGAATTTGGTGGATTCGTCACAGAGTGACAAAAGAGGGGATCAGGCACTTAATTTAGCCTTCTCTACAACAATGTTCTTCTACACAGAATTAGCCTATCTTCAGTTTTACATCTTTGTGGCTTCTCTCAGTCTATAAAAAGTTGGGAATCTTCTACATTTATACATCTAGCAAATTCTTCAATATTCTGGGAAAGAATAAGCATAACCTCATGTCTCGAAATGCGTTACCTTAAAAAGAAGTTGGGAAAGATATACAGTGAAATAAATTAAAAATGCATGATTATTGGCAATTATTATAGAACTCTACCAAAGAGATACAAATATTGTTGTCTTCTCCATTTGAGAGTAAAACTAAATTAAGTTGCTTAAAACTTTTTAAGAGATGCAAGTCAAAAATAGATGTGTTCTGTACAATGAGTAAAATACGGATGAAAGTGTATTAAGCAATCTAAATTTTTTTACTCTGGACCTTAAACAAAAAGGCAGTTCTAGAACAAAATTTTTTCCCCTAATAAAAAATAATGCTTTTGTAAGGTTCTAAGCAGAATCTTGTCGACATCTTTTTATAATATTAATAAAGGCCATGTCTACTGAGAAATTTTGGCAGGCCAAACTTGCACAATTAAAATAAATAGTGTCACGTGATTGGTCTCCCAAAGCCTGGAATTTTGACCTTGACTAAAGTCTTCCCAATTCTAATGTTATAAATAACCAGCATTTAGTGGAACAAAATACTAAAACTATTAGTTCTCACAGAATGTGGTTGTGCTTTTCAGTGTGTGTGTCCCATGTAAATGTTTAGCATGGGCTTATTCACTTGACAAATATTTATTGTGTGTCTACCAGGGTTAGGCCCCGTACCAAGCAATGAAGATATAAAGGTGACCAAGACCAACACAATGCCTCTTAAAGGGCTAAAAAAAGCAGAGAAGACAATTAACATAGAATTGCAAAAGTCATCATCTGGGAGTGTAGGATAAGCAGGGGTATTTTAATAGAGTAAGGGAAAGCCTTCTGCAGGAAGTTGAGAGGCAATGTTTTAAAAACAAAAATCTTCAAGGTTACAGTAATAGAACTGTGGATCTGTAAGCTACTGCTGTTCATGCCTATCAGTTAAATTATACACTCTCATCACATGTACAGGTTAATTTATTGCTAGGCTTATATTTAGTGTAACATGATGAGTAAAAGAGGCTTTAAGCATCAACTTTCTTAGTACAGTTTTAAACCTCAAAAGGAATCATTTCTACTACCTCAAGAAATTCATAATAAAAGCATAATAAAAAAAGGGGGGGGAGAAAAGCATGATAAATGAAGTGGCAACACAGGTTTAAAATATTTCTGACAAAATGGCAGACAGACCTCATGAGTTTCTTTCAACCCCTTCCTCTCTTAAACACATTAATATCACAGTAAAGGAATTTTTTTTTTTTTAAGGTAGAAGCAGGGGCGCTCGGGTGGCTCATTCGGTGAAGCGTCCAGCTTCAGCTCAAGTCATCATCTCGTGATTCGTGAGTTCAAGCCCCATGTCAGGCTCTCTGCTGTCAGCATGGAGCTCGCTTTGGATCCTCTGTCCCCCTCTCTCTCCGCCCCTCCCCCACTGTCTCTCTCGAAAATAAACATTAAAAAAAATTAAAAAAATAAAGGTAGAAGCATACATGAACTAAGCCAGAGAAAAGGAGACCAAAACGATTAAGAGAATTTATGAAAGTTTTATAAAATGGAGGAGATGCAGCAGTGATAAGTGAGTTAGAGGAACAAAGGCAATACAGGAGTATCGTGGAGGAAGAGACCAAATGGAAGTAAGCTGATTCGAGTTACAGACCCCAGAAAGGGAAGGTCTTGGGAATCCAAGGAGCTGTGAAAGTAGAGGAAGTGATGGGGCTGCAAACAGAGCATTAGATAACGACAGGTAAGAACATCATTGGAGACTTCTCCAACACACAGGCTCTCACCTACAGGTGCGCGTGCACCTGCATCTAGACTACAGCTCCTCCAACCTTTCCTATTCTTTGAAGTAACTCAATGACACCAGAGAAAAGGACTTACAAAACACTGACATTTGGATACCACTCTATTAAAAAGTCTAGGTCACCAAATTACCAAATTAAAAGCCATCCTCATGTACAAATAGCTTCTGGGTACCAGTAACTCCACTACTAGGCATTTACCCAAAGAAAAAAGGTATAAACTAAAGGTATATGCTAACTCAAAAAGATACGTGACTCGTATGTTTATCACAGTGTTATTTACAATAGCCAAGATATGGAAACAACCTAGTGTCTACTAATAAATAAATACATAAAGAAGATGGGGCATGCACATATACATAATGGAATATTACTCAGTCATAAAAAGGAATGAGATCCTTACCATTTGTGACAACATGGTTGGACCTAGATGGTATTATGCTAAGTGAAATAAGTCCAACAGTGAAAGACAATTGATATGATTTCATGATTATGTGGGATCTAAAAAACAAAACAAACAAATGAATAAACAGACTTTAAATACAAAGAAAAAAATGGTGGCTTCCAGAAGGGAGGTGGGTGGGAGGATAAGCAAAATAGTTAAGAGGATTAAGAGGTATAAACTTCTAGTTATAAAATAAATAAGTCATGGAGATATAAAGTACAGCATAGGGACTACAGTCAGTAAGATTGTAATAATGTATGGTGACAGATGGTGATTACATACACACATACACCCAAAAAACATAACTCAATATACCTGGCTTTAAAAACAAATCATAGCAATCTAGAAGGGTTCTGAGATTACATTAGTTTACAAATGTACTTTGTATAAATGAATCTGGAAATTACAGGTGATAAATTATAGAAGCAATTTATGCAAAGATAAGGAGAACACCAATCATTTGATTCCTCCTTAAAGAAAATAACCTGATTTCACATCCAAATTAACAGAGGCCTTTACACTTAAATGTTTTAAATTGATAAAATAAAATCTATATTATATATGTACTATTTCATAGCTCCCTGCTTTCACCAAAATTTTAAGTGGACCAATTAATTGAACATCTACAGTCCAAATGTGGTAAAGATGGCTGCAGTTGATGCTATACAAATTTATCTTGTGAGTATCTGTCTTTTTCTAGAAGAAGTTGTCCTTTTCTGCCATTCCAAGAGAAAAAGCAACAGTGTGGAGTTCAAACAGAAGTGGGGTTTGGAAGATTGATTTTGTTCAATATAAAGGCATCAGGCCTAGAAGTCCAGCCTCAGCATTTGTGGGCCCCAGGAGAATCTCATGACCTTGTGAAGCAAGGGACACTTTCTTCTGTATGAAGAACATACAAGTATTAAAAACTATCTGCAGGATAAGGCAAAATTTAAATTCTGCACATTACTTAGTTTTGCATGTAAATGCATTTAATTGTGCTTGCTGCGTACTCTATTCCTACCCAAACTCTCTTGAAATGATCAGCCAATGCTGCTGAATCCATTCTGAATAGTTCAGAGAAGAAAATATACTGACAGAAAGGAAGGTAAATTGTAAGTATATATATCAGCAAATAGACATCATGAAACAGCATTATAGACAAGCATATTAAGTTTTATATTCAATAATTTCTATGATTACCCCAATTTTGCTTTAGACCACAGGTTGACAGCATAAACATTTTAATGCACACACACACACACACAAAACAAATAGTTCTGAGTAGCTCTCATATATAGATAGGCAACAACCCCAGATATGTGAGGAAAACCTCCAAATTGAAAGTGAGGGCTTAAAAAATCAAACAAGAATAAAATCGAACCTAGAAGAAACAATACAATGCATAAAGGGTAAGAGAATTTAAAAACAAAACTATAATTAATATCCTTAATATAGATTATTAGCAGCCATAAATTTAGCAGCCAAAAAATAAAACAAAATGCTACACCACAAGAACATTAGAGAACAAAAAATAGTTTTGAATTTAAAACCAGCCTAGCTGAAATAAAACTCTCAACAGGACAGATAGGAGATAAAGTCAAAGATATTTCCCATACAAACAAGCAAGCAAACAAAAAGATTAAAAAGTCAGAATAGAAGATTAGATTAGGATCTGTTGGGAGGTGTAACTTCAAGCTAACAGAGGTTCCAGAAAAAGAAAACAGAGAAAATGGATAAGGCGAAATTGTCAAAGAAATAATACAAGAAAAGTATACAGAACTTTTAACATGAATTTCCATATTCTATTCCTCAAGTTCCAATACAATAAATGGGGAAAAAATGCCCACAGAAAGCTCATTATTGTGAAAGTTTCAAATACCAGGGGTAAAAAGAAATTATAAAAGTTTTCAGAGCAGGGAAAAAAGTCGATTACAAAAGGAGTAACAATCAAATTGTATGAATGGAGACTTGGGAAGAGTAAGACAAAAGGGCTTTGGTATTATTTTTACAGGAATTTTTACAAACACTAATTATGTCATAATAAATATACATAAGTAAATACATGAATAAAATTACAAAAACAAATTTACTGAACCCTCACTACA
Source organism: Neofelis nebulosa (assembly GCF_028018385.1). Taxonomy (NCBI): domain Eukaryota; kingdom Metazoa; phylum Chordata; class Mammalia; order Carnivora; family Felidae; genus Neofelis; species Neofelis nebulosa. Next base: position 22,338,568 of record NC_080784.1, read on the forward strand.
TGCTAGTGTAATGCTCACTACAATTTTAACTAAAATGTATTAACTCACTTAACTCCCCTAATTCTATGAGGAAGACACTATTAAGCGTGGTCTTTTAAAAACTACATGATACTGGGGCGCCTGGGTGGCTCAGTTGGTTAAGCCTCCGACTTCGGCTCAGGTCATGATCTCAGTTTGTGAGTTCGAGCCCCGCATCGGGCTCTGTGCTGACAGCTCAGAGCCTGGAGCCTGCTTCGGATTCTGTGTCTCCCTCTCTCTCTGCCCGTCCCCTGCTCACACTGTCTCTCTCTGTCAAAAAAAAAAAACAAAACAAAAAACAAACAAACAAAAAACTACATGATACTGTCTCTTAACTTTAAAAGGAATATTAATTTTTAAAAAGAAGAAAATACTGTTGTAATGCTCCCTACCTGCTCAATCTGTTCCCAGATCAACCATGGTTGATAAAAAATTCTGTCTTGGTCAATCAGGAGGAAGGGAGAAGAGGAGTAGGAGATGACAGTTGAGGGTATCTGCTGCTAGTATTTTAAATATTCATCGTATGAAAGTACTTTATGCTATGTATTTGTGATTTGCAATTAGAAGGTCCATACAGTAGATTCCTGGGTTTAAATGCATTAACAACTTCCACCAAAAGAACTAATGCACTTACATCATATAACCAACATATATTTGGGCAAAGAATAAAGCATCTATACCTTTCATTAAAATTAAAAACAGAATAGCTGTCTCTTTTCTAAATTACTGTCATCTAAGCCCTTCACACTCTTAAGTCTTAAAAAGGAAATTTTCCTAGATAACTCCTAGTCATTTACATGACTATTAAACATACTGATAGGACAAAAAAAAAAAAACAAAATACACATCGTACCCCTTTACTCACTTGTCTTACTCTCATCTTTACCTTATATTATTAATGACATAATGATACTTGAACATTTCCATTTGAAGATCTTCTGTAGGAGTTAGCTTCATTCAGTTTCCTATTTGTGCTGTCCTATACTTAAAAGAATTTCTGTCTTGAGGACGGAATTGGGGGGCTGGAAGTAGAATACCCTTGGGACTACTAAACTGCTATACAATAATGTAGCCGCTCCTAAGACCTCAGACCACTGCTTCAAAGCTCCTCCTACGGCACTGGACCTCCTGGATCATTTGCTGTTGTCCGGCCCAGCCTGACAGTTCCTATCTCTCAAATACCCAGCTCCCCACTTTCTGCCTGTTGACTTCTTGGCGGCCGTTTTCTCGTTTTATTTTGTCTTGGTTTGAGGTTTTGGTTGGCAGGTGGTACCTGCAGCCACCTTTAAGGTCCTGGCCTCAATGGCAGCATCATCTGTATCTTCCCAACAGCTGGGTGACCAACCCCTGGGCTGCCCGCCTGGCCTAGGTCTCAGTCTCACTCACAGGAGGTCCCCGTCTGCGGCCGCAGAGCTCACGCTGCCACAACCTCCGATGTCCGGTGTCACAGGGGCCCACAGTCCCCAGCGCACCGAGCATGACTGTCACACGTCCCCTCCCCGAGCTCAGGTGGAACACCTGGGGGCCCTACCCTCCAGCGTCACCTTCGGGGCAGCCCCAGAGCGCGCACGCGCTCACGCACCTACCGTTTCCTTGGCAGCCGCCACGGGGATGGGAATCAGCCCCCGGCCGCGGGGCGGGTCCTCCGGCTCTGAGGCCGAGCTCTCCGAGGGGCGCTCGAGGGCGGGTGTCCAGGCGGAGTCGGCCCTAGGGTCCCCGTACAGCTGGTAGCACACGAGGCCGACCAGACCCCCGCCGGCTGCCGCCGCGATGCTCAGCTCCCCCCAGCGCCTCCGCCGCCTCCAAGCCGCCTCAGCCACAGCCCCCTCTTCCTCCTCCCGGCAGGAGAAGGGCCGGCCAGGCGGGCCCGGGGCTATGCCCGCCGGCCGCCCCCACGCCCCTGGGAAGGGATGGTGAGGGGAGGGCGGAGGCGGGAGCCGCGGCGGCGGCCACAGGAGCCTCCGCAGTGCAGCCATTGCGGGAGCTGCCCGCACCAGAACTAGGAGCGGGCGGGAGAGGAGGGCGGGGGGGCGCCGAAACCTCGCGAGAAGTCGGTGTGCGGAGGTTCGATGCTGCCCGAGAGCGACCCCTACAAACGTGCGGCCTGGGGTACCCTGTAGGGGGCCTTCAGCTGGGGCGACCGGGGGTCTCCGGCCGCGAGATGCCTGCGAAGGGGGCGGATCCCGCCTACTCCTCCGCCCGGCACACCGGTCTCCACCCCGCAGTCACAAATAACTGCTCCTGCCCCCCTGCAGCACCTGACTGCGCGAGAACCCAACACCGCAGGCTACGGCCAAGTCAGCAGAACTTAAAAGAGCCCTCGTGGGCGAGGGTGTCCAGGCGTCCTTCCGCTACCTTGGCCCTTTGCCTTGGCACGCCGGGGTGGGTCTTGGATCGTCGGTAGCACCCCTCGGAGAAAGTCAAGGCCCCTGAGAGGTCGCGACGAATTTGCAGTTGCACCTTCAGGTGTAAAATAAAAAAGAAGCGTGGCTCAAGTCGTCAAGATGGCAGATTAAGGCAAAGGCTGTTTTGACTACACGATGACAGATTCTGGACTTTTAATGGGGGGAATGCTAACGATTTTTAGTTAGGGTTAATAGGTGTTGTTGTTGTTTTTTAAACATTACCATACCTTAATCCAACAAATCAGAAGTGTCTTGAAAAATACCCTTTTGTGAGGAGGCTGTTGGTATAAATATAAAAGAATAAGTGTGATTGTGTCATCTATTTTTGTTAATTGCTACACTGGCAGTGTCACTATTGTGAGAAAGTGTATGTGACATTCTCATCACTTCCCCGCCCCTGGGCCCAATTTTGGCAGGCTGAGTAATGCTAGCTGTGGTCTCTAGACTCTGGAATGGTGCCAGGATCCCTTAAAATATTCTGGGTCTAAGGGTGTAAATGACAAAATCCAGTTGTCTCAATTGAACTGCGGTCCAAAGGGAATTAGATCAGTTGATTCAGGCAATTCTTATAAAGACTAAGGGCAAACAAAATGAGATTTTCTGACACAAAGCCTGCTATTTCCATTTCCCATGAACCCCTTGCCTATAAGTAATCCATAAGATACACCTCAGTTATATCTTGTTTTAATGAAGGCTAATGGAATTTTCTTAAAGTCACTAAACAGAAAAATCCTCTAGCAGATGAACAAAAACGTGCTTATGTTAGGATGCTATCACGTTATGTTTCTTTTACTTCTATCCTGTAGTTCTTCAATAATGCTGTGAGGAAGGCTCAGTGCCTCCTTGTATTATCACCAAGATTCCTTCAATTCCTGCCTTCTCTGAATTTTGGGAAATTTTAGTATTCCTAAAGAAACATTTACTCTGTGGATATATAACACAGTTCTTTTTCTGGCATTGTTTACTTTGAACTGAACACAATTTCCGGATTTCCTCATAAATTTCCAACAGGGCCTAATGGCAGAATTCTTGGACAGACTGATGAATTTTTATTGCCTGCATATTAAAAGCTGAAGAGCTCTAAGGGGAATTAAGGTGGTAACACAGTAGCATCATATTACAGATCAGGAAAATGACAGAAAGTCTCCATCTATGCACTTCAAGTACGCATATATGTTCTTTCTAGCTCAAATAAATTTAATATAGCCCCTGCAAGTCATTTCTCTGGCTAGAAACCAAGTTCTGCTGTGAGAGGTGCTGGATTTAGGTTTGTCAAGTATCTGCAGGACTTTGGATAGAGCTCTCTCTCTATGCAAAAATTATTCTGTTTATAACTGTCCACAATACTTTCCCTCAAAAAGCAAAATTTCTTTTTTTTAAGTTTATATATGTATTTTGAGAGAGAGAGCACGAGTGGAGTGGGGGCAGAGAGAGAAGGAGAGAGAATTCCAAACGGGCTCTGAACTGTCAGTGCAGAGCCCGACACGGGGTTCAAACTTATGAACTGAGAGGTCATGACCTGAACCAAAATCCAGAGTCAGACGATGACCCAACTGAGCCACCCAGGTGCCCCTCTTCAAATTTTGTCAATTCTCCTGCACGTTAATGATATCCAAAAATGTCCCTACTCCACAGTGAGAGTCTACACATTCAAAAAAACATTCATTTATGTTCACTATGGTCTAAGCAAAAAGAAATGTTCTGAAGCATTTTTAAATGTTTACAACAGCAGGGATCAAGCCAAAAGAAGGTTTTTCAAGGAAGCATATTTATCAATATAGAGTGATAAACTAGCCAGCAAAAGATTTGGACTCTTGATTTTGCTGTCTCAGTAATATAACCTTATAATGCTTTGGAAGACACAGTTTCCTATACAATAATAGAATTGAATAGGTGATCACCTTCCAAGCTCATGGTCCGAATTAACCAAAATGCTCCAAGCATACCAGTAAAGCATATATAAATACTTCAGAGCATTTTTCACATGTCATTTCTCTTTTCAAAACCTACAACTGCCCTACAATTGCTTTACTACTTCCCTATTAAAATTCCATACTATCACCTAGTTATTTTAACTTTTCACCACTTTTTAAATTGCAAAAACATGAGTGACTTTTACATTTTGGAAATGTGAACTTTAAGTGTAATATGTGTCATGCCTAGGCAGAAATGTCTTGCTTAACAAAACTCCTATTAAAATATTCCTCTCACCTTATGTTACTCACTCTGAACACTGAAATCTTGACTAGTTAAAAAAAGGAGCAGTTTTATCTAAGGTTCTACATCGGGGCATATGAGCCTCCAACCAGCAGGTGCACTCAATTCCGACAGAGGGAAGCTACCAGCCAAAGAGCAAAGCTTCAGGAAGTCCCTTGTCTCTTGGGAAGGTTGTCATACATATTGTCCCCATCTTCAGGTACAGTTAACAAATTTAAAGGAGAAAGTGGTGGGGGAGATGTGTTTTCTGGGGTCACAGTGTTTTCTTGGTCTTTGGTCTTCATGGGGCTAGCCACTAGGAGTCTGGAACTCCATTCTTCAGCATCCAGTGCTATGAAAACAAATGACCCAAGTCACTAAGGGTCTGTTTTTTCTTTTGACTATCTTATACCCCCAAAGACAAACTGACAACGTTTTGTCCCCTGTTTCCCCCCTTAGTCTAAACTAAGCTGTGTCTACGTTCTATTAGGCCAGAGCATGTATTTAGTCCAGCTGCTGGCACAGAGTAGGGCCTCAATAAATGTTTATTAAATGAAGAAGGGAATTTTTTTTATCGTTGTAGGGGGAAGAGGCCAAGATGGAAAGGCAATTCAGAAGACAAGGAAATAAAGTACTTCCTCAGAGGCTAAAGGAGCTGATAAACCAAGTTGCATATCTGGAAATACAATTAATGCAAACAGAAGACCGAAAGGAGAAAGCAAGGGGTTGGCAAGGAAGGATCAGAGATAGAGTGTGGTTGTGGAGAAGGGTTGATTTGGGAATAATAAATTTTGTGATTTGAAGTCCTCCTTGTACATATCATATTTTGGCATAATCCTGCTGGACTTCAAGCCTTAAAGCAACAGGGTTCCATCAGATTCTTTTGGTCTTCTGAGGAATCCCAGCACGATCCATGGCTGAAGGTCAGTGAATTGACCTTGATACTTCCTTCCCTTTTTGTTATTACAGATCTCACTGGTGACAACAACCAAGCTGTCAGTTGTACACATTTAAGTTCTTAACTTTAAGACAAGAAATAAACCCACTTTGACTATTATATCTGTCCAGGCTGATTTATATAGTTTCCGGCTTTATATGATTTCCAGGGTCTTTGCCAAGTGTCTCACTGTTCAATTCTTGCTGTTTTTGTCCTCCATTGGGTGGCAAGAACTTGTTTTCTTATATATTTGGGAAACAAGGAATAGCCGCTCAGACCTGCTATTAGCAAAGCCTTCTCGTGCCTGAAAATAAGTGAGGCCTTTCTCAGTTGCCCCATAGTCATTTCCATGCCTTATAGTGATCGAAACTTCTCTGCCCATTAAAAGCTGTCTTCTGAAAGAGAATACCCTCAGAGCAATATAATGACCATCCATTACGCAAGCATGACTAATAATACAATCTTTCTAAAACTGTTGGCAGTCACTACAAGAGTTGAACACATGTATACCCTATCACCCATTAATTTCACTCATAGGTGAAACACTCAACAGAAATAAATATTTATTTGTACCCAAAGACACATAGAGAGATAGTAGTAAGGGGCCAAAGACTAAAACGTCTCCACATGTTTATCAACAGTGGCCTAGATATGGTTTCTATCTTTATTTTTTATTTTTATTATTTTTTGGATTTGGTTTTTAAAAGTGTGGTGTTTTCAAACACAACTGAATGCTATATAGCAGTGGAAATTACTGAGCGGCCACTACGTGCATTCACGTCGATGAGTTTCACAAACAGAAAGTTGAGTCAAAGAAGGTGAGCACAAAAGATTCAAGTATATTATTCCATTTATAATGTTCAAAAACAATAACAATATATACATATACATACATACACACACGTGGTATAAGAAATCATGATAGTGGTTTCCTCTGATGCAGAGAAGTAACTAGAAAATGGCTAAGTGGGATTCTGGAGTTCTGTTCATATTTTATTTCTTGATCTTGATGCGGAGTAGACAGTGTTTTCACCCTGAAAATTCATAAATCTGTCTACTTATAATTTGTATATACTTTTAATGCGTCTTATACTTCAATAAAAAGTTTATATGAAATAAAAAGTAGATTTTCTTCCTAATGCTCTTACATGAATGTGTTATATACTAGAGGACTGGCTCAATTATGAAGAGTTGATTGAAGAGTTGGAAATTAATGGAAAAGGTAGATAATTTTGATATAGCCTGAAGAGATTTAACCAAGGAGTATCTTACTAAAAGGCTTTTAGTGCCTGAAAACCTTTAAGAAGATGCTCAGTAGATATTTTCCTTATTTGCTAAGAAAATACCAAAACAAGAACTTTAAGCCACAACTCAGTGTTTTACCTTCTTTGACTTATAACACTTTCTCCTGTACAATGTCCATATGGACAGACCCAGTAGGTATCTGCTGGTACAACCACTATATACCCTTGTCTCTGGCTCTGATCCCAAACTGTCAGGTGTTGGATGGGAAATTGCTGAAAGGGCAGATAACCAAACAGAAGGGCAGCCTTCAGAACAGATGGGAAGATCAACACCAAGAGGGGACCATCAGAGAAATCAAATATAGCATAAAGTAAGTCCATATACATACATACAGAAGCTTAGTGAGATGGCAAACCAGTTTCATTTCTTGCCAAAGCCAATCGATTGGTATTGCTTATGCAGAACACTGTGCTGAGCAAAATTTTCAGATCAGGGCCAGAATTCACAGGAAGAAGTACGTTGGTAAATGAATATGTCTGTGAAAAGCAGGCTATCAGATTGGGCTGAGCTGTGTTATGGGACCACCTTGGTTTCCTTGCAACTCTCTAATCAGAGAAGACAGTGTAAATAATAGAACAGAAAAAGTGGAAAATGTTTAAATGTTTCCGTAATATGCATGTGAACATGTTATATTTGCCCTTGAAAGATTTAGCAGACTGAAAAGAATGTAGACATAGATTGATCTGGAAAGTTTGTAAACTTATAAAGTTCTTAGGGGTAGGCTGGGGAGTACCGACTGGAAACTGTCAAAAGAAATCTGATATAGAAACCCCCCAATACAAAGTAAATAACAGCAGAATGTTTCTAGTTGAACACAGGAGGGTGTTCAGACGTTGTGAACTTAAAGCCTCCTTCTAAACTCCCATAGCCAGGCCTGAAACATTTCTGTAAAATCTTAAACCTTAAAAACCACTAAAATGTCTGCAGTTTTAACTTTTTTCTGATGAAGAAATTGAGAGGCTGTCAGTTAAAGAATCTTCTCTGGGTCACACAATCAGGACTTGCACCTTGATATTCTGCCCTACATCTATATAGTTTCTATACTGGAATCAGAAACAGAATTTGAAACAGTTTATTTTTTTTTAAGGCACATTAACTTGCAAGAAATACAAAGAAATGTCACTAACTCAAATAAAGGCATATTTTTAGGATAAAATCATATCGCTCCAGGGAAAAGCGGTACTGAGTCTCAGGAAGTATGGTAACTAGGTCAGCTCTAGAGACCTATGCAGTGAGACCTACGTGGTCCACTGCTATGAACATGAGTAGTACATTGTCATAGAGAATTTCCACTATACACATAGAAAGATATAATAGCTATAGAAAAATAATTGGGAAGTGATAAGTGTTTAGTACTTGTTACCTTTGATTTAATACAATGTATCTAATTGTAAGTTTATATATTTTAATTTTTAATAATGTCTCGACCTCTAACAACTGGCTCACTAAATTCCCGAAAATTTAATAATCAGTTCTATCTAGCTGGAGAGTTCTATCAAGCTGGATTCGGCACACTAGTAGTGGGCACCTAATGATGACCACATCCATTAGAGTGTTTGGGAGTTTTGAAGACCGATGTTTCACACAGAAGGAAACACCATGAATAGGACATAAGACTAAGCCAAAAAAAGAAAAAAAAAAAGGTTAGAATTAAAAATTTACCTTTAGCCACAAACAGCAAATTAATTGACCCATGTTTTAGCCAGTAGGGGTTAACAACTTTCCTTCCCTTCTTGGGGTTATTAATTGGTTTCAGTCAACCTATGTAAAGCTATTACTATGGAATTATTTTTACTCTTTGCAATTAATTATATCTGCTGTTCCAAAGACTTGAAGTTGAAGAATCATCCTGGGTCTGGATGGCAACAACTGACTACCCAGAACCAGCTGGAGACCACTTTTCTTTTTTAAATTGAATATAATTGACACACAACGTTCCATTAGTTTCAGTATACAACATAGTGATTGGACAAGTCTGTATGCTATGCTGCGCCCATCACAAGTGTAGCAACCATCTGTCACATCCAATGCTATGCCATTGACTGTATTTTCCATGCTGTACCTCTTAGCTCCATGGCTTATTTATTCCATAACTAGAAACCTGTCTCTCTGCCCCCATTTGCCAATTTTGCCCATCCCCCCTCCCTGCCCCTCTGGCAACCGTCAGATTATTTGGGTGGAGGTTACTCTTTGTTCTTTTTTGGAAGGGAGGAGGTGGAGACCACTCTTGAGCTGAGTCTGCAACTCTCCAGTTAAAACGCTGTGCATTTAACAGCTGATACCCAGTAAGAATCAGCTCTGATCTTACCAGCTAATTAGATCTTGCTTTATGTTAATGTTAATCTTCAGGTTTGATCAAAATATATTATTTCAAATTTACAATACAGTAATATAATACATCTAAAGAATACCTAATATTTATTGCACTTAAAATTTATATTTTGTCCACAGGAAGGTAGTGATACTTAAGCCAAAGTAATCAAGTGATTTAGGTCACCATGCAATATCTTTTTCTGTTAAAATAAATCAGTGTGCCTCAAACACTGGAGACTGATCTAAAAACTAAAAGTCTGAAAATATGGGTGTTCATAAGTTCCTTGGCAACTGAAGCATATCAAAACTCTTGCCCTTTGGAAAGGATTGCAATTTTTTCAAGATTGTTGCAAACATTCTGTTCAGGAACCTGTAAACCTCAGACCACCACATCAAGGGAAATGAAATGAACCTTTCACTTGATGATAAGACTTTGTAGAAAACCACTCAATGAGCTGCTCTAACATCATCATGCAGGTGCATGGGTCTCCTTCAACAAATTATTCCAGATTAAGTAGGTCTGTTCCTCCATCCTTCCAGTGTCATGTAAGGAAACCATACTTGATTAGAATTTTATTGTGTGTGGTATTTGTTTCAGGGCATATGCTTTGATCAAAACCTATGTAATGGAGACCTGTGTTCTATGATATCTAGAATTAATCATTGACCTCTTGACTATGGCTAACTATAATAATTACACGGATTTATTAAACATCTATGTGCCTGTGAAGAGTTTGTCCCTAGAGTGAATTTTAAATAAAGAGAAACATCAAATGATGATGACAACAGTGTGTGAAACTCAAGGTCATTATCCAACCCATGTACTTTTCCAAACTGAGAATGAACCATATGAAGAAGAAGGATGAACTAAAAGTCAGGGTAATAGAGCAACTCGTCATTAAGTCTTTTAAAAGTGAAAACAAATGAGAAATGAATTTCAGAACATTTTGTGAATGCTCCTTTCTTCTTATTTCCAAGTCTGCAGATGAAAATTAATTTTCTTCTAACCTTTTTCTGATAACTATGAAGGACTCCTATGACATCCAGCTAGAAGAGGCCACGTTAAAACATGGAAGAGCCTTGGAAGAGAGGCCTTAAAGGCGGTAACTGACCATGACACAGCTTTGCATTGAAATTTAGTTGAGCTTTAAATGTGACATTAATTTAAAAAAATTATACTTTGAAAGACAGTTTACATATGCTGTAAGTGGATTATGTTAGAGACAAAAATAGTAAGTCACATATAATGGAAACTTGCAGATACATCTACAGAAATTATGTTTAAGGGAATTTCAGAAGTTGGAATCTCACGTATACAGAAAAATATCATTATCTACATATTTCTTTTGATAAAATGTCAGTGTTTGAGTTTCATCACTAGAACCTTTCTTATCTTCTTTGAAGTTCTGGTTTCAAGAAAAGGAGAATTAAAAAAAATTTTTTTTAATGTTTATTTATTTTTGACAGAGAGAGAGACAGAGCATGAGCAGGGGAGGGGCAGAGAGAGAGGGAGACTCAGAATCTGAAGCAGGCTCCAGGCTCTGAGCTGTCAGCACAGAGCCCGACAGGGGGCTTGAACCACAGACCGCGAGATGATGACCTGAGCTGGAGTGGGACGCTCAACTGACTGAGCCACCCAGGCACTCCAAGAAGAAAATTTAAATGATTTAAAGAGAGGGGCGTCTGGGTGACTAAGTCAGTTAAGCATCTGACTTTGGCTCAGGTCACGATCTCACGGTTCGGTTTGTGAGTTTGAGCCCTTGTTGGGCTCTGAGCCTGGATCTTGCTTCAGATTCTGCATCTTCTCTCTCTGTTCCTCCTCCTCTCATGCTCTGTCTCTATCTCTCAAAAATAAGTAAACGTTAAAAAATTTTTTTAATGATTTGAAGAGAGAGGTTTGTGAAAATTAATCTTTACAGCAAAGCTACTGAATTTTCTTTTTCAATTAAATTTTACCTTGAAACTTGGATAACAATCATAAAATGTTAGATTGAATGGGACCATAGAGATAATTTAGTCTAAGGCCTGAGTGTTAGAGAGGAGGAAACTGTTTGGGTCATGCCTTACTGGGACATATTTCCGGATCTGGCTTCTGTCCGCTTCTCCTCCTTTCTTTGGCATTTCCTAACAGGACTCTGCTTAGGTGTAACTTCTTCTAAATGCTTCCCAGTTCCAAGGCCAGTTTAGCCTAACCTGCTATGTGCTTTCAACGAAGTACTCTGAACTTCCTCCTCATAGTATCATTGTTATACTGTTTTCCTTTACTTGTTTACATCAGCCAGCTAGACCATAAGCAGCAGGAAGATAGAGATTGGGTTTTGCCTTTTACCAAACACAGACAGTACCTGTTGTGTAGTAGGAACTTACATATTTTTTGGGTGCCTAGGTGGCTCAGTCGGTTAAGCGTCCAACTCTTGACTTTGGCTCAGCTCATGATTCCGGGGTTGTGGGATCAAGCCTCAGGCTGCTTGGAATTCCCTCTCTCCCTTTCCCTCTGCCCCTTTCGTGTTCATGCTCTATCTTAAAATAAACACACTTAGAAAAAGAACATATTTTTTAATGAAAGACAAATACTTGTTTTTAGAAAATTACAAAAAAATCCATGCAAATTTAACATGAATAGAGGTTCTTTCTTTAGGATAATAAAGAATAAAGGTATGAATTAAATTATTGGTGCAGGCGCCTGGGTGGTTCAGTTGGTTAAGCGTCCGACTCTTGATTATGGTTCAGGTCATGATACCAGGATCGTGGGATCCCTCAGTGTGGAGGCTTCTCGGGATCCTCTCTCTTTCTCCTTCTGCCCTCTCCTCTGCTTGCATTCTCTCTCTCTCTCTCTCTCTCTCTCTCAAATTAAAAAAAAAGTAAAAAAAAAAATTATTGGTCAACATTCAGAAAAACAGGCCAATAAACTAGGTTCAATGCTTGTCCTGAAAAAAACATTCCGGTTGTTACAGCTCATTAGTATTTACATTGATAACTTTGAGGAAATAGTCGTGGATCTGAGTTTACTGAAGTCAATCATAAAAGGCTGCCGTCCGAACTTTTCATCTCTTATTTCCAAAACCCACAGGGAGGCTATTTGCTGCTGTGATCGTGTGTTCTGGGTGTAGATTCTGACACACGCAGGTTTAAGGGTGTTAAAATTCTCAAAGAACTGTTGTTCTTACTTGTCTGGTATGACAGCAACCTACTCGCAACGTAGTTGTTCCTTGCCATTTACTCGACTCTGCTCCCTGTCCTTGAACTCCTTCTCAATTTCATCGCCAGCTAGAAACTTATAGCCTTGTTCGCAAGAATAGCCGGAGTCAAATAGTTTCAGCGTCAACACTTCAGGGGTTCCTGACAGCTGCACAGTATGTGCTGAGCTGCATTTTATTCCTGCTAAGATTATTGACACCTTCACAGTTTTTCTGTGTGTGTGTGTGTTTGTTTTTTTTTATCTTCGCCAATGACACGCTCGTTATAATTGTGCCGTTTTCTGTTTTCATTTTTTGGAAAGGAGACTTGCAGGAGGAATTTACCAACAGTATGACTAGAAGCTGAAGTGAAACTTGGCAGCATTCATTCTTGTCTATCAAGGTCCCTGTTGGCCTTACCAAGGGTCTCGCAGCGTGTGTACCCACACCGTCCTCTAGTGGCTGACCCCATGGGAGACCAGCTGCCTCTCTGACACTGTGGTGAGAACGGTCCTTTCCCTCAGGGCATGGGTTTATGAGCAGAGATTATTATTTCTTAGGATAAAGAATATTTCTCCTAGCGTGCTCGTGTTTTCTAACAGCCAAATTAAATTTTACACCATTGAATATACATTCTATGACTTAGAAGCTCTCAGGGGAAAATATAAAAATTAATTAAAACATCTAAGCAAGTCCTTCATGTTTTATGGAGAAATCTTCAGGTGTATATATCCATCAACCAATAGATATTTATCAAGTCTAAAAAAATATGCTAGGTGCTTTTGTAGGGGCTTGATATACATTAATGAACAAAAGAGACAAAGATCCCTGCCTGCAGGGACCATCCATTCTAGGATGAGGACCACGGTTAGGAATGTGTTTCCCTTTGGATTGACATTCAAACCAGATTGCATGCAAATGTGACGTATTTCAATAACTGTACTACTGGGACCTGTATCCTTGGCATTCAGTAATGTAATTGAGGTTTGCCTTGTCTTCTCTAACACGCCTTCAGGGCAGGGTGGAGGTAGCTGGCAACATGTCACCCGCACAGCTGGTACCAGAAGCATCGCTAGCCTCCCGTGTGCTAACTAACGCTGTGCGGAGTGACCGTTCTAGAAAGCTATTTACGTCTTCCTAAATTGTGTGCCAAAATGTCAGAAGTGCCTTTGAGCCCTCACTCCTCTCCCCTTCTCCCCATTCTCCTCTCTACTTCAGCACTTACTTAGCTCCAGTCCTCTGAGCAGTTTTTGCTTGCGGCAAGGCTCCAGTTCTGCAAAAACAGGACTGGTTATCGGAGGCCTCTAATTAGAGGAGAAAAATGGGTAAATAAAGCTTCAGTTACTCTTATCATATTACTTTGCTGGAAAGATATGAAATTTCAAGTTAGTTTAATTAATCACTTTTCCATTTTCTGTTGTTTCAAAAAGAATGTAATTCATCCATATTATTGATGTTACAATAAATTAAACTCTTGTATCTCCATGCTTATAATGGTGTGTTTTATTTCTAACTCATTCTAAGGAGAGACAATGAACAAACTCATTAATTATTTAAATCTATCGACTTCCTGAATTTTATGAATAGATTCTTTATTTGGAAGAGTGTCATTTTAAAAAAAATCAGATTTTTGATGGTAATTTTATGCCCTCAAAAAATGCAATTCATTTGAATACTGATGATTTGATTTTTACTTATAATAATAATAATAATAATAATATTCTTTTAGTGTTCATGTGCATTATGTTTCAGTAGGACAAAACATATTCTATTTAAAATATTGTTTCTTTACTTTGAAAATGGAGAAATGAAAAGCAAAGAGGCTTAGTGGCATCTGTGGATACATTCATAGTTAGGAGGTAATAAGCAATGGAAAAAAAAGCAACTATCATTATCTTTCTTAATCCACTCTGTAATTGCTGATTCTGGGAGGAACCAAATAAAGTAACGTGTACGAGTGATGATGTCAACTTGTATCACATTTTTTTTAAAAAATCAGGTATATTTCAGTTGCTCCAGACAATCCACTTCTTTTACCTACTTGGGTATTTGCAGCAGGTTGGCTCGGAACAGCGTCGGAAATAGATGTGAACCATTTTAATTTTAATTAGGGTTTCTCCATTAACGAGGTGTCATTTTCCTGAAAGCAATCTTTCCTCATCTGCAAAATGAAGGTGTTTGGTTGAGGTGAGTTGGCAATTTCCTTCCGTGACATGAAAAATATGAAATACTTTCACACTATAATTTTATGATATATTCAAATGATGACAGAAGATTACCTGACATGTGAAAAAATTATGTATATTTTGCCAGATGCCGTGAAAGAGGCTACTTCCAAGTGGCCCCAAACCCAGGGAAAACTGGCGATGATTGTTGTCATTAAAACAATCACTTACTGGGGTGCCTGAGTGGCTCAGTTTGTTAAGGATCTGACTTGGGCTCAGGCCGGGATCTCAGGACCTGTCAGTTCGAAACCCACAACCGGCTCTGTGCTGACAGCTTGGAGCCTGGAGCCTGCTTTGGATTCTATCTCCCTCTCTCGCTGCCCCTTCCCCAGTTGTGCTCTCTCTCTCTCTCTCTCTCTCAAAGGTAAAAAAAATTTAAAACATTTAAAAAATAATAATCACTTAGATGCTGTAGCACTAATGGATTTTCATACACCTAGGATTCCGACAATACTTCTGCAAGTTGGATAGAACATATGTTATTAGTCCAATTTTATAGACGAAAAAATTGAGCTCATGGGCTCCAGTGATGTAACTTTCTCAAGGTCTCATAACCATTCAGTGGCAATATCTTGCTTGTATCTAGAAAAGTGAGTAAGGAAAGAAAAAAATACAAGGTAAAAATCAAGCTGTGTTGTTAATTTCTCTTGTTACTCTCTGAGATGGGTAAAGTGGGAGGGGGGCTGCCTTAGAGTAGTTGATGCTCCCGAAACAAGTAGGCAACAACAAAGATGTTCAATTTGTGTCAAAATTTTATTCCGTTTGGGGCGCCTGGGTGGCGCAGTCGGTTAAGCGTCCGACTTCAGCCAGGTCACGATCTCGCGGTCCGTGAGTTCGAGCCCCGCGTCGGGCTCTGGGCTGATGGCTCGGAGCCTGGAGCCTGTTTCCGATTCTGTGTCTCCCTCTCTCTCTGCCCCTCCCCCATTCATGCTCTGTCTCTCTCTGTCCCAAAAATAAATAAAAAACGTTGAAAAAAAAATTTTTTTTTTAAAAAATAATAAAAAAATTTTATTCCGTTTAAATTTGCTCCCCAAAATTATGTGATTTCATGGTCAGCTAATTTTCCTTTTTCCATGTGTGGTCAATATTGTTCACAGAAAATATCAAACTTGTTCTGATCCAGATTTAGGATTTTGTGCAGGCTGAAACTCTTCCATGCAAATAGCCCAGGAATTCTGGTTTTATGTCAATTATCTTACATAATACCTGTTGAATTTACATTTTTCTTTCCTATAATTAAAGTGCTTCTAATATCTGAGATGTGATCTTTCAAAAGCTACATGAAAATTTTTTTGTTGGGGCACCTGGGTGGCTTGGTCGGTTAAGCGTCCGACTTCGGCTCAGGTCATGATCTCACGGTCCGTGAGTTCGAGCCCCCGCGTCGGGCTCAGTGCTGACAGCTCAGAGCCTGGAGCCTGTTTCAGATTCTGTGTCTCCCTCTCTCTGACCCTCCCCTGTTCATGCTCTGTCTCTCTCTGTCTCAAAAATAAATAAACGTTAAAAAAAAAATTAAAAAAAAAAATTTGTTGATGTAATTTCATACTTACAGAAAAGTTACAAGTGGCCCTCTATTCACATTCTTTGTTGACATTTCACTCCACCTGATTTGTTATCTATTCTCTTTTTCTGTTTATGGTTGCATATATAATTTTTTCTGAACCACTGGAGAATAATTTTGCAGACGTCATGCCCCTTTATCCATAAAGTTCTATTTTGGATTCCCTAAGACTTTTCCTTATATAACCACAGTACACTGGCAAAATCAGGAAATTTAATGTAGATACAAAACTATTATTTAACTCACAATCCATATTAAAATTTTGCCAGTCGTTTCAATAATGTCCCCTATAGTTTTATTTTCTTCTGGTTCACACTCCATCCCAGGATCATACGACACATTTAGTTTTCACGTCTGTTTAGTTTCCTTTAGTATGGAGCAGTTCCTCAACCTTTCTTTGTGTTTCTTAATTTTGACATTTTATTTTAAAAAAAAATTTTTTTTAATGTTTATTTTATTTTTGAGACAGAGAGAGACAGAGCATGAACGGGGGAGGGGCAGAGAGAGGGAGACACAGAATCGGAAACAGGCTCCGGGCCCTGAGCTGTCAGCAGAGACCCCGACGCGGGGCTCGAACTCACGGACCGCGAGATCATGACCTGAGCCGAAGTCGGCCGCTTAACCGACTGAGCCACCCAGGCGCCCCAATTTTGACATTTTAGAAGCATGTAGGCCAGTTGTTTTACAGAATGTACCTCAGTTGGGGTTTATCTGATGTTTCCTCATGAGTAGACTATGCATTTTTGACAGGAACACCAAATAAATGACATCGTTTCCTTCCCTAAGATATTACGAGGCACATGGCACTGGTTTGTCCCATTATCGTTATTTACTTTCATGATGTGGTTAAAATAGTATTCACTAGATTAATCCACTAGAAGTCACTGTTTTCTCTTTGTGATGGAGAAACAATTTTTGAGGGAGTACTTGAGATTATGTAAATAGTCTCTTCTTCATCTAACTTTTACCCCCTAGTTTTAGCATGCATTGATGATATCACTGGATTAGCAATGATCCTATGAAGGGCTGCAAGATGGCCATTTTGTAGTTCCATCATCCCTTCAGTATTTATCAGTTGATGTTCTTCCATAAGGAAAAGTTCTCCACAATTCATGACAGATACACTTGATAAGTTGGAATTCATTAAAATTAAAACCTGCTCTGTGAAGGACAATGTTAAGAGAAGGAGAAGACAAGACACAGGCTGAGAGAAGATATTTGCGGAAGACACATCTGATAAATGGCTATTATCCAAAATATGTAAAGAACTCTTAAAATTCAACAACAAGAAAACAAATAACCAGATTTAAAAATGTGCCACAGGCTTTCACAGATACCTCACATATGGCAAATAAGCATATAAAAAGATGCTTCGCATCATATGTCATTAGGGAATCACAAATTAAGATGAAATATTATTACATGCTGATTAAAACAGTCAAATATAAAAACTCTGACAACATCTAATGCTGGTGAGAATGTGGAGCAAATAGGAACCCTCATTCACTACTAGAGGGAATCCAAAATTGTACACCTACTTTGGAAGACATTTGGCATTTTCTTGCAAAACTAAACATAGTCTAACATACAATCCAGAGGTCACGCTCCTTGACATTTACCCAAAGGAGTTGAAAAGTCATGTCCACACAAAAGTATGCACACAGATGCTTATAGAGGCTTTACTCATAGTTGACAAAAGTTGGAAGCAACCAGGAAAACCTTTAGTAGGTGAATGGATAAATAAACTGTGGTATACCCAGACAATGAAATAGCATTCAGTACTAAGGGATAATAAGCTATAAAAGCCATAAAAAGACATAGAGGAATCAATCTTAAGTGTATATTACTAAGTGAAAGAAGGCAATCTGAAAAGGCTACATACCGTATGATACAAAGTACATGACACTCTGGAAAGGACAAAACTATGAAGACAGTAAAAAGAGCAGTGGTGCCAGGAGTTGGAAGGGGAGGAAGGATGAGTGAGTGGACACAGAAGGTTTTTCGGGCAGTAGAACTACTCTGTATGATACTATAGTGATGGGTACATATCGTTATACATTTGCCTAAGCCCATGAACACAATATACAACACACCAAAAGTGAACCCTAATGCAAACTATGACCATTAGGTGATAATGACCTGTCAGTATAGGTCCATCAATTGTAATAAATATACCACTCTGGTGGAAGATGTGAAATCTCTAATCTCTACTCTTATTTGGTGTGAACCTAAAACTGCTCTAAAAAAATAGTCTTAAGAAAGAAAGAGAGCTGCCCCAGTCCTGGGACCAGACATTTTCCCTGGGTCATTTTAATGGAAGATTAAATCAAGAAACTAAGATCTAGACATGTGCTCATTTGCCTCTGGTGTATCTTTGCATCTAGGCCTCTTTAGTTGTCAGAATGGAGGTACACATTGACACACACACACACACACACACACACACCCCACATGCTGGTACTGATCACTGCAATTCCAATTCATTACTACAGGATTCATTCTAGTCTTGTCTGTTTTCATATTTGTATCTCCATTCTCTGTGAAACACTGAAGTCTCATCGTCAATATATTTACTCATTTGTTCGATCTTACAAAACAATAATCTAACCTCTACAACTAAGAAAAACAGTCTTAGTAACTGAAATTTAATATTTGTTCATGTATTTTTCTTTTGGTCTTTAGACCTTGGTTATTTGGTCAAAGAATTCTATTTGAAAATTACTAAGTGTTTTTTAACTGATCATTACTCCTTTTTGTGTCACTTGAATTCACTTAGGTCATTTGTTGCTGGTTTTGCTCCCTGCCCCCACCTCTTAATTCTTTTTAATTTTATTTCACCTAAAAAAAATTGAAAACATATTTCTGCAAAAGTCAAAGCTCTATGAAAAGTTGCTCTCAAAGAAGTGTCACTCCCTCATGTATTCTAATCCATTCACATCCATCCCAGATAATGAATGAACAAGGTAACCAATTTCATTAGTTTCTGGTTTGTCTATCCTATGTTTAACTTTGACAAAAAAAAAAAAAAAAAAAGAAAGGCATATACATGTTTCTTACACTATATTTTAAGTGTGCAAAAGCTTTGCTCTTTTCATTAATAATATCATCTTTCTCATTCTTTTCCCGGCTGTACAATGCTCCATTGTATGAATGTACCATAATTTATTCATTTAGTGTCCTGTGTATGGAAATTTATGCTGTTGCCAATATTTTGTAATTACAAATAATAAATAATGTTAGGCAAACGTACTTTTATTTTATTGAGGGTGTAAGCCAAGACTTTTAAATCCGTTTTTTTTTCTTTCTCTCAAGTTAAACACATGCAGAAGTATCAAAAGCCATTGACTTCTTTTTTCGTGTGTTAAAAACAAAGATTCATGACAATATGCTTGCTGAAAAGCTATATAGGAATTATATGGCCTGGAAAACTGTAACTGCATTTTGTGGAAGTAGAAATTGTACCACATATTTGTATAACAGCAAGGCAAGTGTGGTCTCTAGGAAGTATAGGTGAAGTTGATTAGATTGCAGTGTATACTTAAAAGTTGAATAATGCACTCTTGTAAAACACTCTTCAAAATTATTTAACTTCCCATGATATCATCACAGCATGTGCAAAAAAAAAAAACTTTAGTGTTATCTTTTCCTGTCACATGACTAGTACAAACAAAAGAAATCCTTATCTTTTTGTTTCTATTCTGGCCCTTTATAAAATGGCATTAAGCACCATTCAAAACTTACACATTAAAGGTTTGGTTTGGGGGAAAAAAGATTTATTATGTATTTCAAACAAATCACATTTGCTATATTATGAAGCAAACATTTTCCCAACAACTGAAAAGTCTAGCATCTTAGATGCACAGAAAACTATAGTTTTAAAACCACATTCCCATAGCAACCCTAGGCATAGTGAATGAGGCAGGAGTTATATTGTACTTCCTTTACGAAGCTGAAACAGAGGCATTTAGAGAGTTTAAAGAAATTACCCTGAGATGTAGGACTCTGGACTAAATCCGGAGCTAGAATCCAGGACATTTTTGTTTTTCTTTATAAAGTGGGATGTGTTGATCTCATAGGGTTATTGTGGTGATCAGTTAAGGTAACTCACTTGAAAATGCTCAAGTTGTACAAAGAGAAGGTAACTCTATTATTAGAGTATTGGGGCTTTTGGTGACCATGTGTAAAATTTCCTGATATTAATATCTAGAAGTAATGCAAGAGACTTAACCAGTCTAAGGGCTATAGATCATCCAGCAGGGCTTAAAGTGTCCATGTGGGGAAATAGTTCAGAGACTGAACAGGTACCTCAAGGAGCAGGTGACGATGCTAGATATCCATTGCGGAATAATTAACAGTATTGGATGTTGTACAGAACTTAGACCTTGAAATAAACCTCATTAAAAGGCACCTGATCTTAGTTTTAAAACCTTTAAGTACCTCCTCTTTAAAAGTAATCAATGTATGCGCTGGCTACTTTAGTTATTCCGCTATGAGATTCACACAACTTTGATCTAACTTTCTTTGATTTAACACTGCAATTAAGAAGATTTGGTTCAAAGTAAAAGCTCATTGGTTGATGTTTTACACTGATGTGATAATGTTTACACAGATGTGCTTTGAAATCTTGCTTATGGTGGATTTGGGGGTCCTACTACAAGACAGACTGCTGTTATTTGAAAGGTGAAATAATACGACATTTACCTGGTACAACCTTTAAAACAGACTTAGAATATACATTTCTAGAGTGATTTTTTGTTTATTGTTTTTAGCTAGTGTTTTTGTTTTATTTCATATCTATCAACAGTAAATCACTTGCTTTAAGGATTCTTTTATAACTTGGTTGCACAAGGGTAAGTACTTAGGGCTGCAGTGATGAAAAGGTGTAACTTTACCTACTTTAAAGCACCTGCCAGTTAATTAGCAAAAAACCCTGCCGAGCAGATAAAATAAAGCAGTCACATCCATTTGTGCTCCCAGTTTCAAGCTTTTGCTGAACAGACCATGAAATAAGACTGAAAAATGAATCTTTAGTGATTCCCTAAAACTTTTTGCTTAGGGGGAACATAAATCTGCCAAATGATTCTCAACTCTTTCGCCACTGAAAAATTTTAATGGGAAGATCTTGAATTTCACTAGTGGTACAAAACCAAAGTTTTAAGGTTTACATGGATAAGTATTCATCTCCTTCACTTCAATGACTTTTTAGTTTACAAATACACACAGGCACTCTTACTTTTTTACCAGTAACTTCTCCTGTCTCAAAAACACGTCGAGAATCAACACTATCGACTCATTTTTATAATTAAAATATGAACAACAACGACAACAACAAAATCTAACCTTAAAGAAAATGCAACTAAAAAGAACAGGGAAATGCTCTTAGATTGGATGAGGGCCCCAGAGGCCACTCATCATTTTTGGCACCACTCATTTTCTATTTGTGGCAAATATAAGAATGTAAACCATCTTTTTTCAACGTATTTGGGTTTACCCTTAATCCCTACATTCCTGTTTATACTATGTTATTTTATTGTGTTGATGAAAAGCCCATGACCTTAGCACACAATTTAAAACTTCCATGTAGATATAAGGCAATCTTGGTTAGATCATGTGCTATCTGAGAAAAGATAAACATTAAAGCGAACCTGGGAAGGGGGGGGTGTATGTGTTCCTAACCTAACCTTGATTATGTAAAGAAAATCCCCCATCTAAATGATAAAAGAAAAAAGTAATGCTTGTACATTTTATTAGTGTTTTAAAATTAGTGAGTTAAACTGTCAAAGCTTTGATTTTTCTTTCATGTGTGTCTGGGCAGGCCTAAGCCTCAGGTAACGCCCTTTTTCCTTCTCTGTCTCTTACTTTTCTTTGCACCTGTCCACTGCAGGCTCCCAGCAGCTCCCAAGGAGTCCAATTCTCCTCCTCTTCTCCCCTTTTTCCTCCTCCTACCCACCCCCTCCTCCACCCCCTCCTCCCGCCTCCTCAACCTCCCTCCCCCTTCCCCTTCTTCTATATACCTGCCAAGCTGGGCTCCTTTTTAGCAGCCATCTATCACTGCAAAGGAGTTCACATCAAAGGCGGTTGCACAGCAGTAGCTGAACGGCATCACGGTTGTTCCAAAGACAACCCCAAAGAGGGGCCTTAGTTGCGCCTCCCCAAAGTTGCTGGCTAGCTTTGGCCCAGTGTGGGAATGGTTTTTGCGACAGCATGGATAGAGGACCGTCAAGGGCCCCTTTTGGTCACTTCCGAAGAGCAAAAACGTGTCGAGAGGAGGCCGGTTTAAGATTTCAAACAGCACCTCCCCAGCGCGCATGAAAGGACTTGATTAGCATATGTCAAGAGGACCCGCATATATACTCGGTGTGTATGTACACAGGACTCTGATCTGATCAGTTGGCGGAGTTGGAGCCTCAGCCCCCGGTCCCAGCCCCAGGCCCAGCCCGGTATTGGCAGCGGCAGCTATAGATGTTTCTGCAAAGCCAGCAGCCGGCTCCCACCCGCCCAAGGAGAGAAGATCGCTCCAAGACAGTGAAAACTCCCCTGCTATCTCAGTGCAAAGTCCAGTCAGCGACCTCACAGGAGTAACCGGGCCTTTTTGCGCTTGTTTTGCTATATTTTTCCTCCAGTCACTCCCCCATCTCCGCTACATTTTTTTACTGGGGGGGTCTTTTGTCTTCCGGATCGTCCGCCTCTCCCTCGGGCCCCTCCATGGCTCCCTTAGCCGAAGTCGGGGGCTTCCTCGGCGGCCTGGAGGGCTTGGGCCAGCAGGTGGGCTCGCACTTCCTGCTGCCTCCAGCAGGGGAGCGGCCGCCTCTGCTGGGCGAGCGCCGCGGCGCGGCGGAGAGGGGCGCCCGCGGCGGGCCCGGGGCCGCGGAGCTGGCGCACCTGCACGGCATCCTGCGCCGCCGGCAGCTCTACTGCCGCACGGGCTTCCACCTGCAGATCTTGCCCGACGGCAGCGTGCAGGGCACCCGGCAGGACCACAGCCTCTTCGGTACGTACCGGCTCCCCAGCACCCCCGAGCCAGCCCGTGCGGAGGGAGCGCGCGGACCCTATCCGGTGCGAGGTGCGGGCTGGGGCTGAAGGGCGGGCCAGCGCGGGGACAGGGAGGACTTTTCTCCCGCAGGGCTGCAGCTCCAGACGCCGGGGGCGGGAGGGGAAGGGGTGGGTGCTCCGCCCGCACCTTGCGGCCCTGCCCTTTTCTGCTGCCTGGGGCGAGGCCAGGACTCGGAATCACGTCTCCCTCGCATGTCTCACCTCGCAGGCAGTTTTTAGTTTTGTTTTTTAAATCTGTTTTGGTTTCTCCTGCTTCTTCTCACATTGCCTCCAGCACCATTTACTTAACAAAAATTAACATCTGAAGCCTTCTGCTTCTTTAAACATGCCCCCGCGGTTACGGGGTGGACAGTGACTTCATGGCTACTGCTCAGGGGGTCGCTCCTGTGCAGGGTGGGAGCATTTACCGTAACTGTTCACCCGAAGAGGTAGGTGACAGATTCACTTCCAGTGAGCGTCCCTGCTGTAAGGCTCACCTGCCTGCAATTCTTTGAGCTCTTGAAAGTTCTGTTTGGGCGAGAAAACCCAAGTACTGTTTGGGCGGGGGGGGGGGGGGAGCCTATCCGGCTACTGAGCATGCCCAGTCGCTCAGCCAAGCTCCTCTAGAAATTGTGAAACCCGAAAGCAAAGATCTTCGTATTGACTGTGTGGAAGAGGAAATGGGGAAGCGAAAGAGGATATGGGTGGGAACACACAGGGACGTGTTTCAGAATACCTCCGGCAGTGCCTGGGAACAGAAAGGGTTAAAATAAACAGGCGAAGGATCCCTATGACACCAGATTGGGAAATCCTATGGTCTCTATTGTTAATTACCCCCTAACTAGCTGTAGAGCTAGCAAGTGCCTTCAACAGCCCGAGCCTTAATTTTCTTTTTTTCTGTACAATGATGGGCTTAAATTAGGTGATGACTTTTAAGGTGCTTCCAGGTTCTAACATCTCAGGATCTTCCCCCCCTTGCGGGGGTTTTCATTATATTAGAGTTAACCCGGTAGCATTCTCAAAGGATTCTTGGTCATCAAACTTGGGACATCACTGGAGAGATTTATTGTAGTTTTAAAAGATAGGGTTTACTTGTCAGCAGCAATGTGAAAGGACCCAACATCTGTCTTCCTTTCTCTTCCTTAGCGCACTGAGGGCTCTTTGAGAATTTCATTTCTGAATGGCCCTCTCTTGTCCTCTTCCCCTTGTTCTTATACTCTCATCCCTTTTTTGACTTGCAGTACTCATTAAAACTTTGGAGAAGTGTAAATCTCAGTTTCAGGGGCATTTGTAACTCTAGATGTAGAAATGAGCATGTGGTGGTCATTTGGTAGCACTTAAAGGCTTAGAAAATTAACTTTTTAAAACCCATATGTTTGCAGCTTCCACTGATCTCTTCCAAATTCCCATTGACTATGAGTCAAGAGTGTCATGACCTACTGGCCAACCTTGGGGTCACTTTTAGAAAGTGGTTTCTAAATGGAGGAGGCTGAGATTCTGATTCTAAAGAACTCTGCTGACATCAGGTGGCTCAGTTTTCTTCAAGAATTATGGCACTCCTTTTATTACAGAAAGATTTTCTGGCTACTAGAAAGATTTAGAAAGGGACACAAGGGTGCTAAGGACTAAGAGTAGAGGAGCTAGAAGTTAGGTTTAGACTTAACCCCTACCCCTTGTGACACACAGTATAGTCTTGGAAATTCAGCTTTTAAGACACTTGAGATTCTTTTTTTTTTTTTTTTTGAAATTTATTGTCAAATTGGTTTCCATACAACACCCAGTGCTCATCCCAAAAGGTGCCCTCCTCAATACCCATCACCCACCCTCCCCTCCCTCCCACCCCCCATCAACCCTCAGTTTGTTCTCAGTTTTTAAGAGTCTCTTATGCTTTGGCTCTCTCCTACTAAGACACTTGAGATTCAACCGTGGCCTCCAAAGACACCAGTTGCTTTTTTCATTTTGTGACTCTTAATAAGACTACAGGAAAATATACAATTCTATGGGAAGAGATTATAAATATTTCTAGGCTTGATGACATTCATCAAACTGGTGTTTAAATCTCTTCCTTAAGAAAAGAATATTGTATACCAGAATTCCTATCTTGCTAGAACATTTTTCTTTTGCTAAATTTTTGCATAAGCATTTAGTAATTGCAAAAATAGGACTTGGACCGATTTTGTAATAGTTCAAGTCACTCTATGGTGGGAGGCTGCGTATCGGAACAAAATATTTACTGTTACACAAAGGGAAAAGAACGCAGATTAGTTTTCATAGCCTAAAGGAGGTGTGAACAGCCTCTACCATTCATTACAGTGCATCCTAGTGGCCTTGAATCACTAACACATCATAATTTACTGCAAGGGGGAGTGTAGGTGAGAAGAAAGTTTATGTTTAGCCTGTATAACATCATATGCTTCTCTCTGTATTTGCCTTCTTTTACTAGTGCTTCAATGATTAATTATGAAATTATTTTGCTATTTTTCTTTTAAACTCATTAATGTGTCATCAAAGTGAGAATTTTGAAGCAGCTTGAGAATGGCTATTGGTGATGCTAAATAACATGTTTGATAGTTTATACTAATTTGCCCGTGAATGATTAAATGAAAAACTCAGAATCCTGTATTTAAAATTTCAAAACCACATCAATAGAAGCTAAGCAAAAAGGTCTCAGTGAGGTTAATATAATTTCCTATCTGAGTTCTCTCTATATTTATAATAGAGTTTTTCTGCACAGTAGTACAGTAGGAAGATTTTACCTAATATGTAAACATGAAATCATTGCTTAAAAAAAAAAGTTTAACCTGAGATCAAACATATTCCTTTAAAGGCTTTTCCTTTATTCTCCCCTATTCTCCATAGATCTGTCTGATGTGGTTGCATTGTGGGTTGACTCACCTGTTTATTATGATTTTTAAAAAGGCTGGCTTTGAAAATGATACCAGAAAGACAAAGTACCTCCAAGTCTTTTTATGGGACACTGGGCATTAGAAAATCTATCTAAAATCTGTGATTACCTCTTAAGGAAGGTTTTTCATGTCTACTCTTTGTTAAGGAATTAGCTTAGTTGCCACCTCATATTATAAATAAGAAAGACTTGTCACATCTCATTTAAGAATCAAGTGATTACAAATTACTGTGCGGTATACTATTTCCTCAAGGAGAAAAAGGATCAGAATTTAAAAGTGTGGCTAAAATCTATAAGAGGAGCACAACAACCACATAACCTTGTTCCCATAAATCTCTGTGAACCATTGCAAAGTTATTAATGCCTGGTTATGGATGAAGTTTTAGATGTTGTTTAATCAACTTGAAACCACTGAATGCCATTGTTCTAAAGAGATATGTGATTTCTTGTCTTTCTACAACTACATTGTTTTGGACAAGATAGCATTATCTTAAAATGAGAAATGGAGTCGAGGTGGTTTACCATTGGGTTTTGCAAGAAAAAAATGGATACTTTATAAGACCTGTTATATAATTGGTTTATATGGAAATGAAACTTATATTTTATTGTACGTGAAAACTGGTTCTATTATACATCCTAATCGTTTAATCAGTTCCTGTTCTCTGAAAGACAAGAGCATCTTAATGTAAATGAGATACTTAAAGAGAATTAAGTTACATGTGAGGCATAGTACGCTTTTCCACTTGAATTTAAAATTCAATACAATTTCAAGTAATTATACATTTGTAAGTTTATCCTGGATGAAATGCTGTTAATATACCTTCTTCTACTGATCATGTTTTGGGTTTGTGTTTTTTTTCTAATAGAAATCAGTCAATGGGGCACCTGGGTGGCTCAGTCACTTAGTCGTGTATTTAGTAGTGCATGGTTGCTGTGGGATCCTTGATAGCTCTAGTGTTCTCCGTGATCTACCACTAGTTTGAGAGAGCTCCTTTGAGCTCTTAGGAATCTGTGTTTAGAGCTTAAGAATCTATGTTTCTGCCAAAGAATGAATTCGGCTCTGAACAGCATAGAACCCTCTGTATAACCAAATAGCCAGATTTTGTACTTTCCCTTGGCCTTGGGAACATCAAGTGTCCAAACAGGAACTTGTTCAATAAATCAAGATATGACACAAGAGCAAGAATCGGGCTAACTAGTGCACATTTATGCTGTTTGTAGAGCTGAAGAGGGGGTAAAGGAGCGGGGGTAGAAAGCTATCTCGGAAGGCAGTTCCAAGCATAGAAAGTATGTCTGTATATCCTTTCAGCAAAGAGTCAAAAGAACAAGACAAAGGAATTAGTCCAAAGGTTAGTGTATACAGAGAAAAGGAGCAATGCATAGGGAAGCATTAATTTTTTTTACTATGGCATATCAGTGTATTAAGTGGAGAGTTTTTGATCCTAGTTTATCTATTGATAAAGAAAAATAATTTTAGAAAGTTAGCAAAAATAGCAAAAAATCTACTTGCATGCTAAAATCTTGGTATTTGGCTATCACGTTTAATGAATTATAAAGTCCCTTTACTTCTTTTAACTATCAATTTTATTTTTAAGAACCATGTAATAGGAGACAGCACACTATGTAATGTAGTATAAAGTTTCAAAACTTTATAAGTTTTGAAATCACTGTATCATCCTGGAGTAGAAACATTGGATTAGGGCTCAGAACAATGTGAGTTCATGTGTTTACTTCTACTAATTCCAAATGTCATATTCTAGGGCAAGTCAATAAACCTTTTTTGTGCCTCAGTTTCTTTATATGTAAAAATGGGGATAATATTATCTTACATACCTAGCTTAGTGAATTTTTTTTTTTTTTTGAAGACCAGGGAGAAAATATGAGTAGAAGTCCTTTATAAACTATAAAACACTAACATACACATACAAGGTATACTGGTTGCTGCCATTAGAAAAAGATTGACTTGAGTCATGGTTAGCAAAACCAAAACAAAACAATTAATAGAACATGGTTATAATTGACTAATGGAATCTCAAAGGACTAAGAATACCTCTATTATGTACTAATTTGTGATAATAATAGTTTCCACTTGTTAAATGCCTAAATGTGTTGGTCCATACGACTCTCCTGGAAAGATGCATTTCATCCATTTTGTATATGAGGAAACTGAAACATCAAAGAAGATTTAAGACTTGCGTATTCAGACTAGCCAGTAAGTTACTGTAAAATTTTGTTACTGTAAATTTTACAGTAAGTTCTGAAGGTCAATCTGGTTTAAGGTTTTATACCTTTAACATTATACCCTGATGGACAATTTTTCCTTTTTAGCTTTTTTTTCCATCTGTAAAATGGGAGGATCATCATAATAAGACAGTTATATAGCACTTTTCAACCTATAAAGGACTTTCACCTACATTACTATATTTAGCAATACCAATCTACTCTTTTCAGTAGTCATATGTTCATTAATAAATACAAGTCATTATTTTGTTTATAAATTCAGGTATCCTGGAATTCATCAGTGTGGCGGTGGGACTGGTCAGTATTAGAGGTGTGGACAGTGGTCTTTACCTTGGAATGAATGACAAAGGAGAACTCTATGGCTCAGTACGTATTTTAAAAACATTATTATAATTCTTAAAATTAAGGCTATTCATTTTTGTTCAGTAAAATACCTACCAACAATGCATGTTAGAAGAAATATATAAAATATACACTTGTAGAAATTAAACATCTGCATCCTGGTTAATTTCCATGTGTCGGGACAGTAGTATCTAACTCAATTTCAGTTTTTAAACCCCAAACAATTATTGCTTTCAGTTTGCTAGTTCTTTCTGCCCATTATCCTGGGTCTTTCTACTTCCCTCTGTATTTTGATTATTCCTGCTAGAGACAGAGAAAAATGTCATTTTCTTCTGGCCATGTTAAATTCTTTTCACCTTTATATTTCATTTAATGTAAATTTTCTCCACCCATGATCATCTTCCATAGCTAAATATATATCTTGCTGACCTTCACATATAGGAAATGAGTGAATGAAGTCTTAGGATAATGTAAGCAACAACAGAAAATGGCAGCCACACTTGACCATGTCTGCAGTCTTGATAATTACAAGAGCCACGATTCAAAAAGCGACTGTGGTCTCTCCCTTAGGATAACATGTGGTCTGTTTTGAAAAGGCAAGAAATCACTGGACATTTACTACATTTACCTAATAGTAACATCTAGATCAAAGCTAATGATGGAGAATGTGTCATCAAACAATTAGTATATACATAAAGGGAAGATCCATGATTTGGAATGATGCTTTTGAATTAGGACTTTGGATGTTAACAAGATCTTGAAAGGTTTCAGAATGATAGTGGAAACTTGCTATGTAGAACTTTGGCATCTAACAACAGAGCAAGATAAGCTACAGGCCTGTTTGGTGGGGATGGTGGTAGGAGGGAGATATAATGGAGCATGGGAAAGTTCTGGATATTTATTGAGTGTCTGGAAATAAAATTGAGAATTGATATTTAACTGAAAGTTCTTTGAACTAGGCTTCTGGGAGGCTTAGCAGACTGGGATAAAGAATTCCAGACAACATAAGAACTAAAACAAAATAAAGCAAAACCAGCTCCTCCATTTTTCTTCTTCGACAAGCATGTTGTTAGAGGCAAAGCAGTGAAAATAGAGCGATGAGACTTTGCTAAGGAAATTCTCTCAAAGGTGTTTTTTTAATGGTAGTTACTTTCTCTCTTATAGGAGAAATTGACTTCTGAATGCATCTTTAGGGAGCAATTTGAAGAGAACTGGTATAATACCTACTCATCCAACATATATAAACATGGAGACACTGGCCGCAGGTACTTTGTAGCGCTTAACAAAGACGGAACCGCGAGAGACGGTGCCAGGTCCAAAAGACATCAGAAATTTACACACTTCCTGCCCAGACCAGTGGATCCGGAAAGAGTGCCTGAATTGTACAAGGACATACTGATGTACAGTTGAAGCGTGACAGTGTCTTTACCGAAGAACCAAACTACGACCATTCTTTCTTGTTACAGTTCGCACCGTGAAATAACCCAGGAAGACCCTCAGAATGTTTTCTGGCGAGAGACTGACTTTGGAAAGGATATTGAGAAAGGACAAAAAATAACCCCCACATTTTGACTTGAAGCAGATCAAGACCTCTCTTTATACGTGGATTAAGTTCCCTTAGGTACACTGGATCAGTCCTTACTGGAAAATTGAAGCTGAAAATCTGTTAAACTGTGGATAATGGGAACCCCACCTAGTTTGCTGCTGGTACCTCACCTCTCTGGATTATGTTTACTTTAAAAGTTACATTATAAAATAGACACTTCATGTTGAAGAAATAAATCAACGCAGTTGGCCAAAATTATTGGTACATAAATTCTGAGGACCTTGTAAGATTTTGCAGGTTATGGAGTTACATGTAAAAAACCCGGATGAAACGTGGACTACGGAACATGCATGCCAAGATGGAACATTTTTTTTAAGGATGGACCTATTTATACATTTTCACTTTGCAAATATTTATTATATATATTTATTTATTGAAGAGTTTATTTTTTACTGGTATATGAAGATAATGCAAAGGAAAAAACAACAACAAAAATTCCTTTATCGTGCCATTGTCATGATGTCCAGAGCTGTAAAGAAGACATCATTTTTGCAACATAGTAAACATAGAATAAAATCTTGAATTTCTTTTTAAGAATAACATAGAGCATAGACTATATATATTTTTTGCAGTCAATTACCTTCTGAGTGTAACAATGGTTCCTTTGCCTTAGAAAAATGCTTTATCAAATTGTATTGAATTCAACACACATTCAAAAGGGAATTAAACACTTTTTATTTTGTGTTTTGTTCTCATTGCTTTTTAGATTAAAGTTATTCTACTAATATAACCTATTTGTTAAATGACAAGATTCTAAGTTCCCTGGGGAAAACTTTGATATTTAGAGAACTTCTAATGTTGAAAAGTAGCAAATATTATAGGCAACTTATGCTCACTTATTTTTGTTATATCTCCTGTTTAGTCATTTATTCAGGAAGTATTCATTAAAGCCTGCTATACAGAAGACACTATTAGGCACAAAGGAAGTTGGTGGTCAAGACCCAAGTGGGCCCTCCCTTCATGGAACTTAATGTCCAGTAGGAGAAACAGATGGCAAATAAGTCACCTAACAAATAAATACCATTAACTGTGCATTGTGATGTGCTGTATGAGGAAAGCAAGTTTCCGACACAGAAAACAGCAAATTTAGATAGGGTGAGTGAGGCAGAGAAGGCTTCTCTAAGGCGATGGCATTTTGATGGGTCGTAAAGAAGGAGGAGCTAGCCAGCCTAAGAGGAGAATTAAGAGCCTGATAGGAAGAGGAAACAAGGAGCCTGAACTCCCTGTGGTGAGAAAGAGCTTTGTGGCTGGAGTTTAGTGAGCAATGGGGAGAGGGGCACAGGTGAATTTAGAAATCTATGCTGATACAGGTCTGGTAAGTTCTTAAAGGCCTTTCTTAGGTTTTGTTTGCTTCTGCCCTGAAATTGCCAGTGTCATCGCTCTTAGACGTAGCATCATCGGTGAGGATGTGGTAATGATAATGGTAGCAGCTGCCACCAGGTCCCAGCCGGGAAGGCTTGTAAAACACAGATTGCTGGGCTCCCAGTGCCAGAGCTTCTGATGTGTAGGTGTGGGGTAGATTCTGAAAACTTGAATTTTTTAACAGGTTCCCAGGTAATACTGATGCGATTGGTCTGGAGATCACACTTTGAGAACCACTCGTCTAGAGCGGTGTTTCTCAAACTTTAGCATACTTGCAAAATCACCTGGTAGTCTTGGAAAAGGATGGGTTAAATTCTACATCCGTGTTGGGCGTGGATCTGAGATTTGGCATTTCTAACAGTGTCTCAGGTGATACGTGATACTGCTAGACCACGGATCGTACTTTGAAGGGCAAGGGTGACCGCCCTTGATGCTGTTTGGAGTTATGCCTATTCGCTCCACCTGTCATTACTTCAATAAGTTAATGGTTATGTGTGGGGTGAGGATAGGGAGTTGAAGATATAACTTGAATAAAGCTACACGGGAATGTGTATGCGCCATGAGGGGAGTTGTGTGTGCACTTGAGTGTGTACTGGGTGAGAGGGAAATATTTCAGCTCAAAACCACTTGGTTTTATAAATGTGAAAAATAACAATAAATGGCTTAGCAGTAATACTTTAGTAATTTTCAAAATAAAATACTTCTTATTTTTACTTTTATCGATAAATACAAGTAAAAAAACCCAACACCTCGTTTGGTGCACAGTTTGATACGCATATTTAGAGTACCTGTCCCCAAGCAAGCATGATGAAGTAGTTCAAGTCTTTTGTAAAATGATGCTGGTGTCTGAATTTATAACTGTGGAAGAAGTTTTATAGATTTAAAGAGACCATACGCTCGTAAAACATGGTCCACAATACGTATCATTACCCGATAAAAATTTTTTGGGAGATATGATAAGAATATAGGTTAACTTTTTTAATTATTGGGATAGCTACTTGTAGTGATTTTCAGATAGGAAGTATGATTGAAGCAATGGCTTTATAAACTTTTAGAAAACTAAGAAGTCACCGCATCTTTTATTCTCATTGTATTCATGTATCGGCAGCTCTTCCTAGGTCAGAAAAACAATTTGCACCTGCCGTATTAGTACTATCTGAAGAAATGATCTATTAAGTATCTGAATAGATTTCACTTGATACTCTTAAAGGGAAGTGTTGTGTGAGCATATTTAATTTATGTATGGAAGGATAAGAGTAATTTGATTTATTATCAAATCAGTAGTTTGAAAACAACGTGTTATATCTCAGGATGCCTGTGGAAAATGTCACCCATGAGTTATCCTTTCTGCTTATTTTGATTTTCTTTCCTTTTTAAATGTTCTATTCACAATCATATATTTGCTTACATTTTTCATTCTTCTTTGCTTGAAATATTAACTGTCAATTGTCCAACTTCCTTTCATTTTCTGCAATGGTAAAAGAAATCTAAAAACACGGGGGTTTGGTCAAGCTTTGGGGTGCAAATTCTGTAGAGTTTGGTTTTCAATTAAGTGAAATACCAAAACAATTCAGAAACCTAAAGCTATCAAACGTGTGAGATTGTAGGTCTATTGTAAACATGAGATATAAAAGTTAGAAAGCCACTCAGGCTATCACTTACATTTATAATGCAGTGGATGGAAATTGCCAGTTTTATGAATGAACTAATGATCAGAAATGCTGTATACACACACACTAAAACTCTGACTTCAATAAACTGTTATGCCTATAAATAGGCTATTTCTAATTCTAATGATGAAATTTAAAAAGCTATTACATATTATTAGTAAGCGAGGAATTAGTACATTAAACAACTCCTATGTGTTCAGGATATGCTGCTTCTACTAGCAAAAATAATTTTAGTACATCTGGGGGGCTTAGTCCCCATAAATCCTGGGCTTTCAAGTTTCTCATAATCAACACTATTATAAAATGTTTCCTTTTCAGTTTATTTTAGACAAAGGTCTATAAACTGAAATTGGGCTTAATTAACCTCAGCCTGTTGGTTCCTAGGATGATATCTTGGTCCTCAAGATGTACGATATGTGAGACTAAAGGCACATCACTTTCCTCTAGCCAACAATGTAGCGTGGCTAATTATTTTGGTCAATAGTACAATGTTGGTTGGTGTGGTTAATTTCATTCATATAATTCCTTGACCCATTATTAGAATTGCTCAGTATCTTCCTACTGGCAGAGAAGGGGTTTAGTATGCCATGCCTAGTACTTTGGAACAAACCTAAATATTTTCATAGAACCTACAACTAACATTAATCTAAGGTTCCCAAGATGAGCCTACTCACTAAACCTACTGTGGGCTGGTGGTATACACAGGGGCAGTAGTGAAGAATTTGAAGGGAAGGGTAGAGACATATGTCATCCCACTGGTTGAACAATTCATTTCTGGCTGCACAAAACAATTCTGCAGGTCACACTTGGACATTTAAGTTTCCTTAGAAATTACCCTTTTTTACCTGGTTGGTAATATGTAAATAACGACGTGGAAACGAAGGGACCATTTTAACCTGCTCCGTTTCCGACCTGGGCTGGTTCACCCCTCCTTAGGCAACCTGGTGGTCCCCCGCTCCTGGGAGGTCACCATATTGATGCCGAACTTAGTGCGGACACCTGATCGGCATAGTGCACTACAGCCCAGAACTCCTGGGCTCAAGCGATCCTCCTGCCTCAGCCTTCGGAGTAGCTGGGACTACAGGCGCGCGCCACCGCGCCCGGCACGAAGGGACCATTTTAAACTGATAATGTTTATACATAATGCCAATTTTTCTTCCAGTATGGACTTACAAATTATACAACATGATTTTAAAACACTTCCTTCAACTTTTTTTCTAAGCCTGTTAGAGCAAGTTTCATTGTTTCTGTGATTATTTTCTGCCCAACATACCTTTAGTTCTTTGGACAGGGACAAGTTTTGCAGTCTGACTCATTAGAATGGCCATATGTTGACTGGTTAATTTTTTTCAACTGAGTTTTGCAAAAGAATGAAGCCCTGTATATAGAAAACAGTGTGAGTATTTCTTAATTCTCCCAGGGAACACGTCTGGTACCATTTTAGATGTATAGAAAACAAGTTAATGTACTACACATAATAGATCCCTTGGGGTTTAATTCTCTTAGGAATCCTATTGAGGGCCTATTGTGAGGTTGGCTATGCCATCGTCAGAGGGCTCCCTTCTCTCTGAACAGTTAGCTGTTTCCCACAGGGACCAGACATGCTAATGTAATTCTATTAACCAAAATCCTATATACCATATGATTTTCAATCTTTGGATACTGTCAGAGTGATTTGAGCATGACCCCAAAGCCAATCAGATCTAAGGAGACTCTAAGTGGTTCACCCTATATCATACTCTTCATATTTCTACCCCAAAGGGCTCATGGAGCTGTAATGGAATGTTCCAATTGCATGGTGTAGGTGCATTGCCTTGGATCTGTGACAACAAATATTGAGTAGTCTACCCAATAAATACAAATATTTAATTTACATTGTTTTGCTGCTGGAAGTGTTCTAGTTTTTTGTTTTTTTTTAAGTTTATTTTGAGAGAGAAGGAGAGAGAGTGCAAGTGGGATGGGCAGAGAGAGAGGGGGAGAGAGAGAATCCCAAGCAGGCTCCATACTGTCTGTACAGAACTTGACATGGGGCTCCACCTCACAAACCGTGAGATCATGACCTGAGCTGAAATCAAGACTCGGATGCTTACCCGACTGAGCCACCCAGGCGCCCTTCTTGTGTTCTTTTTAATCATGTTGATACACATTAATCACCCAGAGACAATTTTAGAGTGTATTTAAATCAACTTTCATTAGCATTAATCAGTTTTTCTAGTTGTTAAAATAGGACAGATTGATCTTTTTTTTCTGGTTGAGTGTTCTCTCACATGTCCCAGCTATTACCCTGTTCAATGTATGATTGGATGTAATTAATACTTTGAGATCAAGAGTCTTCTCTGTATAGACACCC
The DNA here is from genome assembly GCF_028018385.1 of Neofelis nebulosa. Lineage (NCBI taxonomy): Eukaryota > Metazoa > Chordata > Mammalia > Carnivora > Felidae > Neofelis > Neofelis nebulosa. Next base: position 22,374,209 of record NC_080784.1, read on the forward strand.
CTCTGGAATGGGAGTTGGAAATTCATCAAATGGCTCATGACAGCTGGTTAAATGTTTTCATATATGCTGAAAGTAGCTTTGCCTCTCATCAGAGTCAGCAACCTCATACTTAGGTCTTCAAAGTGCAGTTGATTAGGACAATTTGGGTTGTTGTGAGGTTGTATGCTACCCTTGCCTAATAGTATCTATCAACAGAGTAGAAGGATCAGAGAACTACACTGGAAAAGAAAAATATGGGGGAAAAAAAGATAACCAAAGGCTCCTTAGGTTTTGTTTGTTTGTTTGTTTTGTTTTTTATTTAAGAGAGAGAGAGCTCATGAGCTGGGGAGGGGCAGAGAGAATACCAAGTGGGTTCCACAGTCAGTGTGAGCCCAATGTGAGATTTGAACCCAAGAACTGTGAGATCATGACCCGAGCAGAAACCAAAAGTCAGACACTCAAATGAGTTAGCCAGCCACCTAGGTGCCCTTAAAGTCCTCTTAGTTTTTTTTTTTTTTTAAGTTTATTTATTTTGAGAGAGAGACAGAAAGTGAGCAGGGAAAGGGCAGAGAGAGAGAGAGAGAGAGAGAGAGAGAGAGAGAGAATCCTATGCAGGCTCTGTGCTGTCAGCGTAGAGTCCAAGGCTGGGCTTGAACTGGCAAACTGAGATCATGATCTGAGTGGAGATCAAGAGTCAGCTGTTTAACCGACTGAGTCACCCAGGTGCCCCAAAAGGCTCCTAGTTTTAAAAGGTTTCTGCGAGCAACTGGGTGGCTCAGTTGGTTAAGCAGTCTGTGAGTTCGAGCCCTGCTCGGGGCTCTGTGCTGACATCTCAGAGCCTGGAGCCTGCTTCAGATTCTGTGTCTCCCTCTCTCTCTGTGCTCCTTCCCCACTCATGTTCTCTCTCTCAAAAATAAATAAACATAAATAAATAAATAAACAGTTTCTGGACTTTAAATTAAAATTCCCCTGGCTCCATTTGCAAACTATTCAGTATTTCCTGGTTTCTCAGCCACTAGAGCTCTGTGTATGACTTAGCTTCTGAGTGATTCACATCTATGTTGTCACCTATTTGGTCAAAGGGAGTTTTAACATTTATTTTAACATTTCTGGCATTCGGGAATGAATACCTGTTCTGTTCCATCAATAGGTTTTTCCACCAACATAACTAAAATGTAAAAAAATATAAGTTCAGGGGTACCTGGGTGGCTCAGTCAGATAAGCGTCTGACTTTTGGTTTTGGCTCAGGTCATGATCTCAGACCACTTTGGGCTCTGCACTGACAGCATGGAGCCTGGTTGGGATTCTCTCTCTCTCTCTCTCTCTCTCTCTCTCTCTCTCTCTCTCTCCCCCTCCCTCCCTCCCTCTCTCCCTCCCTCTTTCTGTGCCCCTTTCCTGCTCTCTCTCTCTCTCAAAATAAATAAACTTTAAAAATTAAAAAATAATAATTTTAAACACAGGTATTTACTTTTATTTTTTTTAAACCAATTTTCACCCCAGTGAATCATGTACTCTTTTCCCAATTCAGTAAATAAGTCAGCTTTCCTTCTATTTTCTCTCTCGTATTTTAGTAAAGAAGAGGCAGGACTTAACACCTGAATTGCACCAGATCCCTTTATGGGGCGGGGGGGGGGGGGGGATGGCCGGGTGTGTCTAAAGTTCTCCCCTATTCATTGGCCAGACCTCATTTCTTTTGCCATGGGGCGTGAGCAGTGGGAGGTGGTACTCTGAAAGGAGCAATTATTGAGAATATCTTGAAGAAGACTCTACCCCTAATCATGTTGTTACCAAACTCGGTTGGGCTGGCTAAGTGACAGAAATTGACAAGAAGCCAAGCAGGACTTCTAGGCAAGGCTTTTTAGGGACGTATGCTAGAGCACCAGGGTGACAGCACAGAGGAAAGGGTCCTCAGGCTGGCTACCTGAGGAGAAGTCAGGGAAAGTTTTAAAGAGACTGGGGGGGGGGGGGGGCAGGGGAGGTGGGGGAAGGGTGATGTTTAAACATGTAGAGGTGGGGATTTATCAGAGCCTGCACATGAAGAGGTCATGCTTTATCATACATTGCATGTCTAATTAGCATGTTAAATCTCCATCCCTGGATGTGATTTTTAGCATTATAATGAGGGAAAAAGTCAGTGAAAGGTCAGCACTGGGGTTCACTGTGACTCAGACTGGCTTAGTCTGGTTCTCATAGGAGCAAACCGTTTGGAAGCTGGCCCATGGGACTTGTTTGGAGCTTGAGGCTTTTGGCTTCCTGATGGCAAGCAGCACCCCGAAGCTGGGCTAGAGAGCTGGGTTATTGGGTTTTTTTTTCTCTGCATGTTCCTGGGTGAGGAGACTTGAATCTGGTCCCTGCTCTGTCTCAATTTTGTTTGCCCCCAGGCTGGAATTTGGGTAGCTATCATATTTTGTAGTATTTGGAAGTAATGGTCTTGGAGATCTTGGGAAACAGTGCAGAGGTTCAAGAACAGTGTTTCTTAGAAGAAGCAGTGTATCTTGGGAATCAGTAAGGGTGCCCTTGCCAAGGGCTGGTCTCTAGCAGTGCAGTGCACTTCTGTGAAGGTCATTACCATCTCCTGATTCTTCTGCTTCCATTTAACAATGGAGATCTCGCTTGCCCATGTTTTCCTGCAACTACTTGGACGTCAGATATGATGAAATTCATAGTGGTGGCAAAAGGACTTGATGTTCTCTCTTCGAGTTGCTCTGTTTTAACTATGCTCAATGAGTGGCTGACTCATTTCAAAATGAGGACACCATTTGACGGAGCTGACAACTTTGCCATCTTCTTAGGGACATGCCAATGATTCTACATCAAGAGATCACTGGAGAGTCATTTCTTGGCTATCTGGGCTGAGACGTTAGAAAGTTGCCTGTGTAGGGGTGTTTGGGTGGCTCAGTCGGTTGCGCGTTGGACTTCAGCTCAGGTCACGGTCTCACGTTCATGAGTTCAAGCCCCGCATCGGGCTCTGTGCTGACAGCTCAGAGCCTGGAGCCTGGTTTGGGTTCTGTGTCTCCCTCTATCTCTGCCCCTCCCCTGCTTGCGTTCTGTCCCTCTTCCAAAAAAGAAAATAAAACATAAAAAAAAATTAAAAGAAAAAAGTTGCCCATGTAAATGTCAAGGAAACTGGTGTTAAGGAGGCCATGTAATCTGATGATGAGCCTTCAGCATAACACCCTGATGTGTCTGTATCCATACATGGCACCTACTTTCTTTGCATCCTGTTTAGGAATATGGATTGTAAGCAAAAAATTTTTGTGCATAACTTATTCCAAATAACAGTACTTCTAGAAAGGTATTGTTTACTGAAGGGCTCTTGAATTTCTTTTTTTGTTAAATTATTCTATCATATTTATCAGTTTTCCCTAGGAAGGGAAGGCAGAGCAGATACAATTGTTTCTGACTTCTACTCAATGTGCCATCTATGAAATGAATACATGTTCTATTTGAATTAGGTCAAGGACACCTGTTTATATTTCACCTTATTAGATTATAACCTGATGCTAGAGAGTTTATCTCTACAGTAAGAAAATAAATGGCCAAATGAAGGCAAACTACACTGGTGACCAAAATTAACTGGGATCTAATAGACTACATTTGCTGTATCACTAACCACAGATTACTCTAAGGTTGATTCAATGTCCATCCCTATTTTGGACTAGTCAAACCAGGGACTTAATGGGGTAAATAATGCATAAGGTTATTTCTAGTTTCTTTAGCACTCCTGTATGTAATATGGTATAGTCCTATGGCACCTTGGTACTTTCATATTTGCAATTGTGGTGATACAGGGTTGTTTTAGAGACTTCCTTTTGGCATGCTCAATTGTTGGGGTCCTACTCTTCAACATTTTGAAGGCTCTTTCTGTCCCTAGACTTGCAATAAATCCCTTGCAATTACACACTCAGGGAGAGGAGATTCCATCCCAGGAAATCTTCTTTGGTCCTCTGTGTTAAGCAATTACCACAACTCAGCAACCTCAGCTACTTTCTCCTTCATATATTGTCAAAATAATTTCTCTTCTTATATACACATTTCCCAGAATTAATGTTATCTTTGATCCTGTACCTGAAAGCCCCCGAGGTTCTTGAATATTATCCTATGTTCAAAACAGGTTACAGGGCTTAGAGTCTCTCCAAGCAGATCTAATGTTTTAATGGACCTGCGTGTTAAGGACTTTGGGGCAATTTGTCCTTCCCTTTGAGAGACTGGGTCGGATCTCGACTTTAGGACCAGGCTTCTTAAATTAAAGAGAGATCAGAGGAAATCAAAGAAAATGCTTTGGAAGTTGTCCTTTGTTTTCATGAGCAGGGAGTTTATCCTTAAGATTTACGAATTCCTTGTCTCAGTGTTGCCTCTCTTGGCTCAGCTCCCAGTGATTTTGAAGTGGCTTGTTGCTCTCTGTGTGGAGGGCTTGCCAAGGTTGTTGCTATGGCTGCAGAGTCTGTGAGTATAGCCGGTTCTCGTGTCCTATTGATCTCTGAATCTAAGCAATTTGCCAGTGGTTCCTCTTAAGAATTGCGGGATGTTACCCCTAATCTAATGACCCTTTGTCTTAACCCACAGGGAAAGTGTTGTGCAGACAGCACACCCAATCCAAATCCAAAACTTTCCATTAGTTAATTCTCCAGCAATTTCCCATGAAATATATGCTTTGAGTTTTGGGGAGGTAGAGATATAGCCCTTTGGGAGAGACTTAAGATGCAATTTCCTTGCATTTTAGCATGAAGATAATCATCTGGGTCATTAGGTTCACCTATCCTGTTGGTCAGGATGGTAACTACTTGATGCTCTTCCTTCCCAACCTTGCTTATCAGTTTTCCATTGTCAGGGCTGCTCCCGTATTTGCAAAGCAGCTCATCTTGGTTTCCATGCTTTCCCCACCCAGAGAAGCAAAGTATTAATTTCAGTGGGGGTGTTTTCCCTCACATATTGTCTTTTCTATCTCTCCTTTTTTTTAAATTGTGCTAAAATATACATACATAGATACAGTTTCCCTCGTTAGCTATTTTTAAGTGTAGTTTCATGACATTAAGTATATTCACACTGTTGGGAAGCCATCATCATTATCATCCACCTTAGGAACTTTTTTAATCTTCTCCAACTGAAACTCCACGCACACTGGACACTAACTTATTTCCCATTATTCCCATCTCTTCCTAGCCCATGGCAATCGCCATTCTATTTTCTCTATGGATTTTTTTAAAAATACATATTTATTTTTAAGAGAGAGAGAGAGAGGGAGAGAGAGAGAGAGAGGAAGTGGGGAGGGGCAGATAGGAAGGAGAGAATCCCAGGCAGGATCAGCTCTGTTAGTGTAAAGCCCAATGTGAGGCTCCACCTCACGAACTGTGAGATCATGACCTGAGCTGAAATCAAGAGCCTGACGCTTCACTAAGTTGCCCAGGTGCCCCTTTCTATGAGTTTGACTGCTCTAAGAATTATACAATATTTGTCCTTTTGTAACAGGTTTATTTTACTTAGCATAATGTTTTCAAGGTCACTCATGTTGTAACGTGTTAGATGCTGTCAGAGTTTTAAGCTCGAATAATATTTCATTTTACATATATGACACATTTTGTTCGTACATTCATCCGTCGATGGACACGTGGGTTGTTTCTGCCTTTTGGCCAGGAGTATAGCCAAAAACATAGTTTGATTTCAGCAAAACTGCTATGAACGTGGGTGTACAAATATTCTTTCAAGTCCCTGCTTTCATTCCTTTCGGTCACACTTCTTTAAAATGGTTTTTGAATGTTTTTTAACTTTATTGAGGTATAATTTATGTAGAATAATTCAAAGAATTTAAGTGTAGAGCTTTATCACTTTTGACAAATATATGTGCCTATGTAACCACCACTCACTCCGGATATAGAATATTTCCATCAGTCCAGAATGTTCCTCCTTATCTACTGAAGTCATTCCCTCCTCCACCCACAGCTTGGTGCAAAGACTGATCTGCCTAATGTCACTATAGATTAGCTTCTATTTTCTAGAATTTAGTCTAGATGGAATCATTCCCTATGAACTCTTAATTTTCTTGAGATTTATTCATATTATTGCATGTATCAGAGGTATCTTTTTCTTTGCTAGTGAATACTAGTCCATTGTAAGAATATGACACAGTTTGTTTATCTTTTCAACAGTAATGGACATTTGGTTGTTTCTAGGGCTATTTTGATTTTGTGTTTAATGTTTGTTTATTTGTTTATTTATTTATTTATTATTTTCCCCTTAATATGCTGTATTTTATTTATTTGTTTATTTAATATAATTTATTGTCAAATTGACTAACATACAGTGTGTAAAGTGTGTTCTTGGTTTCAGGGGTAGACTCCCATGGTTCATTGCTTACATACAACACCCAGTGCTCATCCCAACAGGTGCCCTCCTCAGTGCCCATCACCCATTTCCCCTCTCTCCCAACCCCCCTTCAACCCTCCGTTTGTTCTCTGTATTTAAGAGTCTCTTATGGTTTGCCTCCCTCCCTCTCTGTAACTACTTTTCCCCCTTCCCTTCCTCCATGGTCTTCTGTTAAGTTTCTCAAGTTCCACATACGAGTGAATACATGATATCAGTTTTTTCTCTGACTGATTTATTTCACTCAGCGTAATATCTTCTAGTTCCATCCACATTGCTGCAAATGGCATGATTTCATTCTTTCTCACTGCCAAGTAGTATTCCATTGTATATGTAAACCACATCTTCTTTATCCATCCATCAGTTGATGGACATTTAGGCTCTTTCCATAATTTGGCTATTGTTGAGAGTGCTGCTATAAACAGTGCCCCTCTGAATCAGCACTTCTGTATCCTTTGGATAAATGCCTAGTAGTGCTATTGCTGGGTCATAGGGTAGTTCTATTTTTAACTTTTTGAGGAAATTCCACACTATTTTCCAGAGCAGCTGCACGAGGTTGCATTCCCACCAACAGTGCATGAGGGTTCCCGTTTCTTCACATCCTCACCAGCATCTGTTGTTTCCTGACTTGTTAATTTTACCCACTCTGACTGGCATGAGGTGATATCTCAGTGTGGTTTGGATTTGTATTTCCCTGATGATGAGTGATGTTGAGCAACTTTTCATGTGTCTGTTGGCCATCTGGATGTCTTCTTTGGAAAAGCTTCTGCTATGTCTTCTGCTATTTCTAGGGCTATTTTGAATAAAACTGCAATGAATATATGTTCCTATTTTTCTTGGATAAGTATTTAGGAGTGGAATTGATGAGTTGTATTTATAATAAACTGCCAAATAGTTTTGCAAGTGGTTATGCCTTATGAATTTAAAGAACATTGTATTAGAGTTCTAGTTGTTGTACATCCTCATAAATGCTTGATAAGAATAGTCTTTTTAGTTTTAGAAATGCTAGTGATGTAGAAGTATCTCATATAGTTTTAATTTGCATATAGTATGCACTTTTATTTAATTGAATTCCCTACAGACTAATAATGTTAAACATATTTTCATGAGCTTATTTGCTATCTGTATATCTTTTTTGTAGAGCATCAGTTCAGATATTTTGCTTACATCTATTGGGTTATTTATCTTATTATTATTGATTTGTAAAAGTTCTTTATATATTCTAGGTATAAATCCTTTAAAAATTTTTTAATGTTTATTTATTTTTGAGAGAGAGAGAGAGAGAGAGAGAGAGAGACAGAGGCAGACTGTGAGCAGAAGAGGGGCAGAGAGAGAGGGAGACACAGAATCTGAAGCAGGCTCCAGGCTCTGAGCCATCAGCACAGAGCCCGACGCGGGGCTTGCACTCATGACTGCGAGATCATGACCTGAGCTAAAATCAGATGCTCAACTGACTGAGCCATCCAGGTGCCCTGGTATAAATCCTTTTTAAATGCGTATTTTGCAAATATTTTCTCCCATTCTATGGTTTATTTTTTCTTTGATTAACAGGGTCTTTTGACGTACAAAACTTTTAAATTTTAATGGAGTCCAATTTATGAACTTTGTTTATGCTATTTCTTCTGTATCTAAGAAATCTTTGCCAAATCCAAAGCTACTAAGAGTTACTCCTATGCTTATAATTTTAACTTACCTGTTTGCATCTCTGATCCATTTTGAGGTTACTCTTACCTGTGAAAGTTTTAGAATTTTAAAATATATATGAGATAACTTTTCTATACATATCAGCTAAAGATATTTGAGAATTTATTAACATGCCATTTCAATTATCAGAGAGCTACAAGTACAAGCCGAAGAGAAGTTAAAAATACATACTTATAAGTGTATACTTATAGATTCATAAGAATGTCTTGAAATACTAATATACTTTGGAGCCTCCTATGGCTCACTCTGTCCTGAGACTCATTTAGAAAACATAACCCAGGTTGGTTTCTCCGGACTCTGAGATGAAGCTTAGAGAATAAATGTCTCCAGGGCAGTGCCCATGGGATTAATAATTGTGGAAGAAGAGCAAGCCAATGGCATTGGGCAGAAGTTGAGCAGTGATGCAGAAGTGATGTTGGATTTGGCCACCCTGTGCTTTGGAGCCACAATGTTCCTAACTCACTGGGACAAGTGGGCTCAAAGTTTTTCCTCAAGCTCGAGTCATTTGCTGATTGGGGGCCACTGCAGGAAGTGGGGATCTCTAAGCTGAGGCAATTCATAAAGGGCCTGACAGCACCTAGGCAATCGGGGCAATAAATGCTTCTTTGTAGAGACACGTGGACAATGAATCTCCATGTCTGTACAGTCTACCCGTTGTTGCTCAGATCCACATTTTCATGAATGTGCTATGACCGGTGTATCCCTTTGTCACGTGCTCACTCTCATTCCTACTCTGCTGTATGTGGGGTCCCGTGCAGGCAGAGCAAACCCTTGGATAGTGCTTCTGGCCGAGACACTGTGGACAGAAAAGGCAGTCTGCACCCAGAAGGTCTATTCCTATCTGACTCGATCAAAGGCCTTTTCAAGATAGAAGGGGTCAAGTACAGATAATTTGCCATCAAATGAAAGATGGTCTCCTTGAGGAATGGTGCCATAACACAAGCTCGGGATTGGTCTTTGTTGCTGGCAGGTACTGGACATCTAGAGGCAGCTGTAGCTAGATTCATTATGGGAAGTAGGAGCCCATGCTGCTGGGTTGGTGCCTAACTTCTATCTATGTCACCATTGCCACTTTTTAATATGTCCATTGTTCCAGCATTGGGCTGGCCGGTAACAACTGTCTGCCATCAACTGGTTGCGTCACTCTATCTACGTCGTTGTTTAGTGCTTCTTCCATGGAGGGAGCTCTTAGATTGGTGTTAACTCTGAATACAAAGATCATCACGCTTTATACCCATTCTCATTTATTCATATACATTCCTTTCCGCCAGACCTCTTTGTCTCTGATCTTCCAATCTTTGTTCTTCTAGGATTTTCACCAGCTAGCCAGACTATGTGTGAATCCTTACATGTCCTAATTTCAGGTCACTTCTTTTATCACACAAAGTAGATGATCAGATTTACTATCTCAAACACTGCCAACCGGGAGGATTTTCCATGGGTTAGCTTCTGCAGTGGCTGGCATCCACATACTGAGCTGATTCATCTACAAACCAGGCTTAGGCATTTCCATCTTCCACCAGATAGTCCTTAGAGATGCCACCTCTAGTGAATGGAAGTGAACAGGTGCTGGTACAACTGTGGTGGATGATAAGAGTCTGGCTATCTGAGTTGGTGGGTCAGGCAGGGTGTAGTTCATAATGGGAAATTCTAGCCATACAGTCACTTAGCATCCCATATTCAGGCTTTCAATTTGTACCTTAGTTTAGTATCATGCCGAGAGTTGCGTTTTAAAAGATATATGTTCTCTGTTGCAAATTGTGTGACCCAGGACCTGTGTTGTGGTTTTCTCTTTGGCTTTCCCATACATTTCACAAAGTATCTTTGCCCACACAAAGGCACAAAGGGGTCTGTTGGCTCAAGTGCCAGGGTACAGCTTGAACTTGGCCATAGACAGTCCTGAAATCTCTTGCTTGCTTATGAGCATCTTTGATTAAATTTTATTTTTAACTCTATTACTTCTTAGCACTCTTTGCAAGGGCTGTGAACAAGGATCTGACCAAAATGCCTGTACAGTGCAGGAGCTCTAGCTGAACTGTCAGGGGAGATATCTAAAATGGATTCTAGGAAGGGTCGTTTTTATTCTGTGGTTCCTGAGGCTGCTGTGTATTGCCCTTGACAGATTAGAAATGGTTATATCCATAATGGACATCCTGCTGTGTGTGTGTGTGTGTGTGTGTGTGTTCAATAGAATTGGGGCAGAGAGGGGAATATAGAAGGAGAGAGTGGAGAGGTGGCAGAAAATCCTACAAGTAGCTGTTTGTTCAAGCTAGGTAGTGTTAATGAATTACTCTTTTGTATTTCCACTTCTCAGAGAGGCAACACTGAGCCCCAGTCTTCTAGTATACGAGTTCAATGTAGTATACATTATTAAATATGAAGTAAGCATATAGACATGGTAAAACACAGATACTAGTACCTTTCTTCGTGAGAAGAAAATAAGCACTATGTATTTAGTCTAAGAGCTAAAGAACTAGAAATCTTAGGGCTTGAAGATATTTTAACTATTATCTAGCTCAATCTCTCCATTTTACAAATGAGGAAAATCTTTTATCTTATTGACTCTGTTCAGTAAAATCATGAAACCTTTTGTTGTTTACAAGTTAGTAAATGTATCTTTACACTTTTATAAGTTTCTTTTATGATTTTGGCCAGCAAAGATAAAATTAGTATGTTTTGATCTTTGAGCAAGTTGCTTAGAAGGAACTTAAAAGAAGTATTTAGGAAAATCCAAGTGCTGAAACATTTAAGAAATGCTTTGTGGTCTCAAATTTGTGTGATTGTCAGCCAGGAAGTTTTCTGATTAAGATGGCTTGCCAGTTCCCTGCCAAATGCATTATTTATTACACAAATGGGGATTTCCTATTTGAGATGTTAAAGACAAAATGTTACTAATATTATTTCCTTTAAATCAATTAGTACATTCTAATGAATTAACATCAAGAATAGAACAGAGATCCATAAAGACATATAGGTATTTTATTGGCATAGATTTATTGAAATAAGTTGAACTTCACCGGATTAGACATTTCTCATTCATTACTGATAGTGAAACTTGAAGCTGGATGTTACTGAATTTATATTTCCTTTTTTGGATTTAATGTTTTGTAAGAATGAAATAACTTTTAGCAAGAACTAAATTTTGTTGAGTTAAAGTGGCAGTTAAAATCCCATAGTTATGTGCCCAAATTTTAGAATTTAATAATCTCCTCAAAGTTGTAAAGAAACTTCTGCATACTTATGTGTGTGTATGTGTGTGTGTTTGTGTGTATGTTTTCTTATAGTAGTAAGAAAAGAGAGATATGTCCCAAGCATATAATAAAGACTATATACATGTAGGTAAATAAATACTCTAAATTATACCTAATTTTAACCAAAGAAGAAAGTGTGAAACAAATTTTAATAATTTCACCTTTTTAATTTGTTTGTAAAATTAAAATAAAATTTAAAAGTACAGATAGTGCTAAGTACTATGGAAGAAAAGGACAAGGTGCTATAAGAAAGGCATTATGATGAGACAATCATAAATAGGTGTTATGGAGGGAAAATAATTAGGCAGACAAAGAATTTCTGCAGTTTGTGTATGGAAGGCAGGATGTGTATGGATGGCAATCCAGATGATCCAGGGAACAGGATGAAAAAAGCTTTGCAGTTGGGAAAGAGTGTAACATGTTCAAGAAACTAGGAAGGAAGGCCAAGATGGCCACAGTACATTTTGTGAGGGCAAGCACAGCACAAGATGAGAATGAGGAGGCTAGCATACATTTGCCACAGCATGTAGGGCCTCAGAGAGCATACTGAGTTGTTGGAGTCCTATTTTTGTGAAACGAAAGGATTTCAAGTAGGAGAGTGACACCACTTCATCTTTATCTTTAAAGGAACACACTGGGGGCGCCTGGGTGGCTTGGTCGGTTAAGCGTCTGACTTCGGCTCAGGTCATGATCTCACGGTCCGTGAGTTCGAGCCCCGCGTCGGGCTCTGTGCTGACAGCTCAGAGCCTGGAGCCTGCTTCCGATTCTGTGTCTCCCTCTCTCTCTGACCCTCCCCCATTCATGCTCTGTCTCTCTCTGTCTCAAAAATAAATAAACGTTAAAGGAACACACTGGCTGCCATATGGACATCGGGTTGAATTGGGGTAAGAGTGGAAGAAGATGGACTTTTTTTAGGAGACAATGGCATTAGTCAAGGTGAGAGTTGAACTAGCTTGGACTGTGATGTTGCTGGTGAAAATGGAGACTAATGGATGGATTCAGAGTATTTTGAGGATATGTTCAGTGAGTCTTAGTAATATATTGAATGTGGGAGTTAAGGAGAGCTATGTCAAGATGTGCCCAGATTTTTCACTTGAGCAAATGGGTGGGTAAGGGTGTGTGTGATAGTATCATTATTGAAATAATGTAAGTCTGGAGGAAAAACCCTCTTGGTAGAAAATCAAAACCTCGGTTGTGGAAATGTTAATTTTGTAACGCCAGTAAGATGATAAAGTGAATAGGTCAGCAAGCCATGGAACATATAGGTCTGGAAGTATATGCTAGAGATATAATTTAGGAGTTATTGGCATACAGTTGTAGGGAGAGAAAAATGAAATTTCTGAGTCACAGGCCATGTAGAAGAAGAGGGTTGTCTAAGGACGGAGAGGGAGATGCTAGATAAGACAATCATGAAAATTTTGCATCACATAGAGCCAGTAAAGAGCCTTTCTCGAAGGAGGGAGCAATCGACTAACTGTGTTGTATGCTCCTGAGAGGTCAAACAAGATGAGAACTAAACAAATGTTGATTAAGTTGGGGAATATTGGAGTCAATGGCCATTTCAGGAGGTGATTTTCAGAATGAGAGGGACACGTGTCAGATTAGAGTGGATTGAAGACTGAGAGGGAGATGAGGAAGTGGAGAAAAGTTGTGGAGATAACTGTGATAGACACCACTGATTGGTTACCCAACAGCTGTTTCCCCAATGCTAATAGAATCCCAGGGCTTTCAGTGGTATCTCAGCAGTCAAGTCCCTTAAGGCAGTGAATTAATATTGTTCAAATCAGTCATGGTGGTCTCATTCAGCTTGCCTTATAGTTGGGTCTGCCATGAGCATTTTCCACTTTCTGGACAACCTCTACCTTCCAATCTTAACTTAGTGTAACACTAACATTTTATTTAAAAAAATTTTTTTACCTTTATTTATTTTTGAGAGACAGAGAGACAGAGTGTGAGCAGGGCAGAGAGAGAGGGAGACATGGAATTCGAAGCAGGCCCCAGGCTCTGAGCTGCGAGCACAGAGCCCAACATGGGGCTCGAACCCACGAGCCGTGAGATCATGACCTGAGCCGAAGTCAGACACTTAACCGACTGAGCCACCCAACAATAATATTTTAAATAAAATATCACAGTTAACAGCATAACTTTGAGTCAGAAGTGTTATTTTGATACTCTCATAGTAATTATGAGCAATTGCTCTATTTAGCCTAAAAATCTTTTACTATTTAACGTAACAAGAATTATAATTATTACAGTTTATTGCTCACTTGCTATATGCCAGATGTCGTGCAATGTGGTTTTGTATAATAGTTTATTTAAATTCCCAACAACATTGTGAGGCATATTTACTCTTGTTTTTCAGACAAGTTATTCAAGACTTAGAGAAATTGAATAAAATGTCCAAGGTCACAATCAGATAAGTGAGAAAAGCCATCAGTGACTTATTCAATCTATTGAAATTGTTCATTGCCTACAGAACAGAGTGCACTTCTACTGCATCTGTGGAAAGGGTTTCCTACCCTTGTACTCGTCTACACTTGCCAGTTTTCTTCCTTGCTCAGACCTGCCCTTTTGATTCCATTGGCTTTTAGCCAACTATTACACATAAAGATTAAAGATGTTGATTTTACTAGGCCAACCATAGTGGAAAGATAAGCTTTCCTTAAATATATTGGGGAATGGAGACACAGTATTTAAGGGATGACCATAACAGAAAATTAATTAAAGATTGTATTACCATACAACTCTACATTAGACTGAAGGACAGGAATTCACTGTACATTTATAACACGGAATCAAAGAAATATTACATAAAAGTATATAGCACTGACAGAGAGCCTGATCTTGGTAGATGTTTAAATTTTCATTTTCAAAATACGCAAATATGTAGTGTTTTTGAAGAGAGGAGGAGTTAATGATGGCATAGGGTAACTGGCTAGGAATCAGATAAAAACACTTTTAAAGGCTGGTACTCTGTGACCCTAGCAGGGCTCATACCTTGTAAAAATCTGTTTCTTCATCGATAAAGTAGACATAAAGCTGCCTTGTTTTCGAGATTGAAATTCAAATGAAATAAAACCAAGTTTTCCGATCATAGCAGAGCATTTATACAACACACAGTAATTTTGTGGCTGCTGTGTTTAGGGACTGTGGTCACCTATAGTTACCATAGGTAGTGGAACAAGTGGTTAACTACGTCGATATACTGTAAATAGATGATAAACGCTGCACTAAAAACATGTGCAAAACCCTACAGGGGTATTGAAAGGTGGATGCAATGAGAAATGAGGTTGAAATAGAAAGTTAGGTAGAGAGCAGAAGGGCTGGAATCCAAAGATGTACTAAATGGTTCGATTGTTACAGCAATGTGCTTACTGAGAGTTTCTAAGTATAGGAAAAACATGATAATATGTCAATGTAATAAAGATGATGGTCTTGGATAAATTGTAAGAAGAAATACAGGAGTTAGGGAGATGGGTTCAAATGCTGCTTCCAAAATCCAGTGAAGACTTCAGGTAGGGCCATCAGCACAGAGAGAAAGGCACGGTGTTTCAGTGAACTCTTGTCTCCTAACAGGTTGCCTTAAGCTGAGTGGCTGCAGCAAAGGATGATTTCTTTCTCACTGGTATATGGATTAGCTAGGTGATTCCACTGTTGGTTTTGCTGGAGCACGCTCTTGTGGTTGCAATCATATTACTGCTGGAAATCCCGCACGGTTCAATATGATGGACTCACTAATACGGGTATCAGCGCTAACAGTGGGCTCAGCCATCTCTCCATTCTTCCATGTGGCCTCTTATCCTTGAAACAAGGCCATTATTTAAAAATTTTACAGTTGATTCATTTTTGAGAGACAGAGAGAGACAGAGCGTGAGTGGAGGAGGAGCAGAGAGAGAAGGAGACACAGAATCTGAAGCAGGCTCCAGACTCTCGAGTGTCAGCACAGAGCCCCACAGGGGACTCAAACTCATGGACCGCGAGATCATGACCCGAGCTGAAGTCAGACGCTTAACTGACTGAGCCACCCAGGTGCTCCTGGTCATTATTAATCTATCACAAATGTTTTGAAGGATTTTGGAGGCAAAGTTGATGGTATTTGGAGGAAAATGAGATGTGGGAAATAGGAAGAGGAAAGATCAAGGATAACTTAAGTGAGGAGTAGGTAAGGATGCATTAATTGAAGAAATGAATGCAACAAGATTTGTTGGAAGGTGGCCATGGCGATTGGATTCGAGTATTCTGGGGAGAGGTTGAAACGGGTGTCTATGGGATAAGTACAGCAGGAATGTGGAAATAAATATCGGAACAGAGAAGAACTTTCTAGGAAAGGGAGAGAAATTTGGGAATCATTAGCTTATAAGTCTGTAATAACATAAAAAAGGATTAAATTTCCTAGTGATAAAAGACAAAATAAAAAAGAAAAGTGGACCAAAGTTGGAATTCAGAGAAATACTAATATTTAAGAGGTTAGGGGCAGAAACAGCTAGCAAAAGAAATTGAAGAAAAAAGGTCAGAGAATAAGAAAGATATTCAGTGAAAGAGAATCATGATGAGAAATAAATCTGTAGAAATATAAGGTAATTATATATAAAAAAAAAGCCCAGTGTATGCTATGCAATACATTATACTTACCTATGAAGAGATTTACAGTTGCGGCTAAATCTGGTCCTCACGTTTTCCTTTGTGTAAAGGATTTGTATTAACTTGAAGACTTTCTTTCTTTCTTTCTTTCTTTCTTTCTTTCTTTCTTTCTTTCTTTCTTTCTTTCTTTCTTACTAAAAGAAGAAATCTAAAGTGATGGATACATTTTCAGGTAGAAATTTATAACTGCGCATTTCATACAGACATGGAAAGTTAAAAGCGGCTGAGACACCAGGAAAGGTCACTTGGAAACTAACGGTGACCTGCCCGAGAAGGTGAGTGTGTGAGTCACTCTCTGAACTGTATTCAGCCACAATATAGAACTGCTCCTGAATCTGACTGAACAGTGTTGGTAGAAAATTCAAGAGTGGATGTCACTACGTAGTTGTCGAGTGGAGGATGGAAAACTGCTTAAATTAAAAAAAAAAAAGTGCATTGTTTAGAAATGTCTGTCATTTCAATCTTTAACCTTTAAAATGTATCCTTTGAAAAGTATGAATCGTAGTAACGTGAATGAGATGATGCTACCCACCATATACTTCCAAGGGTACACTGTGGACTGAAACATGGGGACCCCCTCAGCACACAGGACTCAGGAAGCTGAGTTAAACCTCGCTTAAGACAACTCAGTTCTTAAGTCATATTATGTTGACTGCGTGAGGGAGGGATTATGGGGTCTGGGGGTTGTTTTAAGTCTCCAATTATTATTGTTGAATGATCTATTTCTCCCTTCAATTCTGCCCATTTTGTGGCTTTGCTATAGGTTAATGTTTACATGTTTATAATTATTATGTCTTCCTGATGGGTTGATCCTTTTGTCAATATGAAATGTCCTTCTCTGTCTCAAATGATAGTTATTGTCTTAAAATCTATTATGTCTGATATTAATATAGCTACTACAGCTCTCTTAGTTACTTTTTGAAAGGTAAGCCTTCTTCCATCTTTTTACTTTCAACCTGTTTGTGTCTTTAAATCTAAGATGTGTCTATTGTAGACAGCTTGTAGTTGGGTCAATTTAAAAAATCCACTCTGCCAACATATGCGTTTTTATCGAAGTGTTTTATCCATTTAACTCCAATGAAATTACTCATAATATTCATTCTTGCTATTTTGCTCATTTTGATGTCTGATGTCTTTTTTGTTCCTCTATGCCTTGATTACTGCTTTCTTCTGTTGTAAATCGATATTTTCTAGGGTACCATGCTGATTCCCTGTTTCTTCCTGTACTACATTTTCTGACTTATATATCATATTTTAAACTAGCATTTACAAAGTATGATACTTCATAAAGATCATTTAAACTGCTTGCTATGCATGAAAATTACTTGGCTTCGTACTAGATTTACTGCATCAAAATCAGGGACTTTTGCCTAGAAATTTGTCTTTTTCACAAAGTCCCCATGATGCGTATGCACCTTAATTTGAGAAATTTAGGGGAAACTCTTCTCTCATCTTCAATATTAGAAAAGAAAGAGGAAACTAAGGCTAATTAAAGTTTCAAGTTTGAATTCTGGTACTAATCCACATGAGAAAAATGAGAGGCAGCCTAAGCCTTAAAATTCAACCATGCTCTATAAGAATTAAAATACTTGTGGTTTCACTTCTATTTCTTTTAGTTATTTAGAAGTGATCTTTCATAGTCTCTCTCTCTATTTTTATTGATAATTTAATCTAACAAATATGTGAGTGCCTTTTCAATGGTACATGGTAACATTTGTGAGTGCTTACTACATGCCAAGCATTAGATTAGGTTAACTGCATGCACTTTTAGATATTTAATAATAATACTACCAAGGAGGCAGCCCATCTTACAAATGAGAAAACAGCGACACAGAAATATTAAGCAATATAACCATGGCTGTCTTCAGCGCTTCTGTTCTCAGGCACTAAGCTCTCTGTGCTTTGTTTCTACTCTAACCATCTCATGCTAAACAGTCTTTGATAACAATAGCCTTTGAAACCTTTGCATGTTTCCTACTTTCTTTAAATGGGAACTCAAAACAGTCTCTAAAAATCTAGGCCTACTGTCTTCTCAAGGTCTCCAAACTAAGAAATCTGTGATTAAAATGGAGTTTTATTATTTTTTACAGTTTTTATTGATTTATTTATTTTGAGAGAGAGATTTATTTATTCTGAGAGAGATAAAAATTGTGTTTTATTTGTTTGTTTGTTTGTTTGTTTATTTATTTATTTATTTTTTTTTTACAGTTTTTATTATTTTGAAAAATAGAGAGAGAACTTGACACAGGGCTCAATCCCATGAACTGTGAGATCATGATCTGAACTGAAATCAAGAGTCAGACACTTAACTGACTGAGCCACCCAGGTACCCCTAAAATTGAGTTTTAAAGGTACATTTCCCATGAAGTTAATAATACACTTTCTGTACCTCCCCAAACCAGACACTGGGTAAGGTGTTCTGTAATCTGTGTGCTCCTATGAATTATAGGAAGGAGGATATAAGAAAGGGTATAGATTTGGGGGTGAGAAAATGTGAGTCTAAGTACTGATTCTTCCAGTTTTTAGCTGTATGATCTTTAGCAAATAAACTTAGCCTTATTTTTCTCATTGTAGAAGGGAGTTAGGAACAATCTCCCTCCCTTTTTTTTTAAAGACTTGATATGAGGATAAGGGGTGCCTGAATGGCTCAGTCGGTTAAGCCTCCGACTTCCGCTCAGGTCATGATCTCCCTGTTCGTGAGCTCGAGCCCCACGTCGGGCTCTGTGCTGACAGCCAAGAGCCTGGAGCCTGTTTCAGATTCTGTGTCTCCCTCTCTCTCTGCTCCTCCCCGGCTTGCACTCTGTCTCTCTCAAAAATAAATAAACCTTAGAAAATAAAAAAAAAAGGACTTGATATCAGGATCAAATGTAATAATAAACATGTGAAATTCTTTTCCATCTATGAATTGAGTGCTGTCTATCACTTTTTAGGTATTTGAGCTTTATTCTTAGAATCACCTTTAACATAGGATTAATTATAATGGACTCTTCTGAAAGCGTAAAAGTCTGGAATTAATGACACTTAAAATTCATATAACTTACATACCTGCAAATAGTAATTTCAATCTTGGTATTGACATCATTTGTTACCAATAGCTGTGATGCATTTTCTGAATATTATAAAAATGTTACGCCATGCTTTAGTTTGCTCATTTTCAAAATGGGTATAAATCTGCTTTGTTAATTTATTGTGAATATTAAGTTAATAAAGCTTGAGAATGTATTTATGAACTGGAAAAACTATACAAGTGCTATTAGCTATATTACTCATGATTTGGAAAAATGCATTTTGATAAGCAATGAAATAAACAGTATTTTAACCTTTTGTATCATCTTCCTTTTTATTTCATAATTTTTTTTTAAACATCTGTTTTAGGTTCACAGCAAAATTGAGTGGAAGGCACACAGATTTACCATATATCCTGTGCCTCCACATATGTATAACCTCTCCCACTGTTGACATCCTACACCACAGTGGTTCATTTGTTACAGCCAATGAACCTATATTGAATAACATTATCATCCAAAGTCCGCAATTTACACGAGGGTCCGCTCTTGGTGGTGTATATTCTATGGAATTGTACAAGGCAACTGTGTGATGACATATGCCCAACATTGCAGTTTTATCCAGAATGATTTCATTGTCCTAAAAATCCTCTGCGTTCTGCCTGTTCTTCCTTTCTCTCCTCTGCCAACACTGTTTTCATAATTTTTCTTTTCCAGAATGTCAGGTAGTAGGAATCTAGAGTAAATAGCCTTTTGGAATTGACTTCCTTCGGTTCGTAATAGGCATTTAAGTTTTCTCCATGTCTTTTCATGCCTTGATAGCTCGTTTCTTTTTAGTGCTGAATAATATTCCATTGTCTGAATGTGCTAAGGTCCATCCATCCACCTTTTGAAGGACATGTTAGTTGCTTCCAAGTTTCGGCAATTAGGAATACCGCTGCTATAAACAACCACATGCAGATTTTTGCGTGTGTATGTTTTCAACTCCTTAGGGTAAATACCAAGGACCTGATTGTTGGCTCGAATGGTAAGAGTAAATTAGTTTGTAAGAAACTGCTCAACTGTCTTCCAAAGTGGCTGTACTCGTTTGCATTCCTACCAACAATGAATGAGAGTTCTTTTGCTCCGCATTACTGCTAGCATTTGGTGTCAATGTATCGGATTGTCGCCATTCTAATAGGTGGGTATGGCATGTCATTGTTTTGTTATTCCTTAATGACCTGAGATTTGGAGCATCTGTTCATATGCTTATTTGCCGTCTGTATATCTTTAATGAGGGATTGTAGGAGTGTCAAGGATTGATGCCACCGGCACAAGCTAGAAAGAGGCTGGGAAGGATGATCTCTTTCAGGTTTCAAAGGGAATGTGGCTCTACTGACATCCTGATTTGGGACTTCTGGTCTCCAGATCTGTAAGACAATAAAGTTCTGTTGTCTATTTTTTTTATTGTTTATTTATTTATTTTGGGAGACACAGAGACAGCGTGAGCGGGGAGGGGTAGAGAGAGAGAGAATCCCAAGCGGACTCCACACTGTCAGTGCAGAGCCTGATATGGGGTACAAACTCACAACCGTGATTTTATGACCTGAGCTGAAACCAAGAGTTGGACACTTAACGGATGGAGTCACCCAGGCGCCTTGAATTTCTGTTGTTTAAAGCCAACTGCTTTGTGGTGTTTTGTTTTGGCAGCCCTAAGAAACAGGTACATCACTTTGTGGCTTGTTTTGTTTTGAGGTTGTTTTATTTTGTCTGTAAATTTTCCAGACATAATCTGAATCTGGTGCCTGGTAAGCCTTAAACATGGCAGTTTTAGTAATTTTAACTTGTCATCGCACTGAATCATGATCATCTTTATACTTGTTTGTCTACTATGAAAGAGACTTCAGTTTGTCTATCATACTATTAATAAGATCCTAGATTTTATCAGACATATTACTCGTATTCTAGATGACCAACATTGATACAGTTAACCAATCGATATAGTCTCCTTATCCTTCATTTTATTTTACTTTGTTACTCACGTTTCCCTTAAGGAGTATGATTACTATCATCGTTTAAATGTTAAGTCACAAAAGAAAAGAAAAAGTCAAAGCTTCTTCAATAAAAGAAATCTTGGAAGAGCTGGTAGACTGCTTTTTAGCTGTATTTTTAAGCATGTATCTACATTGGTTTTACCAATATACATGCTATTCCATTCTCATGGGCACGTCAGTGATGCTCTT
Source organism: Neofelis nebulosa (assembly GCF_028018385.1). Taxonomy (NCBI): domain Eukaryota; kingdom Metazoa; phylum Chordata; class Mammalia; order Carnivora; family Felidae; genus Neofelis; species Neofelis nebulosa. The sequence goes on from NC_080784.1 coordinate 22,395,371, forward strand.
TAGGCATTCTGGTTCTCAAATCTAAAATTAATTTGGGCTGACATAAAAAAATTTCAGTGTTTCAAATCACAAAAGTTTTTGAAGATTCACTTTATATGTAAAAATCCAACTTCTTCTTGTATCTTTCATCAGAAACCCAGGAAACAAAGGAATTCATTCTGAGAAAACTTGAAGCTTAAAACAACAACACTTTATATGCATACTGATAGACCTCATGAGCTATTTTGCTATGTTAGATGTCCGTGTGAAGAAGAAATTCACCTGAGTATTGCTTTCACAAAATGTCTTTGGCTGGTAATGCAATCAGGTGATTACAGGTTGAATTATTGCCTTGTCAATTAGGAAACCATCAAAGCACAGAAATGTATCAACTGTTATCCTTCCATCACAACTTTCTCGTGGAGAAATCTGACTAGCAACTTGTTGGGTAGACCACCTTCGCTTTTTTCAAACACACACCTCTCACAAAGAAAACTTCTTGCAGGGAAGCTGAGGGGGTTCAGAGGGAAAACAAAATTGAAAGATGAGGACTTGAAACGAGGGTAGGGAAGGTAATCAAAAGGGGAGGAGTGTTCACCCTCTAAAGAAACTCTGTTGTTCTAACCCCAGAAAATCATAAATTCAGAGACTCAGCCTGTCACAAACCCAAAGGGTCAAGGAAATCCAAGTCTTTCTTGGGATACGAGATCCTGTGGGGCGACCTAAAATTACCAAGTAATGCAGAAGTAACCGAAAAATTTGACCAGCCACCCTTCAACACTAATAGGAGACTTACCATCTCCTGTTGCAACAAGGCAATTGAAAATGATGGTTCACTGCCTGGAAGTAACGTGAAGATGGTGAGGAGGAGTCAACTGGGCACCAACAACATTTTCCTCAAAGGAACATTCTCGTTCTCATGTGTGCTCCAAATGATTCATGGCCTGGTCAGTCTTTAACAAATTATTCGTATTCATGGGATTGTTAACTTTCAAAAAGTCTTTGAAGCTTTTTTTATGTATCAATCATAAGAAATTATTTGTTGATTATTGTATGTTATATATTGCACATATAATATATATTGTATATATTAGTTGCCTTGTGCTATTAACCAGGTGATAAATAAAAATCCCTGATAACCAGGGATAAATAAAAATCCCTGAGACCTCTAAAAAAAGGACTAATGTACAAAACAATAAGAATAGAGGAGCAAACATTTTCCTTTCTATGTATATATCTCAACACTGAGGCTGGAGATCACCAGTAGAGAGAACATGTACATCAAATAACAGGCCTGAATATGGTTTAGATATGACTCAAGGTGGGGAAAACTTTATTAAACAGTAAGTAGGCCTTTAGTTAGTGAGGGGACACATTTGGCCTGTAGGAGATGCGACATCGACCATTACATACGTTTGCAAACATCATAGCATTCATTTGTGAGGAGGCTATTTAAAATTGTCACTAACGTGGGGCTCCTGCGTGGCTCAGTCAGTTAAGCATTCAGCTTGGGCTCAGGTCACAATCTCACAGTCTGTGAGTTCGAGCCCCACGTCGGGCTCTGTGCTGACAGCTCAGCGCTTGGAACCTGCTTCACATTCTGTGTCTCTCTCTCTCTCTGCCCCTCCCCCGCCCACACTCTGTCTCTTTCTCTCTCAAAAATAAATAAACGTTAAAAAAATTTTTTTTAAAACTGTCGCTAATGATAAAGGGTACGAATGCAAACAAATTGCGACTTCAGTGTTTCCTCTTTCAATATATAGACTCTTGCAACACAGGAGCAAGACACTCAGTGGTTATGATAGCTTTGCCTGACTACAAACATTAGCACATCCTCATGGTCATGGATATGGATGTTGTTCCATACTCTGGGAGGTTTTGTCGGTGACCCTGCAGGAGTAGGCCCCAGTGCTGTGTGGAACAGGTGGGAATGGCTGCGGTAGGTGAAGTTTGTGTTCCGTGGTCGAGCCCTCTTCACTCATCTGCACCCCACTCTTGTGCTGACACCGTAGCTTTTTGATTTTTGTGTTTGCAGGCTTAGAAAATGAGGCAACTGGAAGGACCAAGAGTTGGTGCTCTACGCAGGCGAAAACGCCACCAGAAAAATGACTTCTGACTCTAGCTAAATCTGAATCTTGTTGCCTTTGTCTCATTACAGGACCTTCCATCTCTTACATATAGCAGTTAATTCATTAGCCTTTTAACCTTCAATCTCCTGTTGGCAATCCATTCATTCTCCAGATCATTTCTAGAGTGACATTTGTAAGAACAAATTTATATATGGCACCCAGATGATGCAGACTTGTTGACAATTCAACAAATGCCAATAACTCTAAGGGGAGGGATGCCTTCCCTCTATTCTTCAATAAGGTCATGCTTTAGGACTTAATTCTAGCATGACACTTCCAGGAAACCATTACTGGAATCTTCCTTTCTGGGTTAGAGGGCTCTTTCTCTTTCCTTATGCAACAATTTGTGCTTATCTGTACTATAACCCTTATCATCCTGTACTCTAGTCATCTCTTTGCTTCTTTGCTTCTTTCACCAGATTGTAAATTCTTTTTCCTGGTTTCATCATTTAATAGCATGCATCATCTTGGCCATGGGAACTTTGTTTCTGAGCCTCACCCAGTTCTTTAATATGCAAATGGGAATGATGACATCTATGTCACAGGAGTGTGGGTCAGACAAAACGAAGTAATTCGGGTACAACATTGAGCATGACGATGGCACAAAGCAGCCATATTTGGCGGGCAAAGAGATAAGCACTTCACATGGATTAGCTCACTTATTCTGTACAACAACCCGTGAGGTGACTATTATATCACTCTCTTTTCCAGACCAGGGAAACTCCGTCTCAAGGAGAATAAGCCTCTCAACTAAGATCACATAAGTAGTGAATAATGTAAGTGGGGCTCAAACACAGGGAGTCTTAGTCACTCAGTTTTCTCACTAAGCTATACTGTCTACTGTAATAAACCCGGAATGGCCACTTTTACCATAATTTCTCTTTTAGCTCCAGCACCGTTCAGTCAGAGCCAGGTAAATGTTCATTGAATGCACATTTTCTTTTTCTTTTTCTTAAATTTATATTTTTAATTTTAATTCCAGTAGAGGTAACAGTGTTATATCAGTTTCAGATGCACAATATAGTGAGTCAACAATTCCATACATTACCTGGCGCTCATCGGGACAAGTGCACTCCTTAATCCCCATCACCTGTTTCACCCCTCTCCCTACCACCTTCCCCATCAGTTTGTTCTCAATAGTTAAGAGTCCCTCTCTCTCTCTGTTTTTTTCTTTGATCATTTATTTTGTTTCTTAAATTCCACATATGAAGGAAATCGCATAGTATTTATATGTCTTTCTCTAAGTGATTTATCTCACTTAGCATTATACTCTCTTACTCCAACCACATCATTGCAAATGGCAAAATTTCATTGTTTTTTATGGCTGAATAATATTCCATGTATATATATACCCCATCTTCTTTATCCATTCATCTATCGATGCACACTTGGCCTGCTTCCATAATTTGGCTATTGTAAATAAAGCTGCTATAAACATAGGGGTGCATGTATCCCTTTGAATTAGTGTTTCTGTATTTTTTGGGTAAATACCCAATAGCACAATTACTGGATTGTAGGCTAGTTCTATTTTTAACTTTGAGGAAACTCCCTACTGTTTTCCAGAGTGGCTGCACCAGTTTACATTCCCACCGACAGTGCAAAAGGATTCCTTTTTCTCCACAACTCAGCACCACCTGTGGTTTCTTGTGTTTTTGATTTTAGGCATTCTGACAGGGGTAAGGTGATATCTCCTGTGGTTTTGATTTGCGTTTCCCTGATGATCAGAGATGTTGAGTTTCTTTTCATATGGGTGTTGGCCTTCTGGATGTCTTCTTTGGAGAAATGTGTGTTCATTTTTTAATTGGATTATTTGTCTTGGGGGGGTGTTGATTTATATAAGTTATTTATATATTTTGAACATTAGCCCTTTATTTATGAATATGTCATTTGCAAACATGTTCTCCTTGAATATCTCCTACGAAAAAAAAAAATCCCCCTGCTTTCCCCACACCCAAGACTCAGACATATAAAAATTATCTTGGTCTCCTAGAAAATCATTTTCTTTTAAAAATTCTTAGTGTATTTTTTTTTAACCTCTGCATGAAAAATCTCACTTTCCTTCCTTGCCAAATAAACTCAATTGTCAATTCTCTGCTGTTCTGTCTGTGAAGCATTTCCCGGATCCTTGATCCATCAACATTTTATTGATGCCTTAACGTTAGCACATATCTTCCTGTTCTGAAACAAGCTGTGTGTTTGTTTACATCACTAAACAATTAGCTCCTTAGGAGCATGAGTCATATTTCGTTTCATCTTTGTTTCCCTGTGCCTGATGCAGTGGGTGCCCAGTGGGCAAAGAAAAATTGTCGAGTGGCTGGATAAGAGTTGTGAGATGCTGAAATGAATTTCCAAGAGGTGTTGTGAGTTTCTCAGTATATTTTTAAAAAGGTTGATGTGTTACTTTTTTTTGACACTATTAAGTTTCTTTGTAATCCCTTCCAGAAGTGTTGGAATGGTATAGATAATTTCTATTTTTAATTCTGTTACTCTATTATGCATAGACATGTATGTGAAAGGTGTAATGCTTGTATGTATATACAGACAGGCAAGAATTTATTGAAATGGAATAACAAAATTTATTGGTCCTTATAAATCACATGAAATAGTAACAGACTGAATTATATCTGGCAAAATAAATGAGGTTTTGGACTTGGAAACAACAGTTCTATCCATGGACAATACTCTATCCTTCCAAATTAGCTTAGAGTAGTGTTATATGTAAGACAAAACCACAGACGCACATATTTAAGCAGTTTCTAGGAAATGCTGATGCTCTGTTCCAAAAATAACTAGAAAAGAGGAAAAGTAAAATATGGCTTCTTCAACAAGGAAAACTTCAGAAAGAATTGGGGTGAAGAGGAACCATACATATCTCCAAGCTCCAGTTAGATCTATGTGCATGAAACTCAGGTTGCACCCAGATGAAAATGTCAGCAACCATGAATATGTTAGGTCTTTTTAAAAATTAGATTATTTTATTTTTTAAAGGTTTTTTTGCTTATTTATTTATGTAGAGAGAGCATGAGGGAGGGGCAGAGAGAGAGAGAGAACCCCAAGGAGGCTCCACACTATCAGGGCAGAGCCTGACTCGGGGCTCGATCCCACAAACTGTGAGCCAAAATCAAAAGCCAAATGCTTACCCAACTGAGCCACCCAGGCATCCCTGAAATAGCTAGAATAGTCTCTGCCACTTAGTAGGCGCTCAATGCATATGTTTTGAATGAATGAACATAAACGTAATTTTGTGTGATGTAAGATCTGTTTTCAAACATTATATTTGAGTTTAGATGGATACATTCAAGGTACAGTAGAGAGAGCTCATGTAAATACTTGATTTTAGCTCATTCCATTCTCTTTTACAACATCTAAGGGAGATCCTATCCTTCACCAAAATGTTAAAGACTTTGGTTTTGGAATGTTGTGCTGCCATCTAATGAGGCAAGTACAAATTACATAAATTTCCTTTTCTTCTATTTGTTGCTATACCTTTTTCTTCAACAGCAACATCCGTTAATCTTCACAGAGTTGCCAAGACTGGAGAATGTTAACTAGTGAATCCGGATCCTTGAACGCGAGCAAGTCGAAGCGTGCAAACCGCTCTCTTGAAGTCTGAAAGCTCCCGATGTACAAAGCTGAGGCAGAGTAAGAGATTATATCAATTACAAATGTATTATCTTTACTTCAAATAACGTTTGCACTGGAAAATGAAACAAATCACTTTATGGGTCATGCTTTTATTTACAAAGTACACCTCTGGTTTGACCTTGTACTGACCTAAAACATGGGGAATTTCTTTAGCATAAAATAGAGCTTAAAGGGAAACTTTGCAAGAGGTTTGGGAAAGTGGAGAACCGGATTTTTTCTCTACACCTGGGGCTCAAAAACAGCTCACCTGGGGCTGAAATTTTAGAGGCAGTGGACCACAGTAGAATGGTTTTTGCATGAAATATCTCACAGGAATATATACATAGTTAAGATTTGAGGGTCTTGTAACAAATGAAGATGCTCAGGCACAGAAGCCTATCTGATGGTCTTGATTGGTTAGGTAGTAACATTTTGGGACAACCAATTGAAGACCCACTCACAACTTAAAATATCACATACAAATTTTTTGCTGTGGCTCCATTATCTGTTATTTTATAGATGCTACACATATGTAAGTTTTTCCCAATGACTAGAAAATTTTCCACACTATATCGGTCATCTGATCGACAACCTGTCTTCAGTTCATGGATTTTTTTCCCCCTCTTCCAAGAAGTTGTTTCTCTACCCTGTTCTTTGTGATTGCTAAGAAAATATATTTGCTTAAATTTATTTTTATTTTTACTTATTTAAAAATTTTTTTTTAATCTTTATTTTTGAGAGAGAGAGAGACACAGAGTATGAGTGGGGAGGGGCACAGAGAAAGGGAGACACAGAATCCGAAGCAGGCTCCAGGCTCTGAGCTATCAGCACAGAGCCCGACACGGGGCTCGAACTGACGAACTGTGAGATCATGACCTGAGCTGAAGTCGGATGCCCAACCAACTGAGCCACCCAGGTGCCCCTGGTTAAATTGTGTATGTTTAGAACATACATAATCTTGCATTTTCCCCTTTTTAAGAATTGACATCTTAAAAGGCCCCCAGTATTTATTAGACTACAAGCCACGTCGTTTTTTTATTTTTATTTTTTATTAGTGATTGACAATCTGCTGAAAGGCATCAAACACAAAATGGAAACCCAACATACTGGCTCAAATTCTATGCAAAACTTGTACTGAAATGGCTACTTAAATGCATTTTGAGAAACCCATTCTCTTCTGAATATTTTTTTCAATTACCTACAAATGAATTTACTAAGAAAAAAATCCGAATATAATTTCAAATCATTTGAGCTTTTTATTTGGTAACTCTCATAGTATGACAAACCCTTAAGAGCCTCTGGGTCACTATGTCAACTACAGAGCCATGAGGGTAAATCTATGTTCCTTCTTACTCCATAATTCATTTTGTCATAGAAATGCTTGAAGCCTGATTCTATTCCTATCCTTATTGCTCTTTTCCTGTCTCATGATCGGAATCTGAACTCAAGAATTATAATGACCTGCAGTTATCAGGTGAGTGGGGGAAACAGTGCTTTAAGTGATTCAAAACTTTGGACCATGTTTGTAGAAATTGAATTGTGTCTTATGCTGTTAGTCCTGACTTTATTTATGTTTGTTTGTTTAAATTTTAGTTAGTTAACAGTGCAGTATTGGTTTCAGGAGTAGAATTCAGTGATTCATCACTTACATACAACACCCAGTGCTCATCACTAGTGCCCTCCTTAATACCCCTCACCCATCTAGTGGACCCCCCACCCACCTTCCTCCATCAACCTTCAGTTTGTTCTCTATTGTTAAGAGTCTTTTGTGTTTTGTTTCCTTTTCTCCTCTTTTGTCCCCATTCCCATACGTTCATCTGTTTTGTTTCTTGATTTCAGAAGTGAAATCATATGATATTTGTCTTTCTCTGACTGACTTATTTCACTCAGCATAATATGTTCTAGCTCCATCCATGTTGTTGCAAATGGCAAGACTTCATTCTTATTGATGGCTGAGTAATATTCCAACACACACACACACACACACACACACACACACACACACTTCTTTATCCATTCATTACTCAATGGACATTTGGGCTCTCTCCATAGTTTAGCTATTGTAAATAATGCTGCTATAAGGATAGGGGTGCATGTATCCCTTTGAATTAGTATTTTTGTATTTTTAGGTAGATACTGAGTAGTAAAATTACTGGATTGTATGGTAGTTCCATTTTTATTTTTTTGAGGAACCTCCATACTATTTTCCAGTGTGGCTGCACCTGTTTGCATTTCCACCAACAGTGCAAGAGGGTTTCCCCTTTCTCCGAATCCTCCCCAACACCTGTTGCTTCTTGTGTTGTTAGTTTTAGCCATTCTGGCAGGTGTGAGGTGGTATCTCATCATGGTTTTGATTTGTGTTTCCCTGATGATGAGTAATGTTGAGCATCTTTTCATGTGTCTGTTAAGCATCTGGATGTCTTCTTTGGAAAAGTGTTTATTCATGTCTTCACTGGATTATTTGTTTTTCGGGGGTTCAGTTTGATAAGTTCTTTATAAATTTTGGAAACTAACTCTTTATCCAATATGTCATTTGGAAGTATCTTCTCCCATTCCGTAGGTTGCCTTTTATTTTTGCTGATTGTTTCCTTCACTGTGCAGAAGCTTTTCAGTTTGATGAAGTCCCAAGAGTTCATTTTTGCTTTTGTTTTCCTTGCCTCTGGTGTGTTAGTCCTGACTTTGTATTTAGAGTGAAGTACTAATTTATTTAAACCATGTTATGTATATAAAAAAATCCAAACTGGGGTACCTGGGTCGCTAAGTCAGTTAAGCGACTGACTCTTGATTTTGGCTCAGGTCACAATCTCACAGGATCGAGCCCCATGTCAGGTGCTGTGCTGGGTGTGGAGCCTGGTTGAGCTTCTCTCTCTCTCTCCTTCTCTCTGTCTCCTCTGCTCCCTGCTGGCATGCACATGCACTCTCTCTGTCTCAAAAAAAAAAAAAAAACCACAAAAACAAAAAAACAAACCCACAACTCTCTATTTTTATCTTCTTAGAAGCAATAGCAATCTATTGATAGCTTTTGGAGTCACATGGGTTGCCCTTTATGGTTGAAGAACTGTGAATCATGTGCTGTATTGTTTCCTTACTGTAATTAACATGCATGCCCAAGTGAAAACTGTTAAGTTATAAATGATTATTATCTACATAACTTTTGCTTTTAGAAACTTGTGTTTTCTTCAAATTATGTGAAATTCACATTTATTTCTATTTTATGTTTCATCACCTGTATATTGCAGAGGTTGTGATGGCTCTAAACAGGTAGAAGATAACTAAAGAGGTTGCCAAGTGTCCCTTTACTGTTCAACCCTGCTGTTCATTTCTCCTCAGATTGTTCATTTGTTCAGTGTTCAATCTTCCAGATAGATGAAAACTATCTCCCGTCAAGGGTATGAGTAAGTGCGAGCTCCTGCCAGAAACTTGAAAGCAGTGGCAAGAATGTAGCTAGAACTTCCGCTCATTTCAACAAATAATTAAAGAGAGTTAAGTACGTGAACCATTTCTGATCCAGAGCAGGGAAGAGGAACGTGGACACTGAAGAATTTGCTCATCCTTGTGGATGACAGTTGGTCTAGCCTTGCTAAGATGTGGTTTAAAAGGCAACATAGGGGGACGCCTGGGTGGCTCAGTCGGTTGAGCGTCCGACTTCGGCTCAGGTCACGATCTCACGGTCTGTGAGTTCGAGCCCCGCGTCAGGCTCTGGGCTGATGGCTCAGAGCCTGGAGCCTGCTTCCGATTCTGTGTCTCCCTCTCTCTCTGCCCCTCCCCCGTTCATGCTCTGTCTCTCTCTGTCTCAAAAAAAAAAAATAAATAAATAAAACATTAAAAAAAAAAAAGGCAACATAGGGGCTGTCTAAGTGAATGAATAACCATATATTTAATAAGAAAGTAGAGCACTACTTAATTGGTCACCAATAATTAGAATTACCTTTGTGCAGCACATTAACCGATGTAGAATAAGGGCATTGGCCAATCACCAAGGGGTAGGGAAAGCTTTATCCAAAAACAAAACACAGTCTCCTGAGCACAGTTCTGTAAATGTTCACGTCTTGTAAGTAAATGCCTGTTTTCCTTTAGTGCTTGACATAAAGTGTAACTTCCTGCCCAAAGCTAATCCCTAACTTCGTGATTTTTTTCACAGCACTTAGCACAATATAGATCTTTATGTATATCATTTGTGTGTGTGTGTGTGTGTGTGTGTGTGTGTTTGTGTATCTGCCTATCACAGTGTGTAGCCCATAGTAGGTATTCAGTAAATAGTTGTTGAATAAATGAAATTGGCAATTTATATTGTATATTTGTTCCAGAAAATGCTGCAGTGTACCCAGACATGTCTGAATTCCAGCGAGGAGTACAGCTTTATGTTCAAACCTAATCTCTCCCATGTCTTATCCCAAGTCAAAAAAAAAATAATACAGATACGAAGGAAGAAATGCTTGAACACATTCAAGGTAAATTAATGGGGGAGCTTCTTTACTCATAGCAACTTAGAATAATAGGGAGAATTCTAAACACAAGAATATTCCTAATCTGCTAGTGGCAGTGAAACTAGCAAGGTGTCATGGAGGTGATCAGGAGTTAAAGATTAAAGTTCCATGTATCCCATTAAATGGATACAATGACCTAGAACAAGCAACTTAGCTTCAACTGGCTTCTCTTCCTTCACCTGAAGGAACAGGGGGCTGGACTACATGATGTATAGTTTCTTCCCGCTTACAGATTATTGTTGTGCCACGTACCCTTTAATAACCACGGACACAGGGGTTTGAGATTTCTTCAGCAAGAACGGAAGACAGCAAGAGAGGATGGCTGTCCTGGAGAACTTGACCCTCAATTAAAAAATTAAAGTTAGGAAACATGAGAATTTAGGAAACTTGTGAAACCAAGCATAGATAAAGTGGGCAATCTAGAATCTTACTGCCAGGATGAAGCCTGAAACCCATGTAAATATGTTAGCTCATAACACAGCCAGTTAGCTGCTGGACTTTATACTCTGCTCTCCATGCTGTGAATAAACTTTGACTAGCTCTGTTTTTTTTTCGTTTTTCTCCCCCCATCACTCCCTAAAGATGCAAAGTCTCAGGAGTAGCCCCTTAGCCAAGGTCAGCTCTCTTGCTCATGTCCTGGCTAACCTGGACCGTCTCTTTTTCTTTCCATAGCAGGAGCCGAGGCCTTGCTTCCTTTCCTGTGTGGTGATCCGTTTCCGGGAAGGCAAAAACAGCAGACCTTGGCTGGATCCGGCTTGGGACAAAATGACAATCTGGCGAATTCTTTGCTCTTGTCAGTCTGAGGCTGATGGGTGAAGCTCCACAGCGTGGACTGAGACTCAGGAACTACGTCTTGGGCGGAACCAGACGATGAGGGGTTTACGTGCCAACGTTTGCTGCTGGGCGACACAGTGCACCCGCTGCTCCGAAGGCTGAGGCTCCAAGTTTTCCAGAGGGTCTGAGGAGCCTGTGGTTATGACACTAGTACCGGCAGCCGGGAAACCACGGTCCTGGGGAGCTACATTCGTGCTCTGCTCCTGGGCTTGCTCCATCTCCTAGCGCCCTGCTCCCGGAATGAAGATGCAGGCCAGCCAATGGGCGCCATGCCTGCTCTCGCACTATCTGGGAGCCTCAAGGGGGTACTTGGTTAGAAAGACAGATTATATATATATATTATATATATATATATTATATATATATACAGATTATATATACATATATACATATATGCATATATATATGCATATATATACATTATATATATATACTATAATTATATATACATAATTATATAATTATAGTATAATTATAATTATATATATATAATATATATATAATCTATGGCTCTGTATAAAGGTTTCAAACTGACTTGATCTTACTTAAAGAAATAATATGACATAGGGTGCCTGGGTGGCTTAGTTGGTTAAGTGTCTGACTTCGGCTCAGGTCATGATCTCATGGGTGGTGAGTTTGAGCCCCACGTCGGGCTCTGGGCTGACAGGTCAGAGCCTGGAGCCTGCTTTGGATTCTGTGTCTCCCTCTCTCTCTGTCCTTCTCCCGCTCGCACCCTATCTCCCTCTCTCTCTCTCTCTCTCTCTCTCACTCAAAAATAAATAAACATTTAAAAAAGAGGAGATAATGTGACATAATGTCAAGCATCGTTTTGTGTATGACTAATCCCACTCTATTATGCCGACTTCTTTAGTTCTGATCCCCAATGTTTCAATGATATCTTCTAGTGTTTGTTTTAAGCTTTGAAATTCCATGGATGTCCTTATAAAGTTATTATGAATACTTTATAGATAGTATCCATATAGTCATTTACTTATTTAACAAATAAGTAAGCACATGCAGGATTCTACGTGCTGAGTATACAATTAATGAACAAGACTTCATTCCCATTCTCAAGTAGCATACAATCTTGTGAGGCAAGTATATATGTAAAAAATGTAGTACAGTTTATGAGGCATGGTATATACATCTACACAGGGTGTCCTGGGGGCAGAGTAGATGGGCATCCAACTCTTCAGTGGGCAAAGGGAGAAAGTGTTGTCATTGGAAGTTTTTCAGACAGGTTGACAGTTGACCTGAAAACAAGCAGGGCACCTGGGTGACTCAGTCAGTTAAGCATCTGACTTCAGCTCAAGTCATGATCTCATAGTTCATGAGTTCAAGTTCCATATCGGGTGAGTACGAGCCCCACTTCTCTCTCTCTCTGCCCCTTGTGGGATTCTCTCTCTCTCTCTCTCTCTGCTCTTTGCTCACTTGTGCCCTTTCTCTCTCTCTCTCTCCAAAAAAAAAAAAAGAGAGAGAGGAAAGGAAATATTTTTTTAAATAAGAGAAGCATGAAAATGGCAACTTAGTATTTGGAAAAAATATGTGCAGAAGAATAGAGACCCAAGGGAGCCTGGTATAACTGGTAAGTGGAAGGTAATTTGCTTATGACTAGTATACAGTTAGTTTTGACTTTATCATTGGTGATGTAGAAGTTGTGGTATGGAAGCAAAATGACCAGATTTGAGCGTTAGGCAGATCACTTCGGTGGCAGTCACTGTGGAAGATGATTGAGAGAAAGTGGCACTTACGTATATGTAGGTGCATAGATGTGTGTGCATGTGTATGTGTGTGCATGTGTATATGTGTGTATAAACGGAAATGTCTAGGAAAAAGCTATACCCAGAAGGGAATCTGAGTAAGACTGGCTAGCTGAGAAGAGGGAGTAAATCTGTAAATGGACAGCTATACGTGAGTTCTAATTTTGAATTAGGTAAAAGGCTCATGTGCTTATACAAATTCACATGGCATGTGCATTTCCTCACTTAGGGCTCTGTTTGCAAGCTTAAAGCCTCTAGCATTTCTAATATGTGTACACAGATGCCACCTGGATAGAATGTTTGTTGGTTCACACACAAAAATACAGTGCTGATCTCAGAGCCATCTGTCATATGCTTGGCTAGATGGTGTTACAAAATTTGCAGATCTTTGAGGCAGCTCACAAGTGAGATGCTGAAATAATATAGAATCATATTTCAAGCTTGGGGAGGACTTAGAACTATTTGATTCTTCCAGTTAATGGAATTATTTATTTTTAAACCTTACTTGTTGAGTCCATGATCAAAGATACAGTATAAGAAAAGTAGGGAACTAGTCCTTCTGGCTTCCTTTCCTGCTTCCCTATATCTTTTTGTTGTATGTTTCTACCAGGCTCCGTGCTACATGATGGTGATGTCAGGAAGGCTAAGACCCGGATCCCAACCTCATGGAACTCAATTTCTCTGAGATAAAGTAGATAGGACAAGAAGTAGATATAATGCAATTTAATAATATGATAACAGCATGACAAAAAGTAAGTAGAATGGAATATAATAAGTACTATGATAATAGTATGAGCCAAGATTTGGGAGAACAGAGAAATGAACATTTAATTATTGTTGCCCAGCAGAATTGTGGGAGTCTTTATAGAGGATATGACACCTGACCAGGTTGTTGAAGGAGGAACAAGATTTTGCTTTGTTAGATCAGCAGGGAATTGCAAACCTGAGACAGACCACATTCCCTTGCCTTTCAATAAGAGCCTACTGAGTCTGTGTTCAATGTCTCAAGAACTTGAGGACATATGTTAATGCTGAAATAACAGACTAATTAAATTCTAAAATTGGATTAAAAACTTGGACTCAAGTCTGGGTATGATGATGATATGGGGAAGGAAAAGAGAAATAGTATTTGTTGATTGCTACTATTCTAAGTGCTTAATATTGCTGATCTCAATCTAACAATCAGTGAAGTAGGTATTAATACTTATTCATTTTTAAAGATAAGAAAAATGATCAAGGCTACTCAGCAGTAATTGCCAATATTTGGACTTGGATCGTTCTGACTGAAAAAGTCAACAAAGTTTTCTCTGCACCCTGTTCCCTCTATGCACCTTCCTTGAATATGTGCATACATATATACACAAATACATAACATTATAAACAAACAAAAATACATACATACGTAAGTCCACATCCATGTATATATTCTTTATGTTCTTTACCATAGTATGAATCTATGTTGCTGGGATACTTTTTTCCACTAACTCAAATGATTTGGAAATAAAATATAAATACTTTATTAGGGAATAACTTAGGGGTTGTATGTGAATGGACATTACCAAGCCTAATTCTGGTTTGAACCGTGCTCTTTTGTCTGATTTTGGTACAAAATATTAGTAGGACAGTCTGTACTTGTGGCAAGACTCAGCCTATCACCAACTCCTTTTATTGAGAGGCTTTCAACACATAGCTGCCTTACTGTTTACTAACGCTTACAAGTGTTAAAATCTTTCATGTCAACAGTTTGGGGATCTGGCTGTTGAGTCAATGGGGGCATTTTGTTGACTTCATAGGGTTTTTACAAAGGAGATCAAAGGGATGCATTATGTTTCAATACATAACTTTATAGGACAGATGGAATCCACCTTGAAAGACCTATGACACTTAAAGCCAGATTACCAAAAGTTTCAGACACTAAAACCTATTAGCTTCCTCGAAACTTATCCTCACAGTCGGCACATTTCAGCTTCATTTATAGGTAGTGGGCAATCCAGTTTGAGTTTTAACTACCGCCAAAGTTCAAGCACGGGTTAGGAGGATGGCCACGGAGGGGTGGTTTGTTCTGGAGACGTTCTGGTCTCCTACGTGCACTTGCTCTTTTGAATGGTAATTATACGTAAATGACTAAGTCACTTCATTTCAATAGAAACATTACCCAGTCACAACTGTTGGGAAGAATTCCAGAGCTTGATATTTGGCTAGGTGGTAGCTTCACAAATCTGTTCTGTCTCTCTTAAGAAAAGAGCACGAAAGAAAGTTGTTTGTTTTTCATCTTCCAGAAACTCCAAAGAGATTCTGCTCCTGTCCGCATCTGTCATCAGAAACGCACACAAACTTTTAGCTTCCCCCTTCTAGCCTTGAAACAAATTGCAGTGTTAGAAATGACGGTGGTGTACCTGAATATCCCTATTTTTTTATCGATGAAAAAAAAAAGAATTCTGTGCATCCAAATCATTATTAAAGCTCCTCAAAAATCTTGTTTTGTGAAATCCTTTTAGATGCATAGGGTAATTTGAAATAATTATTTTATAAATTAAAATGCTTTAAAGACGTCTTATTGTTTGGTGACGTAGACATTTAACCCAGTGTTTGAAAAACATTTTTAGATGTAATTAAGTACCAATTGCTTTAACATATACAAAGTCCTAATACTTTATTATCTTTTACACATACTGCTATTTTAAGTGGTATTACAAGTGAAGTCTTTCAGATTTTCTATAATGTGATACTTTCAGTTACACAATTATTAGAATTTTTATTTTTCTCTTACTTTAAGCAGCTTGGTTAAACATTTCCCAAACAGGTTCTGTACCTGTTCATTTCTTAGTGACTCATCCATTTATCACCTCAAGGTTTCAAAAGAGTAGATTAAAACAATTGTATACTATTTTTAAAATGATACGAATACACGCGACATTAAATTAAGTATGCAAATAAGTGTTTAAAGACTATAAACTACATACGTGTCTGGTATTCATAAGATAACTGTTTTTCAAAATTCTTTTTCCAGAAATATACATAGGCTGTATTTATGCTTGATACATTTTCTAGTAATAACGTAAAAATTAGCTACCATAACTGCTACTGAATGTCGTACATTTAGATTCCTTTAAATAATAATTTATCTTCCTTTGGTGTTTTTAGAAATTTGCCTTCCCCTCCCCCCATTTTTGTTTAGGAGCAAACTAAATTTTTTTTTTTTTCTATTAGTGTATAGTTTCCTTCCAAACATGTTGCCAGATAAACCCTATGACTCGGCACATAAACCTCGGAATACGCAGAAGTTTTGTTCGCCTGTTCTGCGCATCACCCTTTGAAGAGTGTGTTTTTCCACTTCTGTCCTGCGGGGACCCATCACGAGCAGAAGAGGTGAAAGGCATCCGCCCATCCGACAGGTGTGTAGGCCAAAGTCTCCGTCTCCCTTTGTTGGCGGCTCTGAAATGCAGGTGTTGAACACCAGTATCATCATTCCGTTTGATAGTTCGGCTTTTGTGTGTGTCAGGTGGGGACATTTACACTAAATCTGAAGGGGAAAACCTCTCATGACTTTGTTGTCTAGTCTGAGAAGCATAAAACAGATTTTTTTTTTTTTGACTGGTTTTAAAGCTGAAAAGATTGGTGTGGCTTTACCTGTCAAGCTTCTAGGTAGAAGTCTTGTTTTAACTTGACCATAAAACAGATCCAATTTATTCCTTATATAAAAAAAAAATAAACATTAAACGGTTCTAAGTGGAACACTAGATATTTCCAGGATTTAACCAAGAGATCTCGGGTGAAGTGAATGCTTTGCCGTGATTGGAAAATACACCACCTTTTAAGACACTTGTATTTGTCTAGATCCTTTGGGTTTAAATTATAATTGTACTTTGTTTTTTATCACACTATCTGTCGCCTTAAATTAAGATGTATGTAGCACCAGGTCAGAGGGACTCAAGAAAGTCTCCCTTTAAAATGCCAAAATTATCTCTAGTATCTCTTGGGCTCCCTGGATCCTATCCAGCTGTCACTTCTGCTCCATGATTCATTCTTATAACGTTAACCAGCTGTTGATTTAAAAATCTATTGTTGCTGGAGTTCACGGCAGGAGTTTTGGTTCTTTCTGAAATAGGGTGAACAATATAATAATGATTTTACACTCTTTCTACAAAAATATGTTATTGTCATTCTGATTCTTCAATCCTGGTGGAAAAGGACGTCTATTATGCTTTGAATTATTTTCATGTCGGAGCATGTCTAAGATGGAAAAATGATTACTGTGTTTGCATCTCATGGAAAAGTACCAGGGCTCCAGAGTATCAACATGTGACAACATGTATTTCCCTAAATATCTTAGTATCACATGTTCCTTTCTTTTTTTATCTGTTAACATTTCTCTTTCACCCAAGAGGCCACATCACTCAACAAACGTCAATAATTTGGTAAACTAGACAGCTTTTGTTCTTCCAATTAACTAAATTCATTTATCTTTTAAATCACGGAAATTGGTAGTAAAGTGAAGCCATTTTATTCAAGGACTTACAAATATCCTTTAAATATTATTAATGTTAAGCCTCGCTTATGATACAAGTTAAATATTTGAGTACTGTAATAAAAAATTTAATGTAAAGATTGAATAACTACGTAGATTATAATATTGATAAGAGCTATGATTTATTTTGGGTCCCACTCTGTGTCAAATGACCCCTTTAATCTTTCTACCAAGAATTATTCCAAGTAAGAAAGAGCTGAGAATAGGAAAATTTAAGTAACTTTTAGTCACTCAGCTAATTCAAACCCAGCCCCATCTGATTCTCAGCTTCTCTTATCAGGTGGTAGGTATTGCTTCTCGGTGAAGTAGGAAAATAACACTGTGAAAAAGAAGGAAATAGGGACACCTGGGTGGCTCAGTCGGTTCAGCGTCCAATTCTTGATTTCATCTCAGGTCATGATCTCACGGTTCATGAAACGTGACAGAATGGAGTCTGCTTGGGATTCTCTCTCTCCCTCTGCCCCTCCCCCACTCATTCTGTCTCTCTCTTACTCTCTCGGCTCCCTTCCCACTCACTTGTCTGTCTCTCTCTCAAAATAAATAAACATTAAAAAATAAATAAAAAGAAAGAATTATGTAATAGGGTGTTAGAACGAATTGCATTTGCAGGTTAGAGTACATTCATTAACAAAATCTGCATTAGATTGCCTTACCAAAAGATTTCTAATACACACACGCGCGCACGCACACACACACACACACACACACACACACACACACACACACACACTTGCTTTAAGAGTTTATATAGGAAAACTGAATTGGTGATAGTGTAGTGCCCACTTCCAATGTGCTTGACATGGATGGTTTCTTTCGATTGTCATAACAACCCTAAGAGGTAAATTATGATTCCCATGTTACACAGATGAATACAATGAAGGCTACTAATTTAACAAGCAAGTGGGAAAGCCGGGTTTTGAACTTAAGCCTCTTTTAACTCTACGAGCTAGAGCTAGGCTGTACTGCAAGCTAGTCTCACTCTGTAGATCAGCGTTTACTACACAAATGTGAATGTGAAAGATTCACAGCGTTTGAGCTTAAATTAGAAAAAAAAATTTAATGTTTATTTATTTTTGAGAGAGAGAATGCGAGTGGGGAAAGGGCAGAGAGAGAGGGAGACAGAATCTGAAGCAGTCTTCAGACTCCAAGCTGTCAGCACAGGGCCTGACATGGGTTCAAACTCAAGAACTGCGAGATCACGACCTGAGCCGAAGTCGGACGCTTAACCGACTGAGCCACCCAGGTGCCCCTGAGGTTATACTGAGTCCAAGGTATATTTACAAACGTTTTATGCATTTGTTTAATTAAATCTAGTATGAATGTGTGTGCGTATGGTTGTGTGATTTGACACTGTCCCCCCAAATTAATAGGGGAAAAATCCCAGCAGTTAATGAGGGATTCTAGTCCAGTTTTTGAAGTTTTACTGTATCTTGAACTTACCGCTGAAAGAAGAGAATACTGGGAAAAGAAGAGCCAGGAAGCCCGGCCCTTCCTTCTTAGACGCCCCTGCCGCCTGATCGTGCCCCTCGGCTTTGGTGAGAGTGCTTGCACAGATCTGCTCACAATTTGGACGACACACTGTTGTTCTTCATGTTCTCTGTGGTAATGTTGCTGCCTGCGGTGCTTACGAATTTTGTGGTTATTTTGTTTCTACTGTTCTTCTAAGCATTTTTCCTCGGCCTTTGTAGTGTATCAGAAGAATGCAGAGAAATGAAACCGATTTCCTGTGTTCAAATGAGTGAACAACCACAAACTGACGAGCCCCTCTGTGCTTACACACCGGAGGCTCAGCAGGTGTGTGGTTGCCACTTTTAATTCAATATTGCACTTCCTCCTCATCAGAACTTACTTTATATCCTGAATGATTTTTCCATTTGGTTTTTGTATTCTTCCCAGTATGATTAGCAGCTGTGTGATTAACATAAACGATACAGGGACTAGATTCACTCCAGGCAAGATGAAGGGTAACTTCTAAATCCAGGTCTGTTAAGCACTTCTTTCTAACCTTAAAAATTTTCTTTTGCAGACCCAGCTTATTATATGTAGCTAGGTTTCAATCTTTCTTATTATAGAGTTCATATTCAACCTCATATTAATGAATTTAATATGATTAAAATATAGTAGTAAGGCTCCAGTACATGCTGCTTGAATAATGGCTTAATTAAGCCTAATGTGCTTGTGTTTATAAACCCATAAACATGTTGCCCCACCTGAATCTGTAATATTTTTATATAATTAAAAACATATAATTTGTAGGCACCTGGGAGGCTTAGTCAGTTAAGTGGTAGACCTTTTTTTAATGCTCATTTATTTTTTTTTTTTATTTTTTTTTTTTATTTTTTTTTTTTATTTTTGGGACAGAGAGAGACAGAGCATGAACGGGGGAGGGGCAGAGAGAGAGAGAGAGACACAGAATCGGAAACAGGCTCCAGGCTCCGAGCCATCAGCCCAGAGCCTGACGCGGGGCTCGAACTCACGGACCGCGAGATCGTGACCTGGCTGAAGTCGGAGGCTTAACCGACTGCGCCACCCATGCGCCCCAAATGCTCATTTATTTTTGAGAGACAGAGAGAGAAAGAGAGAGAGAGAGAGAGAGATAGGCAGAGAGAGAGGGAGACATAAAATCCAAAGCCAGCTCCGGGCTCTGTGCTGACAGAGCCCGATGTGGGGCTCGAACTCACAGACCACAAGATCGTGACCTGAGCCAAAATTGGCTGCTCAACTGACTGAACTACCCAGGTAAAGTGGTTGATTTCTGGGTTTGGCTCAGGTCATGATTTCCTGGCTGGTGAGTTCGAGCCCTGCATCCAGCTCTGCACTCACAGCATGGAGCCTGCTTGGGATTCTGTCTCTTCTTCTCCTCTCTCTGTCCCTCCCATACTGGTGCTGTCTCTCTTTTTCTCAAAATAAGTAAAAATAAACTTAAAAAAAAATAATTTGTTTTTTTCACATGCAAGTAAACCTTAAGAAAATTATATACTGATAAGTTTCTGGAAATTAGTTCAATTTTTAAGATAATTTTCTTTTCTCTCTTATTCTTTTGGAAATACCATCGTTTGTTGTTTTCTCAGTTGTTCCAGGATACTTTGAAGTAAAGGCAACCTGTCAAACCAAAGTATGGTGTTTTATATTAAATAAGTTATTGTATAAGATTATATATAAAACAGAAATGCCTTTGGGTACTGTGTAACTGTTGTGAAAGAGTTGGGTAGATGTACCCAACAGATCATATTTTTAATATTTATAATTGCTTTATGTGACTCAAGATCCAGAAAGTTTATAATTTTTTTAATGTTTATTTATTTTTGAGAGAGAGAGAGAGAGAGAGAGAGAGAGAGAGAGAGAGAGAACGAGCAGGGGAGGGGCAGAGAGAGAGAGAGAGAGAGAGAGAGAATATCCCAAGCAGGCTCCATGCTGTTCACACAGAACCTGACGTGGGTCTCAAACTCATTAACTATGAGATCATGACCTGAGCCAAAATCAAGAGTTGGACGTGTAACTGACTGAGCCACTCACAAGCCCCAAGATCCAAATAAGTTTAAAACATTGTGATTAATAAAAGCTCTTGAGGATCTCCTAATCTCAGATTCCTCTTCCATTCTTTGCAATTTATTTTCTCTAGTTTTATTGAGATATTATTGACATAATACATTCCGTAAGATGCACAGTATGTTTTGATACACTTACATGTTGCAGAATGCTTGCTCTCGTAGCTTTGGCTGACACTTCCATCACCACACATTATTATCACGTCTCTTTTGTGGTGAGAACATTTGAGAGCTCTCGTAGCAACGACTAACTATTATCACCATGGTGTGCACATCACACCCCCAGAATTCACTGATCCTGTAACTGGAAGTTAGTGCTTTTTGGCCAATGGCTCCCCATTTCCAGGTCATATTAACTATCATATTTAACTAGGTAACCATCTTCTTTACTTCCACTGAGAAGTGAGGTCTAATTTTTCTTGAAATAAGCTGTTTTCATCCATCTATTATCTTTTCACTTTTGAAAGGGAAATTTGGATATGAGATATTTTATGTTTTGTTCTCCTTAATCTGTGACATAAAGCAAATAGCACAAGTCCCATGACGAAAGTCAGCTGACTTAATTTCACGGTAAGGAACGCCGAGGAACATGTGACTTCGTACTAGAGTATGACCTTGGCCATGCAGCTTCAGCTGATTGTTGCTATCCAGGCATATCCCCAACTCTTTTAATAAAAGCCAGAAATTTACATTTTTTAATGTGAAAACTTCTAATTTTAGAAGATTGACAATGAGTGAAAAAACACCATGTTTGCTAAAATGACTCGAACAAAGCTCACTGCCAACAGGCCTCCAGTTTGTGGAAACTAGTTTTCTCTTCATACAGCTCGCTCAGAGAAATGGTAGATTGCCAATCAACCCAAGATACGGTATTTCTTCCTCTCCAAATGTTCCCCTTTCTTAGCTTTACTAATGACATTTTTGTTGTTCTTTTAATATAAATATTAGTACCCAAGCATTCAGGTTAGCTATCGTGGAGGTCTGTGGTGGGCCAAAAACTTTAGAACTGATGTAGTCCACTTCCCTCATTTCACAAGTGAGAAAATGGGACAGGAGGGTTTTGTCTTTTTATCTCCTTTATTTTATGATTTGGCCAGTAACATTCTTTGCCGGGGATTTTCCCCACAAAGTCGATTTCAGTTTAGTTCACTGGACTTACACTGTGGTATTCTCAGAATATAGTTTCTGAAAAAAAAATAAATCTAGTTTACTTTCCAAGAGTTCCTGTTGCATTGTCCACTTTGTCCTTTAGTATCCCATTTGTGAGAAACCTCAGTAGAGAAACTTCGACTGAATCTCAGTGTAAGGATAAACATTGCTTCTTGGAGGCAATCAGGATGTCCAGTCTTATGATCGGTTTGGATACTGGAGTCTGTGTTTCCTCTGTATTTTGACCTCTGTTGACCCTTAGGGAAGTCAGGGCCGAATTAGCAATTGACGTTTAGTAACTGACTTTAGGACTTTAAGGCCTGCTTTTATGTGCTTACAATTTTTCACGGTCTTTTTACTGGGAGAGTCTCTTTCTCTCTGATTATATATATTTTATTATTTTGTATTATATATATTTTTATAAGTCCTATAAAATATTTTGTAGAAATGCTTGGAATATAAATAAATATGTAAACTTACATTTATAAATGCAGGCATATGCATATACACATTTGTACGAAGTCAAATATTCAGAGCAGGTGGTATGCTATTATGTTCTTTATGGACAGTCATCCACTAGCTTTAGTAATTATCACTTTTCAAAATTAATAACCCACAATAAGCACCCAATCTATTTTTTAATGAATTGATTTCTCTAACATGTGTATCATGCAAAGAGTGAATGATTAACCAAACAATTTCTCATTATTAAGGGCAGGATGCTATTTTTCAGGACGGCATAGGAAAGTGCCTCTAGAATGGCTATCCCCTTTGTATTTAGGTTTTTTAAATTCATCAGCTTTGCCAACCTTGGATTACAGGGTTTCTAGGGTAGGGACAATGTTGCTTTAGTATACATGATACATTGTGTAACACTGTTTCTTACAGATGCTTTCTAAAAGCCTTCAGTGACGGGAGCAGCTGGATAATTTTCTTTTTCTTTTTCACATTTATTTATTTTTGAGAGACAGCGAGACAGAGTGCAAGTGGGGGAGGGGCAGAGAGAAGGGATACAGAATCCGAAGCAGGCTCCAGGCTCTGGGATGTCAGCGCACAGCCCGACGCGGGGCTCAAACTCATGGACCGTGAGGTCATGACCTAAGCTGAAGTCTGACGCTTAACCGACTGAGCCACCCAGGCACCCCAGGATAATTATCATTTTTATGGGAGAGTGTTGTAGCTCTTATTTTCAAAAGGAATGGAAATAACTCAAAACATGATTCAAAACCTGCCTTGTTCCAGGTACTTGGTGTATTTTCTCACTGCATTTATCAATATTCTCACAAAATAGGTTATTACCCTCCTTCTGATTGGCTAGAAAACTAAATCTCTGACCTGCCTTAGGTCACGTAATAAGCAGCGACTTCCCAGCTGGCCATCAAATTCCATCCATCCACCTTTGTATGGCACTGGTTTTTGGGAAGAGTAATTTAGGGGATTTGTCTGACTCAGTTTTATGCTCACCTCTCAACTGCCCACCTGCGCAATGTGTCTTTAATGTTCAGATAAAGAAAAGATTTGGTAGGGATGGAAGTCAATGTTCACATAGGTCCAACGATAGTGTGATTAGAGGTGCTTATACATCTGTCTCAGCCGAACCCGTGTAACAAAAATATTTAATTTAGAATAAGCATGATTCAGAATAATTCTATCTTCCTTATAAGTGTTTAATTCAACTCCCAAGTGCCCCTGGTTTGATTAATAATCTTGAGTATGAAACATTTAAATTTCTAATTAGTTAAATATAAAAGTCAGAGGAGTTATCTTTGCCTTAATCATGCCCCAGGCTAGGCTCCCACCCTTTCTCCTAGGACTTGTGACTTACTAATAGTAAAAAGTCTTTACTATCTATTCTATATTTTTATCTCTTTATATACTTATAGCAGATAATTCTATTGGAATGATTAGGACTTAGCTTGGAGCTAAACATTCTTATCTAATTAGTTTAATATCTTAAATAATGCTAATGTAATTTTAGACCAATTGGATTGATTTTCTAATAGACTCCTGAGTGACAAATGGCTGACCCAGAGACATGGGCACATAGTTGTGCGTTATAAATTCCTGAAAGATGGGGACTTTGCTGGCTATCCATTTTTTTTCTATTGTGATTAATGCCATGATAAATAATTTCAGTTTCAACTAAATAATTTCATTAGCTAAAACAATATCAGAGGAAAAAATAATTTCAGTTCCCTTTTATTTCTTCTTCCTTTTTTTCTTTTTTCTTTTTTTGGATTGTGAAAATTTTCAATAGGCATGTGTTACTTAATCTATCAAGAAAAAACCGTGGAACTATTATCATTTTAAATAAGTAAAAAGGAAGCAGTGATACTGTAGGCTATGTGTTTGTGGATCAAGCAGTAGATTGAAATAATGCCTCAGGGAAAAAAAGCATTTTGTTGTTGTTGTTGTTGTTGTTGTTGTTGTTGTTGTTGTATAGATTAGAATGCATTTACAAAAAAGCAGCCTGAATACAGAATAAACAACATTTGGCACACTAAGAGTTGAGCTCGTACTAAGATTCGAGTTTTCATATTTTGCCTTTATAGGAGAACTATAGACTCAAATTCTAGTGACAATATTATTTATATTGTGTAGGGTGAAAAGATTTTGTGAGTTTTGGTTATCACCATTTGAAATTCTCTAAGTTAGTTGAGACAGAAAGTGCAAGAATAACTTTGGCTGTGGAATAAAAGCTGGACTCAATCCTAACAGGGGTGTTTTTGGTGTTTTCAACCTCAGGATTCAATACAAAGTGATTATATGATACGAATTTGAAATGAAGAAAATTTGGGCTCGTAACCTTTGGGCTTTATCTAAAAAACAAGCTAATAAAAAGCCCAACCCTGTCCCTTACCATCAATAGTTTTCAAAAACATATTTTGATATTTATTAGTTCACCTTCAAAATAGATACAGATGAATCTGGAGAAGAGAAACCCCATTCAAACAAGTAAGGACACACAGGGATTTAAGGTGATATCTCTAATGAAATACAGAGCTTCAGTACTGTGAGAAAATTAAGACTTGGGCCAAGAATCAAAGAGGAGCTGAAGAGTGTTCAGAAGGCGTTTTTATAGTCTGGGATCAAGGGGGTTTCATCTGCTGAAGTGTCGACGACCAGTAATGGTCTGTTAATCCATGAGGAGCTTTTATATTGTTTTCTTTGCAGTTGCTGAGACTGTTAAAGCTTAAGAGTAAGAGGTTGCAGGCTGGAAGTCAGATGAGCTCCAGAGGGAAGATGTCCCACCTTAATTCAGTGCCATTCGATGCAGGAGGGCACGGAATGCTTTTAGGGTTCCCTTCAAGGTTAAAGAGGTCATCTACTCTCAGTTGCTTCATTGACATTTGAGGGACAAAAAAAAATTAGAGAAAGAAAGAAAGAAAGAAAAAGATACAGAAGCATAGTGAGCTATTCAGGTTTCTGAATCAAGAGTAATGGTTGCATTTAATTTTTTTTTTTTTTTTTTTTTTGGATACATGGCATTTGATTCTTCCATGCTGAAGTGACCTACAGTGGCCAGTATAAATTTGGTATACGTTTGCATATCATTTACTTTGAATGTTTATGAAGAAACCTTAGGGTCTTCATAGTAAATATTGATGTTTTAATACTGGAATTTAGTCTTAATTAAAAAAAGAAAGTGATTAAAAGCTGCTTGTTTTTATTTTGAATACAGCAGTACCACATCTTACCGGGGGGCTAACTTCTCAAGTTAGAGCATGCAAAAATCACATGGAATCAAAATTATGCTTGAAAACTCCTTACCTCTTCCACAAAGTACAGCATATCTGGTTTTCTGTAAACAGCCTGTACAATAATTATGTACATACTAAAATATATAACAAAGAGCATATAAAGTATAATTTCACATTATATAAGATTTCTCCATTGCATCTTTATTGTTGTTATTATTTTTGCCAAACGCATTGTTTCTGCAAGCTAAGTATGCATCTGAAGAAACACCAATTACATATCTGGTTAAGTGAAAGGAAAAAGCTCTTTGGTTTTCAAATGTCGGTGTAGTAAGAATAACCAAAAGATAAATGTTGCCTTGGCATATTTAATCAATAGCGAGATTCTGTTTATCTATTAAATCATCACCATTGGTCTCAGTATGGGAGAAGGGAAATGCTGAGTTCTCTAAAACCCCATCCCAAATGGCTTTGAAAGATGATTTCAGCAATTAGATCTATGAAGTAATTTAATGAAACATCCTCAATTTTATCCTCTCCTTTCTGTTAAAAATTTAGAAAACACCAAGTAAATCTCCCAATAAATGAACTACTGAGAGTACTTAAAATTCTAGTTAAAGGCAAAGATACAAAATCTCTATACTTTTCCTACTTTTTTCCACCATTGACTTATCTGCAAACCTCTCCTACTTTAAAATGATCACCACTACCATAGGGGACATGATTTTTATTAGCTCAAAAAAAAAGTCCCCCACCCCATTTTATCTTTAGAGTACCTCATGGTAGGAAGACAGGCTAAATTAAACAGAAGTACTTAATACTTTAAGAAAAATATTTTCATATTTTAGCTATTCCATACTGAGTGTTATATGCTACCATGGCAACATCTTCCCCTCCATGGCTATTGTTTAGAAATCTAAATGATCGTGGCTGTTAGTTAAGAAAGTGGTGCTCAGATTTGACCAAGGTGAAAGGTGAAATCAGGCCAAGGTGAAGGCAGTGGTGGCCTTGGGTCTGAGTCTGGCCTCCACACACGACGTACAATGTGCATCTCTGGAACGTGGTTATAAGGGTTAAAAAAAAGTAATCTTTGGAAGTTCTTTATACACCTGAAAGCATTGAAATTCTATGATTTGAAGGCAGTATTGTATAGTGTAGAATAAGAGTGTTATTGCTGCAAAGTAAACCTTAAAACCCCAGCTCTTTAACAAATGGTGTTAGCTCTCCTGGCTTAGCTAATTTCATTAAACCCTAGATTGATAATCAGTAACAAGAACACACTAACAGTATCTACCGGGCAAAGATGTGAAGATTAAATAAAATAATGCACATAAAACTTACGGCTCCGTGCTTACCACATGGTATGTAGTCAATGCCTGTTTTTAAAATTATAATTTGTTAAAATTCTCAGGTTCTAAGGAAGTTTCATAGCACATGTAAACAAAAACATATTTTCTTAGTCTACAGAGTATCATAGTCTTTGAATAGTTTTACAAATAAAATGTAACACAATTTGAGAAACAATAATCGGGGCACCTGGGTGGCTCAGTTGGTTAAGCATCCAATTTCAGTTCAGGTCACGATTTCACGGTTTGTGAGGTCAAGCCCCACGTTGGGCTCTATGCTGACAGCGTGGAGCTGGCTTAGGATTCTCTTTCTCCCTGTTTCTCTGCCCCTACCAGGCTCGTGTGTGCACTCTCTCTCTCTCAAAATAAATAAATAAGATAAACTTAAAAAAAAAAAAACAACAATAATCAAATGGCATATCGTTCATTAATTGTACTCTGTCCTCTTGAATTTTCTACCATCATCAGGTTCATCAGTTTCCAAAGACTCAGCAGCTGGCTGAAGGGATCTTTTAGAGTTATCTGCTTTCAGCCTAAATCCTTTTCTATGAGGGGATCCTTTCTGAGAGGAATGGGGCAGGGGTTGACTTCTTTACTTTGTTAACGTGTGTGTGTGTGTGTGTGTGTAGTAGACAGACATCGAAGATAACCCACCTTAATGTGAGATGAGTTGTAATAGCTCATATCTTAGTGAAGCCATCTGCCAGAAAGTAATGGTAGCAGACTTTGGTACATGAAGCAGTCTCCTACAATTAATCAGCAAATTCACTAATTGCCTCTCATTTGCATATCTTGAAAAATAATAATTTCAAAATCTGAGTTCCTATTAAGATATGAAATCAGTATGAAATCGAAGCATATTAATGCAATTTAAATATAGTGTCATTTGTTAATTAGCCCAATAGTTTAACATGGATTAAGCAGTACAGATCAAATAAACCAATACTTAGATCTTTCTCTTTACACCTTTATTTTCCATCTCTCTAATCTCCTCATGAGTTTTACCAGTTAATCTTTGCTTAATATGTACATACTATACATTTCAGAATTCAAGGAAGTTTTGTTAGATACTGTAATAAATTTACCTATAAACATGTATGACTTCCAAGGCTTCTCCATGCTACTCAATTTTTATCTGGGTTTGTCCTTGGGTTTCTAGAATATATGTACTTGGCATTACCTAAGATTATGTAAGATTACAGACCTGTTTATTGCATCATAGGACCTAAAGGGAAACTTTCTCATGAGAAAGACTGAAGTGGATTATATTGACTACTCAAATATGTGGTCAGTTTTACTGTGATTATTATTGTTTCTTAAATGGTAGCTGGAAGAAAATAGGGGTGAGCCTATTGAGTTTCAACCCTTTGAGTTCTTTATTTTGTGTTTTTTTTCACTTTTACAATTGGATCAAGGAGTGAAATTGATATATTTAGTAATTAGTATTGATATAAATTAATATGTAGATCACAATTTTAAAATACATGACCTTTTTCTCCAAATACTAATATAAAATGTAATACTGCTTACCAAGTGATTGAAGGTGAAGTGCAACACATCAAATTATTCAATAATTTTCAGAACACTTGAATCCAATTACTTGAAATGGTTGACTCATCTTGGAAACTGTTGACGAAATCTCTTCGTGTTATTTGACCGTTCCTAGCTAAATGATGCCCCTGAATCATGATCTGTCATGGAAACTGTCATGCAACAAGACAAAATGGCTAAGTGGCCACACACTACCTCGCCTCAAGACTGGACTGTCTCCCAACAAGCTAGTTCCTTTCCTGGGAGGAGGGTCTACAAGTTAACTATTATTTGTCAGTAATCACATCCGTCTTCCATTTCTTCCCAGTTAAATTGGTATTCAGTTGACTTCCAGCTTCTGTAAGTAGAGAATTTCTTTAACATCAGTGATATGTTAATGATGCCAATTTTTTTCTCAGCTTCTGCTGAATTTGGGGGAATTGTTAAAATTATTTCTTTTTTGTTTTGTTTGTTTCAAGGTTTTAAAAATTTATTCATTTATTTTTGGGAGAGAGAGAGAGCGAACGCACACACAAGTGGGAGAGGGACAGAGTGAGAGGGAGAGAGAATCCTAAGCAGGCTCTGTCAGCATGGAGCCTAACTCGGGGCACGAACCCATGAGCTGTGAGATCATTAACTGAACCGAATCCAAGAGTCAGAGGCTTAACTGAATGAGCCACCTGGGTGCCCCTTGTTTTAAGTTTTTATTTAAATTCTAGTTAGTTAATGTACAGTGTAATAATAATTTCAGGAGTAGAACAAGTGATTCATCACTTACATATAACACCCAGTGCTCATCACAACAAGTGTCCTCCTTAGTACCCGTCACCTGTTGAACCCATCCTCCCCTCCAGCAACCCTCGGTTTGTTCTCTATAGTTAAGAGTCCGTTTCTTGGTTTGCCTCTTTCTCTTTTTTTCCTTTTGCTCATTTATTTTGTTTCTTAAATTCCACCTATGAGTGATATCATGTGGTGTTTGTTTCTCTCCGACTTATTTTGCTTAGCGTAATGCACTCTAGCTCCATCCACATCGTTTCAAACGGCAAGATTTCGTTTTTTATGGCTGAGTAATATTCCATTGTGTATATGTGTGATTGATATATATATTTCTATCTCACAGGTTCTTTATTCACTCACCAGTTGAGAATTTGGGCTCTTTCCATTAAAATGATTTCTAATCATTTTAATTCTTTCTACAACAGACAAATATTAACTATCTATCATATACTAACTAACATAAATTATATATTGGAAGTCATATTTGCTTAAGTGAAACAATCCTTCAGCTTAGAAGAGAGGTATTGTAAATGGTATCATTGAACATGGTCATTTGCAGGCTTCCTGAGATTTTTTTTTACCACAAAACCTCTGCCTCTATTTCCTCACCTGTAAAATACAAATGATGATATTAATCACAATCATCAAATGGGTTAATATATATTTAGAATGGTATTTTATAAAGATAGTTTTATTTTTACTAATCAAATCAAAGCTGTTATGCACACAAGGGATGGGCATTTAGTGAGTTTTTTTGTTTTGTTTTGTTTGTGTGTGTGTGTGGGTGGGTTTTTTTTTTTTTTGCTGGTGAAATGTTTAAATTTTATTCTGGTTGCAGTGGGAAGTCATCAGAGGTTTTTTTTTTTTTTTTTTTTTTTTTTAACTGATTGTACTTTTCAGAGCAGTTTTAGTTTAATAGCAAAATTGAGCAGAAGGCACAGAAATTTCTTCTATACCCCCTGTCCCATAAATATATAGCCCCCCTGTTATCAACATCCTCCATCAGAATCACATATTTGTTATAATTAATCAACTGAGAGTGGTACATCGTTATCACCCAGAGTGAGTTTATGTTAGGGTTCACTTTTGGTGTTCATTCTGTGGATTTGGAGAAATATGTAATGACATATACTCACTATTATACTATCGTACAGAGTAATTTCACTAAAAATCCTCTTCCTTGTTCCACCTATTCAACCCCCTTTTCCACCAGTCTTGGCAGCCAGTGATCTTTTAGTGTTTCCATAGTTCTGCCTTTCCCAGAATGTCATATAGTTGGAATCACACAGCATGAAGCCATCTCAGATTACCTTCTCACAACTTTGTAATATGCATGCACTTTGTAATATGCATTTAAGATTCCTCTGTGTCTTTCTATGGGCTGGTAGCTCATTTCTTTGTATCACTGTATAATATTCCATCGTATGGATGCATCACAATTTATTGTCATCCAAGAACATCTTGGTTGCCTCCAGATTTTGGCAATTATGACTAAAACTGCTATAAACATCTATGTGCAGGTTTTTGTGTGGACATGTTTTCACTTCCTTTCGGTAAATATGAAGGAGTGTGATTGCTGGATCATATGGTAAGAGTATGTTTAGTTTGATACAAAATGTCCACTTGTCTTCCAAAGTAGTTCTATCCTCTTGTACCTACCAGCAACGAGTGAGGTTTCCTGTTTTTGCACCCTTATCAGGATATGATGTCATTAGTATTGTGGATTTTGGCCTTTCTACTAGGTGTGCAGTCGTATCTCATTTTAATTTCCATTTTCCTGACGATATATGATATTGAACATTTTTTTTTTTTTTTATTAAAAAATTTTTTTTTTCAACGTTTTTTATTTATTTTTGGACAGAGAGAGACAGAGCATGAACGGGGGAGGGGCAGAGAGAGAGGGAGACACAGAATCGGAAACAGGCTCCAGGCTCGGAGCCATCAGCCCAGAGCCTGACGCGGGGCTCGAACTCACGGACCGCGAGATCGTGACCTGGCTGAAGTCGGACGCTTAACCGACTGCGCCACCCAGGCGCCCCGATATTGAACATTTTTAAAAAATGTTTATTTGCCACCCCTAACTCTTTGGTGAGGGGTCTGTTAAGGTGTCTTTTGTCCATTTTAAAATCAGGTTGTTTGTTTTCTTGTCTTTGGGTTTTAAGAATTCTTTGTATAATTTGGATGACAGTGCTTAGCTGTCTCTTTTGCAAATATTTTCTCCCGGTCTATGACTTGCCTTTCCATTCTCGTAACTGTGTCTTTCACAGAGCAGAATTTTTTAATTTTAATGAAGTCCAGTTTACCAACTATTTCTTGTATGGATTGTGCCTTGGTGTTGTATCTAAAAGTCATTGACATACCCAAGGTCATCTGGGTTTTCATCTATGTTGTCTTCAGTGTGTTTTATAGTTTTGTGTTTCACATTTAAGTCTGTGATAAACTTTGAGTTAATTTTTGCAAAGAGTGTGGGGTCTTTGTTTAGATTTACTATTTTTGTACATGGATGTCCTGCTGTTCCTGCATCATTTATTAAAGTGACTATCTTTGCTCTATTGCATTGCATATGCTCCTTTGTCAAAGATCAGTTGATTAATATTCATGTACTTCCCTCTCTCTGAGTTTTACTTTGTTTCTCGACATTCTAATATATGAACACAAGTAGCAAGCTCACTTCTACTGCCTCAGTTTGTGTTATCTGGTACCTGGCCTACTGCAATAACCTTTTCTTTTCCCTGATGATAGTAGAGTTTCCTTTTAGTTCTTCTATACCAGTGGCTTGCAAACTTTAAAAAAATGCAGCCAAATCTTCTAAAATCAAGCTAACTCTGAGGTGCATCCAAAAAAAAAAAAAAAACCCCATTATACCACACAGATAAAAGGAGAAGCCTCTGATGTCTTTGCAGTCAGAGGATTGGGCCTGGCCTCTCTTGTCTCCCTTGTCCATTTTCCTTACCTGCAACTGAGGTCCACTTGACACTTGGTAGAACTCTGTGAAAAGTAGCACTATTTGGTAGGGCTTCTTAGAGACCTGAAAACTACTTTGGTTTAAGTTCCATTTCTGAAGCCCAAATCTGATCATCCCATTCCTCTGCTTAAAAGTCTTTGTATATCCCAATAATTTCATATCTAAATATCTTAAACTATGTTTAACACCCTCTAAGATCTGCCCTCACCATCTCACTCTAGACTGTACCCAGGTCTTGATGGTTTCATTTCTACCTTTCCATGCCAACTTCCTAACTGCTGAAACTAAACCTTATAACTTCCCTGTCTCAGAAAGTACCAGTGATATTTTGCTACCTGAGCGTTTGCACATGGTGATATCTTTGGAATCCTCTTTCCCCTCTTGCCTATAACGAATTCCCGGTAATACCTCTTTCAAAGCTTAGGTCAAGCGCTCTCCGTAGAGACTCTCTAGAGTAGAGTCTTCGTAGAGACTTCTATGCTGCTGAACAGAGAGAGGGTCTCTTCTCCCTTAGTTAAGTACCTGTTTTCCCTAGTGGTCTGTGAACTCCTCAAGGACTAGGAACATGTCTGCACACCATATCTTCCCTTCTGTTCTATCAACCACAAACATTATGCTGTCTGACGCAAAGAAGGAGTCCATTACATATTTGCTGGATGAAGAAATGAATCAAATATTCTCATATAACAGAAAATACATGAAATAGATAAATAGACTTGCTTGGCTAAAAAGAGTTTGGAGCCAGATCTCCAGGTTCCTTAAAATGGTAAAAAAAAGAAAAAAAAAGAATTTTAAGAAATATCCTTGAGTATCTGTGAGCCTATTCTTCCTGACAAGATTAGACCCTTTAGAATAATACTCCTTAAAGTTAAAATTTTTGTGTAATGTTACTTACCATCAGAAATTTTCCTGTTTACCAAAGTAATGCACTTTTCTATTCCTGAGCATCCACCTAAGGTAGGAGAATGATCTTAGCCCAGCAAAGGATGAGCTTATTGAAAGATGTTGCTGCACATTCGCGTCGAAAAGAAATAGTGCTTCTTTAAGGGAGCTCCAATTCTGAATTTCTTTCCAGTCCTTAAAACTCAAGGAAAATTCTCCCTTAATCTTAGATTTTAGTACCATTTTTGAGTTTTAAATTCTGCTGCAATCTCTTGTCTGGAGTAATAATGTCTACCACTTGAAGGCACACTTAGCGTTATTATTATTTGACTCAAGAGGTTAATCCCTAACTGTAGGTTTGTGGTTGAGGGCTGTCTTAGAAAAGCTGAATTTTGGCAGGAACTTTAACCACAAATATTTAGGGGGTTTCTTTTCAGTTCAATTTTTATGTTACTAAAAGCTGGTGCCGCCTAAAATGCCTTTCATTTCCTCTTTGAGCCTGTAAGTATAAAGAACATGCTGACCAACTATTAATACTACACTTATTCTTTAAACACAATAAACAACTATGGACTACAGGAGCTTAATAAATCTTTGGTGATTGAGGGACTCGCTCTCATGGTAGTGAACAGTTGTTGCCACTTGTGTGATCTGTGAATAAATATCATCTCTTAATATACATCTTCCTCTTCTGGTATTTCTCTTGACTTTAGACACATGTATATTTTCATAGGTCATAGAAAAACACGATGGCAGAAAAGAAAGAAGATAGGATTAGGTCTTGCATTATAGCTCTGGAAAGGATTCTATAAAATGAGTCCAACATGTGAAATTTATAGATGAAAATAGTGATAGTCTAAGACACCACGGGATATGCTCCAGGTCACAGTTAGCTAATTGCAAAAATATTACTGGAAAACCTAGTCCATTCACCAGGCTCCCAGGTTCTCTTTTTATTGTTCCAACCTTTTGAATATTTTTAAGTTGGGTCAAGTCATGACCCACTGGCATTCTTATTTCAGCATTGGATATAGCAAAGTTATCCAGGATCTAGCTTAGCCTCTTCAGGGTGGCTGCCTTAAGTTATGTAGGCAATCCTTGCATGAAGTGTTAGATGACCTGAATCACTTTCAGTGTCAGTGTCTTTGACATAATCTTAATTTGGGCCAGCTCACAGCCTATGGGACCTCTGTGTAGGGCATTTATCTCAGACCCTCTTTGGTTTTTTGTTTTTTTTTTTTTTTTTTTTTTTTTTTTTTACAACTTTAGTGAGCTATCATAGAAATATAAATATTTAAAGTGTGCATTTTTGATAAATCTTAACACACGTATACACCTACAAAACCGCCACCATAATCAAGATAATGAGCATATCCATCACAACCAAAAGCTTCTGCATGCCTCTTTGTAATCTCTCCTTCCCCTTAACCTCTCTCCCACCCCTTTCCCAGGCAACCACTATTCTTACCTTTTGTTCCATTGATTAGTTTTATTTTATAGAACTTTAAATAAATAGAATCATACAATAGGTACTCATTTTTATGTGGCTTATTTTACTTAGCACAATTATTTTGAAGTTCGCCCATGTTGTATTGAGTGTTGATGGTTTATTCCCTTTTATTTGTAAGTACTATTCCATTGGCAAATACAATGAATTGAGTTTTAAATTCCGCTGCAATCTCTTGTCTGGAGTAATAATGTCTACCACTTGAAGGCACACTTAGCGTTATTATTATTTGACTCAAGAGGTTAATCCCTATACTTTATTTATTCATCTGTTGATGGTCATTGGGTTATTTCCAGTTTTGGACTATTACTAATAAAGCCACTGTGAACACTCATGTATAAATGTTTTTATAGACATAAGCTTTCATTACTTTTGGGTAGATACCTAGGAGTGAAATGAATGGATCACAGGGTAGGTGTAAGTTTACCTTTTTATGATCTTGCCAAACTATTTTTTTCATAGTTCTTATCTCCTATTCCCACCAGTGGCGCATGGGTATTCCAGTTGTTCCGCATCCTTGTCTACACTTGCTATGCTCAGCCTTTTACATTTTAACCATTCTAATAGGTGTGTATCACATTGAGGGCTTAATTTGCATTTACCTAATGACTAATGATGTTGAACACGCTTAAGTTTATTTGCCACCAGTTGAACAGATGAAGTTATCTTTTCAGAACTTTTTGTCCTTTAAAACATTGTATTATTCATTTTCTCACTATTGTGCTTTGAGGGTGGTTTTTGTATTTTGGATACAAGTCCTTTATCAGATACATGACTCCAAAATAGTTTCTTTTAGTGTAGCTTGTGTTTTAATTTTTTTAACAGTGTCTTTTGAAGAACAACGGCTTTTATTCTGAAGAAGCTCAGTTTGTAATTTTTAAAAAAATTGATTTAGTTAAAGGGGTCTAAGTAATCTTTGCCTAACTAGGGTCACAAAGATTTTTTTCTTACATATTTTGAAAAGTTTTACAGTTTTAGGTTTTACATTGACATCCATAATCTATTTGGAGTGGATTTTTTATACTTTTGTGTGTTTTTTTTTCATATGGTTATCCAGTGGTTGAACATTATTTATTTTAAAGATTATTATTTTACCACTGATTTGCTTTTGAAGCTTTGTTGATTATCAATTCTTCATATATGCGTGGGTCTATTTCTGGACTTTCTATTTTGTTTCCCTGATGTATTTGTCTATCTTTATGCCAATACCACACTCTCTTGATTGTTGTAGCTTTATAATAAGCCTTGGGACCAGGTAATGTTAGCACTCTAATTTTGTCCTTCTTTTTGAAAGAGGTTTTTGGATTTTGTTTGTTTGTTTTGGCTATACTAGGTCCTATACATTTCCATACGAATGTTAGAATTGGTTTGATAATTTTTACATAAAAATCTGCTGGGGCTTTATTGGAATTATGTTTAATCTTGAGTTTTGGTTTGAGGAAAAGTAACACCATAACAATATTGAGCTTTTCAGCCATAAATGTGGCATATCTTTCCATTTATTTACTTTAAAAAACGTCTCAGAAATGTTTTATAATGCCCAACATGCAGGTCTTCGGTATCTTTTGTCATATTTCCCCCTATTTTATATTTTGATGCTGTTGTAATTTAAAAAATCAGCTTCTGATTATTTAAAGTTTTAAAATTTCAGTTAACATACAGTGTAGTTTTATTTTCAGATGTACAATATAGTGATTCAGCACTTCCACACAATACCCGGCTACTCATCACAACAGGTGCCCTCCTTCATCCCTATCACTGATTTAACCTTCGTCCCCACCCACCTCCCCTTTGGTAACCATCAGATTGTTCTCTATAGTTAAGAGACTGTTTCTGGGTTTGCCAATCTCTTTTTTTCCCCTTTGCTCACTTGTTTTCTTTATTAAATTCTACATATGAGTGAAATCATATCGTACTTGTCTTTCTCTGACTGACTTGTTTACTGCTAGTACATAGAAGCATCTTTAACTTTTGTTTGTTGGTTTTGTATACTGTGATTTGTTAAATTCATTTATTCTAGAAGCATTTTTTGTAGATTTTATTGGGTTTTCTACATAAGCAATGTCTGTGAACAAAATTGTACTTCTTTCTCAAACTGGATGTATTTCATTTATTATTATTATTATTATTATTATTAGCCTTATTGCACTGGGTAGAACCTCCAATACAACGTTAAACAGAGGTAGTAAGACTGAACTTGCTTGCCTAATTCCTGATCTTAGGGGAAAACATTTATCTTCCACTCTTAGGTATGTTTGGTTAACAATTTTTTCTGTAACTATTGAGATGATAATATTATTTTCTTTTAACTTTGTGATCATGGTGAATTATATAGATTTTCAATGTTAAACTTTGTGTTCCTTGGATAACCCCTTCCTTTGTCATGATGTGTTACTCTTTTTATGTAATTCTGGATTCTATCTGCTAAAATTTGTTAGGAGTTTTTCCTTTGTGAGGCACATGGGTGGCTCTCTTGGTTAAGCATCTGAATCTTCATTTTGGCTCAGGTCATGATCCCATGGTGGTGGGATGGAGCCCTGTGTTGGGGTCCATGCTGAGTGTGGAGCCTGCTTAAGATTCTCTCTCCCCCTCTTCCTCTGCCCCCTCCCTGCTTGCACACGGGATCTCTCTCTATAAAAAAAAAAAAGGCGTCTTGCCTTCTAAGTTGGTGAGGAAGATTGATCTCTAGTTTTCTTGTAATGCCTTGTCTGATTTTGGCCTACAGGTAATATTGTCTTTATCAAATAAGTTGAAAAGTGTTTCCTCCACTACAGTTTTTGGGAAGATTTTATGTAGTATATATATGTTTGTAGCATATTACCATTATTACTATATTTATAGGTATATATGTTATAAATATACATAAATCCATAAATATGTATGTTTTATTATTATATATATTTTATGCAACCATATTACAGTTATTTCTTCCTTAAATGCTTTGTAGGATTCACCATTGAATCTATCTGGGAATGAAAATTTTCTGTGTGAAAAAATTTTAATTTGTTGTAATAGCCATAGATTTATTCTGGTTGTCTATATCTTTTGGAGTGACCTTTGATGGTTTGTCTTTCAAAAAATTTTTCCCCATTTTGTCTAAGTTGTTTAATGTATTGGAATAGAATTGTCTATAGTACTGTTTCATCATCCTGTCCTTTAAATATCTACAAATTCTATTCACTTTCACAGGTACTTTACCACACGCCCCATAAGTAATGAATTTTTTCTAGTTTGGCTTGAGAAGAGGCAGCATGGTCAACCCTGTGGGATTGCCTGATGGTCTTTCCTCTAATTCTTTCTGGGTATTTATTCCTCGCCTTGGTAGTTTCCTTGAATGCATATTTTTATAACTACCTAGGACACATATCCAATGTTCTCTCCCTGTGCTGCACTTTTCTTTCCAGAACAATGTCTTTGAACACCAGCTGCTTTGGTTGCCTGGAACTCTGTGTTGGATCTTCTCAGCTCAGGTGGTCCCTTGGGTTCTGCCTGGCTCCCCTTCCTTTCATGTGGCCTGGAAACTCTTCGATGCAGTAAGTTGGGGTAGATGCAGGGCTCAGTCCCTTTTCCTGTCTCTCAGCAACCACCATTATTTGTTGTCTCATGTTCAGTCCCTTGAAGATCATTATTTTATATATTTTCTCTGGTTTTTGGTTAACTTGGGCAGGTAAATCTAAATCTCTGTTACTGCATTTTGACTGAATGGAAGTCCCTTTTTCAGTTTTAAGTTACTGGAAGGAAGTTTTTGATTGATCTGAACTCCAGAATTTATTGAATGAAGGTGGGAAGACTTCTAACAATTCAGATAAATTCAAAATTACTTTGAGGTATAGATGAGATATCACAGTAACAGGTGAGGAAACTATAACCGATGATCTACAGGACAGCAAGAGAGCACATAGAAAGGTGTGAACAAGGGGATCCAAGGACACTTTTTCATAAGAAGTGCCATAAATCTGGGACCTGCTTGGTATTAACTAAGTTAAAGTAGAAGAGGGAGAGTGTTCTGCACACAGAGAGTGGCTTTCATTCATTTATTCATACCCTGAGAATACATTTGAAAGCCATTTTTAGGCATCTCTATGTGTCAGGCTGCATTGTAATGAACAAGATAGGCATAGATCCTACCCACATGGAACTTACACTGAAGGAAGGAGACAGAGTAAAAATAAGGAAGAAAGATCTACAAAATAATTATGCATTGTTATAATGATTAGGAGGTAATCTATCGACAGGATAACTGGGATCATGTACAATCTTCTAAGGATGGGTAATAAGGACATGCTTCTTTGAGAAGATGACACTTTAAGATAAATCTTAAAGACTGAAAAGGGCCTCGCCCTGCAACTTTAGGAGGAAAAGAGTGTATCAGGCTGATGGAATCACGTATTGGTGAATGCAAGTTTCGTACAGTAAAGAGAAAGGTGTGCAGAACGCCTAGAGTAGAGAGTGTACAATGGGTAGTGGCTCAATGAATAGTTGAATAGGGGGCATCAGAACTATACTGTAGAGGGCCTTATAAGGAAATCTGAAAATCCAGGCTGCTTTAGGATCTGAGAAGTTGCCATGGACATGTAGAGATCCTGTGAAGGGGCGCCTGGGTGGCGCAGTCGGTTAAGCGTCCGACTTCAGCCAGGTCACGATCTCGCGGTCCGTGAGTTCAAGCCCCGCGTCGGGCTCTGGGCTGATGGCTCGGAGCCTGGAGCCTGTTTCCAATTCTGTGTCTCCCTCTCTCTCTGCCCCTCCCCCGTTCATGCTCTGTCTCTCTCTGTCCCAAAAATAAATAAAAAAAAAAAAAAAAAAAAAAAAAAAAAAAAGAGATCCTGTGAAAAGGAGAAGGTAATATAAAGGTGAGTTAAAGCTGACGACGTCAGCTGGCCATCCTTAAGAGAGAAATGTCCTTTGAGGGATTCGATGAACTTTTTGAGGAAATTGTTCTAAATTCTTTGTAGGAGGGAAATGTACCTCTTAGAGTGTAAGCTCTCTGAATGTGTCTGTGTTGCTTATAGCCTTATCCCTAGTGCTTAGCATAGTGTCTGGCAAACTGGAGATATATGAACAAATACTTGCTGATAGATGGGGGCCAAAAGAGATGAAATTTCAAAAGATCTTTCACCAACTTAGCAAGGGCTTCTAAGAATGACAGCAGAGAGGTAACAGGGTAGTGTTTGATGAAGGATAGTTCCAACAGGGACAAAAACATGAACTTGAGCCATGAGAAGGGAGATAGACTTGGAAGAAGTGTTGGAATTATTATGATTTTTTAAAGATTTTACTTTTAAGTGATCTCTACATCCAACGTTGGCCTTGAACTTACAAACTTGAGATCAAGAGTCTCATGCTCTACTGACTGAGCCAGCCAGGTACCCCCAAAGTATTGCCATTTAAATAACTCTCCCACCAATGGCAACAAAGGTAAAATTGTTGCCTGCGAAGAAAACACAGTGCCAGGAAATGTGGGAATTGGCAGTCACTTGAAGAGGGTTGAGATCTTAGCACGCACTTTGTGGAGTTCTGAGTCTTGCCCAGACAATTACAACAGGGTCCTGTCTGATTTCCTGCTTCCACCCTTGTTCCCCACCAACAAACTTTCCTTATAGCAACAAAGTAATCTTAATATATCCATTGGACACATTCCTCTCATGCTTTAAAGTTCTTCCAAAGCTTCCCTCTGTCCTCAGAATAAAATCCAAGCTCCCTTTTGGTCTGTAAGGCTCTGCAAGAGGAGCCCCATTTCTCCAACATTCCCCACTGCTTCCTACTTTCCAGGTGTGCTCGGCTTTGCCTTCCTTGCCTCAAGGACCTTACTCCTGGGGTTTCCTTGTCCTGGATTACCTTCACTCTTAATCTGCTAGCGCCTTCTTATGTTTTAGGTCATAGCTAAAATGGCCATAGGGAAGTCTTCCTTAGCGACCCTAATAAATTTGTTTTTAATTTTTTAATTTTAGCCCGTTGTTATTTTGTAATACTACTTATCACAGTTTGCTATTATCTTTTTGTCTTTATCTTTGTCTGCCTTCCCATAAAAATGTAAGCATCATGTATGCAGGACCCATGTCTTTATTCATCAATATTGATCCCTAGGACCTCGCACAGGACTTGGCACATCATAAATTGTGGTTGAATGAATGAAGAAATAAGGAAGGAAAGGAAGAAAGAGAGAGGGAGAGGGAGAAAGAGAGAGAGGAAGGAAGGAAGGAAGGAAGGGAGGAAGGAAGG
The DNA here is from genome assembly GCF_028018385.1 of Neofelis nebulosa. Classification (NCBI taxonomy): domain Eukaryota; kingdom Metazoa; phylum Chordata; class Mammalia; order Carnivora; family Felidae; genus Neofelis; species Neofelis nebulosa. The sequence goes on from NC_080784.1 coordinate 22,436,333, forward strand.
AAGGAAGGAAGGAAGGGTGGAAGGAGAGATGGAAGAAAGGAAAAAAGAAAGAAAGAAAAAGAAATTCTTCTGTTTTCCCTGATATGACCTAAGGGAGGTGATCACAAATTATATGTTTTCTTCATTATGGAAAATTTGGAAAACAAAAAAAATGAGAAGAAAAAGTATGGTTATAGTCCTACCTAAAGATAACCATTAATATTTCTGCCTAGATCCTTATAGTCTTTTTCTTTTGCATTTTAAAATACGATTACCATCATATACCATATATACAATTTTAGTTACTGATTTTTAAAATTAGCTAATTTTTATGGTATAATCATAGTGTAGAAAAAATTAACTATATAAAGGATTAATAAAATGGCACAGTGTCTTGACATATGGAAAGTTACTGTTATTAATATTTGGATGGATTCTAGTATTTCTGAACCTTATTTTCATTCTCTCTCCCTTAAGAATCCTTCTTAGACATTTTCCAGTTGCCTTCCCCATCATTCCATAAAATTTTAATACCACAGATATACTGTATATCTATTTATCTGTTTATGTTTACCTGTGCTTTGTACATATAAACTCCAAGGTTTTTTTTTTCCCCTCTGTAATAACCAATTGTGTACTTTTGGGAGTGGTATTGCCTCAGTTGGGAATCACAGTCTATTGTATTTTTTTAAAAATTTTTTACGTGACCTTTTAAAAAATGCTTATTTATTTTTGAGAGCGAGCGAGCAAGCATGCATGGGATCTCGCGTGTGTACACACATACACACACACACACACACACATGTGGGGGAAGGGTAGAGAGCGAGGGAGACGCAGAATCCAAAGTCAGGCTCCAGGCTCTGACCTGTCAGCACAGAGCCCCATGCGGGGCTTGAACCACAAACTGTGAGATCATGACCTGAGCCCAAGTTGGACACTTAACCAACTGAGCCACCCAGGCACCTGCATGGTATATTGTATTAAGCACTTTTTTCCCCCTCCTATGAACCTGTATTTTATGTTGTTGACCAATAAGTGCATATATAGATTTTATAGCACTCTTAGTGCAGAGCCATCCATAAATCCGAAGGAGAATATGATATGAAGAAGAACGTTGTCACAGATGATAATAAGCCACTGTATAGTTTATTAGTCTTCTTTTAAATTAATAAAAACTGGCTCACTATGGATATGCATTTTCCAAAATTAAGCAAAATGTTTAATAGTGCTGAAACACGCATAACATAAAATTTCCCATTTTAACCTTTTTTAAGTGCATAGTTCAGTAGGGTTAAGTATACTCACGTTACTGAGCATATAATCTCCAGAGCTTTTTCACCTTGCAAAACTGAGATTGCATTCTTATTAAACAATAACTTCCCATTCCCCACCCTCCCCAGGCCCTGGCAACTTCCATTGTGTTTCTGTGAGGTTGATTATTCTTGATAGCCCCATGTTTGTCTTTTTGGGGGCTGGCCGTTTTCATTCAGCATAGCTGCTCACTTCCATCCATATTGTAGCATGTGTTCGTGTTTTTTGTTTGTTTGTACTTAAGGCTGAATACCATTCCATTGTATGTATAGATCACATTTGGTTTCTCCATCCATCAGTGGACATTTGTGTTGCTGTACCCTTTGGCTATGGTGAATGATGGTGCTGTGAACATGGATATACAGATGTCTCTTTGAGATCTTGCTTTCAAATTTTTGGATATATAAGGATATGAATTGTAAAGATGCAATAACCACACACATTTCCCAAGACAAGAGTAATAGGAGAAAAATAATTACCAGTTAAGTCAAACATTTAAAGTCAAATTTCTTTCCTACTCTGTGGAATTCTCCTGATAGAACATAATCTATCTCGGAGTTTGAGGTTCAAGCCGGTTAAGAACACATGTTACAGTCTTTATGACATTTCTTCCAATTTTGTAGTTACCATTTGGTATTTGCCTGTGCTTAGTTGGAATGTATGTTCCAATAACGTAAATTTTTTTTAACATTTATTCATTTTTGAGAGACAGAGAGAGATGGAGTGTGAGTGGGGGAGGGGCAGAGAGAGAGGGAGACACAGAATCTGAAGCAGGCTCCAGGCTCTGAGCTGTCAGCATAGAGCCCGACACGGGGCTCAAAATCACCAACTGTGATGTAACGACCTGAGCTTTAGTTGGACACTTAACCGACTCAGCACCCCCAGGTGCCCCTCAAAATAACTTTAAAGGTATAAAAGGACTAATATGTTTTCTGAGCTTCTGTGGAATAAGCACAGCTTTCTATTTCCTTCACACATGTAGATTATGTTACAGGATAGAAAATTCTTTATTTTATTTTATTTTATTTTAATTTACATTCAAATTAGTTAGCATATAGTACAACAATGATTTCAGGAGTAGATTCCTTAGTGCCTCTTACCTATTTAGTCCATCCCCCCTCTCACAACCCCTCCAGTAACCCTCTGTTTGTTCTCCATATTTATGAGTCTCTTATGTTTTGTCCCCCTCCCTGTTTTTATATTATTTTTGTTTCCCTTCTCTTATGATCATCTGTTTTGTCTCATAAAGTCCTCATATGAGTGAAGTCACGTGATATTTTTCTTTCTCTGACTAATTTCGCTTAGCATAATACCTTCCTGTTCCATGCACGTAGTTGCAAATGGCAAGATTTCATTCTTTTTAATTGCCAAGTAATACTCCATTGTATATATATACCACTTCTTCTTTATCCATTCATCTGTCAATGGACATTTGGGCTCTTTCCATACTTTGGCTATTGTTGATAGTGCTGCTATAAACATTGGGGTGCATGTGTCCCTTTGAAACAGCACACCTGTATCCCTTGGATAAATACCTAGTCGTGCAATTGCTGGGTCATAGGCTAGTTCTATTTTTAATTTTTTGAGGAACCCCCATGCTGTTTTCCAGAGTGGCTGCACCAGCTTGCATTCCCACCAGCAATGCAAAAGAGATTCTCTTTTTCCACATCCTCACCAACATCTGTTGTTGCCTGAGTTGTTAATGTTAGCCATTCTGACAGGTTTGAGGTTGTATCTCATTGTGGTTTTGATTTGCATTTCCCTGATGATGAGTGATATGGAGCATTTTTTCATGTATCGGTTGGCCATCTGGATGTCTTCCTTGGAGAAGTGTCTATTCATGTCTTTTGCCCATTTTTTCCATGGATTATTTGTTTTTTGGGTGTTGAGTTTGACAAATTCTTTATAGATTTTGGATACTAACCCTTTATCTGATATGTTGTTTGCAAATATCTTCTCCCATTCCGTCGATTGCCTTTTAGTTTCACTGAGTGTTTGCTTCACTGTGCAGAAGCTTTTTGTTTTGATGAGGTCCCATATTTCATTTTTGCTTTTGTTTCCCTTGCCTCTGGAGACGTGTTGAGTAAGAAGCTGCTGTGGGCAAGATCAAAGAGGTTTTTGTCTTGTTTTTCCTCGAGGATTTTGATGGCTTCCTGTCTTACATTTAGGTCTTTCATCTATTTTGAGTTTATTTTTGTGTATGGTGTAAGAAAGTGGTCCGGGTCGATTCTTCTGCATATTGCTGTCCAGTTTTCCTGGCACCACTTGCTGAAGAGACTGTCTTTACCCTATTGGATATTCTTTCCTGCTTTGTCAAAGATTAGTTGGCCATACGTTTGTGGGTCCATTTCTGGGTTCTCTGTTATGTTCCATTGATCTGAGTATCTGTTTTTGTGCCAGTACCATACTGTCTTCATGATTGTAGCTTTGTAGTATAGCTTGAAGTCCAGAACTGTGATGCCTCCTGCTTTGGTTTTCTTTTTCAAGATTGCCTTGGCTATTCGGGGTCTTTTCTGGTTCCATACAAATTTTAGGATTATTTGTTCTAGCTCTGTGAAAAATGCTGGTGTTATTTTGATAGGGATTGCATTGAATATGTAGATTGCTTTGGGTAGTATTGACATTTTAACAATATTTGTTCTTCCTATCCAGAAGCATGGAATCTTTTTCCACTTTTTTGTGTGTCTTCTTCAGTTTCTTTCATAAGCTTTCTATCGTTTTAAGTGTATAGATTTTTCACCTATTTGGTTGGATTTATTCCTAGGTATTTTATGGTTTTTGGTGCAATTGTAAATGGGATTGATTCCTTAATTTCTCTTTCTGTTGCTTCATTGTTGGTAAATAGGAATGCAACTGATTTCTGTGCATTGATTTCATATCCTGCCACTTTGCTGAATTCATGAATCAGTTCTAGCAGTTTTTTGGTGGCATCTTTAGGGTTTTCCATATAGAGTATTTTGTCATCTGCGAAGAGTGAAAGTTTGACCTCCTCCTGGCCGATTTGGATGCCTTTTATTTCTTTGTGTTGTCTGATTGCAAAGGCTAAGACTTCCAAAACCCTGTTGAATAACAGTGGTGAGAGTGGACGTCCCTATCTTGTTCCTGACTTTAGGGGGAAAGCTCTCAGTTTTTCCCCATTGAGGATGATATTAGCGTTGGGTCGTTCATATATGGCTTTTATGATCTCGAGGTATGATCCTCTATCCCTACTTTCTTAAGGGTTTTTATCAAGAAAGGATGCTGTATTTTGTCAAATGTTTTCTCTGCATCTATTGAGAGGATCGTATGGTTCTTGTCCTTTCTTTTATTGATGTGATGAATCACGTTAATTGTTTTGTGAATATTGAACCAGCCCTGAATCCCAGGTATAAATCCAACTTGGTCGTGGTGAATAATTTTTTTTTATGTATTATTGGATCCGGTTGGCTAGTATCTTGTTGAGGATGTTTGTATTCATGTTCATCAGGGAAATTTGTCTATAGTTCTCCTTTTTAGTGGGGTCTCTGTCTGGTTTTGGAATCAAGGTAATGCTGGCCTCATAGAAACAGTTTGGAAGTTTTTCTTCCATTTCTATTTTTTGGAACAGCTTCAAGAGAATAGGTGTTAACTCCGCCTTAAATGTTTGGTAGAATTCCCCTGGAAAGCCAACTGGCCCTGGAGATAGTTTGGGAAATTTTTGATTACTAATTCGATTTCTTTACTGGTTATGGGTCTGTTCAAATTTTCTATTTCTTCCTGTTTCAGTTTTGATAGTGTATATGTTTCTAGGAATTTGTCCATTTCTTCCAGATTGACCATTTTATTCGCATATAATTGCTCATAATATTCTCTTATTGTTGTTTTTATTTCTGCTGTGTTGGTTGTGATCTCTCTTTCATTCTTGATTTGATTTATTTGGGTCCTTTTTCCTTTCGATCAAACTGGCTAGTGGTTTGTCGAATTTGTTAATTCTTTGAAAGAACCAGCTTCTAGTTTCATTGATCTTTTCTACTGTTTTTTGGGTTTTCCTAGCATTAACTTCTGCTCTAATCTTTATTATTTCCTGTCTTCTGCTGGTTTGGTGTTTTATTTGCTGCTCTTTTTCCAGCTCTTTAAGGTGTAAGGTTAGGTTGTGTATCTGAGATCTTTCTTCCCTCTTTAGGAAGGCCTGGATTGCTATATACTTTACTCTTATGACTGCCTTTGCTGAGTCCCAGAGGTTTTGGGTTGTGTTGTTATCATTTTCATTGGCTTCTATATACGTTTAAATTTCCTCTTTAACTTCTTGATTGGCCCATTCATTTGTTAGTAGGATGTTCTTTAGTCTCCAAGTATTTTTTACCTTTCCAAATTTATTCTTGTGGTTGATTTCAAGTTTCATAGCATTGTGGTCTGAAAATATTCACAATATGATTTCAATCTTTTTGTATTTGCTGAAGGCTGATTTGTGGCCCAGTATGTGGTCTATTCTGGAGAAAGTTCCATGTGCACTGGAGAAGAATGTATCTTCCACTGCTTTAGGATGAAATGTTCTGAATATATCTGTTAAGTCCATATGGTCCAGTGTGTCATTCAAAGCCATTGTTTCCTTGTTGATTTTTTGATTAGATGATCTGTTCATTGCTGTGAGTGGGGTATTGAAGTCTCCTACTATTATGGTATTACTATTGATGAGTTTCTTTATCTTTGTGATTCATTGATTTATATATTTGGGTGCTACCACATTTGGCACATAAATGTTTACAATTGTTAGGTCTTCTTGGTAGATATACCCCTTGATTATGATATAATGCCCTTCTTCATCTCTTGATACAGTCTTTATTTTAAAGTCTGGATTGTCTGATATAGGTATGGCTACTCTGGCTTTCTTTTGTTGACCACTAGCATGATAGATGGTTCTCCATCCCCTTGTTTTCAATCTGAAGGTGTCTTTAGGTCTAAAGTGGGTCACTTGTAAACAGCATATAGATGGATTTTGTTTTCTTATCCATTCTGTTACCCTATGCCTTTTGATTGGAGCATTGAGTCTGTTGATGTTTAGAGTGAGTACTGAAAGATAGGAATTTATTGCCATTATGTTGCTTGTAGAGTTGGAGTTTCTGGTGGTATTCTCTGGTCCTTTCTTTTTTTTTCTTTTTCAAAATATGAAATTTATTGTCAAATTGGTTTCCATACAACACCCAGTGCTTATCCCAAAAGGTGCCCTCCTCAATACCCATCACCCACCCTCCCCTCCCTCCCACCCCCATCAACCCTCAGTTTGTTCTCAGTTTTTAAGAGTCTCTTATGATTTGGCTCCCTCCCACTCTAACCTCCTTTTTTTTCCTTCCCCTCCCCCATGGGTTTCTGTTAAGTTTCTGAGGATCCACCTAAGAGTGAAAACATATGGTATCTGTCTTTCTCTGTATGGCTTATTTCACTTAGCATCACACTCTCCAGTTCCACCCACATTGCTACAAAAGGCCATATTTCATTCTTTCTCATTGCCATGTAGTACTCCATTGTGTATATAAAGCACAATTTCTTTATCCATTCATCAGTTGATGGACATTTAGGCTCTTTCCATAATTTGGCTATTGTTGAGAGTGCTGCTATAAACATTGGGGTACAAGTGCCCCTATGCATCAGTACTCCTGTATCCCTTGGGTAAATTCCTAGAAGTGCTATTGCTGGGTCATAGGGTAGGTCTATTTTTAATTTTCTGAGGAACCTCCACACAGTGTTTTCCAGAGTGGCTGCACCAATTTGTATTCCCACCAACAGTGCAGGAGGGTTCCCATTTCTCCATATCCTCTCCAGCATCTATAGTCTCATGATTTGTTCATTTTGGCCACTCTGACTGGCGTGAGGTGATATCTGAGTGTGGTTTTGATTTGTATTTCTTCTCTGGTCCTTTCTAATCTTTGTTGCTTTTGGTCTTTATCTATCTATCTATCTATCTATCTATCTATCTATCTATATTTTCTCCACTCAGAGAGTCCCCCTTAAATTTCTTGCAGGGATGGTTTAGTGGTCACAAACTCCTTTAATTTTTGTTTGTCTGGGAAACTTTTTATCTCTCCTTTTATTTTGAATGACAGCCTTGCTGGATAAAAAATTCTTGGCTGCATATTTTTCTGATTCAGCACACTGAATATATCCTGCCACTCCTTTCTGGCCTGTCAAGTTTCTGTGGATAGGTCTGCTGCAAACCTTATCTGTCTTCCCTTGTAGGTTAAGGACTTTTTTTCCTTTGCTGCTTTCATGATTGTCTCCTTGCCTGAGTATTTTGTGAATTTGACTATAATATGCCTTGTTGATGGTCAGTTTTTGTTGAATCTAATGGGAGTCCTCTGTGCTTCCTGGATTTTGGTGTCTGAGTCTTTCCCCAGGTTAGGAAAGTTTTCCGCTATCATTTGCTCACTGAACCCTTCTACCCATATTTCTCTCTCTTCCTCTTCTGGGACCCCTATGATTCTGATGTTGTTCCTTTTTAATGAGTCACTGGTTTCTCTAATTCTTAAATCATACTCTTTGCCTTCATCTCCCTCTTTTTTTCTGCTTCATTATTCTCCATAAGTTTGTCCTCCATATCGCTGATTCTCTGTTCTGCCTCATCCATCCTTACTGCTATGGCATCCATTCAGGATTGCAGCTCAGTTATAGCATTTTTTATTTCATTCTGACTAGCTTTTACCTCTTTTATCTCTGCAGAAAGGGATTCTAATCTATATTCGACTCCAGCTAGTATTATTATTATCGTGATTGTATTCTGGTTCAGACATCTTGCTTGTATCTGTGTTTGTTAAGTCTCTGGCTGTTGTTTCTTCTTGCTCTTTTTTGGGGGATGAATTCCTTCGTTTTGTCATTTTGAAGGGAGAAAAGGAATTAATGAGGTAGAAAAAATTAAAATTAAAAAAATAAAATTAAAAACATATTAAAATTAAAAAATTAAAAACAAACACACACACACAAAATCAAATAAATGATGCTAGATCCTAGGTATGTTTTCATCTGGGTGTTGAAAGTGGCTTGATAGATTATAGAAAATAAGGGGAAAAAAAGAAAAAAAAAGGAAATCATTTGAAAATTTGAAAAAATGAATGCACTGAAGTAGACTAAAATGAAATGATGGAAGTAAAATAGAATTTGAAAAAATTTACACAAAAGTAAAAAAAATATAGTAGAAAAAATAAAAGAAAAATATTTTTAGTAGAAGTTGACAATAAAAATGAATATTTTCTCTTTCTGTTTCAAGAAAAAGAAAAGAAATGAAAAAGGGAAAATAATGAAAGAAAGAAAGAAAGAAAGAAAGAAAGCAAGAAAGATAGATTTTGAATAGTTGGACCGGCTAACAGATTGAAATCCGACTGAAATTACTTCATTTTCCACTAGAAGTAAAACTGTGAAGCACTTTATAGTCCATAAACTAAGCAGGCGGTGAGACTTGTATTCTTGAAGAGCAAGGTTGGCCCAGTTGGGCGGGGCTTAGTGTTAACGGCTCGGTTCTCCATTAGATGGCGCTGCGATCCTACTGGGGTGGATTGTTGTGGCGTTTGTAGATGTGTATGCGTGTGCGCGGGAGTGGTGAAAATGGTGTTATCCAGCTACCTGTCTCTAGTATTGGAACTCTGTTCTCCCTGATCAGCAATCGCACACCCGTCCTTCATCTTTAGCTTCTGTCCACTCACCGCTTCCACACTGTCTGTAACCAAGCCCCAGGTAAAACCTCCCTCCCAAGTTTTGTCTCAGATGCGGCTGCCTGCACTGGCCCCCCTCTTCTGAGGGACTGCGGCTTTGACCCACTCTACCCCTCTGCAGACTGTCTCACCAAGCAATGGCTGGGTGCCAGCTGCACCCAGGAACATTTGTGGGACTGTGCTGCTGCTGGTGCCCCAAAACTGCAACCAGGTGCCAGCCCGTCCCAGAAAGAGTTTACGAGACAGTGTAGCAGCAGTGCCATAGGGATTATGGAAAATCACAACACACACTTCACCCCCAATGACCTTGTTCCAGCACCAGCGAATGTGGCCATTTTCTGGGGGCTGCTGGGACCAGGTGGCCTCAAGAGTCTCTACCAAATGTCCTTTCAGCAGTGGAACCGCTCTTTCCTGTGTGGCCTGAGAACCTTCCAGACCCCACTGTGCTCCTGGGGATTAGCTCTTCCCACCAGAGCACTGCCAGGTATTGAGCTACAGAGTTGCAGACTCTGTGCTCCCCCTGTTCACAGTCTTAATGGAATTTAAACCCTCTCCTTTCTCCCTTTTTAGTTAAGTCCCTGTGGCTGTTTCCAATGTTCCACTTTCTCTCCAGTTGCTTTTGGAGAGAGGTGCTTTTCCCATATTCCCTCCCACCTTGCCCCGTCTCCATCCTCTCTCTGCACGCAAAAGTGGCTCCCTGCCCTCCGCGACTTCTGTCTCCCCAAGTTCACCTCTCCATGCCACATACCTGCTGAATTCTGTGGTTCAAGTTGTGCAGATTGTTGTGTTAATCCTCAGATCAATTTTCTAGGTGTGCAGGGTGGTTTAGTGTTGGTCTGGCTGTATTTCATGGGCACGAGACACAAAAAACCTCCATGCTGTTCTGCCATCTTGGCTGCTCTTCCCAGGATAGAAAATTCTTGAATAATAATCTTCTCTCCTGCAGTGACTATAGACCTTGTACATTGTTTTTAAGATATTTAAGGTAGAAAAATAGAAATTTGTGGCTGACCTGGTTTTTATTTTTGTATGTCCAGCTGAATACTTATGGAGTTCTTATTTTATTCTGGTAATTGAAATATTTTTCTAGGGTACACCTGTATGTAGAGCACACTTCTTAAAGGCAGTCACTTTTGACTAACTAGAAACATTACTGTTTTTACTTTTAAGCAGGAAAAATTTCAGTTGTGAGTCTGGTTATTGTTTTCATCTTAATTTGTTTGGTTTTCTCACTTGTATTCTGATTGGGTCTCCATTCCTTATTCTTCACTTCTGTTACTATTTTCCTCATTATTTCCAGTTAGTCAGTTTGCCCCTCTTCCTTTCTTTCTTTCTATTTCTATTCCTCCTTTCCTTCTCCCTTCCTCCCTGCTTCCTCCCTCCCTCCCTCCCTCCTTCCTTCCTTCCTTCTTTCCTTCCTTCCTTCCTTCCTTCCTTCCTTCCTTCCTTCCTTCCTTCCTTTTCTCCCTCCCTCCCTCCCCTCCCTTCCCATTCCCCTTCACTCCCACCTCCCTCCCTCCTTTCTCTTTCTTCCTTCCTTCCTTCCCTCTTTCTTTACATTATTTATTTTTTTTGCATTCTAAGAGTTTTTCAAGATTGTCTTATACTTCATTGATTTGGTTTCTCATGTCACCAAGTTCTTCCATTCACTGCTTCCTCTGTACATGTTAATTCTCCTACTGTATTTTATACTTTCTAAAAATCCTCCCTTATTTCACCTTTGTCTTTTAAAATTTCATCACGATTTATTTTCACCCTGTTCTTATTTGGCTTCAAAACGTTATTTTTTCCAAAATCCTCCTAAGAAAAATCTGTTTTTTCTTTTTTCCATTTTAAGCTATTTTTAGAGACTGTTTCTCTGAATCTTGAGTATGACACTTTTTCTTAGGAATATTTGTCCTCACAGTCTCAATGCTAATGTTTCTGCATCAATTTATTTTAAAACTTTTGCCGATAGATAGGGTAAGTGAATTTCCCTTCAAGTCTCCTTATGCCTTCTTTACAACTACAGCTTTATGATATGTTCCCATGAATGATTCGCAACCTAATCCTCCAGTGTTGACTGGTTTCTATTTTGTTCAGTTTTGTTGGATTGAGAAGGAATCTTCTCTTTCTCACACCTTCAACATTGTGTTTGAAAAACTGCTCTTGTAAGTATGCACTTGACCATGACCAAGCTTTTTCTAGCCTTTTCCTCCTCCTGGAGATTTAATTGTGGATCTATTCCTGTGAGGATGCATGGTGCCTTCCCCACCCAACACCCTTGCTCTGACTTAGCTACCCAGCAGCCTTGTTGATACAGAGATTTGGTATTGTTTGATTCGCTGGGTATTTGGTTGTGGTGGGAGACTATTGGCTCTTTCCCAATTCCTGAGTTTCTGTCTTTCTCATGGTATAATGTGTACAGCTTTTGGTTGGAACTTTTGTCCAGTTTCATCAGTCTGAAATTAGCGGAAATCTTCTAGCTTCTTGTAATAACTTGACTTTCATTTCTTGTTTTCATTGTTGTTCCCAAGTTGTGTTTTCTCTGTTTCTTCAGGGGTGCTTTATTAAGAAGTAGGAAAGGCTGTATGACAGGTTGCTACTCTAAAACTATTTTCAAAAAGAAGCATTTATAATTTATTATTTTATAATCAGAAAACTTTATTTAAATTACTTGTTATTTAATATTATATTTATGTCAAACATAATCTATAAGCATTGTCTATGAAGCATGGACACAGAAAGTATGCGTGAACAGAAAAGTCTCATAAGGTACTTACTATGTTGGTTTAAAAACAGTGTAACCTATGGGGAGCCTGGGTTGCTTAGTTGGTGAAGTGTCCAACTTTGGCTCAGGTCATGATCTCATCATTCATGAGTTCCAGCCCCGCGTCAGGCTCTGTGCTGACAGCTCAGAGTTGGAGCCTGCTTCGGATTCTGTGTCTCCCTCTCTCTCTGCCCCTCCCCTGCTCATGCTCATGCTCTGTCTCTCAAAAATAAAAATAAACATTGAAAAAAAACCAATGTAAACCAATATATGATGAACTGTATAGAATGATAAAATGAATAAAATGAGAAATATATCAGAGCTGGCAGAATTTCAGACACAAATGCTCCAAATAGGAATTAAAATATGTGAGATATTCGTATGCATTTCTTTATGATTAAGAGTTGGAAATAGATTACCGCAAAATGTGAAAAATCACACAGCACATTGTGCCTGATGCATAGGAGTAATCTGTAAATGTTTTCTTGCCCTGGTTTTCCCTCTTCCCATTGTCCTCTCTCCCTTTCTTTATCCCTGCTTTCTATTTCATTTTGGACTGAGATCGAAGACACAGGCATAGAACCGAACAGTGTATAACATATAATGGTGTCTTTATTAATGGGAGACAGCCATGGTATCAGTCCACTTAAATGTTGAGTATCACAGATGAATTGTGCTTAATTTGTGTATATACATACACATGCATATATATGTACACATACACACAAACCTACATATATACACATACCTACATACATACATACAGATATAGAGAAGTACATCTATCATATATATATGTTGGACACAATGTCAGTGATTACAAAAAAGGAGAAGAATATAAATTGTATACCATGCTTCGTTATTAATACAAGAGTGATAGACTAGAGAAGTATCTTGCTGCTCCTTTTCCATGTTTATAATTTTTCTCTGTACCTTAACTTTAAAATAAATTCATTAAATCTAGTTTCGATATTTGAAAAAAATACTTAGAAAGTAGATACTTAAAGCTCTGTAGTTTGCTGCTCTTTATACACCCTGGGTGGCAAACTTTAAACACCTCAGGTGACTTGAAGAATGATCAGTGGACCATTAAGCAGCTATATCATGCCATAAAGCTATATTCCTGGCAGCAGGCGACCCATGTCATCAAGTTCTTCCTTGCCCGTCTTCTAAAATAACAGTCCGACAGCTTTATGTCCCCATGTGTAGACTGGTAATGCGATCCCAGGCAGGGTGCAGGGTGCAGGGATCATGTTCAGCTCAGATATGTTGACCTGTGGTCAAACAATGGATAATATGTCAGTCGCAGGACTCTCTTCCAATACAAAAACTTTGTTCTAAACTGTAACACACTCTGGAATATGTCACTTTTGTATAAGTGCTCAGCTGAAATCAGAATTTTGAGGAAAAGATACGGGTAAATGTATTTTTGAGCACTTTCTGTTTTTCTTTTCTTAATGTGTGTACCCCAATCAACTGCCAGTCAAATTCATGGAATTCACCTCATGCGTATCTTTGTGAATGCTTTATGATCATGAGAGTCCATTGAAAAAGGTGGCAAAAAGCAAAGGAGATGACAACCAATGACAGGGTGGTAGGTGAATGCAGGGGTACACAATTCGTTGCTTTGAAAGACGGGTAGGATACAAAGAGGTCAAATGGAAATGTTAGGTTATGCTGGGCAGAAGAGCTTAGGCTTGGTGTGGAAAGCAAGATTCTTGAGAAGAGTAGAAGCCTGACAAAAAGCAGTATCTTAAGTTAATAGCAGTGGGCCACCGGAGAGTCTAAAGCAGATGTTTAGAGACGAGAGAACATAACAGTATTTTTTTTTAATACTTTTTAAAATATTTATTTATTTACTTATTTTTGAGAGAGAGAGAGACAGCGTGAACAGGGAGGGGACAGAGAGAGGGAGACACAGAATCCGGAGCAGGCTCCAGGCTCTGAGCTGTCAGCACAGAGCCTGATGCGGGCCTCGAACCCACAAACCACGAGATCATGACCTGAGCCAAAGTCGGCCCCTTAACTGACTGAGTCACCAAAGTAACCCCATAACGGTATTTATGTACAGGCAATGACACGAGACCCATAGAGGGCAAAAGGAAGGTGTTGCCTAGAAAGACAGAAAAAGGCAAATTTGAGAAGAATTGTGTCAAGAATCATTAGAATATGGATTTGGCATGTAAGTGCTCAGTGCATAGATGGTAGGAGAAATCAACAGATTAGATGTACCAGAATGCACATCCCTAAATATTTCTCCTTAAGTCATACTTTGATATAATAGGAAATATTCTCAACTCAGATATTTTCAAATCTAAGGCACTCACATCTAGAACGTTACTGAAAATAGGTTAACAATTGAGTGGAAGAAGAGGCCAATGAGGTTGGACATGTTGAAAAGAGATACTGACTGGAGAGCGGAGGTAGATCTCCCCTCCGTTAAATAGCCTTGAGATATGTAAATAAAGTGCCAAGGACACCGAGGCTTTGACAACCTATGCTTGCATCCGTGGGTGTGAGGAGAACACCGCCTGCAGTTTCCACTCGGTTCTTACCTGGCTTTGAGTTTTCATGGCTCCAGAAACGCCACGCCGAGGCCTAATTATCATTGCACACACTTCTTGTTTCCTGTCCCCGGCACCTTTCTAAGGCTTTTGTATGTTTTCATTTGGTCACCACAATACTGTCAGCACAGTATTCTTCTTTCCCCCCATTTTGCAGGTGAGGAAACTGAGACCCAGTGAAGTTCAGTAATATGACTTGTGTCGTGAGATGAATCTTAGTAACCCGATGAATGTTAGACTAGAATTCAAATTGTGGCAACCCGGCTTCCAGGTCTCTAGACTGTTAACCACTGTGTTAAACTGCCTGTCTAAAATGCATGGAGATGTCTTTAAATGAGAAAGTTGAGTAAGAAGAGCTTTGTCTACAACTTGTATCAAAGAAATACCGAATTGTTGTCTCCCCTCCATTAAAATCAGAATATGAGCATGAAATACCGTTGTTTGAATTGACACTTGTATTGGATAATATTGGCATTTGCCCTTAGGTTTGTTCCTCCGGTCTGTTTAACTTACTTCCTCTGGCTCACCTGCTTCTATCTGCAGGCTGTGGGCTCTCCATACCCTGGGACTGACTGCTGTGTTGGAAAGAAGCAGATGTACAAACCATCCTGGTTGAGGCAGAAGGCATCGTTAGCATGCTGTGACTGGAGTTCTTGCAGCCTCTAGACCCCCTTCCTGACTTTCTGATATTCCTGCTTCTGTGTAGACTCAATTCCTGATACTCTAAGTGTGGTATATGGACTATCCACATGGGCATTCTCTGGGAACTTGCTAGAAATGCAGAATTTCAGATTCTGCCCCAGTATTATTGAATCGGAAGCTGTGTTTTAATAAGATTCCCAGATAATATGTATGCACATTCAAATTTGAGAAGCACTGATCTAAATGGTTTTTACCTCTCATTGCTGACGTCTCTGTGTGGTATCTAATTTCAAACATAATTTCTGATCTAGTGTGTAAATTTTGTTTCTGGCACTTGGAATCCACCGGTGTATAATTATCTACCTAGTCTCTCAAATACATCCCTGTCCAGACTTCTACAGTCTGTGTGTTTCTCAAATTTTCCATTCCTGGTTTCTTACTGCCTCTTCCATAATCTATCCCTATTCGTACCCTTAGAACTAAAGTAATGATAATAGTTGTACTACCTGGGGCGCCTGGGTGACTCAATCAGTTAAGCGTCCTGCTCTTGACTTCGACTTAGGTCATGATCTCATGATTCATGAGTTCAAGTCCCACATGAAGCCTGGACAGATGACATCATGGAGCCTGCTTGATTCTGTCTCCTGCTCTTTCTCTGCGCCTCCCCTGCTCATGCTCTCTCTCTCAAAATAAATAAATAAACTTAAAAAAATTATATTACTTAGCTATTTCCCTATCAACAAAAGAGCAAAATGAAAATACGTATATAACTAAAGGAGTAATTAACCCATGTACAATTTAATATCAATGATTTGGATCTGATATTTGGCTGTTTTATGTTTATTATGGTGACAGAGGAGGTCAACAGAACCCTCCACTCCTGTTCTTGCCTGACCTGCAGTGTGTGGTGTTATACATGAAGAGGAACTTGATAGCAGTTCTTATTTTCCCATTATGTTAAAGAAAAGACAAATTACCATTCATCACTGCTCTGTGAGTAATGATTAATGAATGTCTTTGTTGCCTTTCTACACAGAGGTGTAGAAGAGGTCAATTGGCTGTTTGCCTCTGTTGTTACTTCTAGGATTCCTATGTTGTGTGAGCTATTTACTCAATTTAAGTATTAGTCATCCATGGGGATTTCCTGTGTAATAACTTTTGAAAGTATAACGTCAAAGAAGAGCATAGAAGAATATTTACAGATAGCCACCCACACCCTTTTCCCTGCAGAGTGTGCTTTGCAAACACTGCCGTGAGCTCTCTTTGAAGATCCAGCAACAGGTAGGGACCAGAAAGAAAACTTTTTCTCTGGGTAGAGTTACAACAATGTTTTACCCACTCTTACCTACGGCAAACTGAGCAAGGTCAGGTATAGAGAAACGTGCATGGTAATTTTAAAATCATACATTAACAATTGGAAAGCTAAATGATAGAATCGTGACGGATAAGGAATCATTCATTTATGCCTTCATTATGACCTTTGTGTCATAATGTCGTTGCTGTGTTCCCTTCATTATTTTTCACAGGCATACGCTGGCCAAAGGACATCCTCTTGTGTCATTATTCTTACCCATGCTGCAAAGCTGAGGCATTTGGAGAGACTCTGCTCTCCCAGTGAGAGTCGGCAGCTGGGGAACAGTTGCACACAAAATAAAACTTCCAGGAATCTTTCAGGACACTTTGAAACATTTTGGAAGTGGCCTTTGTCCAAAGGCAAGTAATTACACCAGAGACACAGGCTCACTTTTCTAAGTGATTAAATTCAAGCTCTCTCTCTCTCTCTCTCTTTTTAAATGATATTCTCGAACTGTAAGACTGTGTCATCATAAAGGAACAAAGAGCTCTAGGATGTATATTCACGATTTCCTGACAGTTGTCTTCACATCTCTCATGATTCATAGAGCAAAGTTACTGTGTGGCAATAACATATGGAATTTTGCAAACTGATTGGCTCTTCACTGAGACAGAGACATAGCTAGATTGTGCTCTGTGGATCTGCCGCAGAGGCAAAAATCAATTTTAAGCCTTTTCTGGGGGATCACGTGAGGCTAGAGTAATTTTAAAAAGTGTAGTTAAAGAGATTTCATACTTTACAACCTCAGAATATTGAAATAGTCCGGGGAAAGGGTCGTTTCGAACAGTGAATAATTTTAAAAATCTCATAAAAAGCATGTTTAGAAAGAAAGCACTGTCAAGGTGTTTCATTGGGTAGTAACATGTATGGAGCAGGTATGGCATGATATGCTGCTTTCCTTGGCATAATTCCTTTCTCTTCCGGTTCAGGTCTTGCTTGATATATGCTGAGATCGTTTAAACACATAATGTTTGTATTGTTATATAACCGACCTATGTAAATTCGACTCCTTTTTCGAGGAATAGCCCTGTGTATTGTATTTCTCTGTGCTTATGCCCTTTTAGGAGAGCAATCCTGTCTGAGTCGGTCCCTGAGTAAGCCTGAGATTGTCCATTTTTTTGAGCTGGAAGTCACCACAAGGCCAACCTAATTTGAAGCACTCATTTTAGAGTTGGAAGAGCAGAAGCCCCAACATAATACATAATCCATGGCCCAGCTGGCACCAAGGTTTTTGTCTGCATCACTGTTAATGCTCTTTATACCTTTTAATGCTATGTTACTTCGTCTTCTGATAAATACTACTTTGCATTTGTCAATTTTAAGATATGCTTTTATCTTCTTTTCCGAACTAGAAGTTTCTTAAAGGTGTGAGTATGGTCTCCCTTGATTGTATGCACAAATATTGGGACACTGGTTACCATATAGTACAATTAATAATATCTTCAATAAGAGAAGTCTGGTATATTAGTTAGCAATTGCTACAGTAATGCTGTGTAACAAACTCTTCCAAAACTCAGTGGCTTATAACGACCATCATACATGGGCTACCTATATTTGGGTTGGATGCAAATGGGCTGGTTTAGATTTTGCTTGGCTGGTTCTGCAGCAAGCTGTGGGTCAAGTTGGGCGTGGTGTCTCCCTGTGGGTATGGTTCAGGTCTACTCCAGGTGTATTAATTGTATGGTCCAAGCTGAATAGGAACTACCCAAGCTCATCTTGTGTGATGGCTGAGATGCAAGAGGGCAAGTTCAATGGCCCTTATACCTTTCGAACCTCATTTTGCATCCCTTTTGCTAAGGTCCCACTGGACAAAGCAAGCCATATCTCTGTGGGCAAAGTAAAAAGGGTGAGAAGTTCTTTTGATCCTCCATGAGGCTAAAATGAGTCCCATGAATCAAGGGAAAAAACGAATAACTGAATAATAGTCTACCACGATAATGATCCTGTATTCTGAAGCCATTCTTGCCCTCGCTAAGACTCTCTACACTCTTGATAGATTTTTAAGAAAGAAAAGCAAGGGTTGACACATGACACTATTGTGGTTGTTAACATTTTTCCTTGGGTGAGTGTAGAGCACCCCTGTTGCCTAGACTTTGCTGCCCCCAGTATCTGGACCATTCTTCTTTCCTTGTTCATGTCAGCTTTCTGAAGCCTTAAAGTCAAAAAGTCTTTTGGTCACAAGTAATGAAAATCAAACCAGAACTAGCATAGCAACAAAAAGGGATGTATTAGTAGAGCGGCTGTATTAGTTTGCTAAGGCTGCCGTTAGAAAGTATCAACGACATAAATTTATTGTCTACAAGTCCGAGGTGTTGTCAAGGTTAGTTCCTTTTGAGGGATATGAGGAAGAAATTGTTCTACGTCTCTCTTCTTGTTTTATAGATGGGATCTTACTGTTGACATGGTGCTCTCCCTGTATGCCTGGCTGTCTCCAAATTTCACCTTTTTATAAGAACACTGGTCATATTGGTTTAGGGGCTAATGACCTCCCCTTAACTTTATGATCCCTGTGAAGACCGTATCTCCAAATAAGGTCACATTCTGAGATACTGGGTTAGAATTTTAACATATGAATTTGTTGGGGGGTGGGGTGAGGCAGGACACGGTTCAACCTATTACAGTGTTTGTATGTAGGATTGCTTGGGACGGTTCCATTTGATACTGGTTTCCCTGAAGTAATTACTAATTACACATCCCTCTTTCATTGTCAATAATGTACCAGTTTGAGTAATAAATTATATGACTCTTTAGTTAAGAGAATACAGGGGTAACTCATTAATTGCAGAGGGAGATTTTGACTGAAATTTGGAAACAATCTGGTAATATAATATTTATTCTCTGCTCTATAGTCATATTAATTATTATATAAAATTGCTGTTTTTAACCAGACTGCACACTTTTGTGAGAATCTGTGATTTTTATCCAAAGCAATAGATTCTTAAATTAAAAAAAAATGTGTATGTCATATCTATATAATACACATGCATAATATGTAGGGTGCATGTTACATATGTTATATATAATGTGTATATTATATATATAATATATAATAAACACATTCACGCGCATACATCTCTGAGTTTACATATGTTTCCCTTTTCCCTTTCGGGACTTAAGCTATTTTGTGTTCATCAATTCCTGTAACATTTCTCTAAGCAGTCACAGAAGGGAAACTGGAAAGCACTATTACACTTTTACAGAAGATGGAGAACGAGACAACATGGCAGCGTTCTTCCCATGATAGAGGCAGAACACGCAAATGCCTTCTGTTTTAACCAAATGTTCTTAGTTTTACAGCTTTTTGGGCACAGCTAAGTCAGCTCTTTGAGCAAACTGAGATCTTCTTTGTCTTCCTCTTGTCCAAAGGAAATTATGGGAGTTTCAACAAACAAAGAAATAAAAGCAGATAAGGGGATTTTGGTTAATTTAAAAAACAAATGAAGAAGAGATAAGAGGCTTTTAGGGCTGTCCCTGTCAGGTGAGGGGAGTGAAAGGGAGGGAACCTGGTCTTAATGCACAGAGGAAATACCTCCCTGAAAACAAGTTGTGGTGAAGCGAAAATGTAGACGGTCTCAGGAAGGAGTTGGCGAAGAAAGGCTTTAAGGTCAGGCTCTTTGCCGGCTCCTGTTCTGAGAGGCCAGAAATAAGGAGTTTGCATGAGCAGGAGAGTGAGGGGATCCGAGGCAAAATCCAAGACTCCCTGCTCCTGTCTCAGCCCTGGGCATCATATCAGGACTCCATCATAAAGACACATTTTTCACATTTCAACATAATGACTTCTTTTCTAACAAATTGGTAAGTACTTTTGAAAGCCTAGGATTTGCATTGAAGTGTGTGACTGTAACACCTCAAGTGAAATCCAGTTGTAATGAAGACCACTACCATAAAAATATATTGGTCTGAAAGAATTCTCCAGAACTCGGCCAGATCCCATTCCCCCTCCTCCAGCTCTCCCAGTGTCTACTCACATCTCTTTAGCTATGAAATATCTGTATTTGTCGTCTATCTATCTGTCTATCTAATCTGTCTCTGTGTCTGTATCTGTAGACCTCCAGGTGCCAAACCTACCTCTTGAACACGGATCCTTGTTTCGAGTCTCATGTTTTTGTTTCCAAATGTCTCTGGGTCAGTTTCATACGTTGTTCTCACTTCACATGCAGTTTGGTTAGAAGTGATCATCATTCTTTTCCTCATACCGGCCTCTTGTTTGAAATTGCAAATTCTCTCAATGTTACTACCGTTTTCCTGTATCTCGGCAGCATCCTTCCTACTTATCTTTTAATCGCCCCACTCGTGCTTGCTGATCAAATCTGTTGCTTTGTTTTGCTTTGTGACCCTGCTTAAGATCCTATCTCCCTTTCCTTCACTCTACTTGTAGCTTTGTTCAAACATGCGGTCACTGCTCCCCTGCACTATGGTGAGCACCTCCTTACTGGGCTCCCTGTCTAGGGATATTTTCCCTGGTCCAGTCTATTTCACGTCAGATTAATCTTTTAAAAATCTTTTTAAAATAAAAACCTTTCAAAAATATAAAATCTCTGCCACGTTTCCTCTGGGCAAACACCTTCAATATCTCTCTATTGCTAACGGAATAAAATCTAAGTTCTTGAACCGGCAACCAGAAACTTCCGTGGTTTTGGTTTCTTCTTTATCTCCTGTTCTTCTACTTCACATTTTTCAGATACAAGATATGAGTTGGTAATGATCTTTCCTTGAGCCCTTTACAAAAATGAGATATTTAATAATGATTTGCTGAATAATGATTTGCATCTTATGAAAGCATTTTGCTGAAATAAAATTTCATGAACATAATTTGTATTTCTTGATTTTTAATTTTACAATAATACATCTATGCCAGAGATTAAATTTTAAGCAATATTTTCCACTTATTAAATGTGAAAATTTACAGATTGATTTGAGTAGAGTCTATATACTTCACTGGCTTACCATTCTTGTATGATTTTAAGTAGATGAAGAGATGTTATGTGTTCTTTACTGCCTGGTCAAACACCGGCCTGCAAGATGACCCAGACCACATCCTCAGATGTCCCCTCTGAAGATGTGATAATGTAAGCCCTTCTCTAATAATTCTTAATTGAAATGAAAGCTTTCTGGAGTAGATGTGTCCTGAGCCACATCTGTGTCAGAGTTTCGTTTCGTTTCGTTTCGTTTCGTTTCGTTTCGTTTCATTTCATTTCATTTCATTTCATTTCATTTCATTTCATATCATTTCATGTTATTTTATTTTTAAATGTTTATTTTTGAGAGAGAGCGGGCGGGGCAGAGGCAGAGAGAAAGGGAGACAGAGGCTCTGAAGCAGGCTCTGCGCTGACAACAGAGAGAGCCGGATGCGGGGCTCGAACCCAGGAACTGTGAGATCATGACCTGAGCCGAAGTCTGACACTTAACCGATAGAGCCACCAAGGGGCCCCAGAGGCGTACCTTCGTTTACAAGGTACATCCACTGTACTGCACAGACTGTGTAATTTTATCTCTCTTATTCTGCAACCCACATTCTCTCTGTTGCAGGAGAGAATCACCATCCTCACTTGTGCAAGGAAGTAAGGAAAGGAAGGCCTTGCTGAGATTGATGAGCATGGAAATAAAAAAGGCGAGTCAGATATGAGAATTAATTTATAAGAAAAAATGGCAAAATTTATTACAGACTGACTATAGACGATGAAATAGCATGTTGTTTATGAGAATTATAGTACCACTGACCTGGAAATAGGAAGTGAGGTGTTAGAGCTTGACTTCAAAAGAAAGATGATGAACTTAGATTTATCTAGATTTACATTTAGTTGAAATGTGTGATCACAGAATGCCCAAGCAGGGGGAGCGAATTGAAGATTTGAGTGGTGAGGACCGTAACTGTCAATTAAAGGCCATAAGATTAGAGGCAATAGTTAAAATCATGAGAGTGTATAAGATCATTTAAGAAGAGACTATAAAGTAAAGAAAACAGAGGGCTGAGAACCAGTCGAAACAATTCTCTGTCCTCAATCTAGGTTCAGTATCTGTTCAAATATATTCCCTTATTATAACTTCATCTCTTTCTCGTTGCTATTTTAACTACCTGTCTTGCCCTCCTTTTTCAGTTCTTGCTAAAAATCCCAGTGAAGAGAATCATGGCTCTTATTCTGACGGCCAGAATCTGCATCTCCTTTATTTCCAGTAGCTTTCCTGGATTCTGACCACGCCATTGACTTGACCCTTTGCATTTCATTTCCTCCCCTGGTCTTAGTTTCTCATCTGCTGTTCGTGTTTGGTACGGTGACAGTCCTGAGGCAGGGGTAAGAAGAGAAGAAGAAACCAGTGAAAGATGAGGAGGAGTGGTTCTAAAAATATGAGTACCAGAATTATGAGGCATAATGGAAGTCAAGAGGGAAAGACAACAATTCAAAACCTTTTGAGGGCTTGTATTATCAAATACAATATCTTTGCCATAAGAATGCCAGCAAATTATAGGACTACCATAGAGACTGCTGTGGACTGAACTGCATCCCTCCAAAATTCATATGTTGAAGCTTTAACCTTAATGTGATGATATTTGGAGACGGGGCCTCTGGGAGATAATTAAATTTAGGTAAAGGCATGAAGATGAGGTCCTCGTGATAGAATTACTGCCCTCATAAGGAAAGACACCAGACAGCTTGCTTCCTTTCTCTCTCCCTGTCACACACACAGCAACATGGCAAGAAGGCAGCCATCTGTAGGCTGGGAAGAGCCCCACCGGTGAACCCAATTGGCCAGATCCTCGATCTAGGACTTCCCAGCCTCTAGAATCATGAGACATGTTATTTTAGTCACCCATTCTGTGGTAGTTGGATATGGCAGCACAGGGACTTTAATTATTTCACTTAGACTTCCCAAACCCATATCAAAAATCACACTCCAGCGTTGACATTTTCAATGTTCAGTAAAAACTCACCCTTATAGAAAGTAAAGCTCTCATGGCATTGCCATTTATCAAGCTGAGAACATTTTAATTTGATGAAATGTAAGATTATATTTTATGGGATTACAATTCTGATGGCATCTTTAGGGTCGCTTTTGGCTTCTAAGGTCAGAACTAGCGAAAGTCAATATTAGCTAGAAGAGCTCTCATTAATTTCTGTTATAGATGCTTTTCAACAACTTGCCATGTAACATCCACGGTTTCATGGTCAACAAAAAAGATCTGTTACATATGACTTGGAAAAATTACGAACGATGTTTTAAAAGAAGCCTGGCTCATGGAAAATGCAAAAATCTAGTGTGCCTCCGTGGTCAATATTCCATTGATTAAGGATTTAGTTATTTCTGGATAGTTCAAGGCAATGTGACTATAGATTTTGTGTCTGTTTTGTTTCTTTTTAAAACTATTGTGGACTGCTGATGGGGTGTGTTTCAGCACTATTATTTTAAGCTCATCCTCAGATGCCTTATTCTTTTGCTACTCCGTTTTGTGTGCTTCAAAACATAGTAAACTGCATTCCCTTTTGAGCTGTTCAAGTAATACCTATAATTTCAACTCGGCAGAGGTGACTTAATACCAGTAAAATCGGACCATCCTGTAATCCTGTGGCTTAATACTCACCTGCGAACTAGCTGGAACTGTCACCTGCTGATTGCGGTACTGACAGCTACCTTATGTCTGATTGCACAGATCTTGTAAATTACTAACACATTTCTCATACTCGTGAGTTGTGGGTCATTCATTTCTGATCAGAACATGTTTTGTACTGCACGATTTTGCTTGAGCCTTGTGCTCCCTTTTTGGATTTTGTTTTGATAATGATATGATTGTTAAAGAAATTTCCACACCGTACAGGAACCCCAGGGCTTAATGAGGAAATGAGTTGTATTATTACTTCATCCTATCTGTGGTTTCCTGATCATTTTCTTTTGTACTGTCATGACTGGTAGAGCAGTGGACACCTATGGATTTCAGGCATGAAGGAGTTTTTACCTAGGATATCAACACTAGCCTTTAGCTCACTTTCATTATGTATGCATAGGGATTAAAAGTGTCTTCTGACCCAAGGCCTATGGTCTCCTTTTAATCCCCAGTGGTTTTTTACATTTGGAAAAAAGAGCTTCTGAATTTTATCAAGTAGTATAGAAAGAACTATAGAGTGATTCATAATTTTGTGTGTGAACGAAAGCTTTTAGACATACACACCAGGGTGAAATCAATGCCCCTCTCCTCAATAATAAGCAAAACAACACAAAAAAACACCATCTGAATCACTGCAAAAATGACTTAGAAAAATAAATCGGTACTGGTACCAAGCCTTGTTTTAACATGCAGTGAGATGAGATGACTATAATTTTTCAAAGACAAAGGTAAGGCAACCTAATAACTTCGGGAGGACCTTGTCACAACCATTAGAAATGGCTGTCCCCAGGAGTGCCTGGGTGGCTCAGTCAGTTAAGCATCTGACTCTTGGTTTCAGTTCAGGTCATGATCTCATGGTTGGTGAGATCGAGCCCTGCGTGCAGGCTCTGCGCTGGCAGCATTAAGCATGCTTGGGTTCTCCTCCTCTCTCTCTGCCCCGACCCGACTCACATTGTCTGTCTCTGTCAAAAATAAACTTGAAAGAAAGAAAGAAAGAAAGAAAGAAAGAAAGAAAGAAAGAAAGAAAAAAAGAAAAAAAGAAATGGCTGTCCTCATTTGGAGAGTGAAGTTAATTCACCGAGGATCACAGGTGAACTGCACAAAGTAAATCTCAGCAATTATGCTGTTGAGATTAATAGCCAAATCTACCAACTTTTCTTTTTTTTATCTTTTTTTTTTTTATTGTCAAATTGGTTTCCATACAACACCCAGTGCTCATCCCAAAAGGTGCCCTCCTCAATACCCATCACCCACCCTCCCCTCCCTCCCACCCCCCATCAACCCTCAGTTTGTTCTCAGTTTTTAACAGTCTCTTATGCTTTGGCTCTCTCCCACTCTAATCTCTTTTTTTTTTTCCTTCCCCTCCCCCATGGGTTTCTGTTAAGTTTCTCAGGATCCACATAAGAGTGAAAACATATGGTAACGTGGATGGAACTGGAGAGTGTGATGCTAAGTGAAATAAGCCATACAGAGAAAGACACATACCAACTTTTCTTAAAGGCCTCTTCTTACTTTCCGTCCTGCTTTCCTTCCTTTAAGATTCCCACCCTCCCCCTTATAGGTCATTAGGTCTCTGTTTCCATGTTTCTTCTTTCTTTCTAGCCCTCTTGAAATAAGTGTTTTATGGTTGTTGGGCTTAGAGTCTTAAACTCTTTTACAGTTTAAAAAGTGAATGAAGCCTTAAATATTTCTTTAAAAAAAAAAAGCCTTGACCTTGAATTTAATTTTTTTTTTCAGTAGAAGGAACAAACAGAAGCAGAAACAATGTACGAAATATAAAGAGACAGGACAAAGTAGTAAAAAATAAAAACAGCACAGAGGAAAATGAAGGAGGATAGGTGGAAGGAGAGAAACGAAATGAGTGTGAAATGGAACAGGCAGAAGATGGGAGAGAAAGTTTAGTTGGTGTTGGGATGATACGCAAAATCGATTAAGAAGATTGGAGGAGGCTCAGGTTCAACTTTGGCATATTTGGTTTAACAACATAGACCCAACTCTTAATTCTTTCTCATTTACCACTTTTTACATTGTCTCTAATTACTTAAAATGCAGTGTTGGATAGAAAGAAGCACCTTTAGGTGAGGCTGTAAAGTATTCACACTGTCGATTGTTTAAACTGTTAATTCTGCAAAGTGTTAGGACAAAAAGTAAAATCTTTCTCCTGGTATAATTCATGCATGCTTAAGTCAGTGTGCAGATGACAGAACTCTTGAAGTCTGATAACCAAACAAAGCCTCTATGATACAAGTCTCATTTTTATTGTCTTTGTTACACCCCAAACCTCTACTTTTGATAAGAAGTGGCAACATTTTCTTTTCAACAGTATGCCTACTTTTTGCAAAATCTCTATTTTCAAACAACTTTAGTGAAGTGTAATTGACATGTAAAAACACACATATTTGAGGCGCACCATATAACATATTTTGATATGAAAATGTCCACACGTTTCTCACTCATATTCATTAATTAACATATCCGTCATTGCCAAAAGTTTCCTTCAGGTGTTTAGTAATTCCCCACAATTTTCCTTCTCTTCCATGCCCCTACTATCTCGGAGCAATGCTGGTCACTGTACATTAATTTGCCTTTCTCAGAATTTTGCATATACAGACAATATGTACTCCTTTTGATCAAATTTCTTTCCCCATTGTTCCGGGAGACATCCATGTTGTGCTGTGTATCAATAGTTCATCCTTTTTATGGCTGAGCAGTATTTCATTGTCTGAACATATTATACTTTGTTGATTTGCCTGTTGATGGACATTTGGGTGGTTTCTACTTTGGGCTATCGGAAATAGAACTTCTATGGACATTTGTGTCCAAGTTTTTGTGTGAACATATGTATTTATTTTTCTTGGGTAAACATCTAGGAATGGAATGACTAGATCATGTGGAAAATTTCTTTTTAAGGAAAGTCCCAACAGTTTTGCAAAGTAGTCAATCATCTAAATTCTCCCCAGCAGTGAATTAGAAGTTTGTCATTTGCTTTGATATTTTGATCTTCTGTTTCAAGCCATAACTAATTCTAGGACCTTTAAAAAATTTTTTTTGATGTGTATTCTTATTTTTGAGAGAGAGAGAGAGAGAGAGAGAGAGAGAGAGAGCGAGCGCGCACAGCAGGACAGGGGCAGAGAGAGAGGGAGACACAGAATCCGAAGCAGGCTCCAGGCTCTGAGCTGTCAGCACAGAGCCTGACGTGGAGCTCAAACTCAGGAACCGTGGGTTCTTGACCTGGGCTGAAGTTGGACACTTAACCGACTGAGCCACCCAGGTGCCCATATTCTAGGACCTTTTAATCCAGCAAAGCTTGAACCACTTTGCAACGTTCAGTCAGGTTTGTTGACTTTTGCTCGTTTTCTCAAGTCTTTATAATTTGAGAACCCTGGAAAAACTGATGCCAAATTTGAATGCTATAACAATTTCGGGAAGTAAATTATACACTTACACTAAAAATTTAAGGAATATTTGTTGAAAGAAAGACCAGAGAAATACTCATCAATATCTGATGAATAGGAAAGATGATGACTATTTAAGTTTGACACATACATTTTATCAGGTACTTCTAGGAAAGCACGGATTGTGCTGTTTTGGGAACCAAGATTAGCGTCCTCCTAATCACTTACATTTTGTGTCATTTGGTCTAAATTTATCAAGTTTTGTTTGGTCAGATAGCAATAATTAGGACTGGCTTCTTTCAAAGGAATCTTTCTTTTCCTTTGATTCTCACCATGTAAAATTATCATAATTAAACATACCATATTTCCCTAGTTCACCCAGGAGGTGCATATGAATCTGATAGGCTTGGCGATAACCTCAGATATATTTGGGAGAAGGCATTTATGATTCTGATTTAGATAAGATTAGGTTAGAAGTGGGTGTATAAAGGATATACCCGACATTATTAGCAGTAGGATCAGCAGTGGTTAATCACAAAACACCATTCATATTTGAGGATTTCCACATCAGATTTTAAGTATTTTGGTTTCCCTCTCTTTTCTCCTCTCCCATTCAGTTATCTGTATTCAGTCAAGGACCACATCAATTTCATCCCAAACCTATATTAATACTGTTTTACTGATGATTTTTAGACATTTCTTGAGTTTTTTTCTTCCTCAATAGTTGGGTTTTGAGGGACAATTCAGTTGGTTGAGCGTCCCACTCTTGATCTCTGCTCAGGTCATGATCTCGGGGTTCCTGAGGTTGAGCCCCATGTTGGGCTCTGCACTGACAGTGCCAGGCCTGCTTGGGATTCTCTCTCTCTCTCCCTCTCTCTGCCCCTGCCCTGCTTGCACGTGTGAGTTCTCTATCTAACTAATTAAGTAAAAACTTAAAAAAGTTAGATATTTAGGCAGAAAGTGCTTTCGAAGAAAAAAGACTTTCTAAGGGAAAGTCTCCTGGACCTTCTTATGTGAGACATTGAAGTGACTGACATGATAAAACAGTGTGTGTTTACAGCAATTATCAAAGAACAGTCTTATTTAGATAATGAACCATTTTGTAGATACAGTTATTCTTAAGAAAAGAAGTTTCTTGGGGTGCCTGGGTGGCTCAGTTGGTTAAACATCTGACTTCGGCCCAGGTTATGATCTCACGGTCTGTGGGTTCGAGCCCCACGTCGGGCTCTGTGCTGACAGCTCAGAGCCTGGAGCCTGCTTCGGATTCTGTGTCTCCCTCTCTCTCTGCTCCTCCCCTGCTCATGCCCTGTCTCTGTCTCTCTCTCTCTCAAAAATAAATTTAAAAAGAAAGTTTAAAGAAAAGGAGTTTCCTAATTCCACCTCGGTAGTTTTTCCTGGAGTACAGAAATACCTAAACTAAATAGGATAGAGCTTATGGAAGTATGAAGACTTGGTATTTATTAAATTAAAGATTAAAATTGTTCCTTAGTTTAATTTATTGCTTTTGAATCAGAGAAGGGAACGGGCCCTCAGGCAAGCTTTAGGGCTTGTAAACAGTACTTGTAGTAGACGTTCCCTTATCCATTGAAAACTTTGGCACCTGTATCACAGGCTTTTTTTTTTTTTTTTTTTTTTAATATCAGTCTCTGCCATCGTCCTGTCTGGCTTTAGTATACTCATGGAAGGAACGGCTAAGAGCGTGGCCTCTCACTGTGGGGCATTTCTCATCATCAGTTACCATCTCTTCTTCTGTACCTGAGCCACAAGCTCCCATGAACATACCACTGACCCCAGGAGCATAAACAGCCTCGCCTACAAGCTCATCACCTCAAATATGTATACTACTCTAGCATCGTAATCTCTTTTCTCCCCAGGGAACTGAGCACTCTGATCGCTCTTTGACTTCATGTGCATCTTCGGCCCGTGGATTGTCTATTTTCTTCCAATTCACCAGCCCTTGCCTTTCCTCTCTGTCTGCCATATTACATACATTAAATTCTCCTCCACATCGAACATTTGGTTTCACCTATCTGGAAGAACCCAATTGAAGGTGAACCTGGTACCCATGTTTTCTGCGTTTACCTCTGAACAGGAGAGCCCTCGGAGAATGTCACACAATCGGAATTGTGGTTTTGCAGTCCATTTTTGACAATGACTTCAAATGCACTCTCAACACTGCGTGCCATTTTCTCAGGTCAACATGCTCTTAACCTGAGAAGGGGGGAAGGATTCATCTTAAGTAGAAAGAGTAATAGTTTCTTTGTTATAACAGGAGGCAGTGTGCTAGGATGGGTGAGTCTATAGGTATGTTTGTAAGATAATGAAGATAAAATCAATATGGCTATTTATTTTTTTAGAAGGACAACCAT
This sequence comes from Neofelis nebulosa, assembly GCF_028018385.1. Lineage (NCBI taxonomy): Eukaryota > Metazoa > Chordata > Mammalia > Carnivora > Felidae > Neofelis > Neofelis nebulosa. The sequence goes on from NC_080784.1 coordinate 22,465,954, forward strand.
CCCATAAATAAAGGATAAACATTATAAACCCTAGATTAGTTTAAAATATTTTTAAAAATTTTTCTTTATTTATTTTGAGAGAGAGAGAGGGAGAGGGAAAGTGGGGGACAGGCAGAGAAAGAGGGAGAGAGAGAATCCCAAGCAGGATCCATGCTGTCAACACAGAGTCCAACATGGGACTTGAACTCACAAACCATGAGATCATGACCTGAGCCGAAATCAAGAGTTGGACACTTAACTGACTGGGCTGCCCAGGTGCCCCTACCATGGATGATTTTATGTATCAGATTAGTCTTTCCTGCAAAGAAAGACTGTGACATTGTTTTCTGTCTGTTATAAATTTTTCTCCTTACTGGGTGAGTTGACAAATTTTTGCTCAAGTTTCTAGCATAAATATTTGTTGAAGCACATAGCTTCCAGTCTTCAAGCAGGATTTTGACAAATGAGGAACAGCAACCGCAGATAGAGTCTTCTGGAAAGTTGAAGTTTTGAGCTTTGGGCATTTTCCTTCCAATTCATCTTCCAACTGATAGGCTTAAAACATTTTGATCATATCACTTCCCTTCTATAAACATACCATGGGCCCACTGCCTGCTATATATCACGTTTCAAAACAACGAAACATGGTTCTTGAAGCCATCCATACTTGATTGCATTCAATGTATTCAACATTACAGTTTTCCATATGTAACCATATTCTGAATGCTTTGTTCCAGTCCATTACCCTTCTCCTAATTCTCTGCCACTGTGTCTCTCTCTATGAATCTATACTGGCCGGCTTGACCGGGGGACGAGCAGACAACCAACTGGTAGTAATAGGTAGAGAGGGAGTTTTCCCATTCAAGACCAGTTAATCCACAATGATGAGGTAGAATAAGCCCATGACCTTTAACATAACATCTGGGAAGATGAATGGGATGAGCTAATGAAGAGACCATGGTTATACTAAGAAGGAGCTTCCAGAGCTGAATTCCACGGAGGTCAGCAAGATTGGATGCATTAATAATTTAAACTATTAATCACCACATATTTTGCTCTGTGATCATTCCGTTTGGGCTGGAGGGAATGAATCTCAGGTCAGGCTGACTGAAAAAGAAACCAAATTCTCAACCTCTAAATTGAAAATGTCACGATCTGTTTCTCAGTTATAATGGAGAAACAGTGAGCTGCTAGTACATCCACAGCTCCTTACCCATTCTTCCGTCCCTTCACTGCTGCCCACAGACTTAGAAAACAAAACAAAATGAAACAACCAAAGCAAAAACAAACAAACACAAACAGACAGACGAAAAACAACCTTCAAGCTAAAGTGGAAAATAGGTTGGCAATGAGACAAGAAGGGTTAGAAGTGAACCTGGGGGTCATCACCCTTTATTCCACTCCCCTGGGAGGGCTCTTGGTAAGGAGTGACATGATGAAATTTTGGTTTGCAGATCGCATTCTTGTCTCCCACTAGCAGTCTGACAGAATTGGTGGGAAGAGGTGTTAGCTGCAGAGTGTCCCCTGACAACACCAGCTCTCCCAAGGACACCAGAAAGGTGTGGCAGAACCACTGAATTTATCTATTGCCTTCAAGAAGAACATGGAAGGACTGATAACCGGGCTGATGAACCCCAAGAGGTCCAGAATTGAGGGAGAGAAGACTGTGAAAGACCTGATTTTACTTGATGACTAGACACTGTGGTTAAAGTGTAGACATCTCTAAAGAGGCATGTCAGGGATGGGGACTGAGACGGTAGAGACTGGCTTATGACAAGGCAAATTATATTTAGAGTGGGGTGTCAGCATGGGATTGGGACTGAGCAACCATGAGAAGGATAAGAACGCTTCCCACAGCACTACAGCAGTTGTACAAATCCCTAGAAGACTAGAATGAACTCTAGCAAAGTGAGGGTAAGAAGAATATCAGTTATATCTTTGAAACCAACAAGTATCACCCTTCACTGACTGAAAAATCCTGAATGTGGACTGAATGTACCTGAAATTAACCACATTTAGTTTCTGACTTTCCAGTGGAAAGTGAGGATAAGGATACTTTTCAGTCACAAGATAGTTGAGACATTTTGCAATTTGGTACCTATCAGTTTTATAGGCTGTCATGTGTATGAAATGCATTCCAGGCTTCTGAACCAGAAGCCTCAACTTTCTTGCGACGTTAGGGAAAAATGGTGTGGGCTTAGCTGTAAAAATCCATAGCATCACAAATTTTGTTGAAATGCCTCTTCTTCAACTGGCTCTGGTTTTCTGACGCAGATCATACGTGCCATCGCTTTCACCCAAAAGGCAACACTGAGCCTTGTTTTGAAGCTCCCTCTCCTTTATTTTTCTAAATCTGACTCTTAGTATGTCTTTCCTTTGTCTTGTCCTTATGCCATAAGTCTTCCTTTGTCTTTTTCTCAACACGTCCTTAATGAGTTCGCTTTCTCTACACCTACTTCATTTTTAGTCTTCATGTATCTTCTCTAAACATATTAATAAATAGCAATGTGGAGTAGGAGCAGGGAAATACAAAAATGATACAGCAGGTTTAGATCCAGCCTCTCAAGGAAGGTCAATGAGTGGATATGAGCACCTTTAATAAAATGTAAGAAGTGATCTGTTAGCATTATTGTCCACATGTATAGACATATAGATCACATATATAAATTCTGTAGAGTTAAGTCATAGAAGGCTTTCACAGAAGGTTGTAGATGAAGGAGTAGCATTTCCTGGTGAATGAGAATGGAAAGGACATTTCAAACACTAATGAAAGTTGTAAAAGTTATTTTAAAAAGTATAAAAATTAGGCTATTACTAAATTTTAATGGTGCGGAAGGAATATGAATTATGATTTTGAAATATAAACCAACAAAACAACAAAATCACAAATAAAATAACCAACTATGGAAAAATATTTAGGGGCACAGTTTGAGTATTAGAGGTAGGATGACTGAATACTTGTCGACTAGAGTTACTTAGATAGAAAGAAGTGTTGGCTCACCTATGGCAGCAGCAACAGGAATGGCAGAGATACTTATAATTTCATTTCAGCAATTGACAAAAATTAAATTCAGCATATTTAAAAATAAATCCAGGATAGGGGCGCCTGGGTGGCGCAGTCGGTTAAGCGTCCGACTTCAGCCAGGTCATGATCTCGCGGTCTGTGAGTTTGAGCCCCGCGTCAGGCTCTGGGCTGATGGCTCAGAGCCTGGAGCCTGCTTCCGATTCTGTGTCTCCCTCTCTCTCTGCCCCTCCCCCGTTCATGCTCTGTCTCTCTCTGTCCCAAAAATAAATAAAAAACGTTGAAAAAAAATTAAAAAAAAAAAATAAAATAAATCCAGGATATACAGCATCTTTTCTTAATTGTGTCCTATGTGGAAGCCCTATTCCCCCCACAATGGTAGGCACCTAGAAACAGGGACTACATGTTATTTCTCTTATAGTGTTACATTGGTCAGCGGAGTATCTCTTGAGCAGACGCTTATTTATAATTTTTACTTGTCCGGCAACCAGAAATGTGTGAACTCATTTTGAACAATGGCTTCCAACCCCTGCTGAGATGAAAATGACAAAATCACAGTGATTGGACTGACCACTCATATATAAAGATTGCAGGTGTCACTTCTGTCATCACTATGAACATCAAAACTGCTCACCAGCGATTTAATGGACTTCTCCGAGACACTATCCTGAACATGCATATATCAAAGAATTCTGAGCATTTTATATTCCAAGGTAAATATACCTTGCTTTTATTTTTAAAATTAGATTTTAAAAATTCAAGGTTTTATTTTTTTAATTTTTTAAGTTTATTTATTTATTTTGCGAGAGAGAGAAAGAGAGAGAGAGATAGCAGGGAAGGAGCAGAGGGAGAGGGAGAGCGAGAACTCCAAGCAGGCTTCGCGCAGTCAGAGCACAAAGCCTGACGTGGGGCCTGATCTCACAAACTGTGAGATTACAACCTGAGCTGAAATCAACAGTCACTTAGTCAACCAAGTCACCCAGGTGCCCCCAAAATTCAAGCTTTTAAAGACTGTGCTTCATGGTTGATAACATTATTTGAACTTAATCATAATGTATAATAGTAACATTATTATTCTATTCTTTTCTATTACAGAGATGAAAGATATATTCTTAGTTTGTAAAACTGGTGTACCTATTTTTCATCTCTGTTAGTCTGACATATACAAAACTTATTTACATCTTCATCATCCTGTTTTAAATGAAATCCCAAAGCTTAACACTTATTAAACTCCTGCTTTGCTTCTCTTTTTCAAAGTTATCAATTTTTCTTTCTATTGCTATACTTTTATTTTTTTCCTACTTTGCTAACAGCCATTTCCATTGGTTAAATTGGTGTCACTAACTCAGAGTAGCAGTAAAACACACACACATTGACAACCATAACAATCATAACTGGATTACATTATTAAGATTGAGATGTGGGTCTCCTTATCTGGAAAAAAAATTAAGAATTGTGTCTTAGTTAGAACTTGAAATAATAAGAAACTGATCTTATAAAATCTTTCTCAACTTCTTTTGGTTCCTTGGCAGGTGGGATAAGATTAAAAAGAAACAGCCAAAAGAAAAAAACAAAAGGAAAGAAATAAGAGACAAGCAAAGAAACAGCCAATTTGTTGCATTACCACTGCAATACCATTGTTCATGCTGATGACTTTTTTTCCTTCTTAGACTGTATCTATTATTTTACCTACTACAAGGAAGGGAAGCCACAGAAGAAATGTAGAAAGAAACAGAATTTGAGCTTCTAAGGGCAAGGTCCTGACGATAATGATAAGACTAAAAGAATATTGTAATAGTCTGGATGTCAAACCCTGAGCTAAGCAGGATGAGGCAAAGAAGTCATAGAGGGAAAAGAGCTGAACCCTTGGTGGGTGGGGGGAGTGATATAACCCAGCTAGGCTGGGAAGTTCTAGGGTAAAGGAGACCTGGGTCTTGTTTCCCAAGCAGAAACCATGAAGTTGATAAGGTCCCAGTTATTTCCTACCCTGTTGCAGTGCAGTGACAATACAGTAGAAATGATAGACAGACTCGTTTGGATAGGTGGGTCTGACTAGGCAGCAAATTTCCTGTAGTCCCAGAGTAACATGGTGACTTTTCCCATGCTTTTGCAAAAGATGTGGGCATTAGATGGTAGAGAGAGTTGAGGAATTGAAAGGGGCTTATTATTTAAGATTATGGTAACAGAGGACTATGGCTTGAGGTAGAAGGGCTGAAGGACTGATACCACATGGGGAATGGGGGGGAGTCTCCATGGAGGTCAGTAGGGAAGAGTGAAAACTATCAGCAAGATACCAGCTGACTGATGGCCAAACATCTCCCCTAAGTTGGTGTTGAGTCCTTAACCAGTGACCATAAAGATATATCCCATACTAAGGGGAAGGATTAGGTAGGAGAAATCCTGAACTAACTCTGTTCCCCTAGAGACAACTGACTTTAGCCAGAACTGGTTAAGTCTTGGTTTTCTATTGTGTGGAAAACATGAGAACTTGAAAGAAAAATTGTTAGAGTAAAAAACAAACAAAAAAAACCCCCCCAAATAACCCTACTTCTGTATAGACGAACATGTGGCTTCAAAAGGTGAATGCAATATATATTGCCAAGAACAGGTAAAGATCAATGTAAAAATCACTGACCTTTGGGAATAGATCTAGGAGCATAATATTCATTGAACTCAGTCAAACCTAGGGTTTGATTCATGAAAACCACAGAGTTATTCAGAAGAGATCAAGGCATATCTACTGCGAAAGGCTGGTTAAGTGATAAAAATTCTTATGAAGCTTGAATAGCCCATTAGACCTTGAACAGATAGAGGAGACTTCTGTTGAATTTCAGTCTTCCTCCCACTGGTTGTAGGGCAGGAGTTGGACATGAGATGGATATGACAGAACCAAAAGAAACCTCAGCTAGGGCTACCTGGCTGGCTCAGTCAGGAAAGAATACAACTCTTGGGCTTGGGCTCATGAGTTTGAGCCCTACACTGAGTGTAGAGATTCCTTAGATGAAAGAAAGAAAGAAAGAAAGAAAGAAAGAAAGAAAGAAAGAAAGAAAGAAAGAAAGAGTGAAAGGAAAGAAAGAAAGAAAGAGTGAAAGGAAAGAAAAGGAAAGAAAGGAAAGAAAAAGAAGGGAGAAAAGGAAGGAAGGAACGAAGGAAGGAAGCAAGAAATTTTAACTACAGGTGAAAGGAAATCAGGGGGTTTGGGGTCAACTTCCGGTGCAGGATTCAAGTAACAGTCCCAGTTTCACCAGTAGCTCAGAGTTGCAGGAAAGTCTCTGTTTCCTCACCTATAAAAGTAAAAGAGTGTTTAGGAATTATAGATAGGAGGCAATGTGTATAGCAGCAGACATAGAAGTATAAGCTTTACTTTTCAATAATTAAAAATCATGAAAGGGACTGCTTTATTTTCATTCTCCCTTTGTGGCTCTAAATAAACAAAAATAGAAAAATTCAGACATTTGGCATGCCTATATCCATGACCTCTGGTCCAAGGAACATCTAAAATTTAGAATAATTAGAAAAAACCCTCAAATTGGAAACAACCCTTACTTTATTTCAGTGCCTACTCAATGTGATTTCTCCGAGATGATCAAACAGTTGGAGCGTAGCAGTGATTTTTGGTTTTCTGGTTTTAGGCAATCTGGAAGAAAGGAGAGTAGCACACAGTGTTCATTAAAAGTGTAATTCCTTCCTTATGCTGAAAATCTTTCCTCTCTTATCTGGATCCTCACTACTGTCTGCAGCTTTCTAACTTCCTCACTTAAGTGACACACTAATGGGCTTAGCTCTACACGGAATTTCTTTGACAATGTAGATGGTAAACTATACAGAGAGTAAACTCAGGGCCTATTGACTTTGATAACAAAGTTCGAAAAAGGAGACCCTTCTTGGTACTTTGCAGGCAACTATCTGTGTAAACACACACATTCAGGTGAATAGCACACCCATCAGACGCCAGATGGACTAAATACCCTCTTAATGGTGGAAAAGAGGAACAGATGAACTCGGAGGTGAACACAATCTTGGAAATTAAAGAATGAGAGCAACCGGGGTGATGTTATATAAAACAGTACTGCGGGGAGAATGTCACTTCTGTAGGTATAATGTTTTCTATTAACGTGTTTTGATTACCAGCGCAACCAGCGGGGGTTGAAGAACATACTGGAATTCATCCTCCTATTGTCATTTACAACATCGTTCATTGTTGTGATATATTATTAAAAAAAGATTATGTAGTGCCAAATATTGCAAGAGAATCTACTCTCTAAGAATACTGAATATGCTTTTCCCTCCTCTCCCAATTTCTCCCCTCCACCCCCCAGTTTAGGTTATCATACATATTTATAATAAGCAAATGCCACTGCTTAAAACTTCTGCAAATAACTCAACTGAGATTTAAACTGAATTATTTTAAAGGTCAATAGATAAAAATGGTTCACAGAACGATAAATCCTTGAGATAGGAAATTTGGGGCCATTTTCTTCTAAGAAATAGGAATAGTTTAAAATCAAGTGGAAACATAAGGTATCTGTCTTTCTCTGTGTGACTTATTTCACTTAGCATAACACTTTCCAGTTCCATCCACGTTGCTACCAAAGGCCAGATTTCATTCTTTCTCATTGCCACGCAGTATTCCATTGTGTATACAAACCATGATTTCTTTATCCATTCATCAGTTGATGGACATTTAGGCTCTTTCCATAATTTGGCTATTGTTGAAAGTGCTGCTATAAACATTGGGGTATACGTGCCCCAATGCATCAGCACTCCTGTATCCCTTGGGTAAATTCCTAGCAGTGCTATTGCTGGGTCATAGGGTAGATCTATTTTTAATTTTGGGGGGAACCTCCACACTGTTTTCCAGAGTGGCTGCAGCAGTTTGCATTCCCACCAACAGTGCAAGAGGGTTCCCGTGTCTCCACATCCTCTCCAGCATCTGTAGTCTCCTGATTTTTTCATTTTAGCCACTCTGACTGACGCGAGGTGGTATCTCAGTGTGGTTTTGATTTGTATTTCCCTGATGAGGAGTGACTGTTTTGTGGATCCTGAGAAACTTAACGGAAGACCATGGGGGAGGGGAAGGGAAAAAAAAAGAGAGGGAGAGGGCCAAACCATAAGAGACTCTTAAAAACTGAGAATAAACTGAGGGTTGATGGGGGGTGGGAGGGAGGGGAAAGTGGGTGAAGCGTATTGAGGAGGGCACCTGTTGGGATGAGCACTGGGTGTTGTATGGAAACCAATTTGACAATAAATTTCATATTTAAAAAAAAAGATAAAGAAAAAAAAATCAAGTGGAAGTAAGGAAAATCACAGGCTCTTGGCAAAGGTCAAAGGATGAGGTTCTTAAACCCTATTCTCATGCATCAAGAAACAGTGCACTGGAACTTTACATTGGTGCTGAGAAAGTCTCAGCTGGTTTGGAGAAGATTCACCGATGCAGACCTTTCAACTCTTCCCACACGAGGTCCCTCTGCTCACTCACAAGGGATTTGCTTTGCAGGATTTGTTTAGAGAGAATCTTCCCTTTGGAATTCTTGCCAAGTGCTTAGAAGCTCTTTACTTGAATGGCATGGTCTATCCCAGGAGAGGCTGTGTATCCAGGTTGCTCTCGTTCACCTCCACTCTGATCCAGATACCGTCTCATTTGCTTTTCACGGTGCTTCCCAGGGAACATTCACACCAGTTCCCCTACAGTGGCTCACGGTGATCTTGTTAGTTGCTCAGAAAAGCTGCTAGCGGTTTTGTGGCTTTTCTTGATGTGTCCTTATTGAACCGCCTGGCTCACCTTTTTCTGAGGGTAGAAGCATGATGAAATGCTATGCTTGTGTCATTGTTGTTTCATGGTTCCATCTCCTACATGCCGGTGTCAGTAAAAAAAAAAAAAGAGAATAGGCTCTTTCCATCTGGCATTGGAATGGAGATCAGCAACATCAATTTTTAGGCCTCATTTCCCTCCCCAAGTGTGAAAATTTCATATTGCAGCTCCGATGTAGGGTACGTTAGACATATTTTATGCGCTGACTGACAAGACCGTGGCCCACATTTTTGCTGTTGCCGCGGCAACCGGCACCACGCAGTGGTCACCTGAGGCCACCTTGTTTTAGCCGCTCTGCTTCTCTTTTGCTTTCTGCTTTCTGTTTGCTGCCTCATTCCAGCCCCGCAAACTTTCACCAATGGGGATAGAAGGTGTAGGCAGCAAATTCTCTTTTGTCTCACATCTTTGGGCAGATAATCGGAGGCACGGTATACACAGTTCCTCAGAGAGTTCCCAGTTCCGGGAACTCCAGATAAAACACGGGATTCCAGTTAAATTTGCATGTCAAAGAAACAACAGATACTGTTTTTAAGAGTAGACATATATCCCAAATATTGCATGAGACACACCGCTACTAAAGAAAAAAAATGTTGTTTATCTGACATTCAATTTCATCTGAGTGCTTTTAATTTTACAAGCAACCTTATTTCCAGTGGAATGGAGACCTCCTGGGCTCTAGTAGTACTCAGTACAGCACCACACCCTTGGGTTGGATTGGATTTACTTTTTCCCTGACTTCCTTCTTCCCCAATCCCGCGGCCTTCCATCCTCAAAGAAATTACCCACAGGCAAGCTTTTGTCTCAGGCTCTGTTGTTTCCAGAAGGCAAGCTAAAATATAAGGCTAAATATGAAAAACGTAGATTATAGCTCATTGGGTTGTAAACATGTAGACAACAGTCCATTGAGAATTACTGGGTTTATAATTACTTGTTTTTTCCGAGTAATCCACACGTCACTTAGAGTTCTTATCTTTTGAAATCTAGATAAGCCTGATTAGAACTGTCAGTGCTCTGTAAAAGTACAAAGCTGCCCACAGACACCTGTACTTTCTGAGATGCTTATATCCTGTTGTAAACTCCTGATTCTGTAAATTAGTTTGGTTTGTGGATCACCTCGCCAACCTGGACATCCTGATTTTGGTCTCCCCAGTGCCCCTCTCTACCCTCCCTCCCCAGGTCTTCTGGAAATGAATCCCCAGCCCTTAGCACAATGCCAGGCAAATGGTGAATGCTTGGCAGGTATTTGTTGACTCAACAAATGAATACAGTGCTTTTTTTATGCATCCCATTTTACACCATAAACTTGTGTTTCTTCTTTCCAAAACACACTTAATTCTGTTTTTTTTTTTTTGAAGTTTTCATTTTTGCTAACTGCCCTGCCCTCCTCAAATAATTAAGAATAATTAAGAATCACTGTAGGGTGAGAAGTTGGTAAAAAACAGAAGAAATCCACCACGGATCAACTGAATGTTTCTGACAGCGTGTGACATTCACTCAGTTCATTATCGCATTCAAAGACACTCATTAGAATAAGTTCTGTGGGTTGAGGTTAAGTGAGGTTTAGTAGAAAGCTAGTTATCGAAGAAAACAGCAATGATTAGGTATAAGTGCTGATAACTGGAAAAGCAAGAATCAAGAGATACATTTTACGGTGGTTGATTATTCAGGAAACTATTTATGAGATTCTATCATTTGAGAACCATTTGTAAGGCACAACTACATGGTCCATAGGAGTATTTCTTTAAGGAGAGAATTCTCTAAAAGTATATTATGTCATCCCTTCTAGTTTTTCTCTGCGCCTGATATTTTTAAACTTGATTTCATTTAACTTATTCTTTTTTCTTGGCCTTAATTCTTTTGTGCCTGACTCTACATTGACAGGCACATAATTTTTTCCAGCTTTATTGAGGCATAATTAACAAATAGAAATTCTATATATTTAAGGCATACGAACATGATAGTTTGATATATGTGTACATTTTGAGATGATGACCGTAATTAGGTTAATCAGCACATCCATCAACTCACATGGTTGCCATTTGGGGGGTTGTGGTGAGCAGTTCTCAGCAAATTCCGAGAATACATACAGTATTCTTATTAAGTATAGGCCCTGTGGTGTCCATTAGACCCCAGAATTTACCATGAGGCTTGCATAAAACATCTTAATACTTCTTAACGGTAAACCTATGTAAGTGATTTGGTTAGGCACACTGGAGGCAAAAGTATTGGAAACCACAGGCACTCTGATACAAGGGCAAATTATCTCTAAAATCATACCAATAGAAACTTATTTATTGCATCAAGGTGAACAACAAAGTCAATAATAATATCGTGGAACAATATTAAATGTTGCCATATATGTCAGGCATCCCGCTAAATGATTTTTACCTGCCTCCTGTCTCAACATTCTTGTGCAGAAGGTCCGGCCATTGCTTAAGTTTCATACATAAGGGAAGTATTTGATCTATGACTGTACGAGCAGTAAACAGAAGTCAGATCTAGGCACTGTTGAGTTCAACGTCCTAATGCCACATCATTTTGGGAAACTGAGCCATGACGGAATTAAATGGGAAGGGAGGGGAATGGGAATGGTCAGGGTTAGATCTCTTGGTAGTAGAACAAGGAATTGTGATTAGTTAGAAGTCAATATAAAATTTATTTCAGTTGCTCTTTTTTTCTCCTGCCTACATATTGGTGAAGTTCTTGTTTATAAATTTGGAGAATGTGGTCGTAAATCTTGCTTTGTCATCAATCATGTTCTGTCACTGCCACACACACATAAAGGAAAACTTGAATCTTCTAACACAATTGATGTCCTGACTCCAGTTTGAAGCTTAATTTCCTATTTCTCTTCACCCCTTGGGAATACCTGTGGTTCGTTTGGTGACTAAGCTGATGAACCACAGTTGCTGCTTTGATAACGATTCAATCTCAGTTTAGTAACATCAAAAAAAAAAAAAAAAAAAAAAAAGAAAGAAAGAAAAAAAAAATCCCCCTCCAAAACAAACCCCGCAGAACAAAGGCGAGTTAGGAGAAACGTTATACGTTAGAAAAAGTCTTTGCATGTTATTGCTGAGATAAAGATAAAATAGCTCTTTGGCATTGTTCTAATATAGGAGTCGTTTTCTTTAGGGTCTTTGAACTCCAACTTCTTAAATATCTTTAATGTTTGTAGGCAGGAGATAATGCTCGTAGGTAAGAGACACATGGCAACGTTCTATGTCTGACTTCCAGTATTGGTTTCTTTAAGCCCAAGAGAAAAACGTGCAGCCCTGTTCTAGAAGGACTCTGATACCGGTTCATGCCCTGTGGGGGTGACCAACTGGGTAGCCAACATATAACTAAATATTTTTCATTCTGCCACCATCTCTTGGGGGTGATGGTTGCCTCATGCAAAGGACACCTCCTAGGCACTTATTTCATTAGCATTAAACTTTCGTTTGCGTGAATTCAGTTTTTCGTAGTTTTGAAGAGACACGTCACCGTAGACGGTGCGTCAAACGTACCGTCTCAGCTTCCAATTACAAGTGTGTTTTGAGCGGAGCAGCTGGCACAGTTCCTGTCGTTCCTGTCTGGCCCTGGACGCAGGGATGCGTGGCTTGTTCTTTGTTCAGAGCACTTTCCAAGAGATTGGGCCGAACAGTTGCAACCAAGAATCACTTATACCACCAGGAGCTGAGAAACTTTGCGGCTGTCATGAATGAAGTTTGGAGTGACACAAATCTTGTTTGGAGAGCTCACTGTGTGGTGCTGGAGAATTAATCTGTGACTGTAAACCTTCTTCTCTTTCCTTAATCAGATAAACTGTCTGGCCTGAAACACAGGTCTTTTCTTTTCACAGACAGCTCTGTTTTCGCCCCCAAAGAGATTTTGTCCAACATAAGGACACAGTGCAGTCTAAGTGGAAAGCGTCTCAGATTTATATAATTTTATTCCTTTTCTAACAGTTGTGTGAAGCAGGGAGAATTGCTATAAAACGGGTTGTTTTTAAAATTCATTTTAGGAAAATTTGAGGTGAGAAAATAATTTGCATCTTCTTACTTTGGTTAAGAATAACTAGCCTTATTTATTTATTGATTGATTTATTGATTTATTTTTAAACTTTTAAAAAATGTTTATTTTTGCGAGAGGGAGAACATGAGTGTGAGTGGGGGTGGGGCAGAGAGAGAGGGGGACAGAGGATCCGAAGTAGGATCTGGGCTGACAGCAGAGAGCTTGATGCAGGCCTCGAACTCACAAACTATGAAATCATGACCTGAGCCGAAGTCAGATGCTAAACCGACTGAGCCATTCAGGCGCCCCTAATTTAGTTTTTAAAAAGGTATTTGTTTCACTAGTTTTTCAACAGGGAATACAAGCATAACCTAAAATGAAACAAAATATCCCTTTACCATATCTCTGATATATAAGTAAAGTTTAATTGTAACGGTACAGCATAGCTCTTATAACATGATAGTATATTTGTATTTAATGTTTTTTACTTGGCATTTAAAAATTTTTGGACATTTTCATTTCTATGTAGCTGTATATTTTCATTTAAAAACATATTTTAAATATTTTTATTTAAAAAGTTATTTTTGATGTTTATTCATTTTTGAGAGACAGAGACAGAGTATGAATGGGGGAGGGACAGAGAGAGAGGGAGACAAAGAATCCAAAGCAGGCTCCAGGCTCCAAGCTATCAGCCCAGAGCCAGACAGGGGGCTTGAACCCATGAACTGTGAAATCTGACCTGAGCTGAAGTCAGATCCTTAACCGACTGAGACACTCAGGTGCCCCTTAGAGAGATATTTTAATGTAATGACATAATTTTTACTTTTTTTCAGCAAATTTTTTGCCAAGTGTTCAACAATTAAATCACTTTTTTTTTCTCCCCCCTTCCCTGTCTCCCTCCTTTTCTTTCCTCTTTAGTGTTCTCTCTTTTTTTAATTTTTTTATTTTTGGAGAGAGAAAGCATGAGTGGGGGAGGGGCAGAGAGAGAGGGAGAGAGAGAATCCCAAGCAGGCTCCACACTGTCAGCGCAGTGCCTGACGTAGGGGTCGATCTCACAAACAGAGAGATTGTGACCTGAACTGAAATCAAGAGCCCCATCACCCACCCGACGAGCCACCCAGGTGCCTCCTCTTTAGTGCTTTTAATCCACGATGGATACTAACTATATGTAAATATTTTTGTTATCACATCATAGGACACAGTTTTATGACTTTCCTCATATCTTTCCTAATTGCTTTCTTAAAAGATTAGTCAATTTATTACACTTAGTTTTAAATAATTTTTAGTATGCAAAATAGTTGTAATAATATTTATAAAAATGGAGATATATAAAGAAAGAACATTAGGTATCCACTGATGTGGTAGATGGCTTCTGACATGAACTTCAATGATTCCTGGCTCTTGGTGGTCCTAGTTTTGTAAACTCCCTCCCCCTGAGTAACTTGCTTCTAACTAATAGAATGTAGTAGCATTGAAAGAATATAACTTTTGTGTTTAAGTAACAAAAGATTGGGACCTCTGTCTTGCTTAGCAGACACTCTCTGTTGCTGGTTTTAACGAAGTGAGTGGCCACATTGGAGGGGCCCACATAGCAAGGAACTGAGGGTGGCCTCTGACAGCAGCCAGCAAGGAACCCTCAGTCCAACACCCCTCAGAGAAATGAGTCCTGACAACAACAAACATGTAAGTGAGCTTGAATCTTCCCCAGCCAAGGCTCCAGAGGGGACCTCAAGGCTTGGTTGATAATGAAGTTATTATCACCTTGTGACAGGTTGAAGCAGAGATCCCAGCTAAGCTGAGCCTGGATTCCTGATTCATAGAAATGGAAAGATAATGCATGTGTGTTTTTTCAGCTGCTATGTGTTGGGGTGATTTGTGACTCAGCGATAGATGACTGATGGAATTGATAACATTTCACTGTTTTCTTATTTTTTTTTCAAGAAGGAAATATATATGCATATTAAAATTAGGATAATGTAAACTGAGTTTTGCTCCCGAGTTTTTCCCATACATTTCCATGATACTAAATAAACCAACAGAACCACATTTTTAATGGTGCTATATACAATATGAGTGTATAAATGCAACGTAATTAGACTTTTGGTTAGACTTTTAGTTTTGGTTTACTTTGGTTAGACATGGTTAGACTTTTAGTTTATTATTGATTTTATGATGCTAAATAATTCTTTGAAAAAAATTCTTCTACATAAATATATTGCTTCTCTATTATTTTTATTTAGCATGTGAATCTAAAAGTGAATAACTTGGATAAAAAACATTTTAAATGCTCATGAGCAATATTACTAAATTCCATTATTCCGGGAAGATTGACTCAGTTTTTTATCCCCACCAGAAACGTGTGACAGAGTCACCCCCTCGTTGCATATCAGTTACATATCATATGTATGTACACATGTACATACATACAATCCAACACTGGGATTATAGTCATTTTTCTTACTTATATTACTTATTTGATAAATTTTACTTATTTTAATTTGCATTTGGATTTCTAAAAAATTTGGTCAAATTTTCACAGTTTAGCCATTTAGGTATTTTGTTTTTACTAAAACTCTGGCTCATATTTTGGTGATTTTTATATTGTGGTATTTATCTCTTTGTTTACTGATTTTAAGAGTTATTCCATATTAATGATGTCAGTGTATTAGGTAGTATGCAAATAGCTTTTTCTCATTAATGCATTGTACTTTTAAAATCATTGTGTTTTAAAATAACATTTATTTTGGGGGGCCCTGGTGGCTCATTCGGTTGAGCATCCGACTTCGGCTCAGGTCACGATCTCATGGTTCATGGGTTTGAGCCCTGTGTCGGGCTCTCTGCTGACAGCTCAGAGCCCGGAGCCTGCTTTGGATTCTGTGTCTCCCTCCCTCTCTGCCCCTAACCCACTCGCATTCTTTCTCTGTCTCTCTCAAAAATGAATCAACATTAAAAAAATTAAAATAACATTTATTTTGACCTTGATTCTAGAGCAAAAGGGTACAAATATATTCACTTTTCTAGCGGCATTTGTCTCTCTCTCACCCACATGCATTCCACCTAATAAAAATACTGTCAACCAGTCTGTATCAAACCTGTGTCATATTTATTTGAGCACTGTAATATGTATTTTTCCATTTGGTTTTTCACAACAATCCTGTCTAGGTGGGTATAGAAGGTCTTATTATCTTAATTTTCATATGGTTTAAAATTTTTTTTAATGTTTACTTATTTTTGACAGAGAGAGACAGAGCATGAGTAGGGGAGGGGCAGAGAGAGAGGGAGACACAGAATCCGAAGCAGGCTCCAGGCTCCGAGCCGTCAGCACAGAGCCTGACCTGGGGCTCGAACTCGCTGACTGTGAGATCATGACCTGAGCCGAAGTCGGACCCTCAACCGACCGAGCCACCCAGGCACACTTATAATGGTTTAAACGTAGCTCAGAAAAGTGTCTTAACTGACCCAAAGTTGCAGAGTTTAGTAAATGGTAGAGTTGGACACAAACTGCTTTCTGACTTACATCCAGTACTCTTCCCTCCATGATTGTTCTTCATGCCCAGGGTTATTCTAGGCTGTATCCTGTATTCTAGGCTATATCCATGGCTGAAGGCAGAAGGGTAGGGAATTAATGTTTACAATGTGCTTGATATTTTTATGTACATTAACTCATTAAATACTTATCATAATACCATAAGTAATAATTTTCATATTTTTTATAAAGGAAGAATAGAAGTCTCAAAGATTTGCTTGCCCAACATTAGAAAAGTAGTGGAGGATATTATCCAGCCCTCAGGCGGATATTTAAGGCCTGTGGTCTGCCTTCCATAATTTGGAAATAGTGTATGGACCAACTGGAATTTATTATGGAGCTTTATTCTTTTAGTATTTCTCTTTTCCCACAGTCTTTGCAAGTTCCTTCTTAGAACTCTTATGTACGAATGAGGTTTCATTGGGACTGATTTTTTACCTGGTTAACATCTAGTCTTCGGCTAAGGCTTATGTCAGGCGTTGCCACCTCCAGGAAGCCTTTTGAGCCTGAATTTCTTTTGTCCTTACTCAGACGCTGTGCGTATCTCCGTCATGGTACTCAACTCATTGTAATCTATGTGTCTATTTGGGCATCTGCCTCACCATTTAAAAATGGGAATTTCTAAAGTTCTTGGAGGACTGCTTAGGATTCGTTTAGAATTCTCCTTGCCTAGCACAGTGCCTGGCTCATAGCGGGTGCTGAAATGTGAAATGAATGAGGAAAAGGATGGAATGGCTGGGATGCTCAGGACGGCAGGGGTGCAGCTGGCTCATTGATACTTCCGTAAAGACAGGAATTGTAGGTGCTTACAATATACACGGTTTCAACATCTGCTTGTGCGGGAGTTCCATCAGAAAAGGCCAGAAAAACATTTTGTTTTAGCCTCGCTTCCCTTCCACGGCAGGTGTCTATTTGAAGCTTTTAAAATAAAGTCAAGGGGCACCTGGTGGTTCAGTTGGTTAAGCATCTGGCTCTTGATTTTAGCTAGTTCATGATCTCATGGTTCATGAATTCGAGCCCAGCAAGGGTCTCTGCACTGCCAGAGTGGAGCCTGTTTGGGATTCTCTTTCCCTCTGTGCCCCTCCCCTGCTCGCATGGTATGTGTGCTTGCTCTCCCCTCCCTCCCCCCCAAAAAGTCTAGAAGATTAAGATAAAACAGCAACTTAAATGTGACATACTAGCTTAAGTGACACTTCTGGGAATTACAGAGTTCTAAACACATTGGTGGAGGGGTGCCTGCGTGGCTCAGTGGGTTAAACATCCCACTCTTGACTTTGGCTCGGGTCATGATTTCACGGTTTCTGAGTTCAAACCCCGCATCGGGCTCTGTGCTGACCACAGAGAGTCTGTCTCCCTCTCTCTCTGCCTTTCCCTAACTTGCTCTCTCTCAAAATACATGAAAATAAACTTAAAAAAAAAAAGATGGAAAATCTGCCCTACAAATGATACACATCTCAATTTTACTGTTTTTCTTTTTTTAATTTTTTTTAACGTTTATTTATTTTTTTGAGACAGAGAGAGACAGAGCATGAACAGGGGAGGGGCAGAGAGAGAGGGAGACACAGAATCCGAAACAGGCTCCAGGCTCTGAGCTGTCAGCACAGAGCCCAACGCGGGGCTCGAACCCACGGACCATGAGATCATGACCTGAGCCGAAGTCAGACGCTCAACCGACCAAGCCACCCAGGCGCCCCAATTTTACTGTTTTTCTTAAAGTTGAAGTAGTCACGTACACTGTGCATGAGCATATGTAGATACATACACTGTGCATGAGCTGTATGATATTTACCATACAGCTTAATTATAGGGTATAGTTGTTCAGATACTGAATATAAAAGGCAATTCTATCATTTTTGTCCAGTTTCTGAAAGTAGAAATTGGAGCATTAGTACGGATGAGATGAAATGAGAATAGAACAGAATAATCTTCTCTTTAGTGGGCTTGCTGATGAAAGTGGCTTATCTTGGCACTTCAAAATACCTGAAAAGACGTAAACAATTAAATTAATAACTAAAGCTGAATAGTGACACATTGCAAAAGTTAGCTATGAAGTTAGTACCTGGCTACCTGTGTGAAATGTAAAGGAGCTGAACTATGTATTTGCATTTGCCCCACTTGAAATCGAATAATTTGGAAAGAGGGAAACATTTCTTGACAAGTCAGCTGGGCCCCTGCCAGTTTTGATCAAAGAGAAGCTTCTGGCAGAATGCTGTAAATCCCAACGATACTTGGGATTTTTTTTAAAGCAGTTGTCTCTGCTAAAGAATTTTGCAAATACACGGAACACGCTGATACTGTTAGTTAATGAGCAAGGTTTAAAAAAGAAAAAAATTTCAAAATGATGACACCGCTGAATATGAATATTGATGGCCCCACGTTAAAGGTCAAAGAATGTATGTAATGAATATTCATGGACACCTTTTTTTCCAAGAGGCAAAATATCACTCTCGGAAGAGTCAGATTTTAAATAATTCTAATTATGATGTTCTGTTGAATTCCCAGCAGAGTCCTGTACCCTAAAAAATATGAAACATCTGTTTGACAAGTGATTTCCATGCAGTTACTATGCTTTGACAAATAGCCGCATGCATGCTATAGCACCCTCTAGCTAGATTCCAAGGTAACTGATTACAACTCAGTTCTGCTTCCAGTCCATAATTATTCCAACTTGCCTTTTCCTCTTTGAATTATACTGTATTACTTAGATGTTTTTGTTTCCCCTTCTCTTTAAAACATAGCCCCCAGGGATTTTTTTTAATCCCAATTTAAACAGTCTGACGTGATAAATGGAGTCCCATTCCCAGGAGGGGGTACTCATTGGTGATAAATTCCTGACACCTTACAAAAGCATTTGTTTCTGTCATAAACATGAGGCTCTGATTAGGCTTGCGTCTCGGGAAGGTTGTTTCATGAAGTTACTGAAATTCCAAGGTTAGCTGCCTCTACTCACCCTTGAATGATTGTTCTGATAGTCAAGACGAGGTGAAGTAAGACTCTGGCTTCAGGCAGTCCACCTTTCTCCAACAGGTCAACCTTGGCAGGCCTTGAATGCCAGGGTGAGGAGGTAGGGAGAGAATGGGGGGGGGGGACGTGTGGGGTACTGGTGACAAAGGCAGGACTGGAGAAGCAGAGGGTGGCTTTAAAGAGGAGAGTCGTAAACAAAACCAAGAAACTTGAAAAGGAGAGAGTAGAAAGGGGAGATAGGAGACATGAAATAGAGAAATCAAACCGAGGGACAGACAGGGGTCAGCCTGGGGTAAAGAAAGTGTAAGAATAAAGGAAGTCCAACAAAGAATAAAAAAAATAAAAGAAGAATAAAAGAAGAAAGTCGAGAATAGGGATTTGTTTTCACCGTCACAGTTAACATTCTTCTGATACTACCTATCTGGAAACTGGGGTCTGCAAACTGGAACCAAATCGACGTTGTTGATAGTTAACTAATCCTCTAACATTCACTTTCTTGATCTTGCGTTGATAGGTAGAAATTTACATGAGTTGACAATACATTTAGAAATGAGAAGCTACTGTTTCCTCCCATCTTCAGTGCCAGTTTACATCGACAAAAGAAAAAATTAAAGAAAATTGAGATTTCCTTTAATAAATACATATTACCAACTTTTTCTCATAGTCAGAGATGCTGAGATGTTCATGGGTGCCCAAAAGATGTTGAGGAACATTCAGAGCCTCCTCCGTGAGAATAGATTGCTATTACCCTATAAAATCATATTTCAAATGACTTTTCTTACAGTTGCCAACGACTCAACTCATGATGATAGATGCATATGCAAGGATTTTTGACAATTCCTCAATGTAAAAGAATATGAGCAGAGCAGGATCTTTACAGGTATACTTAAAAAGGAAATGTTATATTAGAAATGGTAAGCAAAGTTCTTAGTGTTTTTAGATTTGCATGATCATGTTTTTAAAAATTGAAGTATAATTAGCCTACAGTGTTCTGTTAGTTTCGGGTGTGCAATACAATGAGTCAACAATTCCATACATTTCTCAGTGCTCAGCAAGATAAATGTACTCTTCATCCTTTTACCTGTTTCACTGATCGGCTCCCACCTCCCCTCTAGCAAATACCAGTTTGTTCTCTGTATTTAAGACTCTGTCTTTTGCTTGTACTAATAATGGTTTTGTGAAGATTTCTTTACCAATTTTCATTTAGTGACTGTGTCACATGATTCTGCAGGACTTTCGCTTTAATTCTTAGCAGCCTCTTTTTTGCAGATTGACAGCACTTTAATCACCCTCTGCAGAATGTAGAGAAGACAGTTTGTCAGTGATACTTTGCTGTTTCTCAGTACCGCTTTGTGCCTTTACAATTCCCAGTTTCCCATTTGGCTTACCAACTCTTCAGCTTCTGTTCAGGAAAGACTCTATCACGAATGCCATTTGTACTTCCAGGTGGCTTGTTACTAATCTCTGCTTGGTTATGAATTGATCATTAAGACACGAGCACGTATTGGGTTAAGACTTAACCTCCTCGTAAACATTTTTCGGAAAGAGATTACTTATCTATCTATCTATCTATCTATCTATAATCTGTCTATCATCTATCTATCTACCTATCTATCTATCTGTCTATGCAACTAATCATCTATCTATGTTAAACAATAATATGTTTGTTTTTTTTTTTTCCATTCTACAAGAGACCCAGCAGTGGGTCAGGCTCTAGAGTACGTAATACAGTGGCTCCAAGATGTCATCAAGGGCTCAAGTTCTTTCTTTTTCTTTGATGTCTTCAAAGTCATTTTCACCCTTCAGCTGATTTTTGTCATGGTCAGCAGCCATCCAAGAAACTTCTTCTAATGCCTTGATAAAGATCAGGTCTCATGTTTATTCCTAATCATGGAAAGAGGGGATTACAATGATAAGCTTACAGTGTTTCTCAATCTTGGCTGAAATTGAAATTGAAACTGAAATTGAAATTTGGAAAAACTGATACCTAGATCCCACCCCCCAGAGATCCTGAGATGCAGCCTGGACCATTGAATGTTTATTTTTTTTTCTTTTATTTTTTAAATTTACATCCAAGTTAGTTAGCATATAGTGCAACAGTGATTTCAGGGGTAGATTCCTTAATGCCCCTTAACCATTTAGCCCATCCCCCTCTCATGACCCCTCCAGTAACCCTCTGTTTGTTCTCTATATTTAAGAGTCTCTTATGTTTTGTCCCCTTCCCTGTTTTTATATTATTTTTGTTTCCCTTCCCTTATATTAAGTTGTTCTGTGTCTTAAAGTCCTTATATGAGTGAAGTCATATGATATTTGTCTTTCTCTGACTAATTTCACTTAGCATAATACCCTCCAGTTCCATCCACATAGTTGCAAATGGCAAGATTTCATTCTTTTTGATTGCCGACTAACACTCCTATATATAGGTGTGTGTGTGTGTGTGTGTGTGTGTATATATATATATATATATATATATATATATATATATATATATACCACATCTTCTTTATCCATTCATCCATTGATGGACATTTGGGCTCTTTCCAAACTTTGGCTATTGTTGATATTGCTGCTCTAAACATTGGGGTGCATGTGCCCCTTCAAAACAGCACACCTGTATCCCTTGGATAAATACATAGTAGTGCAATTGCTGGGACGTAGGGTAGTTTTATCTTTAGTTTTTTAAGGAATTCTGGAGCGTTGAAAGTTTTAATGGAAAGATATTTTGAAAGGGATTCTTTAAAACAAAATTTTAAGTTTATTTATTTTAAGAGAGACTGAGAGAGAGAGGAGAGAGAATCCTAAGCAGGCTCCCCACTGTGAGCACCGAGCCAGATGTGGGTGCAAACTCAAGGACCATGAGATCATGCCCTGAGCCAAAACTAAGCGTCAGACACTCACTCAATAGCCTGAGCCACCCAGGAGCCCCTGAAAGGGATTCTTAAAGGAAAGAAACCTTCAAGAATTAGGAATAAAAAATGTACAATAGGTGGTAGAATACATATTTTTAGATGAAACTCCCCTAGTCACCACAGGGGTCTACTGTTAAGACAGTCCCTACTCAAATCGTTTGCAGAGTCTCAAGAAATTTTAGCTTCACCGCCTTCAAGCCTTTACAGAGATTTGTCATTAAGGCTTGTGTCATGTGGCTGGAGAGTTGCACGAACTTGAAATTATGGCCCCTTCAGTGCTCTGGACTGGTATTAACTCCTAGGCACCATCTGACTGCATCTGTGAAGCCACACAACGTCCTGAGGGTTTTTGTGCGGGCTTGACCGGTGAGTGCAGGCTGAGATCCAGCTTCTCTCTGCTGCTGGGTTCTTCACTCTGGCACCAGGCTGCATCCACCTGCCTGCCAGGTGACTCGTGGGACGGTGAGGCCTTCCTGGAGGGTGACAAATACAAACCTTTGAATCGCTTCTACCCTCTACCTACAATGATGAATTTGTGATTATTTATAACAACTGAAAGACAAAATCAAGGTCAAATTTAAAGTACGTTACAATCTGTATAGTCCTGTTTTATTTAGATTCTCTTCTTAGGATACCAGTATATGTAATGTTTGATGTGCTGTCCAAAACGTGGAAAATTCTCTAATTTTTTTTTTATTCCAAAGACTCATAGTAATGTAATAGAGAATATTTCAGTGTTTTCACATTATAAAAATACTAGCTCAGGGAGCGTTTCGACGGGACTCTTTCCAAAATCCTCAGCTGTCTAGTTGCGTGTTTTCACAATTCATTTACTGAAGCCTTAGTAAGGAGCCCTTGCTTTTAAAAACTGTGAGGTTCTGACTTGCTTTAATTGGACTTCTAAGGACAGATAGTCTCCTCAGACAAGTAGATATATAAGACCAGATGGCAGTTTGTTATAACTAATCCAGAGCTTCCTAACAGCCAATTATTTTTTAAACTTCAGGAAGGACAACCACTATAATTTTTTCTACTTCATTGGAACAAGTAGCACTATAAAGGGCGATGGCCAGATAGCTGGCCTGCTACAATATTGGTTCACTGAATATTTGATTTGTTTCTTGTTGAATATTGTTAAAGACTCAACTTTAACAATACATCTTGGGTCTCTGAAGGGATATAACTGTTGCCAGCTAATAATCATAGCAACAACAATAATGACAGTAAGTAGAGTTAAATGTGTGCTTATTATGAGCAAGGTGTTCTGCTAAGCACCTTACATAAAAACAGTGATAACAATAAAGAGAAAGATAGTACTAGCATTATGACTGCTAAGTAAACGCAAATAGTAATTAAAATGCTATGTCCCAGCTACTTTTCCAAGTACTTGACGTGGATTATCTCAAGCCTTCTGACAGCCATATGAAGTAGGTTCCATTGTTTCCTCTATTTTTTAGATGAGGAAATGGAGGTGCATGGAGGTCAAGTATGACTCCTCTCAGGATCATCCAGTTGAGAGGTAGCATAGCTGAAATTGGAACCCGGGCCATTTGATTCTAAAGTCATGTATTTTACTACCAGATGTGATGCAATCATTTAAATAAAATAATGTTTCTTTAAAATCAGCTCTGGTCTGTGGGCTCCTGGGCGTCTCGGTCGGTTGAATGTCTGACTTTGGCTTAGGTCATGATCTCACAGATTCATGAGTTTGAGCCCCGCATCAGGCTCTCTGTTGTCAGCATAGAGCCTGCTTCAGATCCTCTGTCCCCACCCCCTCCGCCCCTAACCTGCACGCACATAGTCTTTCTCTTTTGCTCTCAAAAATAAATAAACATTAAAAACATAATAAAGCCAGCTATGATCTCTTCCCCTCAACTGCATTTAAGAGTAGGCGTTCTTGTGGTGATTAGACTCTAGGTCAATATTATATAATATATATGTATAAGGTTAAAGAGCCAAACTGCCTGAATTAGATTCTCTTAAAAGTCTCTTCTAAATGGAATATATTATTTTCAATATTCTATGTCCTATGAACAGGTTCACATAAAGTAATTTGATAGATACTGCCTTTTGGCTTTCAGCAAATCCATTTACAGTTTTAATGAAATTTTGGAGTTTTGACAATAAACTTTTTAGAACAGACCAGAGAACCAGTCTTTCTTCAGAATAAATTAAAATCTGGGACGATACATTTTATTATAATGTGAGACTATAATCATAAAATTTTAAAATTTGAGTATTTCATTCAGGGGGTTTTAGCCTTTATGGACTTAGTAATGTGGAGTGTTTCTAGAGTGTGTGTTCCA
Organism: Neofelis nebulosa; assembly: GCF_028018385.1. Taxonomy (NCBI): domain Eukaryota; kingdom Metazoa; phylum Chordata; class Mammalia; order Carnivora; family Felidae; genus Neofelis; species Neofelis nebulosa. The sequence goes on from NC_080784.1 coordinate 22,490,465, forward strand.
TGTTTTTCTCACAATTTGCTACCGCTGATGAAAATGTCTAAGACTGCAGTAGGTTTTATACCTACTAGTCTCCCACAGATGCGCAGGATGGGCCCAAAGGCAGCCTCTCTGGTTTTAGGAAAAGGCGACTCAGGTGGTTCTATTTTTTGGCAACGATAGAAGCCAACTGTTCAACATGGAACTGCTGTGTTCATTGTGTTAGGCTCTACTGGTGATGGAAAGATGGGGCTTAGCTCCTACTCCTGAGTGGTTCAATCAATCTAGTGGCCCAGTGAAACCTTTGTAAGCCACTCCAACATCAGGCAGGTAGTTATATATGCTGTCACCGGTCAAGCAAACCCAAGTGCTATGAGAATATATGGCCGAGAGATCTCACTTCCAATTGAGAGGGATTCTGGGAGATGTTTTAAGAGGTGGAACTGCATCTGGATTTAATGGATATGCGAGACCTTAAGATTGGTGTATGGGAAGGAAGATCGTTAGCAGGAGTACAAGCTTTAGGGCCATACAGGCCAGGCTGAGAATGGCTGGTCAAACTCTTTTCTCTGTTATTATTGGGTGTTTCACTTCACCTTTCCCTACCTCAGTTTTCTCACTTGCAAAAAGAGGATGATGACATTACTTCATAGAATTTTTGTGAGGATTATATAAGAACCTAAAACAAATGCCTAGCATATTACCTGGAATGTTATAAGTACTTGATACACTGTGCATGAACACACAAAACACACACACACACACACACACACACACACACACACACTCAAGAAATAATGTTCCTGTGTGACATTTTCAGTATTTTATTGGAGAATTGCTAATTGATGATCAAAATTAAGTGAGTTTTGTTCAGTTATTAGCTACTTCTCCTTGCCAACGGTAGCTCATTATGTGGTTTGCTAATCTTCCTTTGCTATTCCTAAGAGAAATCTTAGATGTTCCTGGGAATTAAAGTATCCCAGGAAATGAGGCAGTTCTGAGGCGAATATGACAGAAAGTTTAACATTAGGCACGGTGCATTTTACAAATGTGGGGGCCTATTTCCTATGTAATAAAAAGCAGAAAGCAGGGGCGCCTGGGTGGCTCAGTTGGTTAAGCGTCCTACTCTTGATTTTGGCTTACGGTTGGTGAGTTTGAGGCCTGCATCAGGATCTACACTGACAGTGTGGAGCCTGCTTCGATTCTCTCACTCCTTCTCTCTCTGCCCCTCCCCTGCTCGCCCCCTCTCTCCCAAATAAATACATAATTAAAAAAAACAGCAGAAAGAAAAATCCATTTCTTTTAAGAATGACTGACTCTTTTATGTGGGAGACAAATGTTGTTCTTCCTAAGAGAACGTAACAACCATTGACCTACGAATGATGGTGGTTACCTAATAGCACTCAGAGTGGGAGACGAGTCTACTGGATGGCAGCCCAGGGTAGAATGCATGATGAAATGGAATGAGAATGCTTTCTTCTCGGAGTCCTCATCCACAGATGGAAGGAACCTTGCCTTTTACATTAAATGAGGACATCACAGATGATGTCTGCCGGGAGATGAAGAGGTTTTGTTCTCTGAGTGGATCTAGTCGGAAGATGGCCAGAGAGCACTACCTCATCTATTTGAATGACTAGAAATGTGGCATGGTGCCCAGAAATTAGGTCAGAGCCTTTTGGATGCGGAGGAGAGGTTTTTCAAGACTTTTTTTTCTGGTGTGGTAGCCTGACTTATGGAAAACAAATTGATCCCATAGGAATGTGCCCCGGAACCTAGGTTTTTTAGCTGAGGAAGCAATTCAGAGAAAAAAATTGCATGTTTATTTTATCTTAATGAACAATTTACTATGACTAATATTGGATGACATGGAGATTACTCGTATTTCATTTAATTATCTCTGTTTAAAAACACTACTAATTTGTTAGTCTGAGTGAATCTTTAAAAAGTATGTAACTTGAGGACCTCTTCCAAAGGATTCTTTTGGACAAAATGGAAATTGGGAATAATTATATTAAACATAATATATCTTGAAAATGTTCCATTAAAAATTCCTCGATAAACATAATTATATTAATTAATACTCAAATAAACATTATAAACTAATACTAGTAATAGTTAATATTATTTAACTCTGATTTAATCATAATTATATTAATGATCCCTCTCATTGGAGAGTGATTATTTTCAGTGGCATATACTTACAGTATTTCACTTGTTGGAAATGTTCAGACACCAACTATAATGTTTAATGGAGAAGATTTCAAATATGCCATTTGTAAATCAGGAAGTATCTATTGTTTTAAAAGTAGTTATCTGAATGTGGAGTTTTCTTCAATAGTTGACATTGTGGGATTTTAAGTTTGTTATTATTGAGGACTTTACCTGAATGAAAAAAAGGATTTTTAAAATGTTAACCTGAAAAAAGAGGGACTAGTGGAAATTCTTACCAACAGTTTGCTTTTAGCTATGAATCTTGATTTTATGACATTATTGTGCCTCATTTTATCTAAAAAAAAAATAAAAGATAATATGGAATCTAAAAAGTGTTCTCAAAAAAGATTTTAAAATTTATTTAAAAGGAAAAATAAGGCATCTGTCATAAAATACTGTGATTCCACAGTCAGTGAAGACATTTTTATTGGTTACAGAATGACAGTTGAGTTTTTTAAATGATACTCTGAATGTTTATATATTGTTTTTTAGATGGATCTGTTGTTAAAATGTTTGCCAATCTCTCCAAGAAGTAAAGGCTATTGTTTATTTTCTCCTAATTCAAACATGGAAATTTTAGTGAGCTCTGATAGAGAAGTATTTAAAATATAAAATTGAACAATTCCTGGGACATGAATGAACATGCCAAATATACATGTCTTTTTAGAACAACAAAAAATGCTGCCTCCACATAGATATAACTGGGAAAAAAATGAACTGTTTTGCTAATGTTATAGAGAAGGTGTGTTGAATGATTCCACAAACATTCCATAATTTCATGTGAACATTTAAAAAAATTTTTTTATTGGGGTGCCTTGGTCGGTTGAGTGTCCAACTTTGGCTCAGGTCATGATCTCGCCGTCTGTGAGTTCAAGCCCTGCATTGGGCTCTGTGCTGACAGTTCAGAGCCTGGAGCCTGCTTCTGATTCTGTGTCTCCCTCTCTCTCTGCCCCTCCCCCGCTCATGCTCGCTCTCTCTCTCTCTCTCTCTCTCTCTCTCTGTCAAAAATAAATAAACATTAAAAAAATTAATTTTTTTAAAATTTTATCATTCCATTTTGGGAGACAGAGAGAGACAGTGTGAGAGCTGGGTTGGAGCAGAGAAGAGGGGGAGACCCAGGATCCGAACCAGGCTCCAGGCTCCGAGCTGTCAGCACAGAGCTCGACATGGGGCTGGAACTCACCAACAGTGAGATCATGACCTGAGCTGAAGTTGGATGCTTAACCAACTGAGCCACCCAGGCACCCGTCATGTGAACTTTTTTTTTTTTTTTTTCTTTTTGGCTGTCAAGTATATATTCTATAACTACATTCTGGAATATAGTCTATAGAACATAATAACTTAGTTGATTTGTACTTTTAAAAAATGTTTGTTTATTTATTTTGAGAGAGAGAATCCCAAGCAAGCCTCACACTATCAGAGTGGAGCCTGATGTGGGGCTCGATCTCAGGAACAGTCAGATGATGATCTGAGTCGAAATCAAGAGTCAGACACTTAACTGACTGAGCCACCCAGGTACCCCAGTAACTTTAGCTTATTTTTTAATGACCTTAAGAAAATATTTTTATTATAGAGACAATCAGAGGGAAAACCAAATTTCAAAATAGTATTTGATCCAATTTATAGATCCCTTATAATATTGTGAGGGCTATACTTAAGTATTTCTATTTAAACATTTCTATTTCTATTTATGTCTTTTATAAATATACCAGGAAATTTTTAAAAATTTCATCAACTCAAAACATATTGGAGGCCTTTGGAATCTACACTGTGAAGACAAGAGATTTTTTTTTTTTTTAACGCTTATTTATTTTTGAGACAGAGGGAGACAGAGCATGAACAGGGGAGGGGCAGAGAGAGAGGGAGACACAGAATCTGAAACAGGCTCCAGGCTCTGAGCTGTCAGCATAGAGCCCGACGCGGGGCTCGAACTCACAGACCGTGAGATCATGACCTGAGCCGAAGTCGGACGCTTAACCGACCAAGCCACCCAGGCGCCACAAGACAAGAGATTTTAAACATAATTGCTGCTCTTGTGGAACTTACATTTAAGTTAGGGGAAATGGATAATAAACAACATAGCAGACATTTAAAATATGCAGTTGGGGGAAAGGTGCTAAGATATGTCATAGCAGGGAAAACGAGGCAGAGTACAGTGATTGGGGGTAAGACATTCCAGGAAAACAATTAAAACCTTTTTTTTAATTAACCTTTTAATCAACCTTCGGTTGATTGCTTGTTTGATAAAATCAATAAGATACAATGACTCAAAATCTAGCGGTAGAAATGATGCTGGTGTATACAGCAAAACGTGATCTATGATGCAAAAGAGAAACAATCTTAATGTTCTTTTTATGATTCTGTTATTTCAACCTATTTATGAACATTAAAGCATTCCTTTGCTGGATACTTTCCATATTCTAGGCCCTATAAATGAACACAGTACATGGTTGTAGCCTCCTTCCAAAATTGGATATCATATATCATATTATTCCTTATGCCTGCTGTGCACATTTTAGAGGTAAATATGTGATAAATTTCATATACACATAAAGACTTAGATATAGCTATTCATTGTATCAGTGTTTGCAAAAGTGGAAACTGGAAACAGACCAAACGTCCATCAATGGAAGAATGGGTAGGCAATTTACGGCCATATTGGAAATTATGGAGTGGTTAAAATATTGAGCTAAGATTATATACATTATCATGGAAAACTCTTTAAGATACACTGTTAAGTTTTTTTTTTAATGTTTTTTTTTTTTTTTTTGAGTGAGCAAGCGAGAGAGAGAGAGAGAGAGAGAGATGGGCAGAGAGAGAGAGGGAGACACAGACAGAGCCTGATGCGAGGCTCAAACCCACAAACCCTGAGATCATGACCTGAGCTGAAGTCGGACACTTAACGGAATGAGCCACTCAGGTGCCCCTGAAAATGATGATAATTACAAACAAATTCAAACAAATGGAAACTATGTATCTTGGTCTGTAAGGTAGATCACTTTACTTTCTCCAACTCTTCCCTTCACCTTTGTAATAGAATTGTACATTAACATCCCTTTTTTTTTACATTTATTTATTTTTGATAGAGAGAGACAGAACACAAGTGGGGGAGGGTCAGAGAGAGAGGGAGACCCAGAATCCGAAGCAGGCTCTAGGCTCCGAACTGTCAGCACAGAGCCCAACTTGGGGCTCGAACTCACAAACCGGGAGATCATGACCTGAGCCAAAGTTGGACACTTAACCGACTGAGCCACCCAGGTGCCCCAACATCCTTTTTATATGAAATGCTGGTATTGTCACATACTAAATTGCTATAGTTATTTGTGTTTGTATATCCCTGCCCATTGCCTTCCTGGCTATATAATGCGGCTTGGTTAACGGAATGCCTGAGGGCAGGATGTGAACAGAAGCTTTAAGTGTACTTGTCTGGTTTTGCCTGTTCTCTTACATGCCTGCTTGCTGTCTGCCACGAGAACCTGAACTCATCTATAGCCTGACCAGAGTGGTGCTAGCTGCCCATAATCCCTTGGCCAATAAAAATAAATGTTCTAAGCCACTGATTTTTGAGGTTGGTTGTTATGCCGCGTTATTGCAGCAATAGCTGACTGACACAGTATGTTTGTGTGAGTGCTTAGAAAAAATCAGGAACAATAGCCACTAGACTATAATCTTTATCTCTAAGAATTAATATTGGATGTAAAGAGGGAATTAAAATTATTATTTTATACTGTTGAATTTATTTTAATTTTTTTAATTTAATTTTTTTGAGTAGGTGATATCCTTTTTCTGTTTCTCACATCAAAATCAAAATCAAATACTCTAAGAAGATCAGCTCTCACTCTTTTCTCCATCCAATCCATTTCTGCAACCTATAGATTATAAATTAGCATCTTATTAATCTTAATGACAATGAAACAAAAACAAATATTTCTTATTTTCCCCCTTTATTAACTATGTTTTGTTCTTGACATTGCTTTTTTCCCTTGCATTTCTATATAATAGAGATCTTGTCATTTTGGTACATATATACTTTACCCCTTCTCTTTCCTTCTCCTTCTCCTCTTCCTCCTCCTCCTCCTCCTTCTTTACAACTGAATAATGTTCCACAGTATGAAATTAACTTAGTTTATTCAACTTGTCCAATATTTGCTAAGCTCTTGGATTATTTCTAGACCTTTTCTGCTACAAACAGTGCCCACAATGGATAATCTTATACGTACCATTCTATGTGTAGAATCATCTGCAAACATAATTTTACCTTTTCCTTTCCAGCTTCTATGCATCAAATGTTTTGTCCTGTATAAATATGTAGCTGAATACATTTAATACAAGGTTAAATAGCTGTGTTAATAAAGGCCACCCTTTTCTTGTTCTTCCAATATTTGCTCATTAGAAAATCTGTTGGTGTTTGGTCTGGGATGACCTATAGTCATGTATTAGCTGGGATCTTTGCAATAAACAATTAAAGGAAGATTGTTTCTCTACTCATAACATTTCTGCCACCAAGTGTATGGGGGTTTCACTCTAAGCAATTCCCCAATTCTCTGCAGACACCAACTGAGTGTCCTACAATTTCGTTCAATTCTGGCACTAACTACCTGGAGTTGAGGCGGACCCCTCAGGTTAAGGTCTCAGTCCTATAAGACTGCCTCTAACTGCAAGTAATGAGTTCCTAGGTTACCTACACTTCTGCCCAACTTGACTGCAAAACAAGGGTTCCCATGATTTCCTCTTCAGTTTAATAATTTGCTATAACAGCTTACAGAACTCAGAGAAATACTTATTTTTACTGATTTATTATAAAGGATATAAAGGACACAAATGAACAAATGGAGACGTATACAAGGTGAGCCCTGAAAAATTAAAATGTATGAGCTTTTGTCCCTGTGGAATTTGGGGTGGGTCACCTTCTTGGCATGTAGAAGTGTTCACCAACTTGGGACCTCTAGGAACGCTCTTATTCAGGAGTTTTATGAAACCCTATTGGATTTCATAAAATGGATTGCTTGAATCCATTGGCCATTGGTGACTAATTCAATCCTCAGCACCCCCTCTCCTGCCTGGATGTTGGGGAATGGGGCTGAAACTTTCGACCTTCTAATCCCATGATCGGTTCCTCTGGTAATCAGCCCCCGTCTTCGAAGCATCATCTCATTTCTTTAATTGAAGTATGACTTTGAAAGGGGCTTATTCTTTCAGATAACAGAATAGCAAATACCAGAATAACAGAAGATGTTCCTTTAGCCCCTACCACTCAGGAAATCACAAGGGCTTTAGAAGCTCTTGTGCCAGGAACTGGGGATAAAGAATAAACAGATATGTCTTGTTATATCTCAATCACAACAGTGCAAGACAACTAAGTAATTAATGAGAGTTTAATGAAGAGAAGCCTTTTATAAGATGGTGGGCCATATTAAGGATACCAAAAGGGGTTGGTGAAATTTATGGAACTAACAATAGGGAGACAGCGTTTCTCTCCTTAGGACTGAAAAAGACATAGGAAATAGAGGTTCTGGGAACAGAGAGATTTGTAGGCAAGAGCCTCCTGATAAAAACTGCAGCCCTCAGGAAAAAATCACTTTAACCCTGCAGTCTTCTCGAATTGGCTTAACTCAAACAGAAACCACATTGTATGGTTACTGCAGACCACACAAGAGCCGGATGGAGAAGAGGCAAAGTGGATCTAGAGGGGTCAAGCAGGGATGAGCCAGCATACACATTAAGGAAGTGTCTACTAACTCCTTTTTTATTGAATGCTTTTAAATATAAGAATGGAATTGAATTTATTAAGTTATTTTCACTCTCCGTGGAGATGATCATAGGATTTCCTGTATAGATCATCAATGTTCTATTAAGATATATATATATATATATATATATATATATATATATTACACTTCTTAATATTCAGCCATCCTTTCATACCTAAATTCAACTTTATGCCTAATATTTTATTTCTTTTTAAACTTCATAAACATGGAATAGTAAAATGTGTACACTAATGTGTCGGCTTCTCGTTCTTAACGTGTTGAGATTCATCCAGGGGCGCCTGGGTGGCTCAGTCAGTTGAGCGTCTGACTTCATGGGTTCCAGTCCCGCGTCGGGCTTGGTGCTGACAGCTCAGAGCCTGGAGCCTGCTTCAGATTCTGTGTCTCCCTCTCTCTGTCCTTCCCCTGCTCGTACTCTGTCTCTCTCTCAAAAATAAATAAACATAAAAAAATATGTTGAGATTCATCCTTTTGTGTATAGATATGTTTAGATACGTATTTCATTTTGTGAATATTCTATCCACTCTACTGTTGAATATTTGGGTTAGTCTAGTTTGGGCTATTAAAAATACTGCTGCTGTACATGCTTATAAATGTACCTGTATAAACATTTCTATTTACCTAGGAATAAAATTGCTGGGTCGTTAGGAATGCTCATTTCGAGCTTTGCTAGATACTGCTAAGCAGTTTTCCAAAATAATTGTACCACCTTTACACTCCCATCAGTGATGTAGGAGATTCCCCGTTGCTCCCCATTCCTGCTAACTCCTTAAATTTGGCCATTCTAGTGCATGTTGAATGATATCTCGATGTGGTTTTATTTTAATATCCCTTCTGTCTAATGAGGACAGATATCTTCTCATATTTTTATTGGACATTTGGATATCCTCTTTTGTGAAGTGACTATTCAAGTTGCTCGCTAATTTTTCTATTGGATTTTTCTTCTAATTTATTTTGATACGTTCTTTATATATTCTGGGTGTGAGTCCTTTGTCATGTTTTTTTGATTATGTTCTCTTGTAACAGAGCTTGTCTCTTTGCATTATTAAGGATTTCTTTTGGCAAATAAGAAGTCTTAGTTTTTATGTGGGCTGGTTAGTCAATGTTTTTCCACATGGCTACTGCCTTTTCTCCTATTTATAGATTTTGCTCAACCAAAGTTGCTGAAGATAAGAATTAATCCATGTTTTCTTTTGAAACTTCCCTGTCCAATACTACAGTGACTATATACATATAGCTATTTAAATTTAAACATAAGTTACTTAAAGTTAGATTACATTACATCAAAAATTAGTCTCTCCACTGCTTTAATCACATTTCAAGCGCTCAGTGGCCACAGGTGGCCTGTTGGATACAGCAAATATAGAATATTTCCATTATCACAGGCATTTCTACTGGACTGTGCCATGTAGAAAAGTGGGAAGGTGAAGAATATAGCTGGACCATGTTCCTAGAGGAGCTAGAATTCCTTATTTGTGATTTTTTAACAATGAGAATTAATCATGTCATTTTTATAATTAAAATAAGGAAAGGAGAAGAAAACTGCTTTATTTTACAAGCTTTGTTTTATTTTTTTTCTTTTCTTTTAAAAATTTTTTAATGCTTATTTATTTTTGAGACAGAGAGAGACAGAGCATGAACAGGGGAGGGGCAGAGAGAGAGAGGGAGACACAGAATCTGAAACAGGCTCCAGGCTCTGAGCTGTCAGCATAGAGCCCGATGCGGGACTCGAACTCACGGACCGTGAGATCATGACCTGAGCCGAAGTCGGACACTCAACCGACCAAGCCACCCAGGCGCCCCTACAAGCTTTGTTTTAAAAGAAGCAGGCATAGTTATAGGTATATCATGATCTGGCACATAGCCAAATCTCTAAAAGAGTATTTGTACTGTAAACTGACTGGAACACAGGTTTCGTATTTGACTGACCATACTACAGACTGTCCCCGAAACAGACTCCTTTTACATATAGAGGTGTTTAACAAACTTCCTCCAACCATTCCGATTAGTTTGGAGACCATTCTGAATTGTTCTACTTACTAAATCTTAACTTAAAAAATGCTTTACTTCCCTCTTTAATCTATGTTTTGTTTTTTTTTTTTAGCACATTAGAGATTTTTGTTTGTGTGTTTTTCTAAAATGTAACTGATACATTTTCTTTCCTAGTAAAGTTCATGGTTGTCTGAAGGATTATGATATGGCTTGGAGGCAGACGTTTACAAATATTTCCCTTGGGTTCAATTTTAAGTTGATACAATTTATAAGCTGGGTTTTAAGTAATTTAGGTGATTTTTTAGTCTGGAACCCAGATAGAAATCCGATGATTAATCACTGCCTCCTACTTGATGAACTCCTTCAGAGATCAAAGGATAACTTATTAGCCACTTAGAAAATACAACAGGTTGGTTAAAGCCCATGGAGTCCTGAACTGTTCTGATTTCCAAAGTTACCTGTCAGACTTTGAACTAGAGAAAAGTGACAAGTTGAAAGGACTAAACAAAAGTTACCTTCCTGAAGGGGCTGCTGACAATGATAAAACAGTCATTCACAGGTAGCCTGTGTGTGGGTGTTTTACCCCAAAGATAACAATGCAGCTTTCGTGATGGTGTTGAAGCGTATTTCTATTTTGATACTTAATTTTTCTGAACACAAAGCAGCCTGCATGCTGTCAAATAAAAACACGAATGTTGAAATCTGACAAGTTCTTTATGGTACATACTTCCAGAGCATGTTGTATATTCTTCCAGCACTTTTCACAGTTTCAGTGATTTAATTATTTTGAAATTGTCGATTATCTGGCTTCTCAGCTATACCATCAGCTACAGAGGAAAGGGCTGTGTCTGTTTCGTCTAAAACTATCTCCACCTCTTAGGACAGAATCCAGCCCTCGGTGTATACTGATTGGCTAACAAACATCAAGCCGGATCAAAGTGCGGTGAGATCTTTCCAGCACTTGTGGGTTAGGCTCGTAATGGGAACTTTAGAGCTTCAACTGCAAACAAGCACTCCAGTGTTGGTGGCTTTACTTGGACTCCTGTTCTAAGGCTGCTCTTTCAAAAACTCGTTCAATAGGATTTCTACTAATTGGTATAATCAGTGGTACCTATATAAATCTACTTTCCCCCATAGTGCTCTGCTCTCTGTTACCCTTTTCTCTTCCACTCTTTCACTGACGTTACTTTGTCACTTCTAGACTTTAGGGCCAGGACTTGGTATTTCCAGTAGGGACTCCATTTTTGTCGATTGATTGACTGCTTGGTTGAATATGTAAAAAATTACCAATTCATCATTAACATAAATGTCCTCATTGAGTGAGCTGCTACCAAGAAAATAATTCTTAAGCAAAAGTCACATTTTGGCTTACATATATTTACCCCAGTCCTCTTGGTGGGGAGAAAGAAATTATGAAATATCTAATGTATTATAAAAATGTGTTATCTGTAAATAAAACTAGCCAGAACTCAATATTGGAACAGATGCTATCCCCATGGAAGCACTGCCATTAAAAATAAACTGTTCTTAGATATTTACAATTTTTTTTACAAGTTTACAAAGCCTACTTTCATGTTGCATCTCATGTAATCCTTAAAACTGGGAGTTTTTTGGCGTGTACTTTACAGAAAAGGAAACTGAACTATAGAGACATTCAATAGTTACTTAGGACCTACCAGTTTGTCAGTTTTCAGATTTTACAGTCCAGTGTCTTGAGGAAAGACTCAAGACTTCTCTTGAGTCTGCTTTTCATGTTTGGATGGGTTACCTTTCCCATCTAAACAACGTGGGTTGGGATGGTTTGGTTTCCTACATATTTGGACATAAAAACTAAGCACCATAGAGCAATGTCTCTGTGGTTCCAAGATGATGGAATCAAATGTAGTTAGAATGAAGAAACACAAGGTGATTGAAGCTGGTGACAAAATTCTCAAAGATACTTGAAAACTTAACTTCTTTATTTAGTAGTGTGAAGTTTTTTTAGCCTCTGAGTTATGGATTTTTTTAAAATGAGGCATATCATTGCAGGAGTGAAAAATAAACAATGCTTTTTGTAAAAGCTGGTTGAACTCTCTGTTCTTTCCCTTAGTCTCTCCTCATACACATGCATGTATCTTATTAAAATGTACAAGATAACTATTAAATTCTGCATTTGCTTTCTATTCTACCCTAAGATTTTCTGTTCTATTCCTAAGATTGAATGGAGAGCTAGCTGGGATGTTCGGAATGGAGAATTTTTATTTCAAAAGATGAACTTCAAATAAAATCTTTGATATCGATTTTGGATTTCACTCTTGTTCCAGCAGGATTTAACTTGCAGTGGGCTTACTTTTACCACGTACGTGACTTGAGAAAAAGATGTGAAAGAAATGGTTCATCCAGGGTCACTTAAGAGCTTCCAAATGACCATAGTGGGCAGCTTTTGGCCTTTGGATTACCAAAAGAAATAAACTTGTCTAAGAAAATCCCAACTTGTTGTTATCTGAATTTAAGACATTGACAAGCATTTGACCTCGATGCTCCTAGTAAAATGAGATAGTAAACATATGAACTACTGCTTTCCTTTTTTCCTTTCTTACTCTGTTGCCCAAACTTAAAGCAACATTGAGTAAGTTTGAGACTTTTTGATTTTGACATTCTCAATGCTGTCAAAAATGAACAAGGTCTGTATTCATTTCATAGGTTGACATACTAATATATTCATTATTTACAATCTTAAGAAATAGAAGTGGTGAACATTTTAGAATTCTAATTTCTTTAATTCTCTGGCTCTCTAGAAGGATGGATTCTAGAAGACAAATATAATACCAGCTGTGATGTGCCTAATTTACTGTAAAACTTGCAATCAGATGCAAAAGAAATGAGCAATATTTAATTTACCTTGGGTACAATTTAGAAGACAGTAATAAATAGAGTCAATACAAAAATATTCAGGATTTCACTAAGCAGAAGGTATGGAAGTTTCTTTGTCACTTCAAGATTTGTATTTACCATCTCATTGCCAATTCATTATTTAATTAATGAAGCAAACTGTGCACCACGATTACCAGTCCTTGTTCCAGGCTCTTGATATTTGTAGGCTAACAAAATAGACAAACAAAACAGATAACATAATCCTGCCCAACAATTACCTACATATACAGTGTACATTTTATGCACATTTATGCTGTGTTTAAAATGCATGTGCACTCTTAATTAATTTTGTAACACAGTAAACAATGTAAATGGTGCACCTAAAGGCTAAAGAACCGTTCGAATGCATCATATTAAGTCACATGTTAGAGACCCATTATTCATTATCCAAAAAATACTTGGCATACACAGCATGGAAATGCTATGTGAAAAACTTTGTTGATCTTAGTGATTGCAATTATCATGGAGTTGTCAATCCAAAAATGCAATAACTTGATATGGAAGGTGGATGAGAAAAGCTCAGATACTGACATCTAAACAGCGTTAACCCATGCGATTGTTTCCATAACCCTCAGTGATGCAGTGCAGTTTTTTTCTTGATGAAGTATACTTGTCAAGCCATAGATGATCAGTGTGGCTTATAGCTGCACATTCCATCTGGGTCACGCAAAATACGCTTGTTGGGACTTTTTCATCTATTTACAGGAGACTGGAAAAGGAGGTGATTCCCTCTCCCACTACTCCCCAATATGTTTTGCACTGTGGCTGGAGAATATCTCTGGAAAAATACCAACATTTTCTTGAAGTATAAGACATAATTTCATTAAATTATATACCTTTCACTGATTTTTTTAAGTTTATTTACTCATCTGAGAGAGACAGGGAAAGAGTGCATGCGTGCGTACAAACGGGGGGGGGGGGGGGAGGGGGATGAGGAGGGGCAGAGAAAGAGGGAGAGAGAGAATCCAAAGCAGGCTCTGCCCTGACAGGGTAGAGCCCAATGCGGGGATCACCCTCCCTGACTGTGAGATCATGACCTGAGCTGAAATCAAGAGCTGGATGCCTAACTGACTGAGCCACCCACGTGCCCCGGTCCTACACTGATTTTTAAATTATTTTTGGAGATTTTTATTTATTATAAATTATTTATGTATTTTATCCATATTTATTAAATGGCTTATTTATTTACATTATACTTTTTTATACTTAGAAATACGTTGAATAAAAGTAAAATGTTTTAGGTAAGTTTACGAACCTATAGAAGAGATTTAATAATCTTTCTACACCGAGAACTAAATAAAATCAATGATCATTTAAATGGCTGGCTGTTTTTAGACACATTGGGGCAATTTATCTGAGATAGAGTCATTCCAGCAAGCCCCTTCCAAAACCCAGCAATTCACCCAACTTAAGCATTTTAATAAAAAAGACCTTCTGTTCCCGTTGCTTTTGTCCCAGAAGCGGGGGGGGAGTGGGGGGGCTGCGGGGGGAGGAGCAAACTATAGAGTAAGCTTTTAAAAACAGACAAAATGATATTTTCCTTTAGAATGGGCAAGGCAAGTTTCACTGAAAGAAACACATCTCAGGTAAAGCTAGTTTTGCTTTTATTCTTCATCTTCTTAAAACTGACCGGAGAGAGGCCCATTGTGTGCCCTACACTTTTTGTTCTGGGCACCTGAGCAGCGCACAATGTATCACTTATCAGTGGAACAAAAGACTCCTTCATCAGGCAAGGGCTGGGGAGCATGACAGCTGCAGACTCAGAGCCTCTCTAGGCTGCTCCTTTGCTGAGACGGAACAGGAAATAGACTATTCATGTGGACTTTCATGTCTGACCCTATTTAATTTGACTCAAGTAAGATTAGCCTCTTTCAAAACATATCCATCCATGTTGAATGGTAATCCTAGATCTTTGCTTCTTACGAGAGACTTGGTTCAGAAAATGTAGAAAATAATTTGTATTAGGTGGATTTTACAGTAGAAACAATAACGATTTTTATGTAACCAAAGAGTACCGCTGTACATTTTGAACAGCTTACATCTTGGAATATTTTTTTTATTAAAAAATGCAATATAAAAATAATAGGTTTTTTTTTTCCCTGACTGCAAGACCAAAGAAAACCAGGAAGGTTTTGTGCTGTTGAGGATGTAAATAAATACTAAAACAATTCTCATTTCATTACATTGTAGTTTAATTCTAAATATTGATCTTGTTATTGAGCGTATTCCTTTCCCTTTATGTAAATATATTTTTCTTGTAGCCTTCTAAGATTATGCTTGTATTCCCATTGAACTAAGAAAAAAATTCTGTTTGGAAGGTTACTTAAATGTAGAACTCTAAATTCTTGAGCAATTATTGAAAGAAAAAACTTTCTTTAATAGCTCAAAGAGTTCTTGGCTGCTATGTAGGTCACCCCATGTTAGAATAATTTAATGCAGAATATTTCATGCATAGGAAGTCCACACTGATCACATTTTTTTGATTCCATTTTTTGTGTCTCTGACATAAATGTTTGAATAATCATAAATTCGAATAGAAATAATGATATTTATGGTACCGTATACTCTATGTCGAGACTGAAAACAGGATAATGTTGTATGTTTGCAATATGATTAATTGTAAAGCCTTACTGAGAACTCTGGGAGGAAGGAAAGTCTATATAAAAAACTTAATAAAGTAAAAACATTTTACAAAACACCTAAATTTATAGCCTGAATCTTAGTGACTTAGTAAAGACATGTCATAGAGAGGTTCTTGTTTCAATAAATAGTTAAGAATTGCTTCTATCAGTTTTTGCCAGTAGATGCTTCTATAAGCTTGAAGATAATTTTCTTCTTTCCCACAATTACCTCTGATCTCCTATAATATTTATGTCACTGGTTTAGATACTGAGAATAGCTATAAAACAAAATGACTTATTTTAAATAGTTTGATCATAAACAGTCACTTAAATCACTGAGTGATTACAATTTTTTATCACAGCATAATTACAAACAACATTTTGCACAGATCTAAGCTTTTATGCAGTATTTTCTCATCTGTGTCAGGTCAGAACATTGGTCCAACATTCAATAACTAGTACCTGAAATTTGTATCTGTATGTTGCTTTTGTTATAATTTGGCACCTGAATATATGTGCATCTCTCTCTCTCTCTCTCTCTCTCTCTCTCTCTCTCTCTCTCTCTCTCTCTCTGTCTCTGTCTCTCTCTGTCTCTATCTTTCTAATCTATTGATCTAGGTACATAGAGTATATATATATCTATATAACTACATAAAGATATATACATACCTATATCTTTAGATATAGGTATATATATGTACACCTGGGTCCATATAAAATGGGCCTGATAAAAATGATCTTATAGAACATCAGGAAGAAGAAAAACATACTTGTCTCTTTAAAAATATTCCCTTTTTCTTTACTTTTCATAAGATTTTTGTTAAATTGAAATAAAAATGTTGAAATAATCAAAAAGGAATTTGAATTGAAAATTGATTTCTGAAAATCTTTTTGAAAAAAAAATTTTTTTAGTTGAGAACTTAATAATTTACTGCTGCTTTTGATAATGTTATTTGGGCATTATTACATTATATTTCCTCCAACCTGGTTGTGTTTTCCACAACCTGGCTTTTGTCTTCATAACCTTCTGTTTTAAAATCAGCCAACTCATCTGTGTTCCAGAGCTATTGTTTCCCTCAACTTACACAGTGGGCTGTAGAATTTACCAGGCTTAATTTTTCAGAATAGCCCAAATTTTCTTATTCTCCTCCATTCTCAGAATGTCCAACCATATGTGCCCTGATCATGGTACAGTTAGAACCAATGTGTCTTTTTTCAGTTTACTTTTAAAAATTCATTGACCAACATCTGAGAAATTTTGGGCTTCAGTAGCATTTCTTATTCTCTTCACAAACCTCTTTCTTCATTTCATTGCCACTGCTGTAGCTGTTAGCAAAGCAGTTCATTCTTTATGATGAAATACAAGTGACTCATCTTAACAGTAAGAGCATGTATTTGTCCCTGGTATGTTTTTTTTTTTTTTTTTCAACGTTTTTTATTTATTTTTGGGACAGAGAGAGACAGAGCATGAATGGGGGAGGGGCAGAGAGAGAGGGAGACACAGAATCGGAAACAGGCTCCAGGCTCCGAGCCATCAGCCAGAGCCTGACGCGGGGCTCGAACTCACGGGCCGCGAGATCGTGACCTGGCTGAAGTCGGACGCTTAACCGACTGCGCCACCCAGGCGCCCCTGTCCCTGGTATGTTTGAATCATTCCGTATGTCCGTACAGATGTAAATGTTTGCTGAAATAGTCCTCAGAGGATGCCCCTGATCACTAGACAAATATTCTTTCCTTCCTTCCTTCCTTCCTTCCTTCCTTCCTTCCTTCCTTCCTTCCTTCCTTCCTTCCTTCCTTCCTTCCCTCCCTCCCTCCCTCCCTCCCTCCCTCCCTCCCTCCTTTCTTTCTTTCTTTCTTTCTTTCTTTCTTTCTTTCTTTCTTTCTTTCTTTCTTTCTTTCTTTCTTTCTCTTCTCCTCCTCCTCCTCCTCCTCCTCCTCCTCCTCCTCCTCCTCCTCCTTCTTCTTCTTGTTACCAGAGGCTCATTTCTTTTCAATATTGTTCTTCCAGGGAAAGCATTTTTTGTAGATTGTATAGCTGCTGGAAAAATGGAAATTATTAGTGTCCTAATAAAAATAAGCTAAAGAGAAAATTAGCTTCCTTTATTGCTTTCTTTTCCTCTGCTGGAGTCGTTGTTCTTCTATACGATTCTGCCTTGATATTCCTTGTTTTCTTATTTTTATCACAGGAATTTACCTCTTTTAACCTGTGCACTCTGCAATGCAGCGACATGATGTCTGTACGTCTCCTCGGCCCAGATCTTGGGAAACTTGACTGTTTTGGTGTGCATCAGGTATGTGAGTATGCTTGGACACATATATTAGTGATGAAAATCATGGCCTCTCTCCCCTCCCTACTATTCAGGCTGGTTGAAAGTCATGGTTTACATACTGTAAACTGTACAGTTTTTTGTGCTCCCGTGACTTCGCTCTCTTTATGCCAAAGGACCCCCAATCTATTACTTATACAGAGGTATTTATCTTTCATCTCTGATTTACATCGTATGTGCATATGCCTGTGTACATCCACGTGACCAGGCTTCTGAGACGAACCTTAGTGTCTTCTGTGTTCTCTTCTTCATGCCCCTTACCCGTTCAGTGCTTTGATTCCACTAAGTGTAGTTCTACCGTCATCATGCTCTCCTTGGTTCCGCTTTCTTGTCTGGACGATTCTATTTGCTCCCCGACTCTTCCAACAGGCATTTCTATCACTTCTCAGTTACCCTACTTCCTCATGATGCTATTAGAATTATTTTTTGATGACTGAACTTCTGTTTTTAAAAAGTCGGTAAGTTGTCAGCATCTAAACAGACCAACCGACAAACCTTAACGTGGCAGATGGAATCTGATACAAAGTGGCCCAGATCCTCCCCTCTCTTTGCCGTACCTTGTTACCACAGAAAAAGTTCTGCACGGAGCCTGGCACGTAGTAGGCACCCCATGAATGATTGTTGGTGAACAAGAAGACACTGTGTAGGCACCAATAGCAATTTAAAAACGAACTAAAAATAGGCAAATAGAAATGTGTGAATTCTGTAGCGATGCAAGCAATGGTCTCATTCACTGGCTCTTAGACTCTAGCATCACAATTACCCACTGGGCTTGTTAAAACCTAGATTGCTGGGGTTACACTCAAGTTTCAGATTCAGTAGGTCTGCGATGGGGCCCAAGACAAGGTCCCGTGATGGGGCCACACTTTAAGATCTACTGGTCTAGTTAATACCATGTAAATTGTTAACAAGGATGGAAGTCATTAGTTTTTTTGTTGTTCACTGGTGCATCTAACCAAAGGGCCTGCTCTTCTTCATGGCACTCATGTGCCATCTACATAATTTCTGTTGTATCTTCAAGTCTTCCAAATCTCCTGTGATGGTTAATTTTATATATCAACTTAGCTAGGCAATGGTACCCAGCTATTTGGTCAAACACCAGCCTGGATGTCCCTGTGAAGCTCTTTTAAAGATGATATTAACATTTAAGTCAGTAAACTTTGAGTAAAGAAGGACTACCCTCCCTAATGTGGGTGGGCCTCATACAATCAGTTGAAGACCCTAAAAGAAAAGACCCTGGTCCCTTGAGGAAGAGGAAATTTTGCCAGCAGTTGGCCTTTGGACTCCAGATGCAATGTCACCTCTTCCCAGAGTCTCCAGCTTGACCAACTATCCTGCAAATTTCAGACTTGCCAGCTCCCATAATAGAATGACTCGATTCCTTAAAATAAATCTCTTTCTACCTCCCATTCCTCCCTCCCATCTCTCTCTCTTTTCTCTCTCTCCATATATATTTCCTAATACTCCTGTTTCTCTGGGGAGCCCTGACTAACACACCCAGTGTGTCCAGGATTAAGAATCACTTGTCATCTGTACTCAGTCTTTTCCCTGGACTGTATAAAGTGGATTGATGCCTTAAAAACTATAATTCTTTTAGTATTTTGGATAGATATGATATAATCACTAAGATAAAAAAAAAGTACTATTCAAGTGTAATGTAAATTATATTATACATGTGGGCCTTAAAATTTCTAATCTTTGCTTATACTAACAAAGTCCTTCTGATTTTTTTAATGACTTAGCTACTTAGAGAAATATTAAGCTAAGAAATAGAATATAGAAGAAACAGTATGCCTTTTCTTTTTATTTCCATTCAAGAGTTAACAGTTTTTATTGGCAGGCCAGTTCAATTAGGAAGAGAGAAAAAATTAATGGTCATTACAATGGTTAATAAAATAGAGACAGCAATGCTGAATTTAGGATTATCACTCTAGTTTCTAATTTCTTTAAAGGAATGCAGTGGTGCCTTTGTTTAGTTGTATAAATGTACACTATTTTAAGGAGAAGTAAAGTGCTAGAGAAATAAAGTGGAAAAGTAATGAAAAAATGTCCCTATTTCAAGCTTCTTGGTTCATTGTAAGAAAAGTATTTTTCATTTTCTCTTAGTTGTAGGTCCTTCAGTGGCTTGATTACATTTCAGCAGAAAGAAGCATTGGGGACGGCATTTTGTCCACTTTCACACTAAGGAACATGATCATCATATATACATTTTTCTCTTCTCTAGCTTATACCAATAGGAATGTAAGGATTACACTAAATAATTGCATAAACGGTTACTTCCTGCCAATATAAAATGTCTTTGAGCACAATGGTAGGGTCTTTCTCCAAATCACTACTGACTTTTTGGTCTGACCTACGAAGGTAAATCACATAAGCTACTTAAAATTGGAATAATAGTCTTTGCAGATTAAAATGATGAAAGCTCTAAGGCTGGCGTGATGCCAAATTTTGATTTCCTGTTGTACCTTTGGGGCATCGTGTGGCGAATTTTGCAAAGTTGTTCTTCTGTTTGGTGTTCAGGTACTTTTCTGCAATTCACTCCACTTTAGCTACTGTCCTATTTTAATAGCTGGCGAATTTTTGCTCAGGTAATAAATTCTAAGAAACATGACACTCTGATATCATTTTCACATTTATTAGTAATAAGGCTGTGTGGACTAGAGGGTAGGGCACATATTTGGGGCAGAAAGAAGAGTGGGTCCAAATTCCAGATTTTCCTTCTATTCAGTGATCTCGGGCAAGTTAATTAACATCTGGGTAAAAATTATGAATAAAAGTGTTGTGAGAATCATCTCAAATAGAATGATGCATATAAGATGCCTAGTATGATACTGGTCACTGTTTTATCATTTGGGAGAGAAATGCATTTCCATTTCAGTGTCTTCTAGGAATCTCCAATTTAACAGCCCAATATTGGGACTCCCGATCTGCAGTCCCTGCAAATGTACTCATCTCAGTTGATGGCAAATCCATCATCCAGTTACTCAGCCTCACCTTTTCTCATTCCCCACATAAATCTTTGAGGAAAACTTTTAGATTTCATTTTCTACTTACCGCCATTTTGTTGCAAGCTATCATCATCTTCCCATTGGGTGACTGCAGTGGCCTCCTAACTTATCTCCCTGCGTTCAGCCTTGACCCATTAGAGTTGATTTTCAATAAAGCCAACATAGTGGTCTTTCAAAAATGTAGGACAGAACAGGTCACACCTACTCATGAACCTCCAGCGGTTCTGCATTTCCCTCAGAGTAAATGGCTCACATGGCTCTGTGTTTGGTCCCAAGCTGTATCTATTGCATCAGTGCTCTGTGACCTTATATCTGCCTTCTCTCCCCTAACACATTTCTCCAGGTGCCTTCCCTATTTCCCTTAACCTGTGCTCACGAGTCACCTTCTGAGGAAGGCCTGCCTTGACCATGGCACTCTGAAATCCTTTGACCTTGCTATACTTCTCCATACGATTTACTACCTTCTAATGCATCTGATAATGTATGATTTACCATGTTTGCTATTCATTTTGCTTGTCATGTTACCGTCTCTCTCTCCGCTAAAATATAAAGCCCACAATGGCAGGGATTTTTGTTTTTTTCATGGACATATATACCCAGTACCTAGAACAGCGTCTGACACATAGTAAGCTGATGCATTATTTTTATATACATATATAATCAATATCATGTTGGTTCACCATCAATTGAAAGATACACAGCACATTTTCATTTATATTATTTTCTTTGAATTATCACTTGTCTTCTCCCAAAGTACAGTGAGTATATTATGTAGTCAGGATTCAAATTCATGTTTTCTCGTGCTATTCCTATTTTTCTTCCTCTGTTTATTACGCTTCCCTTGGAAAGGTAATAGGAAAGCATATCTAAATTTGGATCAAAGGGTAATATGATTTAATCTGTGCCTTAGGATCAGTCATCCAGGGGAAGTTTGTAATGATATTGAAAGGAAAAGAGGCTTTACAATATCAAGGAGGACTGCATTAAGCTTCTGACATTGTTGATAGAAACAGATCGTGTGAAAGTATTTTTAGGGTAGAGTCATAAAACTTTCAAACTGGGCTTGAAGGGCTAGAAACAGAATTTAAAGATGGCTAAAAGTTTGACCTTGAATAATTAGACAATAGGGCTATCAAAAAAGTTATTCATTTTCAAGAGGCTCAAGGAAGACAGTTTAGTCAATAGGACTAAATTATTTCATTGCAGTTATTAGTTACTGAGATAGAAGAACGTGTCTGTTCAGTCTAGACTATATTAACCCATTTTCAAGTTTCCTAACATCGTAGCAGAATTCATGATTGAAACGCTCCTGTTAATTGAGATATACTGCAAAGTACTTGGGGAAAAGGAGATGATAATCCTTTTGGATAAGAAAATACTGTATTTGATATAGAAATGAAAATTGTGGTAGCTAAATACACTTTTTATTTTCTGATAAGTGATGTCATGTTGGATATCACTTTATCCAAATTTTTTCCATGTTGATTTACACTGAACCTTTATTGTTTCGTTTTTATTTTGCCTTATACCTGATAGCTCAAGCTATGAAATTTGGTTAATTAATATGGTATAATTTACCTTTAAAAACTTCTTATTATGGAAACTGAAGAAATAGTACAATGAAACCCATATACTCACAACTCGGCTTCAACAATGATCAACTCTTGACCAGTCTTATTTTATGTATTCTTCCTCTGCATCTTGTCTCTCCTCAACTGGGTAATTTTGAATTATATTCCCTCTATCATATATTTTGTCTATAAATATTCAACATATATTTATTAAAGATAAGATCTTGACTTTTTAAAGAATCCCAATGCCTTTCAATGTACTAATAGGGAATAATTTCCTTTATAATTTATTCTTAAAAAAAATTTTAATGTAGGGGCGCCTGGGTGGCTTGGTCGGTTGGGCGTCTGACTTTGGCTCAGGTCATGATCTCACAGTCTGTGAGTTCGAGCCCCGCGTCGGGCTCTGTGCTGACAGCTTAGAGCCTGGAGCCTGTTTCAGATTCTGTGTCTCCCTCTCTCTCTGCCCCTCCCCTGTTCATGCTCTGTCTCTCTCTGTCTCAAAAATAAATAAATGTTAAAAAAAAAAATTAATGTTTATTTTTGAGAGATAGAGACAGAATGTGAGTGGGGGTGGGGAACAGAGAGAGAAAGGGAGACATAGAACTGAGGCAGGCTCCGGGCTCTAGGCAGTCAGGGCAAAGCCTAACATGGGACTCGAACTCACAAACGTGAGATCGTGACATGAGCCGAAGTCAGACGCTTAATCAACTGAGCCACCCAGGTGCCCTGTGAATAATTTCTTAATATCAGTTAATATCCAGTTTTGTCATTATCCTAATATTATATATTCAATTATAATTGAGTGTCTCATTTAAGGATAACTTTTGGCCTCTTATCCCATGTTTTATTTTGGCAATATCTATAAGGTGATTTTCAAAATGAGTTGTTTTGCAAATAACCAATATGCTCCTCAAGTAATAAACGGTAAATGAAACGCAATAAAAGAAGGGATTCTTGTATAATTTGTTCACCAGTAATCACCAGCTTTTGGAACCTTCCTGGTATATAACAATTATTGACTGACTGAATGAATATTCTACCCATTATGTGTATATTTTGTCTTTTAAGCTCATAGTAATTTTTATATATACCAGGTTTTTCTACTGGGCCATAATGTTCTTCCATTGCTTTGATTTTTTTGACTTTATTGTTTTAGTTACAATTAGTTACATATGTTTTTAATGCTCTATCTTTTATTAACTTCCCTTTCTCTTCTCATAAAACACTTCAAAATTTTTCCAATATCTAAATTTACCAACATATATAAATTACATGTATATAAATCTGTCTTAAAAATTTTTTTTTAATGTTTATTCATTTTTGAGAGACAGAGCATGAGTGGGGGAGGGGCAGAGAGTGAGGGAGATACAGAATCCAAACAGGCTCCAGGCTCTGAGCTGTCAGCACAGAGCCCAACGCTGGGCTTGAATCCATGAACTGTGAGGTCATGACCTGAGCCAAAGTTGGACGCTTAGCCGACTGAGCCACCCAGGTGCCGCATAAATTTCCTTCCTTAAGGAAGAAAAGATAACTTTCTTTTTGGCAGTTGTTTGCGAGGTAACCAATAATATGTGTATATGTATATATTTTATTTATTTACTTATCAATGTATTTGTTGTAATCTTTTCACTTATTCGTTAAAATCATTTTCCTTCTCAATTATACTTTTCCTTTAGTTAGTATAATTATATTCTTCTTTAGATAAGATTAACCTTA
Organism: Neofelis nebulosa; assembly: GCF_028018385.1. NCBI lineage: Eukaryota > Metazoa > Chordata > Mammalia > Carnivora > Felidae > Neofelis > Neofelis nebulosa. The sequence goes on from NC_080784.1 coordinate 22,514,568, forward strand.
CAGGAAAATTTGCATCGTACACAACCTGTTTTAGCAAAGGAGATCCTCAGAATTAATTGTCCATAGATATTTTATTAATTATGTGTCAATGCATTCAGGTCCGGGTGCCTGGGCGGCTCCGTTGGTTAAGCGGCTGACTCTTGATTTTGGCTCAGATCATCATCTCATGGTCCGTGAATTCTAGTCGTGCATCGGGCCCTGCACTGGCAGTGTGAAGCCTGCTTGGGATTCTCTCTCTCTCTCTCTGCCCATCTCCCACTCTCTCTTTGTCTAAAAATAAATAAATACACATTAAAAAAAGAATGCATTCGGTTGCTTGTAACATAATACTCAAATCAGGTGAGTTAACACAGTAATGAAATTAATTGGCTCACAAAATAGGAGGTTCAGAATTAGGACAGCCTTTGCAGTAGGTTGATGCTTAAGTCATCAAAGACTCAGGTTTTTCCTGGTTACTTGAATTCCCTTCAGTGGTTTCTACTTCATACTAATGCTGGTCCCCCTTTAAGCTGTAGGATTACCAAAAGTAGCCAAGTAGGAGAGAGTGAGTATCTTTCTGTGGCTTTCTTAAAAGAAAGGGGAGTTTTCATAATTCCCCAGCAAATCTCTCTTTACATCATTCGTCTTCATTGGGTCATTTACTCATTCCTGAACCTGTCTCTGCTTTCAGAGAGATGTGCTGACGATTTAAGGTCAATATTCCTAAACCAACCTACAAGACAAATAAATCCAATGATTGGTTTCAGTGACTACAAGCCTTGCTCTGAAACTGTAATGTTGATACGTAAAATGTCCTGGGGAAAAGATGTAAGAGAGGTGTAGGGAGATTGAATTACAATAGGCAATACAACACCTTTAACACGTTTTAAAAATATTAATATGCATATATTTATCGTACACATATTTATTATATTTTTATAATATACAAATAGGCATTATACATAAAAACATATATATTCATATTCTGGCAGGCAATATGAAGACTCTGGATGAGAAAACAGATCATTTATTAGTTTATTTATTATCTCAGCACTGGTTTCCAGAGCACCCACCTCTGTGGGGCATCATGGTGAACGCCTGACGTTACCCTGTACTAAAGTAGGATTATATCCCAGGAGAGGAACTCTGAAATTCTGAGACTCCGAGCTCATGCAGAGAGACTGTCATCCCAACCCATCCTGGCCTCCGCAAGAAGGGAGAAGGAAATCTTTACTCTGCAGTGTATACAACTCTTCTCCAGGGAGGTGGAGGAAAAGGTCTCCAGACTCCCTGCAATATAAGCAAATGGCTCCGGGGGAGATAGCTCTAAATCTCTCTGCAGCAATATATTGTCTCTAGTTTCTGGCATTTTTGTTCTCAATCACCCTTTAACCAACGCCCTTTGCTCAGAAAGCTCAGATTGTCCAGAAATGTGAAAATACTCATGAAGAATTGTTTCCCAACATTTAATAGCTGACCCAGACTCTTAAATGGAGATTGGAGAATTTCATGAAAATTTTGGTCTGGTATGCTAAAAATGCTACTTCTTTGATTTTAATTTAAAGTCAAATTGAGACTTTGTGGTTTGGAGAATATTTTCGGATCAGCAGTTGATTGAAAACAGAGAGCAGCAACCACCCAACATCTCGTGCTTTCACTAATTCTCAAGTAAACACATCTGAATTCTATCCCTCCATCGCCCAGTCTACGCAATGTACCCATCCCAATCTGCCGCCACAGGATGGCCTCCATCTTGTACACCTTCCTTGAATTGCCAGGAGTAAGTTTGTGCCATCCTGCTACTCTCCATTAATAAACTTGCGACTGTAGTCCATTGCCATGCATATTTGTTTCATTTACCAGAATCTACTCTACAACTCTAGTTTGGGTTCTCACATGCATTTTGGGAAAGGTTGTAAGACGAATTTGTGGCTCTCTTGTTCCTTATCACCAGTGACCCCTCTGCAGGATCCTGTAACTGTGATGTTTGTATGTTGACATCCTTGTCTCCGTTGTGATCTTGAAGGGGTGGTGTGGTATTTTACTCACTTTTGTATCCCTGATGCTAAATCCCAAGTCTAGGGATTGATCCCTGGGCAAGTATTCTTAACAGTTATTTTAAATTAAGATATTCATTACCTACAATAATGATCACTCATTGTACATGTACAGTTTAATGAATGTTAGTAATTATATATAGTCGTGTAAGCAGACCACAACCTAGATCTAACCCAGGTCCCTCTCCCCCAAATCTTTCCTTCTGCCCCTTTGCTCTTGTTGTCCACCTCTGAAACCTGGCTAATATAGCCATTAATCTACTCTAGAAAAGAGCGGTTTTGTCTATTGTAAAATTTTGTGTAAAAAGAAAAAAAAAACACCTGGGATTCAGGCTTTTGTGTTATGTTAGACTGTCTGATATTATCTATCAGGTTCCTGGGGTACATTTTCTCTCTTTTTTAATTTTTTCACTCTATTCCTCATCTTGGGGGATTATCTGGTAGTGTTGTGGTCCTTCACACTTGGAACTTGAAGTCCTCTACAAGCATTAATAAATAAAATCTGAATTGAATTAGAAGTTAGAAGAAGGACATCCTTTGGGTAGGAAGAAACCAAGTTTTGTATTAGAATTTATGGACATACAGTCAGAAGGACGTGACCGGTGGAATGTGAGAGTTAGATAAGAGCAGAGAGGTTGAATGGAATTCTGAACTGTTTGACTTCAGCAGTGGTATAAAAGTCATGGAATTAAGTGAGCTATTACGCAAGAGCAAATCGAAGCAGGCTTTTAAAATGATGCAGTTTTAACCTATTTAACGAGCCTTTCTGAATTCTTGATCAAAAGTACTGTGATAAGAATTTCATGTTAAGAATATCTTACAGTCATAAGATAGTTCTGGAAGAGGCTTGGATTATTTCCATTTCCATTTCTGTATTTCATCAATACAGTAGTTAATATCAGAATAAGATCTTCTGAATCTAGCATTGATCACGTGTTGTCATTGCCGTTTCACCAGATGAATTTCCTCTTCGTGGTTTCATTCTGTACTTGCCGGATTAACAACTTCCCCTTCTTCCTTGAAAAGGTTTTCCTCCCTCTGCTCCCCTTAGAAATTTTGTCCATTTTTCTCCATCAGACCATGTCTACTTCTTGAAGCCTTCCCAGACAACTGGCATGGTGTGTTCATTCTACAGGCCCATCATTTCCGTTGTATTAATACCTGATTCCAGAGCGCCACGTAAGTGTCTCGGTGTGGTCTTGTGCTTCTGCTGTTCATGCCTTATTAGAAAAAATTTAACAAGCTAATATTTATCAAGTACCAGGGACAAAGCTTTTCACTCTTCTGGGGGGAGGCTAATTCTTTCTTTTACTTCTCACAATGGCATTAGAGGGCAGCACTCTAATTTTGCAATTGAAAACAGAGGCAGGAAGAGATTAGGTTCTTGAACACTGATCACCCAGTTGACACACGGCAGCGTTTGCATTTATCTAATAAGACAATGCACCTGGAGTTCTCGCTACGAGCTGTACATTTCCGTGCCTGCTGCTAGGGTTAGAAATATTTGTTCTTTCGTCTCGTCTGTTAGATATGAAATGACTTTAGGGTGGGGCTAATATCTTTTTTCGCCTTGCAATCTCCCGGTGTTCCCAGGGTTATCCCTACTTAGTTTTGAGTGACCAGATGGTTATCTTTGCCTGTAAAAGCAGTTGTTCCACGAGTCCACGCAGAGCAGTAGCCGACCTGACATTTGCTAGCAAAGGCCAGCAGCGGTGCAAGCCAAACCATATTGCTTATGGAGGTCCAGCAGAGCCCTGGTCACTGAGGCAGCGGCTGTTCTTTCAGCCAATCCCTTGCCACTCGCTGCCTCTGCTGGTAACTGTGGCCAGCTAGTCCCTGCTGTTCTGCAGCCTGCTCTTTAATATAGATCGTTTACCAGAAGCAAACCTATCTTACAACGGTCATCTTTCCAATGACTTTGAGAAAGACTCAGGGCGGCAATTATTCAACTTTATTGCCTCACCGACTAAAGAATTTTGCGCTTTAATGGGCTGCCAAGCTATATAGAGAGAAAGCGCTTGTGGCTTGCCCGGAAAGAGGAGTTAGAAAAGCTAACTCCTCTCCCTGGGGCTTGAGCTAAATAGCTGGCTTTTAGATTTCTGTGTTTCAAGGAACTCTCTGATATTGGCAGCTGTGATTATGTATTTGACCCCCTTTGTCACCTGTTCATGTTAACACAGAGAAGTTCACAGTGTTGTTTCTTGTCAAAAGAACTAGGCTAAGATAGGCGAGCCTAATTGCGTATTTTGTCATGCTGATATTAACGACCCGGAGGGAGACAGACCACCAAAACATATTGAGTAGAGAGAATATTTTACAAAGGTGCGAACCCATGTCACACAGTGCCCTGGAAAGATGCGATTTGGGCACAACCAGCCAGATCTCAAATTGATCTGTTACCTCATGCTTATGCTGTCTGTGGGGAACAGGTGCCTGAGGTATCATTTGAATGGGGACAATCACTACTTTTTTTTTTTTTTTTTTTATAATCCGGGGTTGCTCTTATCAACAGATACAAGTGTATTAAGTGCACCTTAAAAGGACACACCAAGTAGGTAAGATAATAGAAATTTGATCCTTAATGAAGACTTTTATCTTACTTTCTATTACTCTGACAGTGTATCATATTGCATTAGGCCGATTTGATTTACAATATTGTGGAATACAACAGCATTTAAAATCATTCCAGGAAATTTGGTCTGCCTTACGTGACTTTGTACTTAGCCATGGAGGGTATAGTGTGAGATTTAAGGCAGTTGACAACAAAGTACCCAGCAGGTGATTTCAAGGCTATGGGTTCTATTTCGGTTGAGGATGAAATGAAAGAAATATGTTCCTGTGAGATACCTGTGGGAGGTTTGGTGATAAGTATAACCTCAACACAAGAGGTGAGGAACTAGAATTAAGGAAGAGTTTTTTTTCACAACTGTTAGCAAGGGTGTGAAATGGCTTGACAAAAAGTAGTGATGCTCCAAAGGCTGATGTGGCTGAACCAACTTACCACCACCAGCAAAAGAGTATTATTTACCGTATAAAAATTTTACCGTATAAAGATGTTGAAAGCAGTGAGATTTCATACCAGGAAGTCTTTTTTAAAAGTCTGTATATTCTTTCCTTTCCTTGGATAATCTTAAAATGAAGTAATTATATGCATATATACATGCATAGTATAATGTAACATAATAATGATAATTACCCCCCAGAATTATTGTAAGGAGTTAACCTATGAATGTTATAATTTATTTCCTTATATCTTTTAAAACAACACACTTTTTTTAAGGTTTCTAACATCATGTTTGACTAAGAAATGAACTACTATTTGACTAAAAATAAACCAATACTTTAGAATATGATTTTTGTATAAGACATCCCTTGTATGATGGCTTCTGCAGTCCAATTTGAAGGTGTGGGCAAGAAATTCCCCCCTTCCCTCCTGCTGAGGGGAGGTCTAAAAGGAGTACAAATAACAAGAAATGACAAGTAGAAATGTTTGTAAACATTCTCCATTGAAAAACTTGTGAAGCTGTGCATAGGTTGGTTGGGGGAAGAGTCCAGTGATCAATTAGGGCTGACTTTCATGGGCCATGGAATAAGGGAGGGGGGATATTTGTCTTTTTTTCGCTGAGGTTGTAGGTGAAATAGTGTTTTGATTCTAATCCAAAATGTAGAGAAGGCAATTCCTCGGGCTGCCCTGGGTTGATGGAAATATTCTATAAGTGGCTGCACCATTTTATATTCTTACTGGTATAGAATGGCTAATGATGTTGAGCATCTCTTCATGTGCATATTGGCTATTCCTATATCTTCTTGGATGAAATACCTATTCAAATATTTTGGCTACTTTATTGGGTTGTGTATCTTCTCAATTATGAAGTTGTAAGAGTTCGTTCTATTTTCTAGATAGAATTCTCTATGGGATATGTGATGCCAAACGTGTTTTTAGTGTGTGGCTTGTCTTTGTACTTTCTTGCTGGTGTATTGTGAAGCACAAAAGTTGTGAATTTTGATGAAGTCCAAATTGTTAATGCTTCTTTTCCTCATGTGTTTGATGTATTCAAAAACATCATTACAGAGTCCTACGTGACCGACATTGACCTCTACATTTTCTTCTAAGGTTTTAAAGTTTTAGTACTTACGTTTATGTTTATGATAGTTACTTTTTGTGTGTGGAGTGAGGTAAGGGTTCAGATCCATCCTTCTGCATGAGGATATCCAAGTGTCTTAGCACCATTTGTTGAAAAGACTTTCTTCCTCCATTAGATTTTCTTCGTGCCTTTGCTCAGTCATAAATTTTTGTTGCGCGCAATTCTCGTTGAAAGTTAATGTGCATATATTTGGTTTCTGTATACCGTAGTCAATATCCTCACCATGCTTACAAAGCAACTTAGAGGTAAATGCTAAACTTATAAATTAATAATATAGAAGGCTTTGTGTGTTTAGCCTTTGCTACTCTAGAGGCATATCTAAATGCAAGAAAGTGGCTATAGCAAGACATTAGTCGCATAATGACATAATGTACATATAGTTATAAACTGTGGGAGTACTAACATGATTTTTTATTATTAAAAACAATAGTTCAGTAATAAAGCTACCATCAATTGCACTTTTCTTCTAGAAATGAAAAATTAATTTTTATATGGATTTTATCACTTTACATCTGGAAAATATTATCATGCTCATATTACCAACTTTTGTTGTGTGGATTGCAAAAAGAAGCTACATAACAAAAGTCATTTGCTGTCATCTGAATATTTATGGCTTCCCCAAATTCATACGTTGAAGCACATGCCATGTGAGGGCCCAAAAGAAATCTGCGACCCAGAAGAGGTCCTTACCCCACTGTACTGGCACCCTAATCTCAGATTTCCAGCCTCCGGTACTGTGAGAAAAAGATTTCTATTGTTTATAAGCTACTCAGCCTGTGGTATTTTGTCATAGCAGCTCACATGAACTAAGACATCCCCTAATAGTCGGGGAAGATGAATTTTTTCACCAGATTTTATCACGTGCTGAACTAAGCATTGAGCACCTCTTATATTCCTTTGTAAACGTTTGCATTTCATTTTCCTTTGAAAGTTAAAGCCAACACTTCATTCTCAGGACTCTGGGCGAGTCCCTTAAGTTTGTTTTGTCCTGGGTTTCTTTTCTCTTAAGAGGGGAGACTAATTATATCAATCTCAGCAGGATGTTGGTTGTTGTAAGGATTAAATGAGTTCATATATATATATATATATATATATATGAATAAAATACTAAATGAGTTCATATATATATATATATATATATATATATATATATATAAAATACTAAAAATAGGACTTCACTCACAGTAAGTGTGAACTGCTATTACTCACTTAAATGTGAGCTTTTTTGAGGACAAAGATTTTTGTTACTTTAATTCACTGATACATTCTAATTTCCTGGACACATATTTGGGGTTTAAAAATTCGTAAGATGGAGATTGAAATGCTGGCTTTCGGTAGGGAGAATTGTAAGAATTTGTCAGACTGATGGCTCGTGCCATTGAAAGCCTTTCCCATGACCTTCACCTGTTATAATTTCCAAGAGCCTATGATATGTCAAGAGGATACATCGTCATAGAATTACCTTCGTAAACCGCAGATTTAGAATAATGTCACATATTGGACATTATGGAAGTTTTACAGGGATGTGTGCACTAAACTGAGGTAAGTGTAGAGCAAGCCACACACACAAATTGGAAAAACAAAAACAAAAACAAAAAAACCCAAAACTATTCTCCCAGACTACCCACTTAAAGAATTTAAAAGATTTTAGGGGAAAACCTTGTCAGAACTACTAGAGGGTACCGGCTGTTGTGAAGAGAGCGTAGGGGAAAAAAGGAGAGTCAGAATGGTAGGTCTCCTCAGTTTCTGCCAGGCTCCCCATAAAATTACTGAGTTTCCAATAACATTTAGGACGGTTTGAGAGAAGAGTCAGTTTCTAGAAATAAATTTAAATGTGAATGCCACAGCCAACGACCCCTTGGAAACTCTCATTGCTTGCCACTCTGAGCTAAATATCCAGCCAAGTGTAGATTCTATCAAATGAAGATTCTTCCTTTAAAAGGAAAGAGAAATTTGATCACTGCTGGGAGTAGGTAAAGTCAATTGCTGAGGTGAATAGGAAAAGGACACAGTTTCAAAAAGAAAGTGAGAGTATCGAGGTTGGCTCTCTCGATATGCTTCTTGGTGTGCCATCTCTGAGCCTCTGTTCTCCAGGTAGTTGAGGAAGTGAGTCTCTGACAAAGAGGGCTCTCACGTGCCTCCCTGTGTAGAAGGCGGCTTCTCTAATTGCATTCGGTTCCTTTGAAAAGCCGTAGTTCTTATGGTTTGAGCTTTTGCCGTTTTCAGGAAAAAAGTTTGAGGAAGGCTAATAGATTTATTTCCAGAATCCAGAGAGACAGATGTCATTGAAATATGTCCAGTGTATCTTTTATTAAAACTGAAATATAATGCTAACTATCTCGGGAGCAAGTAGTTTACTAACCAGAGGTGTTTCATTGCAATCTAGGTGAGTATTAGTTTATCATAATCTTCCCTATTATCTCAGTGGGCTTGTTTCAATTTACATTTGTATATGTTGATTTAAGCCTTGGTTTGTTTTGGAAGAAGAGCTATTCTCTTTCGGATCAGTTCCGCTATATGTCTCATATCGCTGAGATTTTCCTTAGGAGTCCACTATTTGCCATGGTGGGTTCTGAATGAGAGGAGATGAGAACGCCCGATCTAGTTATCATAGAGCAAAACAAAACACAACAAAAAACAAAGAAGTAAGAGAAAACCGAAAAGTTGCCAAGCAAACGAAAGTTGGAATCACTCTTTCAGCTGGAGGAAAAACAGTTTGTAGATTCCACATAGTAACTAACGATAGAGATACTGTTATAGGTGCAAGAGTACTTTAAATTGTGTATTTTCACACATACTGTTACGTTGGATTCTTGCGGCACTGTTGTCACTGATCACAGGCCAGGGCGGGCTTTTGTAAATGGTGAAGCTGGGTGTATTCGTTGCCTAAGGCTGCCATCACAAATGGCCATAAACTCAGTGGGTTTACGATGACAAATGTATTCTCTCACAGTTCTGGAAGCTTGAAGGCTGAAATCAAGTAGTCAGCAGGGCTGTGTCCTTTCTGGAGACTCGAGGGGAGAATCCATTTCTTGTCTCTTCCAGCTTCTGTTGGCTGTCAGCATTCATTGGCTTGTGGCCACAGCCCTCCCACCTCTGCCTCTGTGGCCAGCTTGCCCCCTCCTCTTTTTTTCTGTGTCTCAAACCTCCCTCTATCTTTCTCCTGTAAGTGTGGACTTGCGGCCCACCGAGATAATCCAGGATATCTCTTTATCTCAAGATTCTTAACTAAGTTTGATCTGCAAAGACCTACTATACCCCAGTGCTTCCAAAGTAAGCTCCTTTGGAACTGTTTGGTTTCCGTGTGTGGTAAAGAAGAATGAAATGGTGTCATCAGAGATGGAACCAAAGGCTCAAGTGGTCTTGGAAATTTGAGACTCATAAAGTTAACCCGAAACTTAATTGCAGACCTTTCAAAGCTTTTAGCATTTCAGTTTCAGTGCATTTTGAGTTTTCAAGGCAAATGCCGCGGTTTCCGGGATGATTCGATGAAGGTAATTCTTTTTTTCTGAGCTTTAGGGAATAGTGGGCTTCAGAACATAGTCTGGGAAACAGTGCCTTTGCCACGTGGCAAAGAGAAATTTAGCTCAATTCCTATAAATAACCTGGGGGAATAGTAATAGGAATGCATATCATCTGTTGAGGGTTTACTATGAGTTAGGTACCATGTTAAGTGCTTTAGATGAGTTAGCTCATGTGAGCTTTCCAATGCACGTGCAAGAATGTTCTGTTCAGGGTCACTCAGGCCGGCTTTCTGAGCAAGGCAGTCTACCTGATCAAGCCTGCTGTGTTAATCCTCATGCCATTCTAATATTAAAATGTTCTAACAGCGGTCCCAGTGCACCCACGTAATTAAATATATATATGCAAATCAGGTCTCAGGAGTCTGCAAAGCAGCAGCTGGGTGACTGTGGTCTGTATCTGCATCAGGGGAGTGAGGCTTGCTGTCCAATCAGTCCGTCATCGTTTCCGTCATTTGGGGCTCTGAGATGAAACGGAGCTAGTGTTCTCAAGGAGGGCAAGAAATATGTTGCTCTGTTCCTAAGACTTATGTCAAAAATGTTTCAGTCCTCAGGTAATTTGCTAGGGCTGCTTCTATTCCTATTTACTTCAAAGCCTCAGCAAAAATGAAAGGGATGCAACATGGCATTTGGTTTTGCAGAGAGACATCTGGATTCTTCTCCTGGATCTGGCCTCGCTGACAGGAAATGTCCTCTGACGATCACATGGCCCTGCCGAGGTGGAAGGTATTTATTTTCTTTTCTCTTAAATAAAATTCCACATGGTTTTTTTTTTGTTTGTTTTTTGTTTTTGAATATTCCCCAGCAGATTTTCTATGGTGCATTTAAAGCTTTCCCCCACAGTTAACCACTACTGCCCTTGCTCCCCCATTTAGTTTAGGAGTGAACGCTGAAATATTTTACAATGAAGAGAAGGTTTTAGGTAGAATAAGACCATAGGCCATATTTCAAGGGGTGGCATCGAGCTTATAGGATCAAGTCAGGTATGGTTTGGAAGGTGCTTTGAACGAATGCCTGCCACAAATGACTGCTTGTCAACTAGCGAAATGAAAATACAACTCAGGGAGAGCTGGTCTTCTGTGGGGTTTCTGAGAAAATATGAGAGGAGTCAGCGGCCGAAGTTAAAGCAAGTGTTTGTAGGTGAGCTGAGAGCTCAATGCGTAATATGTAATGATTTCCAACTTTCTAAGCCTTGCCAGTTTGGCACAGTGACATGCTCCCCAACGGTGGCTGGCTTCTATTTAGATGGAAAAGGGGCTCTAAGGAGCCTCAGGAAATATAGAGAGATCTTACTGTCATTGTTTTTCAGATAAGGAAGTTGAGCCTCAAAGAGACCAGGTCAGGCTGACTGTGGAGTTAAAACCATCGCTCTTGGGCCCATAGCATCCGTCCTGTATCAAGGAGCTTCCACAGCGCTAGTCAAGGCAAATAGGCATGGTCATAAATATTCTCAGTAGAGCAAATATTTGTTTATCTTAGTGTTTTGATCTCATCAAATTTGGCTCTGAGAAAGAGAGAGAGAGAGAGAGAGAGAGAGAGAGATCGCTGTGGCAAAATTTAAATGGACAGGTTTCCTTTGCTCAAACAAATGCTTTCCAGGATAGACTCAGAGAGGTGGCAACATGCTGATTATGTTGATTACAGGGGAAGTTAGGTGCTTTGGGAGCATGGGAATTTATATCTTCTTAAAAATAACTGATGGGAGCAGGGGAAGTGATTTAAAAGTTTAGTTGTACGTGATCTGGAGTCATTCATGTAGCAAACATTTTCTGAAAAGGAACTTTTCTACAAGTGGCTGTCCTGAGCTTGGGGAATAGAAAGATGAGGAAGACATACACGCGTCTTGTAATGAGCTTACGACCCAACATACATGCCGTCTTGTCAAGCAACTTGTAGTTTTCGGACGCACTAAATATTGCAAAAGAAAGCAGAAACCATTTATTTTGCAACCACTAAGCTAATGTGTTCAAGCAACAATTAATCTTCTGCGGCCAAAAGTTGTATGTATCCATATAAATAGATATAAATAAATGTTTGCATATGTATCTGTATTTTCAATCACTCTGTCTCTTACATTATGTCAAAGTCTGGCCATGAGGAGGAAGAAAAGACAAGGATAATTTATATTACGTGTGAAATAAAAACACTAATAAAAAGATTGCCAAAATGAATCCCATCAAACCAAATTGTACTTATACTATGATAATGATAACTAGAGACCATTTCTTTAATAATTCCCTGGATCAGATGCTATGCTTTTTCACACAACGTTTCATTTGCTTACTTATTGTAGGTATTTTCCACTTAGTACCAACCCGATTATATCTTTTACTTTAAAACGATGGGAGCGCCTGGGTGGCTTTGTCAGTTAAGGGTCCAACTTCGGCACAGGTCATGATCTCACAGTTTGTGGGTTCGAGCCCTGCGTTGAGCTCTGTGCTGATGGCTCGGAGCCTGGATCCTGCTTCAGATTCTGTGTCTCCTTCTCTTTCTCTCTCTGCCCCTCTCTCACTTGTGCTCTGTCTCTCTTTCTGTCTCTCAAAAATAAGTAACACTAAAAAAATTTTAAAATAAATAAAACTATGACTAGTTAATACAATAATAGAAGTACCAGCTTCCATTAACTATTGGTTTTCACTAAACAGTATTCATGAAACACTCCGCCCACAGGAGTATGTCCCTCTATGCTCTCTCTCCATCCCTTGGCAATACATATTGGACATTTGCCATGAACTACGGCATGTGTCTCCGAGAATTTTCTCAAGACTTAAATTTCAGGGGGCCAGAAATAAAACACTGTGAAAGGCCCACATCCTGCCTCTTGTCTAAAAACCTCCAAATCTGCACAGCATGGTATACACCTTCCAATTTCACAGTTGATATGACTAAGTGTTATGGAATTAATTTTCAAATTGTACATATTATGAGAGGAATATTCCTAGAGACCTTAAACCTAAGCGTGACTTAGAATAACCTAGTAAATAACAAAATTATGGTAATGGGGTTCACGGAATTATTAACTCATTTTTATCTTTCCGCGAGTGTTCTTTGTTTTCCCCACAATTTTCTACAACAGATTCCCACCCCCCCCCCCACCGTTCAGTTCTTTGAATCTGTTTTTGCTTTAGCATAATGGATAACTTTTAGTTTTAGCAACCAGCAGAGACTACATCTTATTCTTCCAGGTAAGTGGGTAAGCGATGAGTGCCTTCAGGCTGCTTTTTTAGAAAAAAACCTTCAGTATGAATTTGTACAACATACTGCGTCTTTCGTGTCTGTTATTTTTCACTGAGGGCAAATGGATTGACTTCACCCTCAGACCCCCATCAGGCAAGTTTGCCTTCCCTTTTCCCATCCCCAAGACAAATTAAGAATGCTGAAACCTTTCACTCATAACAAAACAGTGATAAAGCAGGTAACAAGACCTCACATTAATCAGGTCTTTCAAAGAAAAGGCCCCAACCTGTACCCTTTGTCTAGCCTGCTGGTAGGTGGGTTTTTTTTCAAGCTCTTTTTAGGGTCCTAGCATTCTTTAGTCCCGCAGCACATTCTCCTTGGAAATGTTTCTCTTTTCAGACAGCCTCTGTGTTGATCAAAAAACCCAGAGAGCACTACAGAAATCTGAACTTCTAATGATCTTCTTTTATATTTTCTTACAATGGACAATGGCTCTCTCAATACTAATGGCATCAGCACACAAGGAGGCAACAATGCAAAGAGATGGAAGGCGGAGAAAGAGTAGCCACTATCACAAGATGTTCTGTATCATCTTGGTGGAAAAAAAATCCTGTTTTCCGTAGCCAAATTGTTGCTATCTCTTCTTGAAAATATTCAAGGTCCCTGCAAACCAACGCCGAGATGAGACAAGATAAGAGTAGATGAACAATTTTCTTCTCAGGAAGAAACATTACCGTCGGTTAAGTGTAATACGGAGTCTTCTAGTGCTTTTCTATTCCCTTTCACCACCAACACAACAATAGAAAACCAACTCACTAATTCTGTTAAATTTCCTCCACGCAGCGCTTGACCTTTTCTGGGCGAAATGAAGCGCGCAGCCATTGTGTGCATATAATTATGTTGAATCAAGCGCTCCCTCTACTGGTCAATCGAAATATTACCAAATTGGTACAGGATTTACCAGGTTACTGAAAGGAGAAAGGAAAGATGTTTGGGGGCAGTTTTATTTCTAAGTATGTTTTTTGAAACATCATTATATTAGAAAACTGTGAAAATTTTTGTATCAGATTTAATAGAAACAATTAAGTATAAATCACTTTTTATGATTTAACTCATTCATAATTTACAAATTGACAAGAGTTTTTTGGAAAAATTAACATAACTTTATCTTTGCTCTCAAGAATTAACATTTTTAATAGTACATGGAAATGAGTTATTGTTATAAAGCAGGGGTTAGCAGGCTTTTTTTTGGATGAGTCAGGTGATAATATTTTAGGTTTTGCTAGGCAAAATGTCTCTTTTTCAACTACTCAGCTCTGCCAGGCAAAAGTATTCACAGTCAATAGCGAATGAATGGGAATCGCTGAGTCCCAATGAAACTTTGTTTACAAAAACAAACCTCAGGCCAGATTTGATCTATAAAGCTGTAAACCTGCAGGTCTATTGAGCCATGAAGGAATGCAAACACCTCCAAAGTGTGGCATTATTTGAAAAAAAAAAAGTTACAGCAAGGCAGTGCCTGTAATTTTTGCTTGACGATTTTATCACTTTCAAACATTTGGGCCCTTTCCTTTTTGATTCGTTTCCAGACTGAACTGACACATAAAATAATGAAAAATTATTAATGAAAAAAAGACCAATTATGCACTAAAAATAATGAAGAATTAGAACTGGCAGGATCTTCAGAGGGCATTTAATACAAGTCTGTCATTTACAGAGGAGACTAAAATCCAGAGGAATTCTTGAATGCTACTTTAACTGACTATATTGTTCACTGAGTCGGCTTTAGATACTTTGGGGCTATTTTGGTAAGATAATGTGTGGAATATGCTTTGAAATTAGAAAGAATTAAACAAATGTTATTAATATGTCAGGAAAAGAAAATAAAAGACGTTTTCATTTTCTCTCCTTTTGAAGACCAAATCTACATAAATGATGAAACTACCACAATTAATAACCCCAAGGTGATTCCTTCATTGGAACCACCAGCAACTTTAATGGTATGAACACACGTGGGTATTTTATGTAAATATCACAGTTTCCTAGATCTAAGAATTTTTATTGGCAATCCAGTGTAGAGGTGACCTTGGTATTTGAGCAAAATTTTGACTTAGATGTGTTGCTCATGAGAACCAAAGAAAGATGTGTTTTCACTATTGGATTATTCTTAGCAAAGGATGTCACTATGTGAAGACACAATTTTTGTGGCAATGCCTATAACTAAATTTCCCTGAACTTGATTCATTGCTGCCTTTTCTGACAAAACAGGGAATTTCAGATGTCTTTAAAACTAAAGGTAACAATGAAGTCTTGAAAAAAAAATCAATTCAACACTTATCCATTTATTCAACATTCATTCAAAATAGTGACAGGCACTACGTTAAGTGGTAGTGATACATTTCTGATAAAAAAAAAAACAAACGTACCTGGTTGTTGCTCTCAGCGCTCTTTCCGACTATAGAGGAATTATTATTGACATGGCCTTGCGTTCTGACTTTGAGAGCACAAAAATAAACTTGACACCAAGTTCATGCTCAAGGATTTTATAAAGAGATGGGGACAGAATATATGAGGAATATTGAGGTGAGGATACAAATATAACTATAAAGTGGGAATAACAATTAGCTGGCACTAAAATGTCACATAGAGAGATTATTTCCTTATGGGACAACTTTGTAGTAGAGTGATCATTTGATTCCGGCCTTGAAGCTTGAATAGGATTGAACAAGTAGAGATGAAGCAAGAGAGGAAAGAGTGAACAGGTTTTCCTAACAAAAGAAGCAGTGTCGTTAACGATATAAAATAATGAACAATTGGGGTTCAGCCATGGATGCTTTTGTGAGGAGACGCTTATGACAGAGAGACTGTTTGGACCTACATCATGGGGAATATTAAAGATAATGAAAAGAGGCTGAGTAGGTAGTGGAGGGCCATTGAATGATTGGAACTGTGTTTTTGGACAGTAAACTTAAATGGATCAAGTTCAAGGAAATTTTGTTTATAATCATGAGACTGGTTGTTGCGATAATGGGAGGAAAGTGCCAAAGTCCTGAACTTCACAGTGGTATACGTGAATGGATGGAAACTCAATCTGATTCAAATGGTGGAGAGAGGGGCGCCTGGGTGGCGCAGTCGGTTAAGCGTCCGACTTCTGCTCAGGTCACGATCTCGCGGTCCGTGAGTTCGAGCCCCGCGTCAGGCTCTGGGCTGATGGCTCAGAGCCTGGAGCCTGTTTCCGATTCTGTGTCTCCCTCTCTCTCTGCCCCTCCCCCGTTCATGCTCTGTCTCTCTCTGTCTCAAAAATAAATAAACGTTAAAAAAAACAACCAAAAAAAACCCAAATGGTGGAGAGAAGTCTACAGAACCAGATGACTGAATAACTGAGGAGCTTGTTGATAAAGGAAGAGAGGGAGATGGCTTTCAGAATTGGTCCCATTGGTCTAATAGGTTGGTAATGGCATTAACAGATGAGGAAGCAGGAAAACGTACCTATTCAATGGGGGAGAATGCGAAGTTTTCTTTTGGCCCTATGAGTTTGAAGCAAGAATAGAATAACTACATAAATTGTAGGAATTCGCCAAAGTTTCTGATTCCTAAAAGAGATTTAAATTTAGAAGTCATCTGTACAAAGTGGTAATTGAAGCACTGGAAAGTGATGTTTTCTCCTTATGGCTTTAAAGTTTTAATTTTAATAGGACAAAACTTCATTTTCAAATTGCAGCTATAAAATCTTTGGAAACCGTGATATAAATTTGTATGCACTGCATATTTGATAAGAATCTCTCTAGTGCTTAAATTGGAAGAAATTCATTTAGAATGGTAGCACTTTGGACTCAGCAACTTATTTTTTCTCCTAAATGGGTAAGAAGAAAGAAAAATTATTAATTTGGAAGGAATGCTTAAGATCTTGGTATACTGAATATGTTGCCTACTTGTCAGTGGGATGGAATAGAAAGAAAGAAAGAAAAAAGAGCTCCTTGAAGTTTCTCTGCAGTCATTATTATTAAGGAATGACAGCATTAAAATCATTTTCAGGAAGTTGAGTTCAACTTATGAGCATATAGAGTTGAGAAGGGGAATATAGCCATCTCCAGTTTTCCGGCTTGTATTTCATTCTGAGATCATTTCTAACCAGATTTACTAATTTAATCCCTCATAATGTTTTATTATGGCATTTGCAGAGCAGGAACAGATTAAAGGATAGGTTGAAAGCCTCTCATTTGCACTTAGGAACTTAACATTCAGCTAAAAAGGGAGAAAAAAACCTACCCAGAGTGGGTAATAAATACTTTGTGAAAGGAAGGCGCAGAAGCTCACTCTAAATGAAGGGAATAGGTCAACCTGTGACTGGACAAAAGAAAATACAGACCAGGATTTTATGAAATGGATAAGAACATGGAGAAGAGACCAACATCACCAATCTATACTGCCCATGGCTGCCTTTCCTTCCTCTCATCACCTCCTGTTTACAGGTGAATGAAGAGCAGGGTGAATCCAGCCCAGTCTTTACAATGGTGCCATGAAAGACTCACATAAGATAGGAAGGGATTTGAGGAGAGTTCACACATGGGAAAAAAGAAGACCTACCCATATCTAATATGTTTGAAATGAGAAAAGATAGGATAACAAGTGAGAAATTCTTATGGGTATTTTAAAAATAAGATAAATAAACTTCCCATGCAGAGCACTCTAAATGATTACATACCCTAGTATTAAAGGAGAAATATTCACAACTAATGTTTTGCATTTTCAAAGAAATTAAAGAGAATATAGGATACATGAAACCATAAGCCAGAGATGAAAAGAATATTAAAGAAGATAATTTGAGAGAGTTAGATAAATAAATTGAATATAAAAAGACATAATTTTGGAACTAATTGAAAATAATGTCATAGTGTTGAATAGTGTTGAAAATTGAGCCAGTGGTAAAGAGGCTAGAAAAATAATCCAGATAATATGAAGAAGAAAAATGAGACTAAAAGAAATTAGAGAAATATAATATATATGAAAGATAATGAACACCATTATAGAATTTTAAAAAAACTGAAAATATTCCAAAATATAATTTTAAAAAGTTCTTGAAATGAAATTAATGTTATAGCATCTGAAAATTGAAATGTACACCGTGTTCCAGAACAGTCAATGCTAATCTATATCAAGGTGAAGTCACTGATCCTCAAGGAAAATTACATGATTACTCAGGATTCCAGGAAAAAACTCACCTCAAATATCAGGACAATTTTTTCACAATAGCCAGAAGACAGTGGAAGAATATTTGAAATGTTGTGGGAGGTAGAGGGTAAATTTTTGAAGAAAAATATACCTGAGACATTTCAGTTAAGGTGTAAATGTTACAGATGAATCGACTCAAAACTGCAAGGGCTCAGGGAGTATAGCATCCATGAGTTCTTGGATGAAGTATATAATAAAGAAATCCAACCAACCGAGAGATTAATCAGCATGTAGAACTCAGGGTTGGATTTGGAATTGAATTTAAGCACGATTGATGTTTTGTTAGCTGAATATAATGAAGGGAAAGAAGATCTAGGACTGGAAGGTGTAGGAGTTAGTGATTATTATGATCGCTCATAGAATGTAAGCTGGGTAAGTAAGGAAGTGAGGGCATGAGATGTGTGATACAGCATAAAAAAGTGGTCCGGTCAGTGGATTGGAAGTTGCAGTGAGTTCTTGGAACGAGGACTGTTGGAGTGATGGTTCTAGAGGGTGCACTCTAAAGATAGGATGTAATGATCAGGGAATGGGTTGACTGCGACAGATACTGGAGATGATGTAGTTATTAGTGGAAGAAGTAAAATGAAAGACAAAATTATTGAAAGCAGAGAGGTCAAGAAAATGGGGTGGTCAAAGTGTTGAATCTGTATAGGCATAGTGTCAGTCTAATTGTTGATGGGGCTAGTGGTTGAAAGAAAAACACTACCTAGGTGGTAAAGTTCTCCGCGAATGAACGGTATCATGTTTCTATGGCATGTACTCGAAATTTTCAAGTTTTAGGAAGTAAGGATAAGTTGTCTGGATGCAGCAAGAAGGAGCAAGTCTTACACCTAATTGACCTCTAGTTTTGGTGGTATGTATGGAGTGGGAGAAAAATCTCCTGAGAGAGCTGCAGGAAATTGGAGTCCTCAGGAAACAGCCTGTAATCATGAGCAAGAAGGGGAAATACATGTTTAAAAACAGAGGCTGAAGATATAATAGATTATGTTGATCAGTGAACATGACTTTTAGAGGAGGAATATAGAGAGTTGGGGAGAATTGAAGTATTGGGTTTACATGTAGATGTACAAAGCCATATAAGATGGAAAGTCTGGATAGGAAGGGATGCCCAAGAAGACTGGACTTCTTGAGGTGAAAAGGAATGAGGGCGTAATGTTGATCTCTCAGGAAAAGAAGGTGGGGGGTGGGTGGAAAATGTATTCCAATAACATCCTGCTTCTTGGCACTGGCCTGTTAGTTACTTTATTGTAGCAAATGGTAATTCTGTAAAGGTAAGATTGGGTAGGAAAGAGCTTTACCAGGAGAATACAAGTTTTTCCCTGGGCCTCCTTTAACTTTTATCTAGGGTAATAACATCAGAAGAAGCATAGTTGTACTTGGGCCGTGAAGGAAAATTTTTTGGACAAAGCCAATATAACACCTCTATCAAAACCCTGACAAAATTCACACACATACGTGAGCACACGTACACACGCATACACATGCACACACACGCATACGTGCCTACATTAAGACAAATCATATTTATGGATGTTAATTCAGGTCTTAAATGAGACACTAGCCAGTAGATATGGCATTGGAAGTTTTGACGGAGGCCCAAATCTGATTCATGTTTGGGTGCACGTTTGTGCGTTCTTTGGATGTCTCATTTTGCAGTTTTATGACTGGATGATGCACTCTCTAGCTAACCTTCTCTGACTCACCTTCCGAGCCTTTTCTTGCTGGTGTGAGCCGTAGCCTCTCACTGCTGTGGTATGCTCACCCTGGCTGGGTCTCCTTTTTGGATACATCTGTTGAGAGGATTCAGCCTGCTTCACTCTCATGCATCAAGGGAAGAAAAGTTGCTTCCTTACCTTTTCTCTTTCTTTGTCCTGACATTGCAGGCAGCTCACAGCATTGACTTTTGCATTTGTTCTCCTCAGGCGAGCGTCAAAGGCCAATCTCTTTGCCTCTTACACATTTGGGAGCAAACTTCTGGCTCTGCCTATGGTCTTCTCAAACCTCCTCCTCTCAACTTACAACGAGGGCTGGTGGGTGAAAAAATGACACAGTTCTCCGACTTTCGTTATTCCAGGCTCTTCAATTGCCAACTGTTTCTTGCTGTTGGCTGATTGTAAGCTAAGTCTGCAAAAGAGTTTATGACCATCCCTTCTGCAAATTTTGTACCTTTTATTTTGTTTCTGGGCCTTTTATGACCTCAGCAAAATTTGGGGCCAAAAAAAAAAAAATTCCCATTTTAACAACCCATTAAACAGTTATTCCTCCAAAGACTAGATATTTCCTAAGTAAAAGACTTCCACTGTCTCTACTATGTTCTCGGTCTTCATGTATGGGGCTAAAAGGAATTAGAAAATATGGGCTATTTACATTTGAAATGAAATTATTTCATTTTATTTGGCTGTAACAGAAATCAGTATATTGAAGTAGCTATGAGTTGAGCTTTGGTATCAGACAGCCAAGGTTCTAGTTCTGGCTCCATGACTGTGACTCTTATAAATTGCGACCCTTGAGCAAGTAGATTAACCATCCTATAAAATGGTAATAATAATGTCCTACCTCATGTTATTTTCAAAGAGGTTAAGATTTAAAATGTTAATATATGTTAATCATATTCAAGAAATAATATCCATTTTATAAACCTCATCCAGAAAATTCTTCCCAATTTATCTAAATATGATGCTGATGCCAAAACTGGACAAAAATATTACAAGGAAACTACGGACCAATGGCCTTCATGAAGTTAAATGCAAACATTCTATAAAATCTTCAGTAACTCAAATCCAAAAATATTTATAAATAATAATATGTCCTGATCAAATGATGTTTATGCAGGAGTCCACCTCGGTTTAACACTTGAAATTCAGGGGCGCCTGGGTGGCTCAGTCGGTTAAGCATCCGACTTCAGCTCAGGTCATGATCTCACAGTTCGTGAGTTCGAGCCCCGCGTCGGGCTCTGTGCTGACAGCTCAGAGCCTGGAGCCGGCTTCACATTCTGTGTCTCCCTCTCTCTCTGCCCCTTCCCTGCTCATGCTGTGTCTCTCTCTCTCTGTCTCAAAAATAAATTAACATTAAAAAAAAATAAAAAAACCCAAACAACACTTGAAATTCAGCCTACGAAGGTTTGCCACCGGAACACAGGTGTCGTAGAAAACACTGCTAAACTGAAGCCAAAATGGAAAAGGCAAAGCCTCGTATCAACATCGTCGTCATTGGACACGCAGGTTCGGGCAAGTCTACCACTGCTGGTCATCTGATCTACAAATGTGGTGGAATCAACAAGAGAACTGCTGAAAAATTTGGGAAGAAGTCTGCTGAGATGAGAAAGGGCTCTTTCAAGTGTCCCTGGGTCTTTGATAAACTGAAAGCTGAACGTAAACATGGTATCACCATTGACATCTCCCTGTGGAAATTTGCGACCAGCGATTATCATGTGACCATCATCGATACCCCAGGACACAGAGATTTCATCAAAAATACGATTACAGACACATCTCAGGCTGACTGTGCTGTCCTGATTGTCACTGCTGGTGTTGGTGAATTTGAAGCAAGTCTCTCCAAGAATGGGCAGACCCCTGGGGCATGCCTTCTGGCTTACACACTGGGTGTAAGACAACTCATCGTTAGTGTTAACAAAATGGATTCTGCTGAGCCGCCCTACAGCCTGAAGAGATATGAGGAAATCATTAAGGCAGTCAGCACTTACATTAAGAAAGTTGGCTACAACCCCGACACAGTAGCATTTGTGCCAATTTCTGGTTGGAATGGTGACAACCTGCTGGAGCTAAGCGCTAACATGCCTTCGTTCAAGGGATGGAAAGTCACCCGTAAAGATGGCAATGCCAGTGGAACCATGATGCTTGAAGCTCTGGATTGCATTCTGCCAACAACTCATCCAACTGACAAGCCTACCCCTCCAGGATGTCTACAAAATTGGTGGTATCGGTAGTGTTCCTGTGGGCTGCATGGAGACTGGTGTTCTTAAACCAGGCGTGGTAGTCACTTTTGCTCCAGTCGATGTTATAACTGAAGTGAAGTCTATTGAAATGCACCACGGGGGTGCCAGGGTGGCTCAGTCGGTTAAGCGCTGGACTTCAGCTCAGGTCGTGATCTTGAGGTTTGTGGGTTCGAGCCCTGCATCAGGCTCTGTGCTGACGGCTCAGAGCCTGTAGCCTGCTTCGGATTCTGTGTCTCCTTTTGTCTCTGCCCCTCCCCGCTCTCGCACGCTGTATCTCTCAAAAATAAATAAACGTTAAAAAAAAATCCACCGTGAAGTGTTGAGTGAAGCTCTTCCTGGGGACAATGTGGGCTTCAATGTCAAGAATGTATCTGTCAAAGATGTTTGTCATGGCAATGTGGCTGGTGATAGCAAAAGTGACCCATCAATGGAAGCAGCTGGCTTCCTAGTTCGGGTGCTTATCCTGAACCATCCAGGCCATGTCAGTGCTGGCTATGCACTTGTGCTGCATCGTCACACAGCTCAGTGCTTGCAAGTTCGCTGAGCTGAAGGAGAAGATTGATCGTCGTTCGGGACAAAAAGCTATAAGATGGTCCTGAGTTCTTGCAATCTGTTGATGCTGCCATCATTGATATGGTTCCTGACAAGCCCATGTGTGTTGAAAGCTTCTCCATCCTCCTCTGGACTGTTTTGCTGTTTTGACGTGAGACAGATGGTGGCTGTGCGTGTCATCAAAGCAGTGGACAAGAAGGCAACTGGAGCTGGCAAGGTCACCAAGTCTGCCCAGAAGACTCTGAAGGCTAAATGAATATTATCCCCAATACCTGTCACCCCGTCTTCATCAGTGGTGGAAGGAAGGTCTCAGAACTGTTTGTGTCAATTGGCCATTTAAGTTGAATGGTAAAAGACTGGTTAATGACAGCAATGCATCGTAAAACCTTCAGAAGGAAAGGAGAAAGTTTTGTGGACCATTTGTTATTTGTGTGTATGTATGTATGTATATATGTGGCAGTTTTAAGTTATTAGTTTTTAAAATCAGTACTTCTTAATAGAAACAACGATCTAAAATCTGTCACAGAATTTTGAGACCTATTAAAACAAAAGTTTAGTGAGAAAAAAAATTTGATCTGCTAATCCACCACGTTAACAGGTTACAAAAGAAAAAACATATGATTATCTCTTTAGATGTGAAAAAAAGCTTTGACAAAACCCAACATCCATTTCCAATAAAAATTCTCAGTAGGGAAGGGAGTTTTCCTAACCTAATAAGGGCATCTATGAAAAAACTGTTAACATGTAACTTAATGATGAAAGACTGAATGCTTTCTCTCAAAAAAAAATAGAAACAAATCAAGATGTTTGCTTTCACCATTTCTACTCAATCTTGTACTATAGGGTACTAGCCCACGCAATTGGAAGTAACAACAAATAAATGGCATATAAATAAGAAAGGAAGTAGTAAAACTAGTTTTATTTACAGATGACATTAAACAAAATTCAATTGTATTTCTACATTTGGGCAATAAGCAATCAGAAATAAAAATTTAGTAAGTACTTTATTATTATTATTATTATTTTATTTTTTCCGATGCAAAAGCAAAAGAGCCTTTATTCGAGCTAGCTCGAGCTCAATCCCCTACCTGCACCGATGCAGCGGTGAGATACCGGGGAGAGAGAGTAAGTACTTTAAAAATAACATTGAAATAATTAGGAATACATTTAACAAAAGATGTATAAATCCTATACCTGGAACACTATCAGGTGCTAAGATGATTTAAAGAAGGCTCAAATAATTGGAGAAATATATTGTGTTTAGATTAGAAGATACAATATTATCCTTTCTTTTTAAATTGCTTGATATGTTCAACACAATCATACTTAAAAATCACAGAAAGTTTGTTTCTGGAAACTTAAAACATTGCTCTAAAATTTACATAGCGATGTAGAAGATCTAGATATTACCAAAAAAAAAAAAAAAAAAAAAAAGAAAAAAGAAAAACAAATTTAAAAAGAAGAAATTTTGAGGTCTTCACTACCTGCTTCTAAGACTTAACCTATAAACTTGCAGTAATCAAGAAAGTGTGATATTGTAACAAATCTGAAAGGAATATAGACATTACAATAATAGCGAACTTCAATACCCAGATTTTCAACAATGGGTAGGTTATCTAGCCAGAAAATCATAAAGGAAACATTGGGTTTGAACGATACTTTAGACCCAAATGACCTAAAGACATATACAGAACATTCTATGCGACAGTAGTAGAATTCACAGTCTTCTCAAACACATATAGAAAATTCTGCAGGATAGATCATTTGTTAGATCACAAAACACGTATCATCAATTTTGAAAAGCTTGTATTCATACCGAGTATCTTTTTTGGACCATAGTAGAATGAAACTGAAATCAGTAACAGGAGCAAAACGGGGAAACTCGCAACATGTGAAAATTAAACAACACACTCCTGAATAACCAATGGCTCAAAGATGAAATCAAAGGGGAAATAAAAACCTATCTTGAAACAAATGAAACTGGAAACACAACGCACCAAACTTAATTGGCCGCAGCAAAGTGGTACTAAGGGAATTTTATAGTGATAAATGCCTATATTAATTAAAAAAAAAGTCTTGGGGCACCTGGGTGGCTCAGTCGGTTAAGCGGCCGACTTCGGCTCAGGTCACGATCTCACGGTCCGTGAGTTCGAGCCCCGCGTCAGGCTCTGTGCTGACAGCTCAGAGCCTGGAGCCTGTTTCGGATTCTGTGTCTCCCTCTCTCTGACCCTCCCCTGTTCATGCTCTGTCTCCCCCTGTCTCAAAAATAAATAAAACGTTAAAAAAAATTAAAAAAAAAAGTCTTACATAGACAAACTAACTATACACATGAAGGAACTAGAAAAACAAGAATAAACTGAGTCCAAAGTTAGGGTAAGAAAGGAAATAACAAGATCAGAGTAGAAATAAATGAAATAGGGACTAAAAAGACAGTAGAAAAGATCAAAGAAACTAGGGGTTGGTTTTTTGAAAAGATAAACAAATTTGACAAACCTTTAGCTAGACTTGCCAAGAAAAGAAAAGGTATTCAAATAATAAAGTTATAAATGAAAGAGAAGAATTACAAATAATACCACAGAAATACAAAGAATCATGAGAGACTATTATGAACAATTTTATGTCAACAAATTGAACAACCTAGAATAAATGGAGAATTTCCTAGAAACATAAAACCTACCATTTGAATTAAGAAGAAATACAAAATCTGAAAAGGTGAATAATAAGCAAGAAGAAAAATCAGTAAATAATCCAATTAAAAAACAGGCAGAGGTCTTGAATAGATGTTTTGCAAAGAAGACATGCCAAGTGGCCAAGTACATGAAAAGGAGCTAATATCACTTATCATCAGGGACCTGCAAATCAAAACCATAATTATTAATGAGTAAGTTCCAGGAGTCTAATATATAGCACGCAGCCTCCAGTAACCAATACTGTATTGCATACTTGAAAGTTGCTATGAGATTAGAGCTTTAATTACGTAATATAATGACAATAACAACAAAATGATAATTATGTGAGGTGAAAGATGTGCTAACTAACTTCACTGGGGTATACATTTCATAATATGTATATGTATCAAATCATCACATGGTACGCCTTAAACTTCATATTATATGCTAATTATATCTCAGTAAAGCTGGGGGCAAAGGTGTGGTATTGGTGTAAAGATAGACAAACAGACAAATGGAATTTAGTGACGATATAAATTCAGTGGTGAAAGGACAATCCTTTCAACTAATGGTACAGAACAATTGCACAGCCACAGGCAAAAAACTGAAGCTCAACTCTTACCTTACAATGTAAGCAAAAATTCCCTCGAAATTGTTCAAAACCTTAAATATTAAGAGCTTACACCCTACCACTTCTAGAGGATCACAGAGGAGACAGCTTAAGTGATGTTGGCCTTGGCAAAGACTTCTCAAATACAGCACCAAAACAATTCGTAAGAGAAAAATAATCAATGTGGTAGATGTTATCAAAACTAAAATCTTGTGCTCGGTTAAGTAAATAAAACTGGGAGAAGATATTGCAAGAGATGCATCTGTTAAAGGAGCTGTATTTTGAGTATAAAAAGTGTCTTACAACTTAATAAAAAGAAAACAGTTCAGTAGAAAATAGAAATAGACATTTGAACAGATATTTTTTTCAAAGAAATTATACAGATGGTAAATAAACACATAAAAAGATTCTCAAGGTCATTAGCCATCATGGAAAATATAAACTAAACTAATCGCCCACTTAAACGACTAAAGTTTAAAATGTCTGGCTACATTTTAATGTTGGTAAAGATGTGAACTTTCATATGCCCCCGGTGGGAATGATAAAACCACTTTGGACAAAAGGTTAGCATTTTCTTAAAAGGTGTATGTACATCCACCATTCCATTCCTAGGTATTTACCCAGGAGAAACAGAGTACATGTACCTAAAAAGGCTTGTACGTGAATATTCAGAGTGGCTCTATTTGTGACTGCTAAAAACTGGAAATGACCAAAATTTTCGTTAATTGTTGAATGGATATAAAATAGAATATCTATACAATGAGAGGGAATGAATTATTGACATGTGCAACACTATGGATGAATCTCAAAATGATTATATGAAGTGGATGAAGCTAAACCAAAAGAGTACATAGTGTATAATTCCATTTATATAAAATTATAAAAATGTAGACTAATCTATCATAATAGAAAGCAGTTCGGTTGCCTGGGGATGGGAAGACAGGAGAGGAGGAGAGAGGGATTCTACCACAAGTGCTCAACAAATTTTAGCTATTATGATAATAGTAATTACGGTTATTATTATGAGTCTGTCAACACTCCCCATGCCCCTAAATGGAGAAGGAATAAAAGAGGGGGAAATACTGAGCTTAAATAAAAAATGGCTGAGAAAACCCTGGTATTTGATTTTAATGATTAGATCAAATTTCTTTTATTATGTGGAGTAGGGTATTGAAATTAAGGTTGAGTTACAGAAAAATAGGAAAGGCATCTACTTTTTTGCAAGCCCAGACTATCTTTGAACTATCCTACCTTTTACATGTACAAGCATTTTTGCCACCCCCTTCCCCAACCCATGCACACCATGCCTGTAAATCTTGTTTTGCATTTTCCTGTGTCTGATGAATTACCACTGCATGTTAAGGACCAAAGATCATAGTTCCATATTTCAAAAGCTAACTTCTAAATCCGTAAAAAGCCAGGAGTGAGACTAAAAAGATCACAACAGGAACCACTCACAATTTGCGTGCTGCACTCTGCTTTGGATCCTGTCTTCCATACTAGGGAAAGTGAACCCTCCTCTCCCACCCCCACCTCCGCCTGACCGGCCCCCCTGGGCAATCATATATGTCTGTTGACTGGTTGACTCAAAGCACATATGGTTTGTGGTTTCTCCTCTCTGGTGGTATCTCTTTATATTTTGTAAACTTAGAGAAAACTGAAGGGCGAAGATTCCAGGGCCTGAAGCAATTTTATCATGGTTTTTACCAAGAGGCTATGCTGTTTCAGGTAGAGGTGAGTTTGGGAATGCGCAGAGCTGTATTGGCATTTTAAAGGTGGGGGCCAAAGCTGTTAACTCTCTTGCACTCATGAGGTAATCCTGCGAAACCAAGGTTTGTTGCCCTAAAGGCATTACCATGGGGGAACACTGATTTCTAGTCAATGTTGTTGAGGAAAGAAAATGGAGACTCCAAGGATGTTGTAGCAAATGATCCTAATGCTCTCTCAAGTGTATTATTCCTCTAACAAATGGAAGTTTGGGCTCCTGTTTTATATTGTTATGATTGCCTTGCAGTGGGAATGGGAACATATTTATCCATGTTGGAGATGACCCTACTGTGTCCCATTGGCTTCAATACAACACCAAATGGCTTCTATACTAGGAACACTAGAAAAAGAGGCAAGTCATTTCATCACAAAGCTTAAAGCAATTGTCTAAGGTTAAAAGGGGAGTGAAGTCAAAGGCAAAGTTAGAGCCCGGGACTTCAGAGGATTACTTCAGTTCTTGTTCTAACATTGAATTGGGATGTTAATGATGTCTTGAAAATTATCAAATCAATGTTATAAGAAAAAGATGTACATATATCCTTGACCACATTGAGAAATATGCATTTACTTTATATTTTACCAACTTTATTCCTCTTTTCATTCAGAGATTGGGAGCGTGGCCTTTGGGGTTTGACTTGCTGGCTCAAATTCCAGTCTGCCACTTGATGCTGTGTGTTTTGAAGGTCCTTCACCTGTATAAAGGGGGAGCTTCAGATTGTTTTTGGGATTATATACATAATTTATATCAAGTCTTTACCAGTGCCTAGAACAAGGTGAATCCTCAAAAATTAGCATAATTTTTGATTAATCTCTACACTAGTGCGGAGATTTTAAAAAATACATTATATAGGAGAGTTATAAACCTGAAATCTGTTATTGTCTAGAATTTTAATACGCTCAATAAAAGTCATACAATTTGGAAACTATTGTATAGGGTTCGGGAATCCTATAATTGCCTTTGATAATGACATAATTTAGAAGCACAGTTACTTTTTGTCTCCTGACCGCACAGAATCTTGGCCTGTGCACAGGACTGATGAGGAAAATAACCCGGACGCTGGTGGCCTGTGCTCTGTGACAATTCATGTGGTGTTGAGGATTTACAATGGAAAGTCACTGTTGCTTTCAGTCATGCACATTTTTAATCATTTAGCTAAATGTTCTCCATCCTTCTGAAGCTTGCCTTCTCTACCTTCTATCGCCTACATTTACTTTTAAACATGTTATTGGTGACTGTGCCCTTTCCCTGTTTCCCTGAAAGATTGTGGGATTCTTTCCAGGTTTTTCTCAGCTTCAAATGTAAATAGGAATTAATTATTGA
Organism: Neofelis nebulosa; assembly: GCF_028018385.1. Classification (NCBI taxonomy): domain Eukaryota; kingdom Metazoa; phylum Chordata; class Mammalia; order Carnivora; family Felidae; genus Neofelis; species Neofelis nebulosa. Next base: position 22,543,553 of record NC_080784.1, read on the forward strand.
CATTTCTGTTTTGTCTCTCTATAGGTCTGTTATGCCATTCTACTGTGTAAACCCCAACGTAAACTGTAAAAAACCAAATTCTTGAATTATCCACTAGGTGGGGGCCTCGTTCTTCCATTAAATATAGATTTTTCTTTTTTTCTTTCTTTTTTTCTAAGTGAAATTTCTATTTTTCCCCTTGTGAAAAGTTGAATGCATCAGTCCTGGTATTACGAACTCTGCTTAAGAAGTCATGGTTATATCTCAGCTCCTTTGAGGGTGACAATGGAGAATTCACTTAAGGAGGGGAGGTGTGTTGGTCTGTGAACAGTGTTTAGTTTCCTTTTTTCCCTTTATCCTTCATGGGCTACTTAAATAACAACCTCGCACGAAACATTGTTTTCCACAGAAATGTCACACTCCTCTAAAGACTCAATCTGAGGACTCCCTTTTGTCTCTTGACATAGGTGATTTACCGAAGGATCTCCCCAATGCCCATTCTCCTCATTAGTCTTCATTGCGTTACCATTTTGATGTAACTCACAGCAAACCTAATAGTGATATGAATGTTTCTGACATTTTTCAAGCAGATTTATGAAAAAAGGATGGTAGCTTTTAATGGTCCATTTGTATTTGAATTTTCTAGTGGCTCCGAGGAACCAGAATTTAATTTTATCAAATCCTCATTGTGGCAATACATAGGGTCATTGAAAATTATGGAATGATGGAGGTGCGGTAATTAGTAAGCACTGGCAGAAGTTTAGAGTCCACTCGGGTTGGGAACTCTGGACTTGTTCAAAGCACAGTGGCATTTATCTGGTACTCAGGAAACTTCAAGTTAGGTGGCATGATGGTGCAGCCACTTTGTAAGAACAGTTTGACACTTTCTTGAAATAAGAAACATAAATATACCATCCGACCCAGCAATATCACTCCTACTTACCTAGCCAAAGAAATGACGTTATATATCTACCCAAAGACTTGTACGTAAATGTTCATTAGCGGCATTATTTATATTAGCCAGAGAAAGGAAAACAGTGCAAAAGTCCATCAACTAGTGAATAGACAAAAAATGGTGCATCCCTGTAATGCTGTGGTACAGAACAATCAAAGGGCGTGAAGCAGTGATGTGAACTATAGCATGGATGAACTTCAAATACACGTTAAGTGGAAGAAGCCAGACACAGAAGATTACCCGTTGTATAACTTCATTTCAAAGAAAAGGTAAATTTATGGTGACAGAAAGTAAATTACTGGTTGCCTGGGAGTTGCAGTGGGAATAAGAAATACCCGCACACAGGCACGAAGTTCCTTTCTGTGGTGATGGAAGTGTTTTATAATTGGATTGTGGTGATGGTTGCAGTACTCTGTACATTGACTAGAAATTATTGAATCTGTACGCTTAAATCTTATCATATGTGGAAATCTTGTAAAAATTAGTAGAATAAATCTGAAGGTGAAAGGTTCTTATAAAATCCAGAGAGAGAAACTCAAACTCATTAGATATTCCAGCCTCTAGGTCATGCCAGCCTCTTGTCTCAAAGTTTCAGAAAAGATTAAGAATGTGTGACTTTGATTTCTAGTACCCTGAAAAAAAAAAAAAACAAAAAACAGTCAAATGCTCCTGAATCAAAGCATCAGAATTCAAGTTATGGGGCTTGTGTTTGCCAGTGGCCTATGATACTTTCCTCTCTAGCACACACAATCTATCACACACCGAATGCAACCAGACTCCATCAGGTCTGGTCCTTTTCTCTCGAGGACACTATGTTCTTTGCATATCTTGTACAATTTAATGTTATTATTTGGAAGTGACGTGGATACTAAGAAAAAAAATTTTTCCTGGCTTTTTAAAAAGATTATTGAAATTTTAGTTAGTTAATATACGGTGCCATATTAATTTCACAAGTAGAATTCAGTGATTCACCACTTTTGTACAATACCCAGTGCTCATCACAAGTGCCCTCCTTAGTACCCATCACCCATCCAGTCCGTATCCCACCGATGTCCCTCCATCAATCCTCAGTTTGTGTCTATGGTTTGTTTCCCTTTCTTCTTTTCTCCCCTCCTCCTATATGTTCATCTGTTTTGTTTCTTAAATTCCACCTTTGAGTGAAATCATATGTTTTTCCTTCACTGATTGACTTATTTTGCTTAGCATAGTACATTCTAGCTCTATCCATGTTGTCGCAAATGGCAAGATTTCATTCTTTTTTTATGGCTAAGTAATATTCCACCATAGTTAGATGATATAGATAGATATAGATATAGATTAGATATAGATATAGATATAGATATAGATATAGATATAGATATAGATATATCACATCTTCTTTATCCTGGCTAATTTTGGGCAGACTATAAACCTTGTTTATCTTTCTCAGTATGCCTTTGAGACCTTCCTTTCCCATTGTCTGACCTGAACAAAGGTGTTTTTTTTTTTCTGACATCAGTGATGATGAATTAATGGCATGAAATGCCTTCAAAAACTCACTCACTTAAGACATAAATCTTAAGGAAAATATATAAAATGGAAGATTATTCACAAATATATTGGTTAATCTCACTTATAGAAATGAATTTCTTCTTACTGTCCCTCCCAATAGCATTAATAATTGTGACTATTTGGGAATTAGATATCATCCTATAGTAAACTCAATTTCCTGGTCCAAACTTTCTTTCTTTCACTCAATAACTGAGGACTTATAATGTGCCAGGCTCTGTACTAGGCCTGGCTCTGGTGTTACAGCAACTAACTCATTACAGTTTGTCTTCAAAAGCCATCCTTGAAAGTGATCTTTGGGGCGCCTGGGTGGCTCAGTCAGCTGAGCGTCTGACTTCGGCTCAGGTCATGATCTCATGGTCTGTGAGTTCGAGCCCCGCATGGGGCTCTGTGCTGATAGCTCGGAGCCTGGACCTGATTCAGAATCTGTGTCTCCCTCTCTCTCTGCCCCTCCCCCACTCATGCTCTGTCTCTCTCTGTCTCAGAAAAAAATATTAAAAAAATAAAACAAAAAAGAAAATATTCTTCAAAACAGAATAAACAGATAATGATCAACTGAGGTACAGAAAAGCTTAGAACCTCTATTTACCTTTTCAGAAAAAAATTCTTTATTTCTGTTTCTTAGAACATACATCATACGTTAGCACAATAGAACATATGTATAGTTTATAAATCATAAAATCCACCAATATGAAAAGTGCATGAGGTTTCAATCAAAAATATTTTCAGACCTCTGGTTTAGCACAATAGTGGTACTAACCTCTGGCTTATGAGAAATCTTAGACCCTCTGTCTCCTTGTAGTATTTATTAATCCCCCCACATGCAGTAAACAGTAAATGGTAAATGTAAGTGAAAATGGTACCCTTATTATTTAAATTCAGCTTCAAGAGAAGTCGCCCTCCCTCTACCCCCTCAATTACTTTTTTTTGCTCGTAAGTGCCTTATAGATAGGAAACTTATGGCACTAACATGGTCTCGTGGTCAATAAAACAAGAAACTAAGCAATTACAGCACCACGTGGGTAGGGATAAGAATTAGGTGTGTTGGCAGCCCCCTGGGGGCATGTGAGCCAGTTCTCAGGGTTAGGAGACATGTACATAGAAACATGGTAGCAGAGAGTAGGCAAAGCTTCTGGGAAGACTCATGAGCACCCAAGCATCCCAGGACCAAGAGAGAGTAGGTGAATTGGGGGGAATTAAACCTGTGGTAGAAGTGTGGTGCATACAGGTAATAAGGGTAAGATACAAAGCATGAGAGGCAAGCAGGACTAGACCATGAAGAGCCTTGTTAAGAAGTTTGGCTTCCTTCCTGACGGCCCTGGGGAGCCAATCGCACCTTGTAGGCAGAGACATGACATGGTGAAGGATGTGTTTTACAAAGACATCTCTCTAACTGCAGTCTGATAGTATGACCACATGTGCTAGCTTTCCAGGATGGATCTAATTTCTGTTTATTGTTCTGTAAATATCCTTAGTGCCTGTTTTCAAGCATAAAATTTTGTTTTGATGATGTATGGTTTTCCCATACATTTAATAATTTAATTCCCATACAATTAATAACTGAATTTTGGGAACTGTGGAATAAAATGTCCGATGAATATCTAAGAGATCTGGTAGACATTTTGCTGTATGGATCTGAACTTCTGAATAGAATTCTGAGCTTAAGATAGAGATTTCAGGGTTGTCTGCATAAATATGGAAGCCAAAACAACAGGAATGGATGAGATGGCCCAGACTGGGTCCACAGAGAAGACAAGAGGCCTGAGGAAATCCAACATTTGGTGGATGAGCCAAAGAGCAGTAGCCCCCGGGAGAAATGGTGTGAACGAGGCAGAGAAATAGGAAACAAGGAGCTGTGATGTCCTGGTACCAAAGAAAGGGGCTATTCCAAATGGAGGAAGATGTCGACAGTGTTGAAGGCTGTAGAGAGTGAGGACTGAAAATACCCAGTGGATCTGACAATAGGGTGACCTTGCAAGAGAGTCTCAGTAAAAATATGGGACACATATAGGACTTGAAAAAGTCGAGTGGGAAAACACCTCTTTCTAGAAATCTTAATACTTAAGATTAAATTGTAAGTATCTCTGTTAATCAAAAAGAGAGAGTAGTGGATGAATTAATTCCTTCATTCTATTAGCTAACGCGTTCCATTTCCTACAAAACAGAACAATCGACCCAGTTAAGATAAGTGTGTCCTTATAAAAAAGCCCACAAGGATGTTTAGAATGTTTGGCTCTAAAGAAAACTAGCAAGAAAGATCTTTACTATCTGTGTGAAAGAAGTTTTAAGGTCTCTGTAAATGTCATTACATAGTCTTTTACAAGGCCTGCTTTTCCTATAGACAAGGCTGGAACTTGCTGTAATTTTCCTTTTTCTTAGAGCCTAAATGCAATCAATTACCTGCTGGCATTTGCCCTGCACTATTTTTAGAACTGCTTTTTAGAATTATCAGTAATTGTCAAATGCCTGGACAGTTAAATGCTGACGGAAGAAACGCATACTATGGGGGTGCAAACTCAGACAGGCATGGGAGTTCAGGCCCCGGTAGCAGATAGACCTGATTCTGCACCAAACCTCAGTTTCCCCATCTGTATGTGGAAGTTAATAGTTGTTCTCATCATAGTGTTCTAAGGATTAAGCACTTATTTGCCTGGTCCACAGTGGCCACCCGAATAGAAGTTCATCACTGGATCAATTATTGTTTCTTTTTCTCTTTTTTCTTTTTCCGTAAAATGCCATTTCCAAAAGGCTTTGTGTGCATAGGAGAAGCCATTTCAAGGTCAGGATTAAAGTCACTGTCAGAGCTGTAAGAAGAAGGTTGATAGTGCATTTATCAGCAATATTCATTTGCCTGCTGTATTGAAACTCAGGGATAATCTTCTTAGTGTCAGTCAACCCTCTTCTGCTTCTACTGTGCATGAGCAAAAGCTCGACTGTCCTTTCCTGCCATATGTTGCTAATTGATGATTGTTGGCATCCCCATTTCCTGTAGAGGAATTTTGGCTTTTTGGGGTATCATTGAAATGCTATAAAGTTTACCTGAATCTGCCAAAAAAAAAAAAAATCCCAAGTCACTGGGCACAGGATTTCTTTCTTTCTTTCTTTTAAGTTTATTTTATTTATTTTGAGAGAGAGAGGGAGCGAGCATGGGTGGGGCAGAGAGAGAGGGGGAGAGAATCCCAAGCAGGCTCTGCACTGCCCGCATTGAGCCCGACGTGGGGCTCAAACCCACAAACCATGAGGTCATGACCTGAGCTGAAATCAAGAGTCAGATGCTTAACTAATGGAGCCACCCAGGCGCCCCAAGGGCACAGGATTTCTTAATTGTGTGATGATGTTTGCAGCATCTTCAGCCAGAGCTGTCGGAGGCTGGGCATATATCCCCTATATTGAACCATGTTGGAAGGTCAGCTCGTGGCGTCTTAAGGATTCTTAGATGTATTTGTTTTAAGATTATTAGCATTATGAATTCATTAGCCACCAATATCAAATGAACAAGGTCATCAGGGCTCAGGAAGTGAAGAAAATATCCTTTTCTCAGCAGCCAACCAGAGATAACAGTGATAAAAGGTAAAAATGCATGTAGTATAGCCTCACTGTGCAGAAAAATTGCACATTCTGGGATTGGCTAAAATGTACTCTACACAGGGACTATGGAAGGATTTGATACAAATGGAACTTTCACGTGTTAAGCAGCTACTAGCCTGATTTGAGCATCTCTCATTAATTTATAATGACTACAACTTGGGTAAGGAAGAACAATGACACAAGGGATTTGGGACTTTTGACAACGTGCGAAAAATGTGACAGATGGCAGGATATATACAATTAGTATAGAAGGTGAAGACAGGGTGGGTTTGAAAAGATTCCAAGAAAGGGGAAGGGGCACTGGATCTCGGAAGTAGAAGATGCGGTGGGTGGGAATTCAATGCATCTAAGTCAGACCAGTTCTAGATATCACCTGACAAGTTACGAGCCCCTGGTCTTGTCCAACTGTTCCGTTCTGCTCATCCGCAGCAGCTACCATGACTGCAGCTTTTGGAGACACTGGGGACTGGAAGTAAGTTAACTTTATAGCATTTGAAAAATGTAGCAGGATGCTAGCTTACCCTGGGGGGAAATGAGTCACTTTCCCTTTTATAGTGAGGAGATACCAATCTGTCTTCCTACATAAATTTCCACACTCATTTAACTGTTTTATGATGTGCTTTGGGATCATTTGAATTCAGAGAATACTGTACGTGAGTCAGTATTTTGTGATCACATTTCCTAATTTAGATTTTTTTTTTTACCTTTTTTAAGTGTGGTTTCCAGAATTACCTTAAGAAGAGTGGCTCAGGACCATGCTCTAAAAAACCATGTATTAAAAAAGTTCATTGCACAGTCAGCTGCATAGTAATTCTTAGAATTTTTCATGACAGGAGTTTGTGAGCTACAGCCCAAAAAATCATCAAAGAACTATTAGAGCTAACGTCACCTATATTAATAGTGATCATAATGGCCCCCAGCCCCAGTGGTTCCTCTTGTTCAACTTCAGTCATCCTGAACCCATCACCGAGCTTTCAACGGATGGGCTTAGTCTCTTACTTAAAGTTTCACTGATGAATGTTTTTCCCTATTTGGTACCTGCCTTTGGAAAGATAGCTGCAAGCAAAGAACACTCATTAACTCAGTTATCTGTGGGGGAAGCGTTGAAGAAAGGCAAACTTTTCTTACTGCTGTAAAGCCATTTTTGGAACTATTAAACCTCTAGAGGAGAAAATGATTTTTCAGTGCATAGTCCATGCCTTGGAGAGTCTGCCCCAAACAGAGCCACTGATTTGTAACGATACGGTTAAAAAAAAAAAAAAAAAAAAAACAACAACAAACCCCACAGCTGTAGGCATAATATTTAAATATCGCCCCAACATGATGCCCAGCAGCTGTTGCTGAATAGCATGTGAGCACATAGTGGAGTGAACACAGTCTTGGGGGGAAGAGGGGCTGTTCGGAGAGCATGAACTGAGACTTGTTCACTGGTCTTTTTCTCCCTGATGGGAGGCAATGGCGGCAGGAAGGAGAGGGCAGGACAGAAGAGACGAGAGAAAAGGTAGGTGCTTCTGTGTAGGTGAGTGGATGAGATAATGAAGTAAGTTAATTGGGGCTCCACTGACTAATCTATCTGTTCCTGGCACTTTTGTCTGTACAAACACAGGAAGCCGCCTTCTTTGTGAGGTTCCTAATGAAACAATTTACTTGAAATGATAAAAAAAAGAAAAGAAAAGAAAAGAAAAGAAAAAGAGCTTCACATGCTGTTTGCATTTAAATGAGAGTCCCTTGGGTCTCTGTTATTGATTGGTAACAGTGGGATGAGAATATCCTGACTGTCTCTGGGAAAACTGGATTAATTCACTTGTGGTCCGCCAAATGATGTGGATTGTTTTACTCCTTCACTTAAAATGTGACCATGACAGTCCTTCAGAAGGTTAATATACGTATTGTACTTACAAAAGAGAAAAGCAATTAAAAAAAAAAAAAAGACCAAACAGAAAAATGCTTTTAGTCTTATAAAGCTGTGATCAGTGTTCCTTTCAAAAGTTTTATAATTCTAATTTTAAAAGTGATTTATAGGGGCACTGGGATGGCTCAGTCAGTTGAGCATCTGACTCTTGGTTTTGGCTAAGGTCATGATCTCACGGTTCGTGAGTGTGAGTCCAGTGTTGGGCTCTGGGATGACAGTGTGGAGCCTGCTTGGGATTCTCTCTCTCTCCCTCTCTCTCTGGTCCTCCTCTGCTCTCTCACTCTCTCTCTCTTTCTCTCAAAATAAATAGGTAAACTTTAAAAAATAAAAGTGATTTATAACTCAAACTTTAAAACGAATATAGATCGACCTTGTGAAATATTTGGATTGTGCCGTTCTGTACAGAATGTGGACCCAGAAAGGGCAAGCGCTTCATTTTGGCAACGTTTGCTTAGTGTCAGGTATTTTGTGAGTACAGAGTGTTGATTGTTGACTCCAGAGGGACTCGGGCCGGGTTGTATTTTGGAAAACTGAGTGTGTTTTAAAACCATTTTGGATTGAAGCATACATCTATTTTTGTGTTTAAACCTCCAGGAGGATATTCTTCATTTGTCCCATGACTGGTGCCACAGCCTAAAAATCTCGTGTTAGGAAACTAGTATATTTAAGTATGATTAGAGAATTCCAGAACTCCTCTTTAGGAGGTTCTTTGTGTCTGGGTAGCCCCTAGAGAGCCCACTTCAACATTTAAAAACCTAAAATCCTATGGATTCAACATTGCCCTTTTCCTTTAGCTTATAATCCAATCAAGTGATGTCTACAGTTGAGAACTTTTTCACACCCAAACTAAATTCCTCCCTTTCACTTTTAAGTCTGTATATCAGCACCCAGAACTAGGCACTGTCTACCCACTTTGTACAAAGCTATCATTCTCCTTTTCTCCCAGAATGCTGGGATTGAAGAAAAAGCTGTTTGGGTTTGTGTCAGGAGCCAATCTTTCCCTTGACCAACTCATGAGTTTACTGTATTTACTGCATTAATTCCACGACCGATCTTTGAGTCTTCTGTTTGGAGATTTTACCACTTTTGACTGTAAGGGGAAGAGAAAGTTATGTGGATCTACTGCTCCAAGAGCATTGAGTACTTGCAGAATAAAAACTGTGGGATAATAATTTCACCCAGCAGGCTCTAGGATACTAGCAGCAGCTTTGTAGGTGATTAAAATTTCAAAGAACCCAGATAGCCATTTAAATGTAATGGGATTGATGATGAAAGTGCTCAGGGTGTTTGGTTATTTCCTTAAGATCGAGCCTAGACTTGTTACAACTAATGTCCAATAATGGGACAATGTCCACTATTAGTCTAAGGCTTTTTCTCAATTTCCATTTTCAATGCAAATCTAATTATCACATTATCACAAGCATATTAAACTATTGGGGATGACTAGAACAAACAGGAAGACATAATTGAAGTATATTAACCCATGCTTTCATTTATATAGTCCGTGCCCTGTTGGAGATGAAAAGCTATGTAATAGAGTGTTCTTGCTTTTAAAGAACTAAGGCTCTAGAGGGGACAAGAGGTAAGTACAAAACATGTTTTTCACAATATGAGAAGAGAAGAAACACACAGATGGAAGAAAAGTCATAATTATTGGGGGTGAGACCAGTAAATCCCATCATGAGTATTGACCACAGTGCTGACTGGGATGGGGAAAAATGTGTAGAATTGAAGAAGGAAAGATATTACCTCTACTAGAGATCCAGCCATTTCAAAAAGCAGCAGGAGTTATTCACAAATAACTCTTTAAGTGACATGAATGAGAAGACATAGCCAGATTTTTATAAAAAATATTCCAAGTCTTTACTTAAATTTATAATGACTATTTTTATTGCTTCGAGATTTAAGACTACTGCCATATTGAAAAAAAAATGAGAACAAAAACGTTTCAGTATTTCCAGAAAATCGCCTGGAAGGAGAAAAGGAAGCAATAAATGAAGATGACAAAAGAGTCAAGGTGATGATAGGATTTTCCCATTATTTTAAAGCTTTACATCTTTTGTATTGCCTGGTTGTCTTAAGAACAAATCATGTAATTTACTTCTCGACTAAAGAAGAAATGATCGTAAGAAATGTATATTTTCAGGGCACCTTGGTGGCTTAGTCAGTTAAACATCTGACTCTTGGTTTCGGCTCAGGTCATGATATCACAATTTGGGGGTTTGAGCCCCACGTTGGGCTCTGTGCTGGAAGTGCAGAACTTACTTGGATTCTCTCTCTTCCTCTCTCTCTCTCTCTCTCTGCCCCTCGCCTGCTTGCTCTCTCTCTCTCTCTCTCAAAATAAATAAACTAAAAATAAAAAAAAATAAAAAAGTGTATATTTTCATAGTAAGCTTCCTTAAAACTTTTCTTTTATTTTTTATATTCTCGATGAGACAAGTGATTAAAGCATGGCATAGGAGGGAAGACAATGCCTTCTAGTTGGGAGACCTGTTCGACGTTCGGTCTCATTACCACTCTGAGCCTCAGGATCTCATCTATAGCATTTCAAGCTATTAGAGAAGAGCTAGCTTGAGCCATCCAAATCATGGTTCTTTTTCTTGGATTCTACCATAATCTTGCTAGGTTTTCTGAGGGCTTCTCAACTCCTCATGAAGGACATAGTTCAAATTACAGTGGAAGAAAGAGAAGGAAAGCAAAGCAGCACACATAGAACACATACAAACTAAAACAGACAAAACAGTTGCCCTACCCAAGTAATGCAGAGAGAGAGAGAGCAATTGAAAAAAGAGTAATCTAGTCAGTCATTTCAGGTAGATGATTGACTGGTTGATTCATTTGTTCATCCAACTCTTATAGAGTACCTACTATGGGCCAGACACTTCTTGAGGGACTAAGGCAGACAAGCAGCCTTCGTTCATGGAATTTACATTTTAGAGGGATGAGAGAAACAATAAACAAGTAAATGCATAGCTGAGTGATTTAATTATTATACAAAGAAGTATGAAGAAAGCAAAATCGGACACTCTGATAGTAAATGGAAGGGGGCTAAGTTAAGTCAGCCTGTGTCTTTACGGAGAGCTTCACCATTCAGTCAACATTGATTTGGTATCTGTGAAGCACTGGTATTGACACCCATTGATGACTGTGTCTTTTACCAAAAGTTCTTCCCCTGGTTTCCCGGTGGAGTTCCATTTCTATGATAACACCTGAGGGGCTGTCCTTCATTAGTCTCCATCTACAGGCTAAGGCATGTGACTGGTATCTACTCCTCAAGACTGCTGGGTCAGGTGAGATCACATGAGATCATATACAGGAAATTGTTTTATAAACTGTATTGGGCAAATATTTATTATACACCTTCTATATGTCAGCCATGTATCAGTGAATCACACACACACATGCAAACACACACACACACACACACACACACACACACACACAGCCCTTATAGGGTTTACATTCTGTTCAAAGATATATTATGATTCTTCAGTTTCTTTTTTTAACAAGAGGCAAATTTAACGCCAGATTTTCTATAATGAAACCTTTTTTGGGGGCTCTATTAATTTGAGATTTCAAAAATTTCCAAAGAAAATACTCATTGTATTTATTCAGAGGTATTTCTACTCAACATTCTGGCACCTTTCATGTTTGCTTTATTCTTAATCAGGTTCGGTCACCAAGGGAAGCAAGGTATCTCTATTTCAACTTGATCAGTTAGCTTTTCATATTCCTTGCCTTCTGGCTTATTTCAAGATTTTATTTACCCAGAATCTGTCTATTTCTGAAGTTATTTATTAGACTATAAGCGGGCATGAAGCTATCTCTTCCACATGCCTTATAGTTCAATCCACTACCTCAAACAGCTAGGTGGGTCTATTTATCTTTCCTATCTTTAATGCATTTCAGCAGACTAAGGCATATTGGTTGAAGATGTAGAAACATACATCTTATGAGAAAATGGGTCGGCTTAACATCTTCCACTTTGAGATGGGCATTCTGCCCAAAACATTCACAGCAATAAAATTATTCCTTAGCTTACAATGATTAATGAGAAAAAAGTGCCTCTTTACCTCAGCTAAATCCCACAGATGACAGAGCAAATAGAAGAGAAGAAATAAAAGTTGTTCATGGATTTTTCATGACTCAGTAGAGGTTAGAAAAACCAGAAACCAATGGGACGTAGAATTTCCTCTTTCTAGTAGGTGAAAGAACTTCATGCCACTACTGACATGGAAACTTCCCGTAAGTAAATGAACAACACTCACGTTTTCCTAGGTACATGATATTCAGGGAGGAAATGGAATCCAGTTTTTAAACACTTACTCCGCGATCTGTGCTCATGATTTTCTGCAGTGGAAATGACTTAAGGGAAATAAAATTAACACTATATTGTAGGATTCCCTTGAAAAGTGTTTTTGCTCACTTAATCATAAGAGGACACATAGTTTCAAATTAGAAAAGGGAAACAGATAAGAGCTAAAAAAATATCAGATGCAATAGTTAAAAAAATTTTTTTTAAATGACAAGACAATTAGTTTATCTTCCATTGGTTCAAATCCCCTATATTTTTTTCTCCAATTGTAATGAAGGAAGCTATGAAAAATGGTGAAATTCTCCCTAATTTATATATTTTTAATGGGTGATACATTCATAGTAATTTGTTACTGGTAAGCGATCCCTTTTGGAGATTACAGTGTGATCAGTCACTTTCAGATTCTGGCTGGGAGGTTGTATAGCCTCTAGGAAAGGCCAAACAGGTGCCTGACAAGAAGAAACAGTGGATAAGGACTGGGGTGGTAGGCACATAGGAAAAGGGTGAAGTGAAAAAAATAATTCAGACAAGGATCTTTTATTTCAGACAATGGTACGTTTATGTAGTGTATTTTTTTTTTTGAAATGTCACTTTCTAATTTTATGTGTCAAGCTAGGCTGCTCTGAGCTTATCTAGAGCTTATCTAGGTGCACACAAGAAGGTTTTCCCTTTATTTATTTATTTATTTAGCCATCTCATCTATTTTCTATCCAAAGATTGTTTGACTAGACAATGAACCCATGAACGGCAGATACACGATTACAAAACATTACCTTTTAGCTATCATAGGGCTGGTTTTGCTGTTATTTTTACTTCTGTGATAACCACTGTATTGAAAGGCTACAGATTATGCCCAAGGACAGAGTTGTTGCTGAACGAGTTAGAGATTAATCCATCTGAGGCTCTGTAAAATTCAGTTCAGAAACTTCTGGCTTTAAGTTAGAATATTTTTTCTCTTTCAGAGGGCTTTGAGCAAATTTTTCATACTCAAGTACAAGAATTAGACCTTGCCTGTCAAAGACAGAAAATTCTGCTTCATTTAGTAGGCTCAAGAGAGGAGGCTCTCTGAACTTGCTTTAGCATCGAGCTGGAGAGAGTCAGGATTCAGTAGAGCAGCATCTGGACTACTAAGGGGGTTGGGGAGCATTTTGGGGCGGTTCCTCCTAAGGACTAAAATACTGCTTGCTCAAAGAGTTCTATGATAGCAGGATCAGGGGGAAAGCAAACTGAGAGTAAGGAATCAATTCTCTGCAGCCAGAAACTTCTTTCTCCTGCTGACAAATGCCAGGCTTGGGAATTACTGTTAAGCATGGCTCAATCAATGTTTTCTCCATTTCCTCCCATTATAATTAAATATGAAAGGAGTTGTAATACCTGCTTAAGGATATTGGGTTCCAGATTAAGATGCTTATGACATCTGACTATTCAAAAGATGCTTCTGGGCCAAAATGATTTCTGTGAGAATGTAGTAAGAGGTTAAAGCAAAGGGCGATTTCCAATTTTTTCTCTTTGCTTCATTTTCTGGTGTGCTGGTGTAATGAGGCCAGAATATCTTCGTCACGTCAATGCCATTAAATGGAACTTTCTGTGGTAATGGCAGTGTTCTATATCTGCACCGTACGATATGGTAGCCAGTAACCATATGCGTCTATTAAGCCCTTCAAGGTGGATAATGTGATTGGGAAATCAATTTTATATATATTTTTTAATTTTAGCTAATTTAAATTTAAATAGCTACATGTTGCTAGTGGCTACCCCCTTGACAGGGAGATCTGAGAGACGGAACAAAGCCACGGGTGCCGCATTTATCTTCATTGACTAGAATTCTTAGATGCCACAATTAGAATTAAAATGTCACATGGTGTTGCCACTGCCCAAAAATGACTCTACTCTGCCTTTTACTTTTAAACCAAGGGAGGAGTGTACATTTTCAGATAGGGTAGGCAATTTAGGGACTATGCTTTCACGGATGATTTTCCTTCTCCTATTCTCTGTAGGCAGTGGATCTCTGAATCGTGTGAAGGGAAGCCCTTGCCCTGCAGAAGGCATATCGTGACACTCAGTAGTGATTGAACGCAAATTGTCAGAAAATTGCAATGTCTCAGCCTTGTTCTGGATTCAAGTTGCTTTCTCCAACAGGCCAGGAGGACTGTCTAGGTGTTAGATGAGAAGAATTCAGGGAAGGCCTCAGGTGTGCCGGGTTCCTTGCGTTGCAGTTGTATTTGTAATTGAATGCCAAATAGCAGATCTTTTCATGTCTTTTCCCCCCGATCATTTTATTATTCCAGTGGGTTCTGTTACATGACTTTTTGTGTTCATGTTTTAACTATATTATGGCAAACCAAAGTGTCACTTCAGATCAAGAGCCGACAATGTCACTCTTTCAGGATGAAAGGGAGAACACAGCTTCTCTTACTCTCATGAAGATACCAACGCTTTTTCATAGCACATCATTTATACCACGGCAAGAAAAAAGTGCAAAAACGTGCAAATATAAATAGGAGCTATTGAAATGAGTTTCTATTTCTATGAACATTTTTAGTTATGTACTTTCATAGCTATTCACAGCATTCTGGCATTATCCAGTGATTGAGGCATGCGTTCCATAAGAGATAAAGGTGGCTTTTACAGAAGAATTATGGCGATTTAGAATGGCAAGCACCAGGGTAGCTGACAATTTGGCTCTTTCACCCTTGTCCTTGCTGCCATCCTCATTGTCCCTGTTGCCATGCAGAGACGATCCTGTTATGTTGTATCGAAGCGCTCGCGGTAGTTCCCCAGGGCAGACTGTGCATCATTTCCCGACTCCGTGTTCAATGTCATCACGTTGGGAGGTTGAAATTGGCCACATGGCAGGTATTTGTACCAAACAATTGTAAAGCTCTACAAATCAAGGTTGTTTTATTTTGAGAGAGCGGATTGTTAGACACTGACGAGCATACCCCTAGACATGGAGGTGACCGGCTTGATTTTTCCACCATTAATTATAATGGGGGAAAGAGAAGTCATGGAAGAAGAGATAACAGAACTGTGTCCCCTTTCCAATCCTGTCTCCTCATTTCCACTGACAATTTTCTATATGGCAATGAGGGGGAAATAATGTGCCGGTCAAAATGTGCCACATTCTGTACAGCCTTTATGGTAAGCGTTGGATAATTATTTCAGAGGCTCTTACGTAAGTAGAGCCCCCCCAGTGTGAGGTGTTGAAAGAAATTCATAGCTGAAATGAAAGCATCACAAAGCTGCAGATAAGCCTTGTCACTGACCCATCTCATTTAGGATCCTCCAATCATTACTGAAGTGGCAAATCCTACCACATTCCTGAAGAACATTGAGATGACTAACACAAATGGCTTTGTACCAGAGCCATACAAATTAAACCCTGCGGGACTTTATGGTGGAGTTCAACAACACCGAGAAGCAAATATACCCCCTTCCCAGTAATAAAGTTAGGGTGAAGTTCATTGTATTGTACGCAAGGCTAAACGTTCCTTCCTGACTGTTACGTACGGCTCACGACTGCCTATGATTTTTGTCTCAAATCTAGTTGAATTTTTTTCTGCCGTTGGATTTTTCTGTGTTGACACAAACTACAATCTCCTCTGGACTCAGGAAATAAAGCAAAGAGGAAAGTGGGAAAATAAGAGACTTTAGCAAAATTAATAGAATCACAGACCTGTGAAATGTTCACCCCTTCTGTTCCGTGTCCTTCTTGTTGCCTTCCTTCTACAAATGTTTTCCTAAGTAGAAAGGCCGGTCAGTTTAGGTATACAACATATGTAAAATATTGTCAGCCTAAAAAATTGCCCTCTGATACCCTTCCTTTTTAGACAGATGATAGCTACCTGTGAGCTACCACATGTAGTATAGTGCATAGAGCTGTTGAATTACTATGTCGTACACCGGAAACTAATGTAACCTTGGGTGTCGACTATACTTTGAGAAAAACAACAGCATTACTCTGGAGATGTTTTTTTTACAAGAAGGAGGTGAAATTACACTCAAGATGTCTGAGTGAGTTATTGCCACACTTCTTACTAAGGAGGACTTGATCATTTCCCCCTCTCCTGTCTTCATTTTGAGCTTTACGTAATTCAGCACACGCTCCCATCTTGTGTACCCTAGTTCTCCTTCCAATTAACCAGATCCTAAAACTCATGTTTTCCAGAAAATTTAGAGAGAAAGCATCAGGCCAAGTTACCTACCTTTCCTAAATATATTTCAGAAAAACACCTTTCTCCCGCTACTGACCACAGAGAATCTTTCTAATGTTCCTCAGTACTTCCCAGTATGAACTTCTACAACAGAGGACAATCATATTGGTCAAAAGATTTTTGGGATGAGAGTGTGTTCAGGAAGATGCAGTGCCAAATTGTGAAAGCTGTCTGGGTGGATAGATTAGGAATGCAGGCAGCCCTGAAAGAAATTCTCTTCGGAAGATTTTTTTTCTCTGCAACAAGAATTCTGCTGCAGGTGAACATCAGCATACGGCAAAATGATAATCCTGTAATGCTGGTTCTCCCATGTGGGTAAGCAGGGTTAGAGATAAATACGATTCCAAGTTCCCCTTCTCACGCAGACGTTCACACGTTTCAGAAAGCAATCTACTTTCTGGAGAGCCTGGCAATGAAAACAGTCTCACTTCAAGTCAAATCCAAATGGTAATGAGTTATCCTTCAGTGCTTTGTTTCAGAGCACATCTTAAGAGACTAAAGGAAAGGCAGAAGGAAAGAAAAGAACACACAACCTCCCTCCAACTCTGACAACTTACAGAACTTAAAACAAAACTGGAGTTCTCCATCTAGCAAACACACAGCAGATGCATCCTTACCAAATATTGTCAAGTGTTCAGTTGGATTCTGAACAGGCTGGCTTAGGAAGTGTTAAAGTGAATGCTATTTTTTTTCCCCGCAAACGACACATCTTCATCTAACATCTAAACTGGCAGAGTCAGAAATTCCTGTGCTTGAACCCCAGCCTCTCTTTGGCTATGTTTTAAATTCTACACGCCTTAGTTTCTTTATCTACCAAATTAGGATAACTGTCAGACCCATTCCACAGGTTTATTATTGCTATTTATTTTTCTTTTTACCCCCAGTCATCTTGTGATTGGACATGTCTGCACATCTGTCGTCACTGTCCTGACCTAATTGCCTGGCATCTCTCTCTTGGACACTGCTTTGAGTCCCTCTTGGTGCTTCTTATTCCTGTCTTGATTTTCTCTGTTTCCCATCCTATCACACAGCAGCCAAAGTGATTGAGAAAACTAAAACAACCGGATCAGATTGTGTTACCCTCTCACCTAAAAATCATTCTACGTTTTTCTTGTGCTCGTAGAATAAAACCTAAACGCCTTTCCATGACCAGCAGGGACTTCAGAGATTTGTTTCCTCATCTACTTCATCTGCTTTGGGCTGTTGCACTCATTGCCTCTTCTGCCTGGAAGGTTTTTTTCACCCCCCCCCCCCCCCCACCGGTTCCGGGTACAGGAGGCTCAGTGTCATTTCTCAGGTCCACCTTAAATGATCCCTCTACCTACAGCCCTCCCGTACTCCTTTATCTCAGTTGATCTCCCCTAGCTCTTGCCAATTCAATCACCACGTTCACTTTCTTTATCACAATACAAAGTTATCTTTTGCAAAATTACTCTTTTCTAGTTTGTGTGTTTTCTCCCCCATCGGAATGTAAGTTTCTTGAGGTAAAAAACCTTGGGTATCTTGTTCATCATGCTATCTCCAGGGCCAGTAATCATGTGGAGTAGAGTTGTCATGCACAGTAACAGCTACATTTATTGCGAGCTGGGGTAGGCAGGCCCCCTGCAAGTCCTTTACATGCACATGTTCTTTGTGTGTGTATGCATTCTAAAACGATGTTTATTTATTTTTTGAGAGAGAGCCTGAGCGGGTGAAAAGCAGAGAGAGAGAGGCACAGAGGATCTGAAGTGGGCTCTGAGCTGACAGCGGAAAGCTTGATGTGGGGCTGGAACTCACGAACCGTGAGATCATGACCCAAGCTGAAGTCCGACCCTCAACCGACTGAGCCACCCGGGCACCCTCATTTTTTAAAACTGAAATATAATTGATGCCCGATATCTTATTTCAGGTGTACGTAATAGTGACTTGATATTTCTATACATTATGAAATGATCTCCACAGTAACTCTAAGTTACCATCTGTCAACATACAGTTACAATATTATTGACTGTTACTCCTATGCTGTATATTACATCCCCATGACGTATTTATTTTATAGCTGCAAGTTTGTACCTCTTAATCCCACTTCATCTATTTTGCCCTTTCTCCTCATCTTGTCCCCCTCTGGTAGCCTACAGTGTTTTTGTATCTAGGAGTGGGTTTCTTTTTTGTTTTGTTGGTTCATTTGTTTTATTTTTCAGATTCCACATGTAAGTGAAACCACACAGTATTTGTCTTTCTTTGTCTGACTTATTTCACTTAGTGCAATACCCTCTATCCATGTCGTCACAATTGGCAAGATTTCATTTTTTAATGACTGGATAATATTCTATTATTATTGCTGATAATATTCTATTATATGTTATATACATTCTATTATACATTACATATAATTCTATATAATATATATTATATCCTATGATATTCTATTATACTATATATATATATATAGTATGTATACTATATATATATATATATATATATATATATATATATAGTATACATAAAGAAGATGTGGGATATATACCTATGTGTGCATATACACATTTTTATGTGTATCATTCATCTATCACTTGATATGGAGGTTGCTTCCATACCTTAGCTAATATAAATAATGCTGCAATGAGTAGAGGGTGCATATATTTCTTCGAATTGGTGTTTCCATTTTCTTCAGATAAATATTCACTAGTAAACTTGCTGAATCATATGTTCATATGTAGTTCTATTTTTAATTTTTTTGAGGAACCTCTATATAGTTTTCCATAGTGGCTGCACCAATTTGCATTCCCATCAACAGTGTATGAAGGTTTTCTTTTCTCCAATCCTTGCCAGGATGTTATTTTTGTCTTTTTGGTAATAGCCATATATACACTGTGGTGGTGTGAGGTGATACTCCATTGCAGTTTTGATAATCATTTCCCTGATTAGTGATGTTTAACACACTTTCATGTACCTTTTGGCCATCTGTATGTCTTCTTTGGAAAAACGTTTGTAAGTTTTCAGCCCATTTTTAAAATCAGGTCGGTTTTTTGAAATTAAATTATGTAAGTTCTTTATATATTTTGGGTGTTAACCAAAATTGAATGTTTGATTTGCAGTGAACTTTTCCCATTCAGTGGGTTGCATTTTCATTTTGGTTATGGCTTACTTCACTTTACAAAAGCTTTTTAGTTTCATGTAATCTCATTTGTTTATTTTAATTTTTTGGTGTCTTTGCCTGAAAATAGTTGGTCCAAAAAATATTTTACAAACAGATCGATGTCAAAAAGATTACTGCTTATATTTTCTTCCATGATTTTTATGGTTTTAGGTCTTACGTAAAGTCAAGTCTTTAATACATTTTGAATTTGCTTTTTGTATGTGGTGTAAGTAAATGGCCCAGTTTGATGTTTTGCATGTAGCTGTCCAGTTTCCTCAACATCATTCATTGAAGAGGCTGTTTTTCCCCATTTTATATTCTTGCCTTGTTTGTCATAGACTAGTTGACCATGCATGTGTTGGTTAATTTCTGAGCTCTCTCTTGTGTTCCATTGATCAATATGTTTGTTTTTATGCCAGTACTATAGTTTTGATTACTATAGCTTTGTAATATGGTTTGATATCATGGAGTGTGATACTTCTAGCTTTGTTCTTTCTCAAGATTTCTTTGGCTGTTTGGGGTCTTTTGTGGTCTGTACGAATTTTAGAAATATTTACTCTAGTTTTGTGAAAAATGCCATGGATATTTTGATGGGTATTGAATTGAATCCATAGATTGTTTTGGGGAGTATGAACATTTTAACAATATTAAGTCTTAATAGGGTACCTGGGTGGCTCAGTCAGTTGAGCGTCCACCTTTGGCTCAGGTCATGATCTTACAGTTCATGAGTTTGGGCCCCACATCTGGCTTGCTGTTGTCAGTGCCAAAGCTGTCCTCGCAGAGAGCCTGCTTTGGATCTTCTGTCCCCTTCCGTCTTTGTCCCTCCCTTGCTTGTGCTCACACTTGCTCTCTCTCTCAAAAATAAATAAACATAAAAAAACCCCAATATTAACTCTTCCAACCTATGAACATACTATGTTTGTTCATTTATTTGTGTCGTCTTTAATTTCTTTCATAATATATTATAATTTTCAGAGTACTTATATCTCCTTTCCTTGGTAAAATTTATTCCTAGATACTCCATTTTTTTGATGCAATTATAAGTAGGATTATTTTTTAAATTTCTATTTCTGATAGTTCTTTATTAGTATATGGAAATGTCACAAATGTTAATTCTGTATCCTGCAACTTTACTAAATTCCCCTATTAGTTCTAATAGTTTTTGGTGGTGTTTTTAGGGTTTTCTATATGTAGCATCATGTTGTCTGCAAATGGCAATAGTTTTACTTCTTTCTTTCCAATCTGGATGCTTTCATTTCTTTTTCTTGCCCAAATACCAAATACCATTTTGAAAGAAGTGATGAGAGTGGGCTTCCTTGTCTTGTTCCTGATCTCAGAGGAAAAGCTTTCTCAAAAGTTTTTCACCATTGAGTTTGATGTTAGCTGTGGGCCTGTCCTATATGGCCTTTATTATTTTGCAGTATATTCTCTCTGAACCCATTGTGTTGACTTTTTATCACAAACGGTTGTTAAATTTTGTCAATGCTTTTTCTGCATCTATTGAAATATGATTTTTATTCTTCATTTTGTTAATGTAATGTATCATATTGATTGATTTATGAATATTGAACCAGCCTTGCATCCCTGGAATAAATCCCACTTGATCATTGGTGTATATCCTTCCATCACATTACTGGATTTGGTTTGGTAATGTTTTGTTGAGGGTTTTACATTTATGTTATGTTTAGGGATACTGGCCTGTAATTTTGTTTTTCTCTGGTATCTTTGTGGTTTTGATATCAGGGTAATGCTGGCTTTGTAAAATGAACTTGGAAGCATTTCTTCCTCTTTAATTTCTTGAAATAATTTGTGAAAGATAATTACTATCTTCTTTAAGTTCAGTAGAATTCACCTGTGAAGCCATCTGGTCCTACACTCTGGTTTTTGAAAGTTTTAAAATTACGAATTCAATTTCATCACTTGTAATCAGCTTATTCAGATTTTCTATTTCTTTATGATTCAGCCCTGGGAGGTTATGCTTCACTTTTGGAAGGTTGTGTCTTTCCAGGGATTTATTCGTTATGATCCTTTGTATTTCTGTGGTGTCAGTTGTAACTTCTACTCTTTCATTTCTGATTTTACTTATTTGAGTCCTCTCTCACTTTTTCCTGTTAAGTCAGGCTAGAGGTTTAGCCATTTTGTTTAGCTATTCAGAGAACCAATTTTTAGTTTCATTGATCTTTTCTGTTGTTAAGTCTCTGTTTCATTTATTTCCACACTGATATTTATTATTTCCGTCCTTCTGCTAACTTTGGGTTTTGTTTGATCTTCTTTTTCTAGTTCCTTTAGGTGTAAATTCAGATTGTTTATTTGTGATTTTTCTTGTTTCTTGAGGTAGGCCTGTATGGCTATGAGCTTCCCTCTTAGAACTGGTTTGACATTCTGTGTTTGTTCCTGTGAATTAGGTGGAAAAACTACTTCTGTTCTGGAAAGACTGGCCTTGTGTAGGAGCATCCCCTGTGTAGACTGCATGTACCTGGCAGTTTGGGCGGTTGAGGCAGGGGTTCCAGGGTGTGCCCAGTCAGGGCACTTTGGTTGGATAGCTAGTGCTGGAGCAAGTGTGTGTGGGGGGCATGTTCGTGTGGGATCATGGTCTGCCTTGGTGGGATGGCTAAGACTGGGGCAAAAGTGGTCTGGGACTGTCCTGGGGTGTGCTGTACCAGGGCTTCCCTGGTGGGACAGCCAGAGATGGAGTGGGCATGGGTGGCGGGTCTGTCCCAGGATGTGCTGCACCAAGGCTGCCTTGGGGGTACAGCTGCATCGGGTACAGGCAAGTTGGTCTCAGAGTGTGCCATGCTGGGGCTACCTTGGCAGGATGGCTGGAGCTGGGGTGGGCACAGGTGGGGAGGCCTGGGGCTCATGGAGCTGGAGCCACCCTGTGGAGATGGCTGGAGCTGGTGTAGGCTAGGCCTGGCGTGCACTGAGGCAGCCCTAGCGGGCTGGAAAAGGCATTTGGGCCCTGCTCCCACTTGCACCCAAGATAGAGGGGAATGTAAAAAAATGGCACTCACCAGTGTCTTGGACTCTAGAAAGAATTCCAACAGTTTCCTCCCAGTTTGGTAGATGCCCTAGGGTTAGGAAATGGTTCTCCTTACTTAGAAGTCTAGTTTCCCTTTAAACAGGTGTCTTTTTTTCCCACTGTGCCCCAGTGTGGGTGAGTCGGCCCATTGATATCACTGCTCAGTGATATTCCTCTCTACTGCATTCCCCGCTGTGGGGGTAGGGGAATTCCCATCATTACTTGTCCCCAACTCTTCTACCCTGTCTGTGTGGTCCCTCTACCATTTGCTCTGCAAATGCTGCTCATTCAGCCCTCAGTTCCTCTTCAGAACGACTTGGTCTACATAGGTATAGATTCAGTGTGTCAGTGGGAGGAGGTAAGTTCATTGTCTTTCTACATTGCCGTCTGGGGCCTCCCTCTTGCACACACTCTTGTATTTCTCACAATCTGTGAGGTAGACACTATCTTTTTTAGCCTGTTTTACACACGAGAATTTAAATGTTGTGGCCAAGATTATTTAGTTAAAAGTGGTAGACCTGAGACCATAGCGAGGGAGATTAGTTGAAGACTCTAACTCTATAATCATTTTTCAATTTCCTGATTAATATTTGTTGAATGTTTAGTGCATAGTAAATACCTAGTGTCTAATAAGTGTTAAAAATAAAAGCTGTTATTAATATTGTTATTATTCAAAGTGAAACAGTTTTATTCTCCAATTGGCTTGGTTCCTTGGAGTATAGTGGCCAGGGTCTGAGGGAAAGCTGTTAGAAAGTTGAAGGGACAAGTCTGTGAAACTTCTCCGAAAAAGTCTGTCTACAGTAATTCTGGGGCAGATATGCCTTGAGTCAAATCAGCTGATTTGGCCTAAAGGCTATCTCAAACAGCCTTGTAGAATACGAATCCTCATTTTAAATTTGAGGATCTAATGCTGCCGGATGTTTCACAAATCTTACTTACAATCAATGTTACACTTCCATGGAAGCTATAAAATATATTTCAGTGACTGGAAGCCATTCAAAAGATTATCTAGAGATTTACTACTTTTAAATTGGAAGCAGAATAAATGCAGTGGCTGAGCAACAGAGGAGAAACGTCAGGGCTGAATCTTCCCCTAATCCTTACCACCATTTTCTGTTGGTCTTTCCTCATTTCCATCAAATTTGACCTTTAATAAAAGATTTATGGTAATAAAAGGGGAATACTCATTTAAATTTAAAATGGTTGTACTGATTTAGAGTAACAGCGTGTCCAAAAAGATTAGGTAATATGCCAGGATATATAGAGCATGTTGGACAGAATTCTGTTCACAGAGGAGTGGGTTCCCCATGTTAACTCTAATGGTTAGATAGGGGGTTCTCATGATCTTATCTCACAGGTTAGGCAGATTTGAAAATAATTATACACGTAAAACACTTGTGCAGTGCTGAACACATAGTAGATTGTATTATTTTTCCTACCCCAATTATTAATATAAAAATACCTCGAGGGATTTTTTTTCTTATTGGAGACTTCTAGATACCTAAAGGAGGTGTTGGGGATGACTGAATGAACCCCCTTTTAAAAATGAAAATACTGCATAAATTACTGAATTTGTATGTGTTTATAGCACTATATGAAGTTAGGGGGAAAGGGAAGGCATTATTTTCTTGTTAAAAATCTCTGAGGAACTGGGAACGTCCATTAACCTCTCTGGCTAAGGTAAGAGCCTAAGAAAAACAAAACAGAGTGGTTTGGACTGTCTTTTGTTACCATGTAGTCTGGCCTTGACCAAAGAACTGCTTATTACATTAGGTCCTTTATTATTGAAGACACTTGTTCTAATTCTTAGTTTTCAACCTGTCAGTGATATCTGGCTAACTTGATTCCTGCAAATGTGCTCGTTTGTTTTGTTTTTCATTTTATGGACATTGCAAGATGGAAGCGGGTCTTTTCTTGAGACAAAGCTTTTCTCTCTCTTCTTGGAGTTTTTACCCTGCTCTTCTCAGTGCTCTGACACTTCCTTCTTAAGAATATTAGATGCAGTATTGGGACTAGCAATAAATAGAGAGAAGTTTCTGGGGGAAATATTTAAAAAATTTCTTTTCCTTCAGTGTCTTTCCACCCCCGTTGAAGTAGTCTACTTGTTATTCATTGACTCACGGTAGAGATGCAGTAGGGAGGGAAACCAGGTAAATAGTCTTTCTGGAATTGGTTTCTGAAGACTGAATTTATTAAGGAGTTTAGACTTGGGTCCATCTGCGGGGAACATCAAAAGCAAGGGTAAGTAAATTCTGAAGACCTAATGTGCAACATGCTGAGTATAGTTAATAATAATATATTGTAGACTTGTAATTTGGTTCCAGGCATCGTTCTCAGCTCTTAAAGGTCACCTACTTTCCTTGGCTAATGGGTCCCTGTGTCTTCAAAGCCAGCAACTATGGCTTGGGTTCTTTTCATGCCTCATTACTCTGCCTTCTCTTTTGTATTCTCTCTCTCTCTCTTTCTCTGCAGACAGATAAGGTCCTCATCTTTTAAGACTATGTGATTAGCTTGAGTTCACCAGCATAATCTAGGATAATCTCCCTATTTCACTTTAATCACACCTGTCAAGTCCTTTTTGGCCTGTAATGTCATATGCATGTTCTGATGATTAGGATATAATCACTACTCATGGTGGTTTGGGGAAATCATTCTTCTGCCCACAGAGCTTCTTTTTTTTTTTTTTTTTAATTTTTTTTTTCAACGTTTTATTATTTATTTTTGGGACAGAGAGACAGAGCATGAACGGGGGAGGGACAGAGAGAGAGGGAGACACAGAATCGGAAACAGGCTCCAGGCTCTGAGCCATCAGCCCAGAGCCTGACGCGGGGCTCGAACTCACGGACCGTGAGATCGTGACCTGGCTGAAGTCGGACGCTTAACCGACTGCGCCACCCAGGCGCCCCGCCCACAGAGCTTCTTTATTTTCACACTTGGTTAGTCATTTGGGAATAAGAGATTACAGGGCTCACTTCCATTCTATACTCAACTGCAATGGACAAATTCTTAAATTCCATCTTTATTTACAGTAATCTATCTAGACCAGGGTTTCTTAACTTCCGCATTATTGACATTTTGGACTGGATAGTCTTTGTTGTGTAGATCTGACCTGTGCATGGGAGGATGTTGAACAGCATTCCTGGATTTTACCACTAGATGTCAGTAGTTCCTCTTCCAGTGTGACAACCAAGAAAACCCAGCTCCAGACACTGCTAAATGTCCTTTTGAGGGGACAGTATCACTCCTCCTTGGGAACTACTCATCTAGACTGACCAGGTATATTTGACTAAAAAACTGCTTTTGTTTTTTGTTTTAATAAGGGCTCCCCACTTTTCTTCATGTCTGTAAAATTCCACTGGCACATTTACAACAAGATCTGATCAAAATCAACTTTTCCTCTTGTGCGACGCCCCTCCTCCAGGAGGAGCAAGTTACTTTCTTTCTCTTTCTTTCTTTTTAAGTAGGCTTCATGTCCAGAGTGTGGAGCCCAATGTAGGGCTTGAATTCACAACCCTGAGATCAAGACCTGAGAGGGGACTAAGAGTTGGATGCTTAACCAACTGATCCACCCAGGAGCTCCATGTAGTTACTTTCTATGAAGCCATTAACTTCTTCCTTCCTAATTTGTTAGTTAACCCCTATACATTATTTCCTTTTTTGAATTTCCTTGTTAGTAACTTAATTAGTATTTTTGCAAGGCAACCATAATTCTTTCAATGTATTACCTATTGATATCTTTTACACATTTTTCTATTCCAATGATTATTTTTTTCTTATTAATTCAATAGTTCTTGCTGTATTTAATATATTAACTTACTCTGCAATATATACTGTGAATGATTTTTTTTCCAGTTTTAGGCATTATAATGTATTACGATGTCCAAGATATCAGAACAGAAAATGAAGATCCAGTCTATAAAGATATTCTGAAAGAAGATACCAAAATAAAAGAATGTAAGGAACAATATAAGATAAAAGGAAACAATTCTAAAATCCCGTTAAAGTATTGAGAATTCATTCATTTGGCAGTTACTAATTACAGAGTGCCTTTTCTGTCCCAGGCACTGTTTTAGGCACTTTGGATACACTTTGGATATTTGGAACATGGTAGAGAATGCTTTCTGCCTTTTTGGAGTTTATTACTAGTGGGTGGGGACAGATAAAAGTAAAAATACTGACTAAATTAAACGGCATGGAGGAAGATGAAAAGTACTATGGAAAAATAAGACAGAATAGAGCAAGGTAGGCAATCAGAAATTCTGAGGGCAGAATGGGGAGTTTCAGTTTATAATACCAAATAGCGTCGTCAGGTATCACTGTGAAGGTAAGATCAGACACAAGATTTGAGGGCTGCCTGGCTTGCTCAGTTGGTAGAGCATGGGACTCTTGATCTTTGGGTTGTGAGTTCAAGCCCCATATTGGGTGTAGAGATTACTTAAAAATAAAACCTTAAGACAAATAAACAACAACAACAAAAAAGAAACAAGACTTGGAAGAGGTGAAGGAATTAGCCATGAGGGTGTCTTGGGGAAACACATTCCGGGCAGAGGAAACACCAGTGAAAGCCTCTAAGGTGGAAACTTGCCTGGCTTGTTTAAGGGACAGCAGGAGAGAGCAGTGTGGAGCAGAGAGGATAATGAGTGATGAGCTCAGCTAGTTATTATGTCCGAGGAAAACTGGAAGCCATTACAGGGTTTTGGGCAGAGAAGCAGCATGATGTAATTTACATTTTTGTCTAACGTTTTATTCTGAATGAACTTCACTCTTACAAAAGTTACAAAAAGTAGTACAGAGAGTCCCTGTATACCCTTTACCCAACTTCCTTCAATGTTAATACATTATGTAGCCACAGTGTAATTACTGAAACAAGGAAATTGATATTGATGCAATACTTACTCTACAGACATTATTTAAATTTTCCCAATATTAGAACTAATGCCCCCTTTCTAGATCCTTTTCTACACTCTCATACTACTGCATTTATTTGTTACCAGTTTTGAAGACTACTAGCTATTTATTTTATAGGATGGGTCTCAAATTTCGTCTGATGTTTTGCCATGATCAAATTGACGTGTAATTTTTGCAAGACTAATGCAGAAGTGATGTACCCTTCTGGGTGGATCATGCCAGGGTGTACATGATGTTGATAGGCTTCATTACAGTGATGATCACTTGATTAAGGTGGTACCTGCCAGATTTCTGTGATATGAAGTTACAATTGTCAATTTTTAAACCGCCAGTATATCGTGGGGAGATCCTTTGAGAATATGTTTCTTGTAATATTTTCACCAACTGGATTATATATATATATATATATATATATATATATAAAACACCCAGTGCTCATCCCAACAAGTGCCCTCCTCAATGCCCATTACTGATTTTCCCCTCTCCCCTGCCCCCCACCCCCATTAACCTTCAGTTTGTTCTCTGTATTTAGGAGTCTCTTATGGGTTTGCCTCCCTCTCTGTTTGAAACTATTTTTTACCTTTCCCTTCCCCCATGGTCTTCTGTTAAGTTTCTCAAGTTCCTCATATGAGTGAAAACATGATTATCTTTCTCTGACTGACTTATTTCACTCAGCATGATACCCTCCAGTTCCATCTATGTCGTTGCAAATGGTAGGATTTCATTCTTTCTCATTGCCAAGTAGTATTCCATTGTATGTATAAACCACTTCTTTATCCATTCATCAGTTGTTGGACATTTGGACTCTTTCTATGATTTGGCTACTGTTGAAAGCACTGCTATAAACATTGGGGCACATGTGCCCCTATGAATCAGCACTCCTGTATCCTTTGGATAAATTCCTAGTAGTCACTAGGAATTTAGACCCACTACTATGACCTAGTAGTGGGTCATAGGGTAGCTCTATTTTTAATTTTTTGAGGAACCTCCACACTGTTTGCCAGAGTGGCTGCACCAGTATTTCTCATTTGTCCCAGATTTGTCCCAGCTACAAGTTAGTTTTGGTGTCCTTTGACATGCCCCATTATTTTCCAACCATTTTCTTAATGTACTGGCCCTGTAAGATAGAATATAAGGATATAGGGATATCGGGTATGAAGATATTTCAGTAACTTGAGTGAGATGAGGTGGCTTGGTCCATGGAAGTAACAAAAAAAGTAAAGACAAGGGGTTGGATTCTATATATTTTTGGGTGATGTAACCAGAAGATTCACTGCTGGAAAGGAGACGGGGTATGATCAAAAGAGAGGGATCGGAGATGGTTACAATTTGGCAATGACACAGGAAGGCGGTAGAGCAGGTTTTGGGGAAAGTGTTAGGAGTTTAGGTTTGAGTATGCTGTGTCTGAGATGTACTGAAAACATCCAGATGGGGATTGTATTGGTCTGTTCAGGTTGCTGGAACAAAGGGCCACAGACTAGCCTACTTAAGCGATAGAAATGTATTTCTCATAGTTCTAGAGGCTAAACAGCCACGATCGAGATGTGGGCAATTATGGTTTCTGCTGAGGAAAATGGCCCGCAGATGGTTGTCTTGAGCTGTATCCAACTGGCCTTTCCTTCTGTGATTTTGATGAAGAGAGAGCGATCTCTCTGGTGTCTCTTCTTATAAGGGCAGTAATCCTGTTGGATCAAGGCCCCACCCTTGTGACTTCATTTAACCTTAATTACTTCTTTAGTGGCCTCATCTCCAACTACAGTCAAGCTGAGGGTTAGGGCTTCAATGCATCAGCTCTGGGGTGGACACAGACATTCGGTCCATTACAGGAATTTTGAGTAGGCAGTGGAAAAATAAGTTTTGGATTGGGAAGAGATGCTTGAACTGAAGATCTAAATGATACTTTTGGGAGGTATCTGCATGTAGATGAGAGTTTTGACTATCAGACTGATGAGACCATCAAAGCAGGGAATGCAGATAGAGAAGATGGAGGACCAAAGACTGAGTCTTGAGTTTTTAGAATGAAATTGAGAGAGAAATCTGAGATCAAGTAAAAAGGCAGATCTTTTGAAGAACTTCGGTGTGGAAGAAAACAAAGATATGTGGCACTATCCAGAAGAAAGAATGGCATCAATTTTTTTACTTTAAAGATGGAGCATCAGTAGAATATAAGCTGATAGAAATAATCCAGTAGCAAGAGGAAATTGATAATATAGCAAAGGGAGGAAGGAATCACTGGAAAGATATCCTTGGATAGGTTAAGGGGAACGGGTTATAGTGTCTACAGGTCAAATAAGTACTGTTAGAAAAGAGAAAGAATCGTTTATCTCAGGGAAAAGTTGGGATGGAAGAGTGAACGAAAATGCTGGTTGGAGGGTCGATATGATTGTGAGAGTCTGAGAGGGTTTTTTTTTTCCAGATTATTTGAATAGTGTAGGAAACAAGATCATCTGCTGAGAATGAAGAAAGGGAGCAAGGGCTGGAGGTTTGAGGTGGAGCAGAGAAGATGGGAGATAGTCATCTAAGTAAGTGGAGTATAAATGGACTGAATAAAGTATAACATGATTCCCAGAAAGCATTATGAGATTGATTGTTTCATGCTCATGAATATAAAACAAGGAAGACGCGCCAATCTGATTGTGGGTTTTTCTTCATCTAAATTTACCCACCTAAGTTCAGGGGGGAGAGTAGGGAGAGAGTTGGATTTACCCTGTATGTGGTTTTGTCATAAGAAAACAAGAAGAAAGAGATCATTGAAGTCATATGCAGAGATGTGATTATAATCATTGATCATGGAATCTCAATGGGGTAAAGAAGGAAGTAGGATGCGGGGGGTGTTTGAAAGTAAAAGTTGGAGGTGATAATGGATTGTCATTTCTGTGAGGACAAAAGATTGTTTGAAATGGGTGCTACAGGAAGTGAGCAAACAAGATCAAAGGTGGTGGTCAAAGAATGGGAATCTTGAAATGGAGATTATGAAGAAAATGTTGTTATTACTAGTGACAAAGTCTAGTGATGACCATAAGCAGTGATTGCAAATTCATAAGTTTTGTGTCCATATGTGTGTTTTAATATACTCTGTGGAAAGAAAGGATAGTTCTGTATTACCATGTTAGGGAATATTTGAACTATGTAGAACTCCTAGAATTTTCAGAAGGTAAGAAAGAAAAAAAAATAGTACATGATTTTATCTCATCTCTATTAAAGCCCGGTTTTGATGACTAGTGATGATTTTTAAGAGTTTAATGTCGTAAAGAGATCCATGGCTGATGAAAGCAGTTCTAAATCTATAAAAAGGTAGAGTTTTGAAAATTGTCTTAATTTCAACAAACTTTGACACACACACACACACAATTTTTTTTTCTAAGTTCTGAAATGTGTGGTCACTGTGCAGATCACTGACCATCTGGAACCTACTCAATTCATAGACATTTTCAATCTGGTTTCTAGGCAGTTCTCCTAGAAATGAAGCAGTACCTCCATGAATACGAAATGTTTATGAATAAACTGGAACCGTGGCTTTCCTGCTATTCTTCTGACCTTTGCGAGTCAAATGCAAAATCCAATATCACAGACCACAGATTTTTATAGGATCAAGACATGACCTGGAATTATTTTCATTGCACTTAAGTAGCTGCACTCTGATCTAGAAAATCATTGTTTGTTCAGATCAATGGGTTTCCATTCTTTCTTGCTTGGTTTAACTGGTTGAAGTTCAAATTTAACTACAACTCATTCGTTAGAAAGATGTGGATTTTTAATGTACATTTTAATAATTTTTTGGTGTCCCTTAAATATGTTTATAGTGATCATATTCAGACCAGAGAACGAAGCCTAAGATAAAAGTTGATTGAATTACTTCCTATCTCGTGTTCATGGCATTTCATTTTTTAAAAACATTATCTACCTACTTACTTACCCACCTACCTACTTATTTATTTATATTCCTCTGAATCTA
The DNA here is from genome assembly GCF_028018385.1 of Neofelis nebulosa. Classification (NCBI taxonomy): domain Eukaryota; kingdom Metazoa; phylum Chordata; class Mammalia; order Carnivora; family Felidae; genus Neofelis; species Neofelis nebulosa. The sequence goes on from NC_080784.1 coordinate 22,575,064, forward strand.
TAATAATGCAGAACTTTGAAAACTGTCTTATCTCAACTAACCACACTCTAGAAAAGAATTAAGGCAGCCTATGGCAGTCTTTACTTGTTATACAAACTTATTTGGCCTTTTTTGGACGCAAAATTCACTAACAGTGGTTCTTTTCCACTTAGGTTCCGACAGCCTTCTCTGCGACATAACTGTACTTCTAGATATAATACCTTGCTTCCTGAGGCTTTCACGGGAGGTTCTGGGTCCATGGCTTCAACTCTCTTTCTGGTCCAGATTCAGTACCAGCCAGGTTAAGCTTGGCAACAATGCTCCTCAGGTAAAGGTGACATAGCATTTATATTCATTTACGCCTTCAGATGATCTGCGAGACTGAATATAATTATGTACTGGAGTGAGAAATCCAGATAAGTCAAAGTGATGCAGGAATTTAGTATAAAATTAAGATCGGGCTGGGATGTTTCTTTGCTTTTACTTATTTTGAGCAGGTATTTAATTTTCAGGGTCTTCTCCAATCCTAAGGACCAGAGGATAGAAAGTCTTTCATTATACTTGGAAACTTTGAATGCTTCTCCTTGATCATGGTTGTAATGCCTTTGCCACTTTTGACCAAATTTCTGGCTCTGGTCTCAAAAAGTAGATGGAAATGACAGGGCAGAATATTATATATAACATTCTATATATATTATATACATATAATTATTTATATATATTATACATATTTATAATATATAATATATATTATATATAACACATGTATATTATATATATATAATACATATTATATACATATGTATTATATACATATATATAGAACATGTATATGAAATAATATATATATATATTTTTAATTTAGTATTTTTTCTTTTGAGAAGGATTAGTGTTTGCTATCTACTTGGTGTGATTTCAGAATTCTCAGATCTCTGAAATACTTTCTCCACTAACTCCTTGTTGTCTGATACGTTTCCATTAACTTTCTTCTTCATTGATTTAAAGCTTTATTCACGGTTAAAAATACAAATGTCTGTATTTCATGTAGGTAATCATCTCAAGCAAGTGTGACAAGCTCTGCGGGTCACTGCCCTCCGCCTGGGTTTTGAAGGAGAGCTAACAGAAAAGCTAACAAAATTTATTTTGAGAGAGACTGAGAGAATATGAGTGGGGGAGGGGCAGAGAAAGAGAGGGAGAGAGAGAATCCCAGCAGGTTCTACACTGTCAGCGCAGAGCCCTATGCGGTGCTCGATCTCACAACCGTGAGACCACGACCCGAGCCAAAATCAAGAGTCAGATGCTTAACTGATCAAGCCCCCCAGGCGCCCCTCATGTTCTTCTTAGCAAACTTCCTCCTCAACTTACTGGTCATATTCAAGCCTGGTTTCTCCTTCCTTCCTTGTTTCCTCCTGCCTTCCCTCTCTTCTTCCTCCCTTTTCACTTTTGCTTTTCCTGGCTCTTTTCCTGTTGATCTGTTTTTTCATTTATAAATTTCAGAAAAATCTCCAGTATATATCTCAGTTTTGATGATTCTGTTTAATATTTATTTATTTATTTTATTTCTAGACATGGTAGTCTCCTTTAATTAGTAGATCCACTTTTTTCCCCCTCTTACGTCTCATGAAAAATTTCTTTAATATAGAAATGTACTGTTTTCCCCTCTTCCATTTATAGGACAGAATACAAGGTTTCCCCAGAATGAAGACCAATTGATTTTCTTTTGCTAGATCGTCATTATCTGCCTGAGGTATCTATTAACTCTCTCCTCAGGGATTCACCATCTATGTGTTTATTCTCTGTGTTCTTTTGGCCTCTGAGTGGGTATTTGGCCTCACGTGTTCTGTTTTGTGCGATTTCAAATTTATTTATTATTTCTGTAATAGTATTGCTTTGATCCCCAGTTTATCTTTTTAGCTTTGTAATCTCATTTTTCACTTTATTCTGTTGTCTTATCCTTTCATCTTGAATGTCTTGTTTCATTGATTTCATGTTGTTTGTGAGTTCTCCTAAAGTACAAATGACTTATTGTGGAGATTTTTTTCCTCTTGTTCTTTGGGTAGAGTTTAACTCAGTAACTGATTCTTTTTGCTGTTCCTCCTCTGTCTCTCTCTCTCTCTCTCTCTCTCTCTCTCTCTCTCTCTCTCTCTCCTTCATTTCACTGAACTTTTCCTCCTTATTTGGTTTGGAATTTTAAATAAGAATTACATGTTTCTTATCATAAGAAAACATTCTGGAAAGGTATAAAGAAGAATTTTTTCTTTGCTCTGCACTCCCACACCATGATCTCCTGAGGTTACTGTTGCTAATAGTTATATGTATATATCCATAGTTTTCTTTCTGCTATTAATATAAACATATGAATATGCTTTTTTATTTGTTTCAAAAATCGCATCCTACTCCATACGCTCTTTGAGATTTGCTTTTTAAAAATTTGCTTTTGTTTTAAAGATTTTATTTTTAATAATCTCGACACCCAAGGTAGGGTTTGAACTCAAAACCTTGAGATCAAGAGTCACATGCTCCACCGACTGAGCCAGCCAGTCACTCCAAAAATTTGCTTTTTTTAAGCTTAATAATCCCCAGTAAATCTCTTCCCCAAGCACTGATCTAACTCATTTTTAAACAGAGCTGCCTGAGAGTCTGTTATATGGATGTGCTAAATCTTATTCAATTATACCACTATCAGGAGCGTTTTCTTTTTTGTTACTGTAAACAATACTTCAGAAGATACTAAAGTGCTACATTTGCGTATACTAATGCTTTTATATTTGTTGAATTGATTCCAAAAGGGGAATTACTGGGGCAGAAGGTATGTGCATTCACTTATTGGTAGACACCGTTGGATTACTTTCCAGAATGCTCCTCAAAGTTCATACTTGCTTTAGCATTGCATGTGAGTGGCTATTTTAGATATCAAAAAAAACAAAAATCGTTCTCATGTGTATGAAGTCTTATTTTCAAATTGCTACATTTATTCTCAAATTACCCTGAGTTAATACTTAAATTACTTTAGTTATTATTTTGCTACTACATAAGTTCTGTGTTTTTTTCTTTTTTTTTTCTTTTCTGGAATTGATTTTATTTGGGTGATATTGGGCTTTTTTTTCCTTTCATTTTCAGACATTTTTGAGCAATTATTCAAAAAAGTCTTTTGAGCACTTTTTGTGCCCCAGGCACTGTTCTAGGCACTGTGGATACTGTCAGAAACAAAGCTGACAACCGTGCCCCACGGAGCTTTCATCCTGGAGTGTGAAAAATATATGAGTAGACAAAAAATAAATATAATAAGTTGACATACCACTCAGCTGTGGGATATTCATATGGTAGAGAGTGACTAGGTGGTCAGGGAAAACCCGTCTAAGGAACCTGGGGCTTTAAAGAAAAAAACAGTAACTATCCATGCGAAGGTCTGGGAGAAGAGTATTTCAGGGAGAGGGAGAGCAATTATCAGGGTTTTGAGGTTGGGGCAGTCTTTAGTAATCTCTAATGAGCCCAGACTGGAGTGTTTACAGCAGAGTGAGAGAAAAGGAGGCATACATGAGATGAAGTAAGGAAAACCGGCAGGGGCAATGGCACCTGTGATCTCCTCGCCGTGGTAAAGGGTTTGAATTTCATTGTGAGTGACGAAGGAGTCCTTTGGGTGGATTCTGGGAGGGATCTAACTTTTGATTTACGTTCTGAAAAGGTCACTCTGGGTTCTCAGTGGAGAATGCATTGTAGGAAATCGCAATACATCTGAATGCTTTGTAGGAAACCCAGGGCAGGGGTGGAGGTAGGATAGCTAAAAGGCTTTTGTGGACATTCCCAGTTAAAAGATGGTATTGGCTAGGACTTCACGGTGTCAGTGAAGCAAGGAAAAGTGGACTAGTTCGAGGTAGGTTTAGGAGTAGAAATTGACAGAACTTGCGTATGGACTGAGGGGGAAAAGAAGCATCAACCATGACTCCTAGGTTTTGGCCTGAGGAATTCAGTGGCCTGGTGTGCCATCTACCAAGATAAGGAGAGAGCAGCAAAGGAGCTCCTGGGTGGGTCGGTCGGTTAAGCACCCGACTCTTGATTTTGGCTCGGGTCACATTCTCAAGGTTGGTGAGATTGAGCCCACTCTTGGGCTCTATGCTGACAGTGTGGGGCCTGCTTGGGATTCTCTCTCTCCCCTCCCTCCCACATCCTTCCCCCACTCATGCATGTGCATGTGTGTTCTCTCTCTCTCTCTCTCTGTCAAAAATAAATAACTAATACACTTTAAAATTGTCAAGAATTGTCATTTAAAAAAATAATAGAGCAGAAAAGAGATTTGAGGGATGGTAGATGAAGAGTTCTTTGCTTTTTGAGATTTAAAAACAGTAAGAAATTGGTATTGTGGTATAGATTTCAGAGGTACCAGCAAATACCAGAGGTACTTGAAATGATGGAATTAATTTTCATACATATCAAAGAATAACTTAATAGAAAACTTGACAAGTGAGATCTGGGTACGTGAATGGGGCTAGTCGGATCTAAGGCTTTTTGTAAGGACAGTAGAATGGGAGCTGGTTTTAATTATGGAGCCCAAAAGCCCAAACGCCGAGGACCTCACTCTTGAGTATCAGCACTTACATTAGCTGTCCTAGTTCTCTGTGGGTAATTCACTCGAGTATTGTATTGTTACTACCAAAGACCTTTTATTTTTCTCTAGAGTCTGCATGTGCAACAGATCTAAGTCGAAGTGGGTTAAAAATCCCATATAGAGGGACACCTGGGTGGCTCAGTTAATTAAGTTTTGACTCTTGATATTGGCACATATCATGATCTCACAGTTTGTGAAATCAAGACCCATGGTAGGCTTTGTGCTGACAGCATGAAGCCTGCTTGGGATTCTCTCTCTCCCTCTTTCTCTTCCCCTCTCTGCTCTCTTTCTCTCTCTCTCAAAATAAACTGTAAAAAAAAATTTAAAACTACAATATAGAGACTTTAAAAAAAATTTTTTAATGTTCGTTTATTATTGAGAGACAGAGAGCCACAAAGTGTGAGTACGGGAGGGGTAGAGAGAGGGGGGAGACACAGAAGCAGGCTCCAGGCTCTGAGCTGTCAGCACAGAGCCTGATGCAGGGTTTGAACTCACAAACTGCGAGATCATGACCTGAGCCAAAGTTGGAAGCCCAACCAACTGAGCCACCCAGGTGCCCCACCCAATATAAGGACTTTTAACCCATCTCCTCATGCTCAGTTTCTTACTGCCATGCTCTTTCAGACCATACAGATTTCCAGATCGTTCTGAGATTCTTGATGAGCAGGCTGATGCTTTCCATTGTAGGACCCTTTGCTTCCTTCTCTCTCACACTGTATGCTTTCATTCTCATAGACCAACTTACCCCATTCATGACTGCCTCCCACCTTTTCTCTTTATTGTTGATGGATTACAGCTTTGTGATGCTCTTATTGTTATTTTCTTTTTTTAAAAACTTATTTCTTTGAGAGAGAAAGAAAGACTGGGGGAGTGGGAGAGACAGACAGACAGAGAATCCTAAGCAGGCTCTGCACCATCAGCACAGAGCTTGATGTGGGGCCTGAACCCCCAGAGTGTGAGATCATGACCTGAGCTGAAACTAAGAGCTGGATGCTCAACTGACTGAGACACCCAGGCACCCCATGTATTATTATTTTCTATTTTTTTTAAATTTTCTGTCTTAATTTTTTTTTAACATTTATTTATTTATTGACAGAGACAGAGCATGAGCAGGGGAAGGGCAGAGAGAGAGGGGATCATAGAATCTGAAGCAGAGTCAAGGCTCTGAGCTGAGCAGAGTCCGATGTGGGACTCGAACTCACAGGTGGTGAGATCATGACCTGAGCTGAAGTCAGATGCTTAACTGACTGAGCCACCCAGGCACGCTCTTGTTGCTAGCTATTTTCAAGATCACAAAAGGAAGAGAGAAACACAGGTATGTAGTCTGCCATCTTGAAATGGGAAACTTTACTTATTTTAAAACATTCATTCATTCATTTTTGAGAAATAGAGATTGAGAGAGAAAGAGAATCCCAAGCAGGCTCCGTACTGTCAGTGTGGAGCCCGACACAGGGCTTGAACTCATGAACTGTTAGATCAAGAGTCAGACATTTAAGTGACTGAACCACCCAAGTGCCCCAAACTTCAATTTTTATGTAGACAGAAATGTTTCTCCTTTACAAAGTTGTTTCTTCATCTTTCTAAAACACATTATATTCATCTTTATTTTTTGTCGTATTTTTTTATAGTTGTCATCACATTTTGGGCTCCATCGCCCAACATGGGGCTTGAACTCATGACCCTGAGATCAAGACCTGAGATGAGATCAGGAGTTGCATACTTAACCAACTGACCCAGCCAGTTGCCCTAGTTGTCATCCTATTTTATTCAATTGTATTGGCATTTATTGTGGGCAGTATAGACCTTCCATGTAATATTTATCAATGCTGTCAAACTCTTTCCCCATCTTACCTGAGACATGTTAGTCTTATTCTCTTGAATGATGTACTTGATTTTTGTTCTCCTTTCTGTGTAAAGTAAATATTCTTTGATCCTGCAAATTTTCACTTCATTTAGAGACTATGATCACCAAATATAAAGTTCTGAAGGCAGCGTTCCTTTTTTATCCATCTTTGCATGCCCAAAGGATCTATTCCAAGACTGAAGCATAGGAATTCAAGAAAGACTTGATGAAACGAAAGCCGAAAGGGGACATTTCTGTTACTCACTTCTATTAACTATACTTGTTTATTCATTCATTCAGCAAACATTTATGACAAATCCCTGTGTTTCAAGCTTTGAGCATTGCTATACACTGGGAATCCAGAGCTGAACAAGGCTGCCATGCCTTCTAGAAATTCATGAATGTTAACACTCATCATCTCTTTTGTTTAGCTACCTTGTTTAGTGAATGTTTTTTTTCTCCCCAGTAGATGATTGATGGTGAAAGCTATTTTATATATTTCTTTGGAACTCATTCCCTTCCCACAGCAAAAACTACATGAGTACTTCATTAAAGGTCCATGGTTCCTCTTGGTCTGTGTTTTGCTGACATCAGACACCTTAATCTGCTTACCCTGAGACAGAATGTTCTTTCCATGGCTCTTTCTTAAAACCACATTTATGGCATGGTACCTGGGTGGCTCAGTCGGTTAAGTGTCCAACTCTTGGTTTCAGCTCAGGTCATGATCTCGTGTGGTTCATGGGATTGAGTCCTGTGTTTGGCCCTGTGCTAACAGTATGGAGCCTGCTTGGAATTCTCTCTCTCTCTCTCTCTCTCTCTCTCTCTCTCAAAATAAATAAATAAACTTAAAAAATCACATTTATGGCCCTCTTTATTTATATGCTTCCTCAACATTTTTAAAATAGTGTTCAAAAACATTATCCAATTAAATATCATAGTAGGGTTGGTGCAGGCTGTATTCGGTAGTGTCTAGAATAGGACTGTTCACTTGGACAGTGTTGAGGTGGAACAAGACAAGTTCAAGGTTTAAGGAAGTGGTAGTCAGAGATGGCAGAAATGAAGGTTTGGGTTTGGGAGTAATCTTTCAGCATTTTTGAGAAGCTCTTTCCATTTCCTTGAGCACAGAAGACCGAGACAAGAAAACATAGGGTGAGTGACAGAAAGTAGGTAGGTCGTCTTCTCTTTGTTGGCACTTGGCTGTGCGCTAGATTTTTGTCTTTCTTCTCCAGTGAGATTCATAGAAGATCTATTTGTTATCTCATTGTTTTTGGTCTTTTTCTTCCTGCTGAGAATTTGGGTGTGTCATGTCTTAAGTTTTCATGTGTGTATTTTTAATTTTAAAAGTAGGTAGTGGTAAGGTTGGCTACAGGTCTTGGGGTAGTTATATAGATTATTTCACTATGGTGTATATTTCTGATATATATGTATCTATATAAATATATATAATATATGTAAACACACACATATAAAATATATGTAAATACACATATAAAATATATGTAAAACACAGTATAGCACACAACAATGAACAGAATCCTTCCTATCTATTAATTTAGATAGAGCTCAATTTTAAGCCTGCCACAAATTTTTCTTTATCTAGAAGTTGTCTCGTTTATCTATAACTTAGCTGGCAATCCAAGGCAGTTTACAATATAATCTGTTTAAATATTAGCAGTGATATATATATATATATATATATATATATATATATACACATATGTATGTATACATACATATACACGTATATATATGTATGTATACATACATATATATAAATTTTTAATGTTTATTTTTTGAGAGAAATAGAGACAGAGTGTGAGTGGGAGAGGGGCAGAGATAGAGGGAGACAGAGAATCTGAAGCAGGCTCCAGGCTCCGAGGTGTCAGCACAGAGCCTGACATGGGGCTCAAACTCAGAACTGTGAGATCATGACCCGAGCTGAATTTGGACGCTTAACCAACTGAGCCACCCAGTCTCACCTAAAAGTAATATGAATAATAATAGGCCTCACGTATTGAGTATTCATATATGCCAGGCACAGTGGCAGGCAAACCCAGATATAAAATCCCAGTAGAGGGGTACCTGGGTGATTTATTTGGTTGAGTGTCCAACTCTCGATTTCGACTTAGGTCATGATCTCTCGGTTCATGGGCTCAAGCCCCACATTGGGCTCTGCACAGACAGCATGGACCCTGATTGGGATTCTTTCTCCCTCTCTCTCTGCCCCTGCCCAACTTGCGCTCTCTGTCTCTCTCTCAAAATAAATATATAAACATTTAAAATCCTAGTAGACAAGAACAATGTATTTGAGGTCACTGTATCCCCATTATATAATGGTGTCTGCATAATAAGAACATAGAACAAAATGATCAGATTATTGGTTGAATTTGTAGATACTTTCAAGTTTCCCATCTTTAACTTAGATCAAGAATTTTAGAAATATTATATGATTAGCTACCTAAAGTGTTTGAAGATACATATAATATTTGATTTTACTTATTAGATACACAGAACTTTAGTATGATTAAGATGAAGTGTATTCTTGTCATAGAATATTAGTAATTGATAAGATTTATTGATTACTTATTATATGCCAGATGCTGTTGTAATAATTTTAAAGGAATAATTTTTTTAATCTTCAAGATAAGTGTCCTTATTACCATAGTTACAGAGGAAGAATCCCCCCAGTGCTATGCAGCCTGTCAACAAAAATAACAACATTTTGATTTTGTGCTTGTATAATTCATTTATTTTTTTCCAATGTATAGTATTTGCTGTTTTGTTTTGATAATGTAATGTATGTCAGACTGTACTTTTACAAAAAACGAAAGGGAACTATGTGGGAAAAAATATATTCTCGATAGTGTATGATACCTTTGTGAGGACAGCCGTTGATTGAAAAGCTGTATCCATTTAACTACTGATAGGTGGCTAGTCTGGAATAAAAGGATACTCAAGTTCTACAGATACCTGCAATTGATTGTGGCCTCATTCACATTCAGATAAGTAGCACGAAAACACAGTTCCCAGAAAAATCACGAAATAATCCAAATGCCAGTATGGTAAATTTTATGAAAATGAAATAATTATTACATCCGATCCAAGAATGAAAGAAAGCTTACTCATGGATGAGATTTTATGTTAAGCTCCAGTACAAATCTGTTGATCCAGAATATTAACACCTGCTTCTGCTTATTGAAAAACCTTCTTCCTCTTCTAATCATTTCCTCATTTGTATAGTGGTTAATCAGATATGAGAAAGTCAAGATACCTAGGATTTTGGAGTTTATTCAAATATACTGATAACTCCAGGCATATCTATGTCTCTTAGCTTCAAAATAAATTATTAGTTACTGATCACCATATCTTGGAGTTGGGATCAAAATATTATTCTCACTTTGTAGGTTGCTATAGGCACAGACCAGATAAGTGCCTTATCAAAGATTGTTGGCAAGCCAAGGGGCAGATAGGGAATTAGATTGTCAAACTCTGGATGCTTCATCTTGGGTTCAGTGCAGACCCTGTGGGCAACTGAGGAAGCAAAGTTGTAGCTGAGAATCAGTGCTACCTGGGTCTGCTTGTGGCTCTCACTGCGAATTTCCATGTGTTTGGGCGGAGTTAAGAACCCAGGAGCCCATAAAGTAACCTTCAGATAATAACACAACAATCCATGTTTTTCAAGTTCATATATTACTTTGAGTTGGCAGCCTGAACTCCCAAGTTCACTGCCGAGGGCCAGTACTGTGCTGAGAATTACCATGAAAATATTCATCATACCAGAAAATGGATAAAGAAAATAAAATGACCGTTTTCTTTCCCATTAAACTTGTAACTCTGTTTACTATAGAAAAGTGCAATGCTTAGTAAAAAAAAGTCTATGATTCTGCTGTATATTCTTGCAAAACGAAACTGTATTAGGTACACAAAAGGTATTAATCAGCTGAGTGAAATTCTACAAAACTGGCCAGACAGAGTGATATAAAATGAAAGATTAGAGGCTCAGTTACAGTTCCAACATGTTTATGGTTTTATACTGAAAACAAAAAGCACTACTGAGTAGGTCGGCTTATTGAAAACTCAGCTTCTGGAGTTTCACAGTTTTGGAAGAAAGTTATTAAAACATGGGGCGCCTGGGTGGCGCAGTCGGTTAAGTGTCCGACTTCAGCCAGGTCACGATCTCGCGGTCCGTGAGTTCGAGCCCCGCATCAGGCTCTGGGCCGATGGCTCGGAGCCTGGAGCCTGTTTCCGATTCTGTGTCTCCCTCTCTCTCTGCCCCTCCCCCGTTCATGCTCTGTCTCTCTCTGTCCCAAAAATAAATAAAAAAACGTTGGAAAAAAAAAAAAAAAACATAAATTGCCTGGTATTTTCTTGACATAGACAAAATGGAAAATTTGATTTATGAAGATTGTCAGTTGCAATAAAGCAGATCAGAACATAGTCATTTTACCTAATAAGTGATGTGATGTTATAATTCTTATCACAATTTCAAACACTACCAAAACATACAGAAAGAAGCTTCAAAACCAGAAAGAAGACACTAGAGCTAACCTAAATAAACTCACCCAAAAGGAAGAAAGTGAGAGGTTATTAAAAACGCAGTTTGTTTTTCATTTATTAGAGAAAATTCAGAAAATTTTGAGGAAAATAAAAACTTACATATCTTAAACCAGAGTAAGCATTTGTTGTATTTTCTTCAATATTTTTCTATTTGCACACATTATTTATTAAAACAAAATCATTCAGCACACCTATTTTGTAGTTATTTCATATATTAATATATTATAATGATTTCCTAATTTTTCACTATTTTTTTAATGTATGGTCTAAAAACCTTAGATCTTAGTCCATCACTTATGCTACCATAATCCATTTAACTAGTTTTGTATTGCTGGTCATTTGGATGTTTTCATTTTTTACCTATTATAAATAGTGCCATGATAAACATGTGTATACTGATATTTTGTATATATATTTGATTATTTTCTTAGGAGGCATTTTTTAAAGTGACTTTGTTGTTGATTTCTGAACTTTTGAGTCATCCTTTAAACTTTTGATGAATACTTTGAGAATCTGATGTTTAAATTTTTCATATTCAAAAGTAAAATTGACATATATTTGAATTGTTGCATATCTGATAATAAGGTGTTTATTTAATCTTCAAAGAGAAGAAATATTTTATGTATTTATATATTGGTTTATAATTTTTACCACCTAAAACTCTATAGATGTTGTCCCATTATTTCCTGGTATTTGATATGGAGAAGTCTGAGGTTAGTCTGAATTTTTTCTTTTGGAGGCAAACTTTTCTGTCTAGTCAAGAACTAAGTTTATGTTATTTTCTTCACCCTTGAAATTATAAATTTCAACAGAATCACTTCAAGTTTTCATCCTTGTTAATGTTGTCTATAGTCACTGAGACTTTTCATCTGTAGACTCAAGACTTTCTTTTATTTGGGAATGCACAGTCCTATTATAACCCAGATTTATTGTTTTAGTTAAAAGGGTTCCTTTCTCATGGACACAAATTATGTTGCACACCATTTTTCCATCAACTACATTTACTTTTTCTTCTCTCGTGATTTTAATCTCCCTTCATTTCTCATATTTTAGAGGCAGCTGTTCAAATTTGTTCTACACATTACTATTCACTTTTCAGCGGTGTTGGCTTTGTTCTTTAGTGAATATAATATTGAGTGATTCTAATCTCATGAAGATATTAATTTTGCCATTTTGCTTTTAATTTATTTCCTTTTCATTTCAACTTACCTCCTAGCCAGATTCTCTTTCACACCAGTATGTTGTCTTCTCCTCTCAAAGGTTTATCCTTTGAATTTCTTTGTGAACAGACAACACTGTTTCTAAAATTGTATGGCTTGTAGTGTCCTTCAAAAGAATCCATTCATGAAGCCATGTTCTTTCATGTTACAGAAAAATGTTCTAATCTCCACCCTTCCTCGGCATTTTAAATTCATTCCCTGAACAGGCAGTTAATCCAGCCTAGTTGTGCCTGGGAAGCAGGGATGTTATGTCAGTTAGAATTGCTTTAGTCTGAAGTAGGAGAAAGAGCCATAGTGGCTTAATCAGATGGAATCTTTTACTGTCACGTGACCAGAAGTCTAGAGCTAGGAAGTCCAGAGCCAACCCAGTGGGTCAAGGAAGTGTCTGAGAGCCAAGGCCTCTCCTGAACAATGTCATTTATTCTTATGGTTGCAAAGTGGCTGTACCAAATCTAGGCATGTATGTATGTATATATATCATATACACCCATTACCAATATATTAAAATACATAATGGGTATATAATATATATTTCATGGTTTTATATATGCATATACACATACAATATGTATATGTATATGTATTTATAATGTGTATCTCAAAGAGGAAAAGGACAAAGAGAAAAAGGTGGGTGTCCAATTTTTTTATTGTTGTTGTTAGAAAAATAGCATATTTGTGAAAGCTCCACTCAGGACACTTCTGTTTCTGTTTCATTGCTAAGAACTGTGTCTCTGGTCACATGGTCACCAGTAGTTGCAATGGAGTTTGAGGACAGAAGTATGTTTAGCTGGTACAAACCATCACATTTTATTCTTAAAAAATTTTTTTTAGGGGCACCTGGGTGGCTCAGTCGGTTAAGCGTCCGACTTTGGCTCAGGTCATGATCTCGCGGTCCGTGAGTTCGAGCCCCGCGTCGGGCTCTGTACTGACAGCTCAGAGCCTGGAGCCTGCTTCAGATCCTGTGTCTCCCTCTCTCTCTCTCCGACTCTCCCCTGTTCATGCTCTGTCTCTCTCTGTCTCAAAAATAAATAAACATTAAAAAAATTAAAAATAAAAACATTTTTTTAATGTATATTTATTTTTGAGAGAGAAAGGAAAACAGAAAATCTTCAGTGGGTTCCATGCTGTTAGAGCAAACCCCAACATGGGGCTCCAACCCACAAGCTGTGAGATCATGACCTGAGCCAAAGTTGGATGCTCAACTGACTGGGCCACCCAGACACCCCAAAACCATCATTTAAAAAAAAACAGGGATAAAAACCAATATTCACAGGTGTAAAAGGTCTTTGCTGTTTTGTATTAGTGGTAATACATGTTAAAAGAGAGCTACAGGGGCACCTGGGTGGCTCGGTCGGTTAAGCCTCCGACTTCGGGTCAGGTCATGATCTCTTAGTTCTTGGGTTCAAGCACGGCATCGGGCTCTGTGCTGACAGCGCGGAGCCTGGAGCCCGTTTCAGATTCTGTGTCTCCCGCTCTCTCTGCCCCACCCTGCTTGTGCTGTGTCTCTTTCTCAAAAATAAACATTAAAAAAATTAAAGAGAGCTACAAATGAGGGACCGTCCCTGGCCACATGAGAAAACAAGTCCCAGTGAAGACGAGCAATCTTAGAACTTCTTCTCTAAAGCAAAGGACATGACCCTGGATGGTGATTCTTGTCGCAGCATCTTAAGACTTACTACTAGAAGAAATTATTTCCAGATTTTGCAAGTAGGATGTTAGTTTTTGGTTAGTGTGTTTTTTCTTCACAAATGTTTAGATTAGTGGTCTCTGAAGTTAAAAAAAAAAATCCCTGGGTAGATGTGAAAGTAATATTAGTTGATTAACTTCTGTGTGGGAAGTACTAAGATATATACAAAGGTGAAATCGATTGATAATGAATGCCTTTTTTTAAATTATCAAGTAGAACACGTGATTTAGGAACGTAAATAATTCTAGACTAAAACTCTCCGAGGGCATTGCATATGGCTTGGCCAAAGTTTTTCTGCTGAATTTGTTTATTGCCTCACTGATAGAAGTAAATAGTCGATAAGAGTTTGCTAAATTAGCAATATGGAATCACCTACTATAGATAAATTCAGTTATAAGATATGTATATTGTGCTCTGGATCACAGAATGGAAACAGATCTCAGACCAGGTGGATTTGGTGACCTTGAGCTGGGCCCTCCAAGACTAGTAGGACTTGTACAGAAGGGAAGATACTAAATGACAAGAAAACAGAGAGAACTGAGGACTAGCATGAACAGGCATGGTGATCAGTGAAGGAAGCAATGCGAACATACAGAAGGCAGATCCCATCCACATCCTAGGCGTTCTTGACCTGGTCTTTATTCTTTGGACAATATGCAGCTTTTGAAGTACTGAGAGAACGTAACAGGGATATGTAGGTCGAAGTGGAGAAGGAAACACTGGGGACAGGAAAATGAATCTGGATCTTCTACCTGGTCTCAATGACTCCAGGAATGAGGGTTCACATAGGGTGATAAGATTATATATTAAGAAAATTTAAATGAGGAAATTTAATTTAAAATAAATAAAATAAAATTTAGTTGGGAAAACTGTAATCCTTATGATATAACACTCTCTTCATTTTCTAGGCATAGTTTGCTTTCATTCAGCCATATATTTATTTGTATGTAAAACAATGGAATAAGCACTATGAACAGCCAACCATAGTGTTCTCCCCAACCACCTGGTACTTCTTCTTCCCAAATGGTTTCTGTGGCAACCATTTCCTAATTTTCTTTTTCCATGGTTCTCCTGCATTTATGTGCATGTCTCAAAAAGCCTGTTTTTTTCTGGTTTGTTTTTTAGTAGTTTTTAACTTTCTAGAAAGGTATTATGTATGTATTATTTTGGGACTGATGTCTCTCACTTAATTATTTTACTAAGACCCTTGAAATACATTAAAATGCAATTTCCTTTTGCATTTTTAATTATTTTTCTTTTAGTTGTGATGAACTTGATAATGACCCAGTGGTATTTTAATTCATTCATTCATTTGCCAAGTTTAGTTTGTTGCCACTAGGACAAATTCATGAGAAGGCTGAGTCCACACTTAGTTTCATCTGTCATAGCCATACAAGAGTTAAAACTGTTAAATTCAACCTTAACTTAATTGAAATGGCTTTGCTATCATCCAGTAAATATCAGTTATAAAATATAAACATAGGTTTTTTGGCTATGCACGGTAGGACATTGCTTCAGATGCACCATAGTGAGATAATTTTAGCAAAATATCATATATTTCATGAATTTGTAGTTATCATCCCCCTAATCCGAATATGCATTAAATATGTGCTAAAGTAGTGAATATTAGATGTGCCAGTTACAGATACATATAAAGGTGATAACTCTGGGTGATGCTTAATCTCTCAGATCAAGCAAAGCTGAGTAGAGAAATTTTGTCATATTTGACTATTCAAACATTTTTTTGATATTACCCTAGAAAAAAGTTCTGAACCAGATGGATTTTTTTTTTTTAGTTATTCACCATCTCTGGGAAAAATTTGGGACTTGATTAAACAGAAAAAATGTAATTGCCTAATTTCACAAGAATGTACACAATTTGACATGCATTTTTCTGAATCTAAGTCACATCAGAAGGATATTTTTCCAGATATGTGTGTCTTTTCTGGATTATGACTTTCCCTGCTACCTAATAATATTCCAGAATTAGGGGGACCAGCTTATCCCAGTTTGCCTGGGCTTTCCAGTTTTAACACTGAAAGTCCTGCCTCCCAGTAAGGGCCATGCCCATAAATGCTTTGTCAGGCACCTAGAATCATGAAGAGTTAGGTCATGTCATGTATCGCTAACACACACTCTTCCAGTGATGGATTTCAGATATATTAGATTCTCATTTACATTTTAATACAACATTTGTACTATTTCAAGTTAATATTTTGTAGTATGTATGAAAACCCTAAAATATAAATATTTAAAAGCTATCCTTTTAACTAATTTGAATTATAGAATATTTATAAATTCATTTTATTTCTTTTAAGTGTATATAGTCATTTGAACTAGAATTTCTCATTATACTTTAATGAAGAAATGAGAACGATCTATAACTAGTATTTCAGTTGTTTGTATGCATTGCATGAAAATAATTTGTTTTAGCAATACTTAGATTTAAAGAGCTTCCTGTTCTAATTTTCTTTCTCTAAAAGGGCTTAGGAAAACTTATTCTGAGAGGAAATAGAGTGTCGTACCTTCAAGCATGTCTTCTGAAATCAAAACCTGGGAGCAAAAAGCCTGACTCTTCCATATACTAAACTATGCAATTTGGGCAAGTTGCTTAAGCTTATGAAGACAGTGTCTCTATCTTCACATGGTCTAATAATTAGTGCCATTTAGGCTCTCCAGCCACTGTTCTTTGGCCACTGCCCTTTCCTTCTTCTCCCCTGGGTCCCTAGCCCTGCTGACTGCTCACAGCCCTCCTGTGGCTGCTGTGTGTTGTCAGCACCCCACACTGTGACACATGTCCCCGTTGCACTTGCCCTGGGCTTCTGGGTCCCTGGGTCTTCTAGGCGGGCCCTATTAGTTCCCAACATGATGTCAATTACATGGCTATGGGACTACCGGAAAAAAAAGAAAGTAGTGGCACACCTTGAGAAGTTAGATACAGGATGGGCTAATTTGGGCAATCCTTGCCATTTCACCATGATTTTCTTTTTTTTTTTTTTTTTTTTTTTTTTTAATTTTTTTTTTCAACGTTTATTCATTTTTGGGACAGAGAGAGACAGAGCATGAATGGGGGAGGGGCAGAGAGAGAGGGAGGCACAGAATCGGAAACAGGCTCCAGGCTCCGAGCCATCGGCCCAGAGCCTGACGCGGGGCTCGAACTCACGGACCGCGAGATCGTGACCTGGCTGAAGTCGGACGCCTAACCGACTGCGCCACCCAGGCACCCCTCACCATGATTTTCAATCAAGGCTTTGAGATTGTGTTGAATGACTACAAGTGGTTTGCCTTTTTTAAGTACGAAGAAGAGGGCAGCAAGGTAACCAGTAGCCATGGACTCTGGGTCTGGAGTTCTTTCTTGTCCAGCAAGATAGTGGATGCAGAATTGACATGTGAGAGAGAGTAATGTCTGGGAGGAGACAAAAGCCCCAAGAAAGGGTCCTTGCTCCATTTTTATTAGGATCAGAAGGTTTACAAGAGTGATGGACGTGCACAAAGAGACAGTGGAACTGTGAACATTAACTCATGGGTGTGAGGAAAAGGGGGTTTTGAAGATATGCAGCGTTAGGGGTTTAGGTCAATACCAAACAAAGTCCTGGTGCCTGGCAGATGGTTATTTAAGGCAGGCATGAGGCGCCAGGTCTGTTTACCTTATCTTGCCTAGGGGACAAGAAAGACAGAGCATGCTACCTCAGGGTCAACAAGGCACCTTTCTTTTGCTAATTAGCTCTGTTCTGGGCAACTTGGCCCTGCTGTGGTCTATAGCCCTGTTCACCTGTTTACCTATTTTGGTCCTTTCTTCCTTTGAAAGCAGCTTTCTGCTATCGTACTAAGTTGGGGGGCGTTTCCGCCCTGAATACTTAATCTTGTCTACCTAATTTTGGATGCTTTCATCCTGAGGCTTCCTGTTCCTATATGCCTTGTTAACCCATGGGTGCGAGCTCAGGGAATTCCTTAGCTTATCCTCCACAACGAGTTACCACCGCAGAGACCATGCCTGGATGGGTGCATGATGTGCCAAGCTGGAAGTAGGCTCATTTCCTTGGAACTAAAGTGGGAACTACCTCTGAGAAGGTGAACATGAACACAGCACACCCTGAGAGTCTCCAGGGAAACTCTTCTAATTCTAATACCCTCTACAAATATAACCATGGTTTTGTGAAAGTGATCCATGCCGTTCAGAAGTCTTAAAAAATTTTTTTTTAATGTTTATTTATTTTTTTGAGACAGAGAGAGACAGAGCCTGAGTGGGGAGGGGCAGAGAGAGAGGCAGACATAGGATCTGGGCTTCAGGCTCTTAGCTGTCAGCACAGCTGACTCATGGGCTTGAACCCACAAACCATGAGATCATGACCTGCGTCGAAGTTGGGCGCTTAACCGACTGAGCCACCCAGGTGCCCCCAGAAGTCTTGGACGGCAACCACATACATGGAACATGAGACGCTTACCCTAGGAGAGAGGATTAGGAGAGGCAGTAGCCACAGCTGGAGAATCCCACCACTGACTATTGAAATACACGAAATGGTTTTACATTTGTCAGCGTCTTGGGACTGGAGAAATGTTTGTGGTACCAATTTTGTTCCTCCTGTTCGAAGCCAAGCATCTTGTGGAAGCTGCTACTCATTTGCTTCTGTGGGTATGCTGGAAGCAAGGATCCATACACTAACCAACAATACTCAGACCCCAATCTTGAGTCCCCAGAGGTTGTCTCCTGCAGCCAGCACGCTCAAGGCTGTGAAGGTGGGCCGTACCTCATCACAGGAAAATATGCCCACGATTTTGGGCTGATAGAAGAGCCATGCTTCCCCTACACAGGCACTGATTCTCCATGCAAACCGAAGGATGACTTGCTTCCATTACTACTCCTCCGAGTACCACTATATGGCAGGCTTCTACGGGGGCTGCAATGAGCTGGCCTGTCGTGGCCCCATGGCAGTTGCTTTTGAAATCTATGATCTCTTCCTCCGCTGGCACAGGGGGATCTATCTACTACTACACTGGTCTGAGAGACCCTTTTTTTGTTTTGTTTTTTGACAGACCCTTTCAACCCCTTTGAGCCGACTAATCATGCTGTTTTGCCCGTGGGCCACGGCACCGACAGCCTCTGGGGTGGATTGCTGGATTGTTAAAAATAGCTGGGGCACTAGCGGGAGCGAAGATGGTTACTTCGGGATCCGCAGAGGAACCGATGAGGGTGCAATTGAAAGCACAGCGGTGGCAGCCACCCCGGTTCCCAAATTGGAGGGTGCACATCCCGGCATCTCATCCCGACCGCCATCAATCACGAAAGGGCAGACTGGAGACTCTCATAGCAGCAATTTCAGAACATTACAAATAGATTCCTATGAAGATTTCTGCCTTCAACGTTAAAACTGCCTTCGATTTGGGTACACCTCCCCCTTGACCACCGGCCTGCTTTCCAGCTATGCAGTACCAAAATGCGGGATTTTGTTAGTCATTTGTAATTCACACGTGCTATAGTTTTAAAAGCCTTTTTGAGAACACAGCCTTATTTTTACGTTGCGAAAAATCACAAGAAAATATGCAAGGTCTGTTAAATTTTTAAAAAGTTAAAAGATTTTTAAAACATTTTATTTCCTTGGAGACCGAGAGAGAGCATGAGTGGGGAAGGGACAGAGAGAGACGCAGAGAGAGAATCCCAAGCAGACCCTGCGCTGTCAGCACAGAGGCTGATGTGAAGCCCAACCTCATGAGCAGTGAGATCATGACCCGAGCTGAAATCAAGAGTCAGATGTTTAACGGACTGAGCCACCCAGTTCCAAAGGTTTTCTGTAAAAAAAAAAAAAATAATAATAATAATAATGAATACCATTTGGACACTTTTTTATAAAGACTAAATGAAATAATGTAGTCATGGATAGTGTCTCATACTTTGAAGTTTGAAGATTTTTGCTGAAGTAGCTACAAGGTAAGTTGAGCCCGGATTTGTGCTCTGGCAACATCTGTTCTATTTATTTATTTATTTTTTCTGTAATGGGAATCAAGATTTTAAAATTAATTTTTGGTGTGTGTGTCTGGGTACTTGATGGCCTCATCAATGGGGAACTCCAAAACATATTTGATGAAGGAATTCTAACATCTCTGGCCAATTGCCCTTTTAATTGAGTACCCAGGTAGCAAATGGGACAGCTAACCTGAGGTAGATTATTTCTCCTATAACTCATTGTCCTCAGTCAGATTTTTCTCAGGGGATGGGGCTAGAGTGAGTAAATTGACTATGTTTGCTCATGTTCATTCTCTTATTGTAGATATGTCTTCCTGAAGTAAATGTTGAGTTTTTAATTGGTTTCAGAATGATTTAATCAGTGTTTATGCTCTGGTCATAAAGAACATTCTGTGATAGGCTTGCCATCTGTTCAAGATAAAAATGAAATCCCCTCTGAAGAAGTGGGCAGTTGATAGAAAGATTTTAATGAATGTTTAATGTTATTGTATCTATGTGAGGGGCTTATGGTGACAGTAACATAAATGTGTAAGCCTAAGGGCTCAATCTTAGTGTTTCAGCTTCTATTAAGTCTCTGTTGGAGAATTGCATTTCGAATCTCTGAAGTTGTATACTGAAGTGATAGAGGGTAGATTTAATGCAGTAAAATGTTTGCTCCAGTCAAGTTCTGGTTTGCAGAACCAGAGTGAGTGAGTCTCAGAACCAGAGTGAGTGAGTGGTCTGCTCACTCCTGCCTGGTCACTGCCTTCCAGTAGAATGAGTCTGTTCATTCCGAAGTGGTTTTGTCCTTCAGGAACCAATCTTTCTTTCAAATGTATGGATTTTAGGAAATACTTTCATCTGCTTGGGATCTAAACCATGTTTAGATCTTACTACTCTAAAGTACAGTAGGTTTTTGTTGTTGTTGTTGCCGATATACATCCTAACAATATTTCTTTCATGTTTGAATGACCTTGCTTCTCCTTCCAGGTATTTTGTTTCTAAAACATGGACCCATTATAGCATCGTGCACATCTTCTCAGATCATTGGTGTCTCTTCAAATTGAAGCACACAGTCCTAGCAAACTCAGTAAGAGGTCTAGCCAGGGAACAATTTTCTCATTTAAGGTTGTCACTGCATATCGTTTAGTTTCCACTTGGATTTGTGATTGAAGTTGCTACGAGGGTATTATACAAGAAAAAGGAAGAGGAAAGCTTTTCCCAAAATGTGATATCATGAAGTATATAAACTTGACCTGCAATGTGAAAATTTAGTGTATTTTCTTCCATATAAAATGCTATTTGGCACAGTATATGTTTCCCAGTGTCATAATGCTATAGAATAGTTGCCTCTTTGCCAGAAGCTATCTGTCAGTGTTCTCAATATCTGCAGGTGGTAAGTATGCTTCAGAATTCAGAGAAGGAGAACGGTGTGCTCGCAGGGATTTGTGAAAGTGCTTGACAAAAAATATGACCTTATTTTGGACTACTTGTGCATAATCAAGACATTTGCTAGATTTCTTGCTGCCAGGGACAGTTTAATCCATCCTAATTAGTGATGGTGGTTATCATTACAATTTAGACAGCAAAAATTTTCTGGCATATATTTTATGTTGTAATTATTATATTTTCATTTAAGTCAATGTAATTTACGTACAAAAGAAAGTAAAGAATCTGGTACCTACCAGGAGAAATTGTGCTGGTGTAAATGTCAGGATACAGTAACATGTACATACTTATGACAATACCTTGAGAATTGAAGACAAGTCCACTAGGGTATACAAATTAGGGTACTTTTGGCTGTGGATGATAACATATCATACTACATGCGGTTTTTGGTAATAGAGACTTATATTTTCACATGAACAGAAGCTCAGACACAGATAGTTCCAGGGTTGATTTAATGCTCAGTAGCATCAGGGCTCTTCATATTCCTTTTTTCCAGGGAAGAAATTCTGTCCCAGATGGGCCTGGCAGGCTTTCCTTCATACCTCACTGCTGAAACCGGGATAAGGTGACTATAGCCAAGCCCTTCGCTGATGGGGGTCCAGGAGGGGCAGGGAAAACTGTGTGATAAGCTGGGACCAATCACGACTAGGTCCCTGGAGCTGTGCCCATTCCCCGAGCATGTTGCCATCTCCACAAAATTAGAGTTCCCTTATCAAGGAAGATCGGGATGGGGTAGACCTGGCTGCTGGGGACAACACATAGTTTTTGCTACACAAGCCACTCAAGAGCATGGGTAGAAACAGTAAATTGTAGGGGCGCCTGGGTCGCTCAGTCGGTTGAGCGTCCAACTTCAGCTCAGTTCATGAACTCGTGGGTTCATGGGTTTGAGCCCCACCCCAAGCTTTGTGCTGACAGCTCAGAGCCTGGAGCCTGCTTCGGAATCTGTGTCTTCCCCTCTCTCTGCCCCTCCCCCATTCACACTCTATCTCTCTCTCAAAAATAAATCAAACATTAAAAGAATTAAAAAAAAAAAAAAGTAAGTGGCCACCTCTGACTCTTTTACACATCTTCTTCAAATCCAAAGACATGTTAGGTTAACAAACAAGTTTGTCAGTTGGATGGAAGTGGCTTTAACTCATCATTTTCTGTTACATTTGTGATGAAAAGTGTTGCACTTCCCCTGATTCCCCTAAGGTTCTCTTTGGACATCCGTACTTGGTACCATCGGGAGAAATCTGTCGTCTTGGGTAAAATCGCATTGCAGATGCTCAGTATATATACCAGTGGTACGGTACAGATATAAACAGGGCTCAGGAATTTGGGGCAGCGTTTGCTTAACCATGCAGACTGAAATCAGTTCATCTTTGTTGCATTAATTGTCTCACGTGGAGGGAAATGAAGAGAATTTTTCAACTCTTTAAGAGGGGTCATGCTGCCCTCAAAATACTTTGCATTTGTAGAAAACCCAGTAACATTTTCTATTTGAGTCATAAAACTTTCAAAAACCCATTGCGTTGCTTGTCATAAACATGCATTTTGTACTGGTTTTGGAGAGACTGTATTAAGCGTTGGGTGACGTGACATATTTTATTTTCCAAATAAAATCTCATACAGGATGGCAACATTATGGTCACCAAGAGCACAGGCTTGGAAGCCAGAGTGTTTGGCCGTGAATTCTAACTCAGTAGATTTTGAGGAGGTTGTGCCTCACCGTTTGTATGCATGAAATAGGGACATTACCTACCTCAGGGTTATTATGGGGATTAAATTATTATTTTAGTATTCTTCAGACATGCCTTGCATTATAGGTGTAGGCTTTCTTTAATAAATACATTAGAAGAATTTAAAGACTTTAGGAAAATGTCATTCTCTAAATATAGCATTCCTGTGGCATGTGCCTTTTTTTCACTCCTGCATGCATTTATGTAAGCAATTACTCAATAAGACTTCAATGAGTCTCTGTATTATGTTAATTTTTCTCCATGTAAGCCTATTGTAGATAACAATAACTTTTTTTTAATTTTATTTTTTTAAATTTACATCCAAATTAGCATATAGTGCAACAATGATTTCAGGAGTAGATTCCTTAATGCCCCTTACCCACTTATCCCATCCCCCCTCCCACACCTCCTCCAGTAACCTTCTGTTTGTTCTCCATATTTAAGAGTCTCTTATGTTTTGTCCCCCTCCCTGTTTTTATATTATTTTTGTTTCCCTTCCCTTATGTTCATCTGTTCTGTATCTTAAAGTCCTCATATGAGTGAAGTCATATGATATTTATCTTTATCTGACTGACTCATTTTGCTTAGTATGATACCCTCCAGTTCCATCCATGCAGTTGCAAATGGTAAGATTTCATTCTTTTTGATTGCCGAGTAATACTCCATTCTGTATATGTGTATATATATACATGTATATATATATGTCCTTGTATATATATATATGTCCTATGTATATATATAATGTCCTTGTTGGACATTTGGGCTTTTTCCATACTTTGGCTATTGTTGATAGTGCTGCTATAAACATTGGGGTGCATGTCCCTTCAAAACAGCACACCTGTATCCCTTGGATAAATACCTAGTCGTGCAATTGCTGGGTCATAGCGTAGTTCTATTTTTAGTTTTTTGAGGAAGCTCTATACTGTTTTCCAGAGTGGCTGCACCAACTTGCATTCCACCAACAATGCAAAAGAAATCCTGTTTCTCCGCATCCTCGCCAACATCTATTGTTGCCTGAGTTGTTAACGTTAGCCATTCTGACAGGGGTGAGGTGGTGTCTTATTGTGTGGTTTTGATTTGTATTTCCCTGATGATGAGTGATGTTGAGCATTTTTTATGTGTCGGTTGGCCATCCAGATGTCTTCTTTGGAGAAGTGTCTATTCATGTCTTGCCCATTTCTTCACTGGATTATTTGTTTTTTGGGTGTTGAGTTTGATCAGTTCTTGATAGATTTTGGATACTAACCCTTTATCTGATATATTGTTTGCAAATATCTTCTCCCGTTCTGTGGGTTGCCTTTTAGTTCTGCTGATTGTTTCCTTTGCTGTGCAGAAGCTTTTTATTTCGATGAGGTCCTAGTAGTTCATTTTTGCTTTTGTTTCTCTTGCCTCTGAGATGTGTTGAGTAAGAAGCCGCTGCGGCCAAGATCAAAGAGGTTTTTGCCTGCTTTCTCCTCAAGGATTTTGATGGCTTCCTGTCTTACATTTAGGTCTTTCATCCATTTGGAGTTTATTTTTGTGTATGGTGTAGGAAAGTGGTCCGGGTTCATTCTTCTGCATGTCGCTGTTCAGTTTTCCCAGCACCACTTGCTGAAGAGACTGTCTTTATTCCATTGGATATTCTTTCCTGCTTTGTGAAAGATGAGTTGGCCATACACTTGTGGGTCCATTTCTGGGTTCTATATTCTCTTCCATTGATCTGAGTGTCTATTCTTGTGCCAGTACCATACTGTCTTGATGATTACAGCTTTGTAGTATAGCTTGAAGTCTGGGATTGCGATGCCTCCTGCTTTGGCTTTCTTTTTCAAGATTGCTTTGGCTATTTGGGGTCTTTTCTGGTTCCATACAATAATAACTTTTTAATAGCCGGGCAGATAATGCATTATATATATATATATATATATATATATACCACTCTATAATGCTGATGAGAGGGGATGATATCTAATAATGTGCATGTTGAAGTTCAAATTGGTGAATCCATTATCAACATCATGTGTAGACAAATGAAGTATATAACATATATATATTATATATGTATATATTATATATATTATATAACATATATATGTTATATATACATGTAATATATAATATATACATACATATTATACACCCCCACACACACACACACACATACCCTGTGTTGTGAGGAATAATTATGTTACTGAAAATGAAATGTTTTGAGGTCACCTGGGTGGCTCAATTGGCTAAACAGCCAACTCTTGGTTTTGACTCAGTTCATAATTTCATGGTTCGCCATTTCGAGCCCTGCGCCACACTCTGCACTAAAAGTGTGAAGTCTGCTTGGGATTCTCTCTCTCTTTTTATGCTCCTCCCCTGTTCATGCTCTCTCTCTCTCTCTGTCTCTCTCAAAATAAATTAAAAAAAAAACTGAAGTGTTTTGGGACACCTGGGTGGCTCAGTCGGTTAAAGGTTGGAGTCTTGATTTCAGCTCAGGTCGTGGTCTCACAGTTCATGAATTTGAGCCTCCATTCAGGCTCTGTGCTGACGGTGCGGAGCCTGCTTGGGATTCTCTCTCTCTGCCCCTCCTCACTTGCTCACACACCCTCTCTCAAAATAAATAAGTAAACTTATTTACTGTGATTAAGAGAATATATTCCTGTGGGAATTTAAGAAAACATACTTGTGGTGCTAGAAAATTCTGCTTCTTGTTGTTTATCATGTCTGTTGCCTATATATCACTAACAAAAATAGGAAACCTTCGTTCTACAGAACTTGTTTAATGAAAATAGAGTAAGCAAAAGTTTTCTGAGTTTACTTCTAAATCCCTGAGGCCGTACAATTTAAAATAGAAACACTGGCTGTTTTTCAATGATCTACCTGACATTTAAGTATAATTCCCAACTTATTCTATTATCTTCTAATGTTTTGATTTATACCTCCCTTGTTAGGGTGATTAATAGTGCAGTTCTGACCGGAATAACCTAATTGCTGTTGATGACTACCTTTTAAAACTGGCAAAAACTGTCAGATAAATTCCGTATCTAAATATTCTTCTCTTTACTTGTCAACATAAATCTATAGTTTAGTATTAAAAATGTCTTGCCTCATATTATATTCTCTCAAAGTTACTTCTGAGTCTTTACATCTGAATGTGTGTATCTACACGGACACCCGGGTGGCTCAGTCAGTTAAGTGTCCCATTTCAGCTCAGGTCATGATCTCATGGTTCGTGGGTTCAAGCCCTGAGTCAGACTTTGTGCTGACAGTTCAGAGCCTGGAGCCTGCTTCATATTCTCTGTCTCCCTCTCCCTCTGCCCCTCCCCGCCCTCTCTGAAATCTAAACATTTAAAAAATGTGAATATGGGTATGTGTGCTATACAAAATAGCAACTGTGATGTTCAAAGTTACATTATTGATGGCTAAGAATTGATATGAAAATTACAAGCCATAAATTAAGCAAAGCACCTTCTATTGCCAGAAATGTTCTGGAGAAGTACATATCGAACCAGATTTTACCTAAATTGGATCTATTATTGAATTCCGAGACAATCAAAAGAGAACATCAAGCGGTTTAAACAGAATCATTTTTATCTCAATTGTTTAAAGCTGGATTATTTTCTATTCAAGGCCCAATAAAAGGAATCCATTTTTTGCTCCGTGAATGCCAACTAAATGTTACACATGAGGCTAGTAAATATCAGAAGTGACTTTTTCTTGTTACATGAGGGCAGTAAGATGTATTTTAACTAGGAGCATAGCTGGTGAAAACACGGGATAGCAATGCTAAAGTGGATATTAGAAATTTTCAAAAAGAAATCAGAAGCGTAACGCTAAAATAACTTTGAAGAAACCTGTTAACTTAGTAATAAACATAATTCATTCTAAAAAGTGAGCGTGAACCTTTAATGTCTGGCAACATCCTTTGCCTTTTTCAGTTTGAAGTGATTGGAATCACTGAAGCAAACCAACATTGCAGTCAGCTATAGTGCTTCACGAGATGGAGAACAGCCAGATAAGAGTGTTGTTACAAGGGAATATTCTGCTGAGAGCCTTGAGCAAGGTTTCGAGGCAGGAAAACAGCCTCGGAAAAAAACCCAACCAACCAACCAAACAAAACAACAAAAAACCAAAAAACCAAAAACGGAGAAGGTGGGTCTTGTCCCAAGACTCTTTGCTTCAGAGAAATGGATGCTTCAGAGTCGTATTTTTTAAAGGTTTAAATTTGAAGGCAGAGGTGAACTTTGTTGCTGACGAAATATTAACGCAAAGGTTTACATAGAAATAAGCATATATAAACCATCTATGAATAGGCCAAAATCGTTGCCACGCAAATTTAAAAATAAGCACGCTCTGTGTACTCAAGCTTTGCTTCGTGGTGTATTTTGTCTACTTCTGTGTAGTTGGCCGAGAGGAGGGAGGCCAGGAGTGGGGGAGGGGAGAGGGTTCTGGAAAGCATTCTCTTCAGTTCACACAAAATACTGTCATCTGTGCTCTCATGTCTTGATTTACACGTTCCTCGTTCTCCATTCCTGCTTTTACCCCATCCCCACAGGCAACCATTTTCAAATATCTTAACTTTTTGTTGTGCTCTTGTAAAAATGTATATTGTTTGTTGGTTTACACATTTATCATCAACGGGGTTGCGTTATATGCTTCCATCAGATTCTTTTCTCACTTAGCACTTTATCTTCAAATATTCATGCATATTTCATGTCTCCACACCTGCTTGCTAACTGCTGTGTGATATTCCAAGCTGGGCACACATTTTCTTATCCATTCTTCCTGTAATGGACACTGAGCATACATCCAACAGTCTGTAGCCGAACAAGAAGCCATGAACATCCTAACTGTCCCCTTATGGAGTTATATGAGCAATTCTTAGGCCTATATATCTGGTTTAAAATTTTTATTTATCATTCATAAGTTGGATTTATCTGCTTCGACTTTTATTGTAATTTTTTCCCTCTCTGATGGAAATAAAAACGTGAAGGCATTTCCCTAAGGATTCTTACTGTGTCTCTTTAAGACACACATTTTTAGCATTACAACTCATCACAGCATACTAGCTTAGCCATTAATGTCACCTCACTGTGAATGGCAGCAAAGACAGGGGATCTCACCCCAAATACACTTTATTTGATGCTTTAGGACAAACTGGAATCCACAGCTTTGAGGAGAACTTCATGGCCACTCAAACCCAAGAAGATTTTTTACTTTATCTTTTTTCAATTTACTCCTCTAAGGGACACAAACAAAGCCATAAAGGTCAGTTTATGGAACTTTCTGAATATGCTTCTTGATCTTAGAGCGTGATTATATGTAATGAAAGAAAAAAACCACTGAAATATATGTTCAGTCT
This sequence comes from Neofelis nebulosa, assembly GCF_028018385.1. Lineage (NCBI taxonomy): Eukaryota > Metazoa > Chordata > Mammalia > Carnivora > Felidae > Neofelis > Neofelis nebulosa. The sequence goes on from NC_080784.1 coordinate 22,603,393, forward strand.
CTAAAATCAGTGAGGGGGAAATGTCTTGTTATCACTTGAATTCACAGGTAGTTCACTTTCTGCATGAAATAAAAGCCATAATTTTATTTTTGAGTTGCTACCTGTTTTAAAGCCATGAATAAATATAATTAAAAGAGTCAGACATCCTCAGATTGAAATATGAATCATGGACCCAAATGAAGAGGCTTTAATTTTCTGTGTTAATCAAGGGGAACAGTAGCATGTAAAACAGTCACTAATACACGCACATAGATCCATTCAGATGCATACTGATCAGTGTTAACACTTTCTCTTCAGTATCTTTCACATCTATTCCTTCCATTCTATTTTACTGCCACTATTCCCTGGTATTCAGGTCATTCATTCATTCAGGAAATATTTAACAAGCACCTACTATGTTCCTAGTTCTGTTGTAGATGCCTGGCACATGTCAGAGCCCCAAACAGATTTTTGTCCTTCTAAATATTCAATTCTAGTGAGGGGGGAGAGAGAAAAATAATAGAGATAATAATTGAGTGGATAGGGGCATCTGGGCGGCTCAGTTGGTCAAGTGTCTAACTTCAGCTCAGGTCACGATCTCATGGTTTGTGAGTTCCAGCCCCGCATCGGGCTCTGTGCTGACATTCCGATGCCTGGAGCCTGCTTCAGATTCTCTGTCTCCCTCTCTCTCCACCCCTCCCCCTCTCGCACTCTGCCTCTCTCTCTCTCAAAAATAAATAATAAACATTAAAAAATTAAAAAAATAATTGAGTGGATAATATAGTATGCTAGAATGTGATAAGTGCTATGAAAAAGAAAAGAGCAAAACAACAGAGATTAGGAGAGCTGAACGTTGTTGGGGTGGAGGTTTATTAAAGTATTAAATTGGTATTAAAAACCAATGGAAGGGGCACCTGGGTGGCTCAGCTGGTTAAGCATCTGACTTGGGCTCAGGTCATGATTTTGTGGTTTCTGAGTTTGAGCCCCACATGGGGCTCTATGCTGACAGCTCAGAGCCTGGAGCCTGCTTTGGAATCTGTGTCTCCCTCTGTCTCTGCCTCTCCCCTCCTTGTGCTCTGTCTCTGTCTCTCAAAAATGAATCAACATAAAAAAAAAAAAAAAAACAAGGAATACTGCATTTGCAATGCCTGTCACATATCCAAGTGGAGATTTTGAGCAGTCAGTTGGATACGTGAGTCTTGAATTTGGAACAGTGGTCTAGGCCAGAAAGGCAAATTGGGGACTTGCCAACATAACAATGGTAGTGATAGCCATAAGACTAGACGGGAGTCTACGGAAGTAAGCATAAATAGAGAAGAAAAGAGATCAAAGGCTGAGCACTCCAAAATTGTGGGCTCAGGAACAAGACAGGACCAGACATGCATAATTAGTATGGCCAAAGGAAATTCAAGCAAGCGTGGTATCCTAAATGCAAGGATGCATTCAATGGTTCATTGAAGATTGAGACAAGAACTTGTTACATGGAACTAGCTCACCACCGTCTATAAAATTGTCTTGGTAGATATTTTCCTTTGTATTGTTTAATGAACTTTGCTTGTAAAACCACCAGACATTCTACTGAGAGTAGGGCCAAGGAAAAACTTGCCTCTTTTGAAGGATTACAGTGGTTCCCTTTTAAAAATGACAAGACTCCCTTTAACTGTGTGTTTATTTATATTGTACTTTATTCCATAAATTTTTTTAAAAAGTGAAAATTTGAGTTCACTGTGGGGGGCCGGGCCCCGGTGCCAGGCTGAGACCGGGTCGAGCAATGTTCCCCGTTGACTCAAGCCAACCCGGTGGTTCCCCCTCCCATTCATGTGGGAGGCCGGGCCCCGGCACCAGGCTGAGACCGGGTCGAGCAACGTTCCCTGTTGACTCAAGCCAACCCAGTGGTTCCCCCTCACAGTCCCCCACTTTCAAGGGCATACGAAAGCCTTGTCAAGGCTGAGAAAGTTAATTCCTGAAGCCTGTGGTCTGCAGGTGCTGGCAGTAATGCTACCTCCCTTTTTCTACCCCGAGTCAGATAGACACAAACATGGGAACTGTGTTTTGCTAGCAATCTATCAACAAGGTCTTGTGACCTGTTCAGAAAGTTCACAAGGTACACAGAACTAAATGTTTTGGCTGGCAGTGATCATGGGAAACCTGTTTATTCTTAGAATGACCATGGGGCGCCTGGGTGGCGCAGTCGGTTAAGCGTCCGACTTCAGCCAGGTCACGATCTCGCGGTCCGTGAGTTCGAGCCCCGCGTCAGGCTCTGGGCTGATGGCTCGGAGCCTGGAGCCTGTTTCCGATTCTGTGTCTCTCTCTCTCTCTGCCCCTCCCCCGTTCATGCTCTGTCTCTCTCTGTCCCAAAAATAAATAAAAAACGTTGAAAAAAAAAATTAAAAAAAAAAAAAAAAAAAAGAATGACCTGATCCATAAGAGTCTTATATTATAAAAGATTGTGTACAGCAACAATAAAGCCGTCACTTGGGCCATCAGCCCAGGGGACCCTCCTGTTCCCAAACTTTCTTTTCTTTTTTTCTTGCATTCCCCTACCCTCAGGACCCTGACCTCAGTGTTTGTCGTGCCGGTCGCGACAGTTCACTTCCAAATGTACCTGAGCTAGGAGAGAAGAAGAAGGTGATAACATGAAGCCAAATAAAGACGAGGGGACGAAAGAATAGGAGTCACTTTCCTTTGTAAGAGGAGGTCAAAACTTTAGCTTGGACCTTCCCGTAGCTACAATAAACAGAGAAACATAAGCGGTTGAAAGAATGATTGTGTCTGTAAGATAAAAGTAAGAATGAATAAGTTCTGGTACTGAAATCGTAGAGAAGGTTTTCTCATGGGTACTCCTAAAGGGTTCTGTATGTCTTAATGGATGGTGCAATCAATAACACCCTAATGATACCCGGCATATTATATTCACTGCCCCTTTCTCATTATTCCATTTCTTTTGAGATCAATTATATCACGGAGAAATTTCTTCAAATCACTCTGTGAGGAACCAAATCAGTTTTATTATTGTCTGGATTGAGCCAAACATCGCATTTTGTGTCTAAATTACAGTTTCAATACCTCTTGTCTATTCCCTTTTGATTCAATTTGTATGTGGGTATAAAAATTGTATATGTCTAGCTGCGTGTTTATGGTAATGGAGATGATGTGAATGGTTAATAAGGACAGCTCTTTGGACTTTTATCTTTCCTTTGGGGGAAAGGAAAGATGGCAATGTTAAGACAAGAGACGTTTCTGGGAAGGAAAATGGCGGCTTCCTGTACATTTCATGTACATTCAAGTCACGTGCTCCCTTCCAGACTTGATGGCACCTGTTATACTTCTCAAGCTAGATTGTCCCACCATTGGTACTAGACCTTTACGCTGAGAGTAGCGGCAGTTATTGTGCCGTGTTGAAGGAAGGAGATTAAATTCTTCCAGCCACTCAGCCATTAAATGATATTCTGATGTTCAGTGGTGTTTTCAAAGTGAGCCTTACTCTAATATTAATGCAGTCGAATTTGATGTTGTACCACATCTCTGAACTGGTCCTGCTACTAGAGTAGAGGCAGCAGGAATCCTGAAAGGAATTTTCTTTAGCTCGCTTTTAAAAGGGAAACAGTGTCACTGAGGGTGAGAAAGCAGTTTGCCAAATTGCCCATTTTCTTCGTGTCTTCTTAATTAGAGAGGGGCTTGAGCGGAGATGACTTGAAGAAGTGGCAGGAATATAAGGAAGGGCATTATGTTTAATTGCCTCAGTGTCGTGTAGTTCATTACATTTAGAGAAAACATAAAATGCTAAATAGGTGATCACAGGAAACCCAGGATTCATTTGTTAGTTGTGTAGTTCTTAGTGTAGTCATGAAATAGTTATTGCAAATATACAGTTAAGTAATTTTAATAATAATAATAGTATTTCAAATCAGTACACAAACAGCTAAGATGTACAAATAATGTGTTTTTCTCTTATCTCTCAAATACACACCAAATACCGAATATACCTGATATATTCTGCAGAGGCAGAATATATAGAGTAGAGGCAGCAGGAATCCTGAAAGGGTGGGGGAGCGGGGAGGGAAATAGCATATGACTCTTGAAATGGAGACAGTATTATATAGAATTTTAAAAATGTCATTAATAGCACATTTACTGATACACCTAATTAAGTCAAACTTTCTGAAAAGAAATAATGGATTAGATACCATTTTTGCTAACAATCATGATATAATGTGGAAATATGTCATCAGGATCCACTAGGATGCTATCACTTATTTCCTGTAATGGAGGCAGTTATGCAAACAGTAATGATTTATCGTTACAGTTGGCCCTTGAACAACATGGGTTTGAACCGCAAGGATCCGTTTACAGGTGGATTCTTTTAGATAAATACGGCGCAATATTTCTCTTCCCTGTTTTCTCTTCCCTATGATTTTATTAATATTTATTTCCTCTATCTTATTTTACTGTAAGAATCCAGTATATGAATCATAGGACATATGAAATACATGTTAATTGACTTATCAGAAGGTGATAGTAGGCGAGAGTAGTTGAGTGTGGGGGAATCAAGAGTTATAGCCAGATTTTCGACTGTGCAGGGGGCTGGTCCCCAACCCCTGCATTGTTCATGGGTCAAATGTACTTGCAGTGATAAGTCTCATCCAGGCCGTGAGAGAGAAGATAAATGCAAATACCTATTTAGTTATTTGTGAATTAGGGATGCGTGCATTAGTTCATTGACTTGATATTGTTATTCAGGTTCTGCCATAGGATGTACCCCTGGATAACGGAGAACGTTTCATTAGTATTTGATGGAAAAGCATTTTACGACCTTTTGTTAAGGTCTTCTTTTCCACCTCATTGAATCCACATTTTTCACTTGCTCTCTCTGGAGCTCTTCAGTCAAGTTCACTCCACTCCAGTTCATCTCACTCCTAAGTAGCCCCAGTTGTCCCAGTACATAGTTCAGTGAATCAAGCTGATCAAGCATTAAGACTGTAAAACATTGTGGCTGATCAAAAAAAGTGGTATTTAGATGAGAAATATTCCTGAATGGACATTGAGAAACACCAGATTACACTGGACCCGTAGTTTGATGTGACTTCTACCAACACCGCAAAGACAGGATCCAGTATTTACGCTGCCCCATTTCGATATTGATCTGAGTTGGGAGTTAAGTCTCCTAGATATGTTTTTCAAGTAAATGTTGGCTGTGTTTCACATCTTTCCCTTCTGCACTTGTGCAATTACTTTTTTAACATAAATACGGAGGATTTTTTTTAAATGTGTTATTTATTTTTGAGAGAGAGAGAGAGAGAGAGTTGGGGAATGGCAGAGAGTGAGGGAGACACAGAATCCTAAGCAGGCTCCAAGCTCTGAGCTGACAGCACAGAGCCCGACACGGGGCCGGAACTCACGAATCGTGAGGCCATGACCTGAGCCGAAGTTGATGCTTAACCGACTGAGCCACCCAGGCACCCCAATACAGAGTTTTTAATTTATCTTTTGAATTTGAGATCCAACCTCATAGTGATATGTGATCTTAGTTTTATTATATTACTCTGCTTCCCAGTTCTGTGAAATCTGCAGGTGTGGTGAGAAAAAATTTTACATTTTAATTACAGCTAAAATAATTATGCTAACTGTTAAGCCTAAGTGTGCTATGTATTTGTAAAGTACTTCACTTAATTTTCATAGTGTGGGTAATGGGCAAAGTCAAAACAGCTACTGCAAGAAAAAAGACGCTTTTGAAACTTAAATGTTGGCTCATGTAAAGGCTATTGAAATATCTCCAAAGTATGAAAGGTCAGAGTAAAACAAGTTGGACTGAAGGAGAATTTGAGCAATACGTTGCAAAGTGTTCAAACGCAAACTGTAGGAGACCCTTAACTAGTCAAGAAAGGAAGCTAGCTAGAGAATCAATAGGACTACTTGTTGAGAGTCAATTTTGGGTTCAGCAATTAAAAGTAGGGGCACCTGGGTGGTTCAGTCAGTTAAACGTCCGACTTTGGCTCAGGTCATGATCTCACGGTTCATGGGTTCGAGCGCATATGGGGCTGGGCTCTCTGATGTCAGTGTGGAGCCTGCTTGGGATTCTCTGCCCCACCCCCCACTCTCTGTCCCTTCCCTGTGCATGTTCTCTGTCTCTCAAAAATAAAAATAAACATTAAAAAAAGAAAAATAGACTAATATGCTTTTTATCTAGGCCTGTAATGAAGATGTGAGGAACAGAATATTATTATTAAGATGCTATTTGTACAGCTACAGTGAACATGACCTATGAATCTGGAAAAATCACTCAATCATGAATGTGCATCGTAAAAACAGAAAATAATTTTTAAAATGCCTCTGGTTTAAAGTCATTTTCTTTATCATTGGGAAAATTATGGTCTAAGATTACATAAAATATTTCCTCAGAGCCAGGGGGGAGGAATAAGGAGCATAAAATGCTGCCTTTCACTATTTGGGTCTATATATTTATTTACTCTTTCATTCCAGAAACAGCTATGTAGTATCTTCTATGCTGGGAATGCCTTCCTCAAGCATTTCACCATCTGGTCATGTTCACAATCTCTTCTGGGGCTAACTAAGGCTGCATGTGCCTCCTTGTTGTCACCTGGCCGTCATCCCCCCTGTGAGGGTGTCCACTCCTTGGATGGTCTGACTGGAGACACAGTCTTAGCATATATTGTGAAAAAAGGCCGTGCTGATGCCACAATGTTGACAAGGCACTATCACTCTGCAGATAATTGTGCAATGCAATTACTGTGTAAACCCAACATCTACTTAGAAAGAAAAGTTCCTTCAACCAACCACTATTGAGGAATTATATCTTAGCAATTACAACATTTCGGTTGATCTCTATTTTATTAAAATATTTCAATGACTACCAAGTTCCCTGGCCTAGAAACTAAGGTGGAGAGAGGGAATAATAGTGTGTTTAACATGTTATCTTATAGTTGAGAGGCAAAGTTGAATATGTTATTTTTGGAAATTGCTCCTTTACTAGAACGTATAATTTGTATTTATTTTCTGTTTCTCATCTTTGGTGTTCCAGAATTAGAATGTAAGGATCATAAAAATAAGGATTTTGTGTGTTCTGTTTATTGCTCTATCCTCAGGGCCTGGTGCATAGCAGGTGCTCTAAAAATTTCTTTTCCCAGTGATTGAAATGGAAAATAAAATTCTCTTTAGCAGGAATTAAAGCAAATCAAAACAACTTCTCCCACATATGCTAAATGATTTAGGAGTCACAGAAAGGTGAGGAAGGGCAAGGTACCACAGCTTACACTTGGGCATCGAAAGGCATTCTGCATTTTTATTTTGTGCAGGAGAGCGTTACGTGAAGGGCAGAGAGGCTCTCCTTTTTCCCCCCACTACTAATTTCAGAGTTGTTGGGTGCAAAAATGAGGTGCAAGTATGTAAGCTGAATCTTGCTGTCGTTACATTATCCCCAATCTTAAGGTCATGCTTCTCAATACACAAGCATTGCCACATAGACCCGAGAAGTCAACATCCATTTATTGAACTGATACTGTCTCTTTAAAGTTTATTTTTTTAGAGTGAGAGAGAGAGAGAGGGAGGGAGGAAAGGCGAACAAATGCATGCAGGGGGAGGGGCGGGGGGGGGGGAGGAGAGAGAAAATCCCAAGCAGTGTCAGCTCTATCATTGCAGAGCCAGACGTGGGGCTCAAACCCAAGAACCATGAGATCGTGGCTTGAGCCGAAATCAGGACTCAGACGCTCAACCGACTGGGCCCCCCAGGTGTCCCGATACTGTCTCTTAAATGCAAGCGGAGCCTGAAACAGGAATTTGGGTGCCTGTGATTTGTTGAGGAAATAAACACTCTTCAGGGAAAATCCTTAAGAAAGAATGGGACACAGGGAAAGGGAAAGAAGGAGAAAGGAGGAAGGAGCCCAGCTCCTGTTAGATGAAGTCTGACCTTGATCTGATGCATGGAGGCTGGCTATATATGTGTGGGGGCGTGGGCACTGGGAACTCTGGAGGATTAACTTCACAAAAGGTAAGGTGGTTGACCTTTTGAACCCCTGACTGACTCTGTCATTAACTGGGGGCTGTAGTTGGGATGGAGGTAGGGAGGATAAGACAGCGTCTACCAGCTGAGAGCAATTTCTGGAAAAGCAGCTGTGAGCTTTTAACAGCCCGTGGAATTCTACCCTCGGGCCGGGTAGGATTAAGGTGAAGTACTTGAATCAGTAATGGTCTTTACAAATATCTGGAACAAAAGCCTTAGCTGCAGGATTGTTTAAAAAAAAAAAAGGGAAAAGAAAAATTATAGGAATTACAGCAGCAGATCCTGACTTTGCTTTTCTTTTGACACAGGTTGTATTTCCTAGAAGACAATAAAGTTATAAATGATTTAACTGGATAGAGATAGAATTTCTCTGTTGATTTATAGAAATACTCATGGCATCTCATACTTTATCACTAGTTGCTTTACCTCGGATTACAGCTTCTGTCAGGCCACAGCTCATCGTGTGCCTGAGGTTGGAATGCCTGAAAGTGACAGTTCTGTGATAAGAACTTACTCTAAATCAAAGGCAGGATCGAGTTCAATTTCTCTGACAGTGGGTTCTTGAAAGGCTCTGAAGAACTGTAGTTAGTTGTAGGAGTTAAGGTGCTCTGGCCCTTGTGGATTTCCTCCTCACAAGGAACTGAATTTTCATAGAAGTCTTTATGAGTTTTACCAGGTCCAAAATAACCTGTATTTGCTTGGTTGCCTTAGTTGCAATACAACCGGTTTCTAAGCGACTGTCACCCATGATTAGCTGTGAAATTTGCTTCATTTGAATTAATCTTTATTACAGGTAAAATTCTGATGATGCCAATAGTCCATCAGTGATTACTACTACCCTCTGTAAAAAGGACGGGTCCAGAAAAAAATGTTCATTTAGAAATTACCTCCATTTAAAGTCCCCAAGTTTATTTCATTACTATTTCAATGCAATATTCTTTTAAATACACTTATAATATGCATTATAGGATATAGGATAATAGGATAAGTCATCCTAGACTCAAAAGTGTATTACCGCTATGACACGTAAATCACAAATGTCACTAGTTTATATTGCACAACACTTGGACGCATCTTATGTTTAAAATATTTTTAAATGATTTAAAATATAACCATATTATGGAATGTTTAGACACTAGGAAAAACAATCATTTGTCATTTTACTGTCCATATCATTTTGGGTTTTTTTCCCCCTCTGCAAACGCTTTTGTTCCTCAGAGTTGTAAATAGAACTCATTCAGTTTTATAACCTCCTTTAGCACATACATCATGAACATGGCCCATGTTATTGATTACCTACACCCACAATTTTTAAAAAATTAAACTTTTTCTTCTTCCTGAATGAAAACATCACATGAGGTCATTGGAGAAAATGAGAAAGAATAAAAAGTTAATCCAAATCCCACTGATAACCCATTCCGCCCCCCATCCCGCTCCTGAGCCCCCGTTTGACAGATGGCTGGCAGAGGAAATTGTCCTTTTGACCTCTCTTGGGCCCTGGTGAAGCTGGGGTCAGGTCTCAGGTATTTACGGGGAAATCATCAGGTTGATTTTCCTAACAGTTTCCCAGGCTTTATACTTAAGCGGCTGTACCTCCGGCCTCCTTAGGTTGTTGACTTTGCCTTAGCCCCTGTCAGAAAAGGCTGATTCTTTTTTGACTGGTCTGTTTCTACCGTATGTGTTACATCTGACATTGGAACTCCTCATCGGTTCATTTCCCTAGAATTTCCAGGTGGTTACGTAAATATTCTCTGGCCAAGTCTTTCTGATAAGTGCACAATGGTAATTAATTCATTATGTATTTTAAAATAAAGTATATTCAATACAGAACCTAACTGTGCCCATTTTGACTACCTCTCTTTCTCTAAGAGGAGAAAAAATTATAAGTCATCTGTTGGAAATTCCTGACATGCAGATAGATAGTTGGTTCTCCTTTTCTTATACTCCAGGCTGAGATGATGAAATTAGAATTTTAAAAATCTCTTAAAAAATGGTCATGCGGCTTTTTGTTAGGGAGATTTGCCTGTTTGTTTATTTTTGTTTTTAACTGCAGTGTTCATTATGGAGATATAATAGACATATAATATTGTGTATGTTTATGGTACACAACTTGATGCTTTGATACATAGATATATTGTGAAATGGTTACCATAAGGTTAGTTCATACCTGCCTTACCTTACACAATTACCGTTTGTGTGTGTGTGTGTGTGTGTGTGTGTGTGTGTGTGTATGTATGTGTGGTAAGAATATTTAAGGTCTACTCTTTTAATAACTTTCAAGTATATAATATGGTATTGTTGGTCACCATAGTCACCATTACATTGATCTGCTGTGCATTAATTAGATTGCCAGAATTTGTACCCTTTGACAAACCTCATTACCCTCAACTCCAAGCTCCTGTCAGCTGCTGTTCTAATCTGTTTCTGTGAGTTTGGCTTTTTTAGCCTCTGACTTCTTTCGCTTAGCACGATGCCTCCCAAGTTCACCCGTGTTGTCACAAATGGCAGGATCTCCTATTCATGGCTGAATCATATTCCATCGTGTGTGTGTGTATATACACATACATATATATCTTTGAGACAGTGGTTTCATTTCCTTTGATAATAGAGCCCGAAGTGGATTGCTGGATTATAAGGATAGTTCTATTTTTAATTGTTTGAGGAACTTCCGCACTGTTTTCTATAGCAGCTGCACCAATTTACATTCTCACCACGAGTACGTGACGTTCCTTATCCGTCACATCCTCACTAACACTTGTTGTGGTAAGAGCCATTCAACAGGTCTGAGGTGCTCATTGTGGTTTTGATTTGCGTTGCCCTGATGATGAGCGATGTTGAGCATCTTTCATGTATCCGTGGACCTTAATTGTGGTGTTTATACTTAACAATTTATTAGAGGAATTTACTCATAAAGTATCTTCACCCTGCACACTGCAAATATTTGCAGCTTATTAAATGTTATTTTTACGGTTCCATTTTACTTCTCCATAATTATTTATAAAATTTCCATTCTTTGTTTATTTGTTTTTGTAATGACTTGTACAACAACAAGTTGTTGTTAATTGTATACAAGTTAATGGTGTGATTTCACTACCAGGCAACTTTGCTTCGCCTCAGTTTCTCTATTCTGCGTTCTTCATTTAAGTCCTTCTAATGGTTACTCAGAGTATGTCTGTAAGTAGATCTTTTTTAAATATATGCTTACTTTAAGGGAATATCTGAGAATGTTCTGTTGCCTTCCTATGTGGAACATTCACTTTTGTTTTGTTAAAGAATGTCTACTTTATAACATTCTCACGCCTCACAAATGTATGTACTTAGTTCATAACGTTTTTTTCAAATAATTAGGCAGAATATATTTTTCTTTTGTTCTACCTTGATGTTTGTATGATTCTTTTTTCAGGTTTGATGCTCAAATTTTTTTCACAAGAGTACATTAGGTATTTAACTATATTCATTAATTTTGTTTCTGGAAAGTTTAAGTCCCTTTAGATATGCAGATTGTAGCCTTCAAATAAGAGATAATGTATGTATATATATGCATATATATATATATATATATATATAATATATTTGGTTATTGCTTCCATTCCATTTTATATAGTCTCTCCTTCTGTGATGTGATATAACCATTTTGTCCTCTATATTGTATTTTCTCCTCTATATTGTATTTTCTCTGGTAGTTTTCTTCTTTGTCCTATTTCAGTGGATTCTGATTGTTCTGGTAAATTGATTAATTTGATATATTGGATTAAACAGATCTAGGAAATTAATTTTTTATCTTGGATTAAATCTGATCTATTTTTACGTTTAAATCCTGCTTTTATCTATGGAATTTCCAATTTTTTACTTCTTTGCCTTATTCAACTCCATTTTACTTACCTACTTGTCAACTAATGTTTTTTTTCTCTTATTTTAAATACTTTATGTTTGATAAAGTTATATTGAGAACTTCATAACAGTCCATCATTTACTTCTGTTTTCTCAGTAAATATCATTAACGGCCTATATTTTACTTCTTTAACTTTGCACGATAAATATCCAGGCCCAATGTTAATATATCCAGGATTTCGTTAACATATAATCAATCCAGCCCGATATTTATCACAAGCACAGTCAGACGCAGTTCATTTGCATCCTCTCAGTGTCCACAAGAACGTTATTAGAATTCTATTCTGGTGGCTTTTGCAGAAGAATTGATGAAAGGTGACATTATCAGCTCTGGGATCCAGCAGCTGGGATAAGGACATTCCAAATAAATGGACTTTATTTCAGTGCAGTGTGTCCTCTGTATTTGGTGATGCTTTTTTGGGAGGGGTAGGCTTTCCATGTCTCATTCTTTCATCAGACTTCATCGTAGATGTTTGTGCATTGGGAGCTGGCATAATGTCTGCTTCCTTCCTAGTGCTACGGGCCACCTGTCAGGTCCTCTCGTATTCCATAGGGTTCTGTGCCTCTGAGTACGGTCGCTGTCAGAAAGCCCTGTGAAATGTTTTCTCTCTGTTCTCTATTCATCCCGGGCGCCCAGCATTCATACTTTAAATTCAAGGTGTTCAGAAAACGTACTGGATCTTTTGGACTTCAGGTGACACTGTCTCAAAGACTGTGGCCTGAGAATGTCATCTTGTCTTTGTGTTAGTGTTACTGCCATTTCCTCTTGACTTTATTCTTCTTTGATTTCTTCAACAGGGATCGGAGGGAAACAGTAATTCAATCCCGGTGGGAATGTCACAGTCAGCCTAGGGGCACTCTAACTGCCATGTTAGTTCCTACATCATGCCATCATGTGAAGTCCTCGGGATTTAAAAATTTTTTGTACATTTATTTTTTTAATTTAATTTTTTTTAAAGAGAGAGAGCAGGAGCAAGCTGGGGAGAGAAGCAGAGGGAGGGAGGGAGAGGGAGAGGGAGAGGGAGAGGGAGAGGGAGAGAGAGAGAGAGAGAGAGAGAGAGAGAGAGAGAGAGAGAGAGAATATCTTAAGCAGGCTCCACGCTCAGCACAGAGTCTGACATGGGGCTCGATTCCATGACCTTGGGATCATGACCTGAGCTGAAATCAAGAGTTGGAAGCTCAACCAACTGAGTCACCCAGGTGCCCCCAAATATTTGTGCATTTAGATTATACTATGTGTACAAATAACTGTTTTTCTAATGCATGAAATTTTGATATAGAATATTGGTATAAAATTCAAATTCATTTTTCTTTGTTGAGCTTTGTTTTTGCTGTGGGGACCCAACAGTTGCTTGTTTCCTGTTATTTCCTTAGGTGGTACACTTTCTGAGGAATGAGATTTCATGGTTTCTTAGTACAATCTCATATACTCCAATGTACAAATAGTGTATATTAAGACAATGGGTTGGTTGTCCGGAGTCATTGGTAGGATGCATATCAGGCCACTAGATCTCTGAAAAGAGTTATTCTTTGTGACGGGGTCAGACTATTAAGTGTAGTCTGCCCTGGCCTCCCAACTGGGACCCCCTTTTCTTTCTCACATTATCATCTTTGCAGAAGAAAGGCATATGCCATTATTTCTAAAAGCCTGGGTTTATAGGGTACTCATCAGAACATTGATCACTGACCTTTTATCTGCAATGCTTGTTACCCAAAATGCAGCACAAAAATTTCTACTCTCCCTCTGGCATTCAACTATGTGCAATTTCAATAGTTCCACACAAAACAAAATGCTGTAAAGAAAATACCCTGACCTCCTATGTTAACCAACGTTATAGAAGAAGCATATAAAATGTACATTTCCTAAATCCCTTAGTGTTGTAAGCTGTAAAAAGCAATATATTGCCTTTATAGATACTCTTAATTCCCAAAGGATTTGCAGAGACTCAGAATGCCCCTATTTTTAAACTTTTCAGGGGCTTGTGCTATTGTTTCATGCATCTCCAAAGGCTTGTGGCGTCGTGTGATATACGGAGCTCTTTGATTTGATGGGTCACCTTCTGCATATTGCAGCATAGTTTTTCTGTGCCTGTTTTATCAAAATGAAAAGATCACAGAAGACGAAGAAGATTTTCCCTAATGGTTTGTTTGTGTTCACATATTGTCTGTTGTTTATATCTAGCACTAGCTATACCCATTTTTTTTTTCCTGGAGTTATTTGACTATTTTCTATGGGCTTAGTTACTGAATTCTTTGTGTCAAAATATGTTAGAAATGTCCAGAATTAGAATTGTGGAACCAAAAAAATATTTGAGACAAAACCATGATACTAGACTGTTGACCATATTCACATCAGTGATTGGGAATGGGATACGCAGTGTAAACTCTTTGTTTAACTGACATCTAAATCCTCTTTCTTAGTTGGGATAATTTGGGGTTGGTGGAGATACTGGGAGAAGGACAATATTCTGCCTTGTAGATTCTAAGAATGTACTTTTGTCTTCAAAATACAGAAAGTATTTTGTGTGTGGCACATGTAAACCCAGCTTGTAGTGCTATGTTTTTATAGGAGATCATATAGCCTTAACCTCTCTCTTTATTATAAATGGATATCTGTCACCCCTGCCCTTGATGGATTTGCTCCCTTGCACCACTATAAGAAGTATTTGTCATAATGCATAACACACATCGAGACCATTATCCTGGGGGGATTTTTGATGTTTGTTCCCCATCTTTTTTAGGGATAGCTCCCCTTTTGCATCATCCTTCTTCCTGAATTACTTCTTTCTTTCAGATGCCGCCGATACAGCAAAACGGGACTGGAGATGTTTCTCCTTTGGGGCAAGGCTCCTTGAACTTTAGAAGTCAAACATGGCCACCATAGGGCACAGAAGAAGTGAGAGAATGAAAAGTCGTGGTGAGCAAACATTCATTGGCTTATTTTTGTATGCCTGATGTCACCACTAGAATATGAACAGCTACAGGGATAGGATCAGGAAGTGAACCTAGGGAGTAACACAAATGATAGCTAACATTTATTGTGTGCTCATTTCCAGTTAGTAATTTTCCCTGTCAGTAAAATATTCAATCCTCTGAGGAGCTTGACCTATTCTCATTATATGCTCAAAGGGCAAAAGGAGTTTTTGATCTATCACATCTGGACTTTTCTCAGTGGTAGGAGAGAAGATGAGAATTTGGAGCCCAGTAACAGTAAGAGAAATGGTCCTCTGCCAGCTACTGTCTGTGCACTTTTTCTTTGGCACCTACTAGGGAGATAATCTGTAGGCTGAGGATTCGAGGATTCAAAATCTTACTCAATGATTTCTGTATCTGAGAGATGTTCATACTATGGAGATCAAGAAAATGTGCAACTCTCAGGACATATTAATTAAGACTCCCCCCACCCCCTCCACATGTTATTGTAAAAGAAAGCTCATAGCAGTTTTTAGGCTCTGTGTATATACAGGTAAAAGACCTTGTAATCAATTTTACTACAACTCACAAGATGGGGCCTTGATTACTTTCATATCCTTTAGTCAACACTAGAGAAAGTTATCAAAAATGGCTTTTTTTCTTTTTTCTTCTAAGAGCTTTCTGAATCGATTTGGTAGTTTAAGTCACTTAATGGCCATTCCAAAAATCTGTAATGCATCTTTCTTTAAATTAAAATATTACTATGATTAATAGATGCTGCATGTGAGTACACATATTCAAACATTTTTCAGATTCTCTCCCAGAGTTCAACGAACAAACTTGACAATGCGAATTTCAAATGACATTCACTGAATAATTTGATCTCAGACAAATCTGGGATTTATAAGGATATTTTCCTGTGCCTTTGTACCAAATGGATTATGTACATTTCTACAAGGCTCTGTTACAGCTGTTAGGATTTGAACACACACACACACACACACACACACACACACACACACACACACATCACCACGGTTGTGACCTATAGTTCTTAGTGCCTGGGACGATGTGGAAATCTTGCCTTTCCTCTTGAAAATGATCTTTGTGGCCGGGGAAATGGGTCTAGTTATTAATTTAGAGATACATTGTATCAGTAGCTTGGTAAAATGTCAAAGAACAAAAATGTATTGTTGCTCAGGGCTATTTTTTTGTTTTCTGGGATTATGCTTTAATGCTAAGTATTTGTTGCACTAATTAGCACAGTACCGGTGTCAGCTCATGTGAAGCCTTCCCTGCTACCTGAAGTCTAGTCTACTGCTATTTTCAATACCATCATCCTTCTCAGTTTGCTTACATTTAACAGAAAAGTTTCATCACTTACTGGAGAGACCAAGAAAAAATGGCCTTAGTTTTCCTTTTGGGTTTTTGTTTTTGAATGATATTATTGAAGTTCTGTGGAAAATTTTTTTAATGTTTATTTATTTTTGAAGGAGAGAAAGACAGAGTGTGAGCAGGGGAGGGGCAGAGAGAGAAGGAGACACAGAATCCGAAGCAGGTTCCAGGCTCTGAGCTGTCAGCACAGAGCCCATTGCGGGGCTCGAACTCATACACCGCGAGATCATGACCTGAACCCAAGCCAGATGCTCAACCAGCTGCGCCACCCAGTCGCCCCTAAAGTTCTGCAGAAATTTTTAAATGATTTAAAAAAAACACAATGGTTTTCTGAGTTTAGGAAATAATTAGTTGGCCTCTGTTCGAGGCCATGAAGGTACAATAAAGTCAAGAACTGGGTAGTAAGCATTTATGAGCGTCTGCCTAGCAATGCTGATTGTAACAGTCTCAAACTGGAAACAGTCAACATGTCCTATAGAATGAATAAGTAAATAAATAGTTACATAGTCATACAGTGGAATGCAGTTTAACAACAGTATTAAAAATGCAGTAACGTGGACAAAGTTGACAAAACATAATGTTAGATAAAAGGGCTCCTAAACAGAATGATGGACACACACACACACACACACACACACACACACACACTGCATGATTCCATTTATTTATAGTTCAAAAAACAGCCCAAATGGATTGATTTTGTTAGAACTTGAGATAGTGGTTACCACAGGGCCTTCTGTCCGGAAGGTGGTGCTGGGGCTTTTGGTGTTCTGGAGATGCTCTGTTTCTAGGTGTTTATTTTACGGATGGAATCACCTTACAAAAATCACTTTACCGGAATCAAATTTAGCTCAATGAACTTTTTTATTTGTGCATTTTCTTTTGTTTGTTATATTTCAACAAAAAGTTTTACATTAAAAAAAAAGGTGGTGATGAGGAACCAAGAGGAATGAACCAAGTCTCAATATCATCTTTGCTGACATGTGAAGTATTCTTATTTTAACAGTTGTCCTTTTACTTATTTGAAATCTATATCCATTTCAGTTTAGGTACCATGTGACTGTCTTACTTTCTGCTTTTGACATCCTCTTAAGAGAGAAGTTGAGTTAGGCTCAAATGGCATAAAGAGTAGAAAAAGAACTACTGTTTTAGAAGGCCATCTATGATTAGAAATAGAGTAGTAGCAGGAGATGATTAATCTAAATTAATAATGATATAAGCCTATCAGTCTATATTTCCTGGATATTTTCTGATTTTTTATTTATTTCTTCTAAATAAATTGCTTTTTTTCTGTATATCTTTGTGTATTTTCATTGTTTGTTAGAATAAAGAAGAAAGAATCTGCATGGATAAAGAATATCAATATCTTCTCTTTGCAAATGAACAAGGAAAAAGGCATTTATTTATAGCTAATGTCTTATTGAACATATGTGAGTGGGTTTTATGTCCACACTTGCTTTTTTTCCAAGTGGGGTAATGTGGGGAATTTTTACAATGATCTTTTATTTTTTTAGTGCAGTATTGGATTTACAGAAAAGTTGAGAAGCTAATACAGAGAGTTCTCTTACTTCCAAACCCAAATTTTCTTATTAATGTTTTACAATTGTATGGTACATTTGTTACAATTAATGAACTGATATTTGTACATTATTTTTTAAATTTTTTAAATGTTTTATTTATTTTTGAGAGAGAGAAAGAGAGAGAGAGAGAGACAGAGCATGAGTGGGGGGAGAGGCAGAGAGAGAGGGAGACACAGAATCCGAAGCAGGCTCCAGGCTCTGAGTTGTCAGCACAGAGCTCGACGTGGGGCTCCAGCTCCTAGACAGCAAAATCACGACCTGAGCCAAAGTCGAATACACAACTGACTGAACCACCCAGGAGTCCCTGTACGTTATTATTAAGTAGTGATCAAAGTTTACTCAGATTTATGTAGTTTTCCTGTTCCAGGATACCATTTAGGATGTCACAGTACATTTAGTTGTTGTGTCTCTTTAAGGCTGCTCTTAACTGTGACAATTACTCAGACATTGTGTATTTAAAAAAAAATTTAATCTTTATTTATTTTTGAGAGAGAGATAGAGCGTGAGCAGGGGAGGAACAGAGAGAGGAGACACAGAATGCAAAGCAGGCTCTGAGCTGTCAGCACAGAGCCCCACATGGCGTTCAAACCCATGAACTGCGAGATCATGATCTGAGATGAAGTCGGACGCTTAACCGACTGAGCCACCCAGGCGCCCTAGACATTGCTTATTTTTGATGATCTTGACTGTTTTTGAAGAGTACTGGTCAGATGTTCTGTAGGATGCCTATTATTAGAATTTGTCTGATGTCTTTCTCATGATAAAACTGGGGTTGTGGGTTATAGGAAAGTAAGGCTACAGAGGTACCATTTTGATCACATCACATCAGAGGTATATACTATCAACATGACTCAGGACTATTGATGTTGACCTTGACCAACTGGCAAAATAGTGGTTGCCAAGTTTCATCACTATAAAGTTACTCTTTTTTCTCCCTCCGCTTGTTTTAATAGGAATAAACCACAAAATGAAACTTTCTTACTTTTAAGAAGAGGAAAATGATAGTCACACAAATGACATGACAATCAAAATTTCTAACATAATGTTCATGTTTCTTGTGTCATTTCCCCATGGTGGTGCTGCTTTTCCTATTACCGTGGAAAATGGTTAGAGGCGATACTAGCTATCAGACTACCTGATATTTTGCGAATGTTTGCATAATTGACTTTTCACTCACTCTATCTATTTGGATACGATTTTAAATTACCCACAAAGCTGACTAATGTAAAGATCTTTTAAAATAGTTGGTGGTACTATTACCTTTGTATCAGATGATTGCATTTTCTACTAGAATATGAAAAATGTATTATCTTTACAGAAATGTTTATCACTTTTCTACAGTATTAGGTGAGTTATCTTTTTCGGATGATTTAAGAGAGGAGAGTCCTGCCATAAGACGGAGAAAACTTACTCTGTGTTACGTGGGAGGAGAAATTCTCTTAGTGTTACCTTTACTTGGTAAAATTGGAATGCTCCGGGAGAAATTTCAAGTGGCACAAACTGCTGACATGAGAAATAAAAGTGATTATAGGTTTGCTCAGAAAAAAAAAACAAAACTGATTATGAGGTTTCTGGAGTTGAGCTACAGGATTTTGAGTGAGGGTTTGTGAATCCTAGCACTTGACAACAAAGTTTATCACTTTTTCATTACTCGTTCTCGATTTCTGATTTTATTTTTCATTTATGACATGACGGAATACTTTGTGATCAATCTTCCAATTCCTTTAGAATAAATAATTCCCATTGCCTTTAAAAATAGATGAAATACACCTATATAATAAAGTGATTCTTTTCAAAATGATGTGTATTCAAAAGTCTATAAACATGAAGTTTATTTAGGCAAGATTAATTGATAGATTGATGCAATCGTACAGAATAAAACTGATGAAAGACTAAAATAAGAACTGCTGAGTCAATTGGTAAATAATGTAGTTAAAAGCAAAATGAGCTCCATTTTATTTTGTATTAATAATGCATAATGAAATCATGTTGTTTCTGATGGCCTTGATTCTAGCTAAGCTGACCCTATCAGAGTTCAATGTCATTCGTTTAAATCATTAAACCAGTTGCCTGGTTCACTTACACTCTAATTTTCACTAATGGAGTTAAGGTCACTTTACTCAATGCTGGTAGGCTTACTTGCATAAATAAAGCTGGCAGAGTTTTGCATGTCCCACTTGCAGTTACCAAATTTAAACGACTTCCAGGTGATGGATTGCTGGTTAAAGAAACCCCTGTCACATTTTTGATTCTGGCTGCCTCCCTCGAACTTGACTGAGCTTGTGGCCAGTGATGCCCCGGGCTTCCTTATAATTGAGGAAAATATAGTATTGGAAGAAAAACTTCAGAAACAAGGATACTACAGTGTGAGTAAAAGAGTATAAAGTTTAAAGGAAAGATAGAAGCTATATATATATATATAGTATATTATATATGCATATGTATTATATATACATATACACACAGCAGAGTGGAGGACTGAGAATTGAAATAAGGACACACGTAGAATATCTATTTGCTTGTTGCTTTCCAAAGCAAATTTAAACTAAGTCATTCACGTGGCTGAGGTTCATTAACATTTATAACATTTATAACTCAAAGGAAAAAAATCCATTTTCTTTTACAGCTCTGAAAGCACAAAATCATACAATGAAAAGTATTCCAGATTTAGGAAATCTGCTTATTTTAGATTTTTTACCCCTAGATCTTGTGCTGTTAGTAAATCATTCAAATCTGTAGGGTGTCAATTTGTTCGTTAAAAAAATAAAACTAGTTTTGGACCAGATAATAAGTCCTTATAAGTGCTTGCCATTATTATGTACCTATCATACATAAAAAATTGTAAACATGATCATATTTACTCATACATTAAAAAATTGTGTATATTTTCCTGGTTAATCCCTGTGAGGATTCTGTGAGGTGGTCTTCTACAAATGCATAAATGGAGGCTAGACAAGCCACTTTGCTCGGGGTCACCTGGCTCACGTGTGGCCAAACGCAGATTAGGATACAGGTCTGTCTTCCTCCAGGTCTTTGCTCTTTATAATAACAATAGTCTTCATATGCCAGGCACTGGATTTGGCCTGACGACACAGCAACAAGCAACAGAGATCAAGGTGCTATTTTCACAGCAGACATTTGCTAGTACAGGTGTCCCCACGCTGCTGAGGCGGGCACTACAGGGAAACAAATTCACAGTGGCCCACAGGATAATGTAACTTTTTGAGGGAACCACAGTGAGCTCTGTGAGACTCCATACAAACTATTTGGATGTGATTGCTGAGTAAATTGAACCCTTCGGTATTTATTTTGGTGTGAGGGTGCATGGGCACAAGAGTTTGAGAACTTACGTTCTAGTGGTTTTTGGTAAGGAGTGGGGTAGAGGAAGAGCCTAGAACATTACAAACTGTATACCAACCAAAGATGCTTTCTAGCTGTGGTGTCTGACAGTAAATGAGCCTGGGGAAGTGCTTTTAGAGCAAGGGATAATTTAGTGGGGGGGGGGGGGTAGGTGAAGTCTTCTTGGGGACATGGCTTTGGAACTTGAGGGCTGAGTCTTTAAAGAGACTGTGGTGCAAAAGCCAGAGATGATTGTTCCAGGCCCAGAGGCTGACAGGGCTACTTGGCCTGGGCGAGAAAGAGCCTGGCTCTGTGTATGGAGCAGAAGGAGCCTAGAGAGAGCGAGAGCGAGAGCGAGAGCGAGAGAGAGAGCAAGAAGGAGCCAGGTCATGTGGGCTCTGAAGAACATAATAGAGTGTTTTATCCTAAGCACAAGGTAAACAGCTTCCTTTCAGCTGCAAAATCCAGTAAGTCATTTATTTGTCATATTCTGGCTAATTAATAAACAAAATATGAACCCACCATTATCTAGACTTATTTGTGCTTTTACAAATATTTGATTATTGTCAGTCAATGTCCACAGCCACATATAATAGAAAATAATAGATTGATACTCTGGGAAATGTCTACGGATACTCAAATTCACCTGGTTGGGATATGGCTGATTCCAGGAAAGTCTGGTATGTGACTTATTCACATGCAAAGTTAGCCAGTTTCTCTCTCTCTCTCTTTCTCTTTTTGAAACTGTAATTAATGAATAAATGTATTGTGAATTGCATTGTGCTTTCAAAAATATGGGTTGAAATCGTAACGTCCAAACCTGTGGATATAACGTTGTTGGGAAATAAGATATAATCAAGTGAATACGTGGTCATTCTAGATTTAGGAGGCCCCTAAATGCAGTGACTATGTTTATACAAGAAAAAAATGTGAAGGCAGAGACACGCATGGGAAAAATGCCATGTGAAGAGAGAGACATGTGACAATCTCTTCCTCAAAGCCTCCAAGAGAAGCCAACCTTGCTGACGCTTTGATTTGGATTTCTGGCTTCCAGAAATGTGAGAGATTAAATTTCTGTTTTTTTTTTTTTTAACTGTTTAATTTATCATTTTAAAAGGGTCAGGTTATTAGTGGAAGGACAGAATGCTCTCAGGTTTCCATCTTCCTTTCTTTAAATACAACATTATTTTGATGCTAGAACTTGGGCAAAGCTTATTTTGGTATGTTGGCAAGCATTCTTAAAGAATAGGAGACAGAATACAGATGATCTTACAGAATACAGAATAATATTAACAGGTAATATTTTTATTCTGTTATCTCAAAGATTTCCCATGAAATGTGCCATTGTTTTAGAAATTAAATGAGTCAGTTTTTGGTTTGTTTGGTTTTGATAATACAGTAAGAAGATGATGTATTTGTCTCTCCTATCCTGAAACATCAGGAAAGATAAATGGTCTCTCTCTAGGTGCTTTGGCAGCATTAAAGAAGTAAATAGTGGCTTTTCATTCTGTTGGGTGGCCGTATAGTCTCCACAGAAAATTGATATTTCTCAAGCACTCACAGAAAATATTGTTTTCATTTGAAGGTACAGGAAAAACAGTCCGTTTAAAACAAGGCAGCAACATAACCAGAATTGGCACTTTGAACTGTGACCAAGTTTGACACATCGTATGGTTAACAACACTGTCAGCCAATCGAAATTCTGTTTGATAAGGCACCAGAGAAATGTGATGATTTTAACTTTTTAGAATATTTATTTTCCATTGCGGTAGCATATCAGAATTATCTGTGATCTTTTTTTTTTTTTTTTTTTTTTTTCAACGTTTTTTATTTATTTTTGGGACAGAGAGAGACAGAGCATGAACGGGGGAGGGGCAGAGAGAGAGGGAGACACAGAATCGGAAACAGGCTCCAGGCTCCGAGCCATCAGCCCAGAGCCTGATGCGGGGCTCGAACTCACGGACCGCGAGATCGTGACCTGGCTGAAGTCGGACGCTTAACCGACTGCGCCACCCAGGCGCCCCTGTGATCTTTTTTAAAAAAAATATATATAATATAAATAAATGCCTGGGTCTACCTCTGAGATTCTGATTCAAAGGTGTTGAGTAAGTATTGGGTATGTGTAGTTTATTTATTTATTTTTTAAAAATGAGTGGGGTGATTTTATTTTTGGATGATATACAAAACTGTTAAATGAAATTAGAAATTGCAGTTTAAACAGTGGCATCAATTAAGAAGATTTTCAAGCACTTCTTTCCTTGACCTGGATTTTTTTATATGTAAACTTTCTTTTATTTTTATATAATTAGTTTTTCTGGCATTCTTTTTTTTTTCATGTGGTGTTAACTAGTTTTCAGCCTGAAGAATTTCTCTTTACTATTTCTTTTTTATATATAATTTATTGTCAAATTGGTTTCCGACAAACACCCAGTGCTCATCCCAACAAGTGCCCTCCTCAATGCCCATCACCCACCCTCCCCTCCCTCCCACCCGCCATCAACCCTCAGTTTGTTCTCAGTATCCATGAGTCTCTTATGGTTTGCCTCCTTCTCTCTCTGTAACTTTTTCCCCCCTCCCGTCCCCCATGGTCTTGTGTTAAGTTTCTCAAGATCCACATATGAATGAAAACATATGGTATCTGTCTTTCTCTGACTGATTTATTTCACTTAGCATAATACCCTCCAGTTCTATCCACGTTGCTGAAAATGGCCAGATTTCGTTCTTTCTCATTGCCAAGTAGTATTCCATTGTATATATAAACCACATCTTCTTTATCCATTTGTCAGTTGATGGACATTTAGAATCTTTCCATAATTTGGCTATTGTTGAAAGTGCTGCTATAAACATTGGGGTACATGTGCCCCTATGAATCAGCACTCCTGTATCAGTTGGGTAAATTCCTAGCAGTGCTATTGCTGGATCATAGGGTAGATCTATTTTTAATTTTTTGAGGAAACTCCACACTGTTTTCTAGAGTGGCTGCACCAGTTTGTATTCCCACCAACAGTGCAAGAGGGTTCCCGTTTCTCCACATCCTCTCCAGCATCTATAGTCTTCTTGATTTATTCATTTTAGCCACTCTGACCAGCGTGAGGTGGTATCTGAGTGTGGTTTTGATTTGTATTTCCCTGATGAGGAGTGACATTGAGCATCTTTTCATGTGCCTGTTGGCCATCTGGATGTCTTCTTTAGAGAAGTGTCTATTCATGTCTTCTGCCCGTTTCTTCACTGGATTATTTGTTTTTCGGGTGTGGAGTTTGGTGAGGTCTTTATAGGTTTTGGATACTAGCCCTTTATCTGATAAGTCATTTGCAAATATCTTTTCCCACTCCATCGGCTGCCTTTTAGTTTTGTTGATTTATTCCTTTTGGGTATGCGTAGTTTAAAAATCTTATGTGTGGTTCTGATGTACAGCCAAGATCAAAACCATGGAGCCAACAGAAGTGAGTATTGCTAATAAAAAAGAAATATTGGTGGGGGGTGGGGTATTCATGCTGTGTGCATGAATATAGCATAAGGTTCAGCATCTTAACAAATGTTTTAGTTTTGTAGTAGAACTTCCATAACTATTTCATTCTGGTTGTCCTCATTTAACTGGAGGTAGGGGCCAGGTTTAGAAGTTAATTAAATCCAAACTAGTCATCTTTTCTACAGGCCTGGATGATTCATGTACATTAGATGATTAACTCCCAAACTTTAATGTCTGAAGAATACTTAGGCAACCAGACTCCTTCAATTTTTGAAGACAACTACACTTATAATTGAATTGCAGCATACAGAATGACATAATGCTGTTTGCAGAAATGATCTAATTGAAAATTTTTAGTTTTAGTTATTTTCATATTTCAGAATAATTTTTTCCAGATCTTACTTTTTAAAATTTTTGTTTATTTACTTTTTTTAGCCACTGTAAAACTGGTAGTTGCTACATAAAAACCAATAGGGCATATTGGTAAAATCATCCTGGACATATGAAAACTATCTCTGGAACATGGTCTAAGATAGTTGCTGATACTTTCCAAACCACTTTAGCGTTCCTCCTTCAGTCTCATGTAAAATATAATTAGACTTCAGTCAAGCTCTGAATTGAATATAAAAGGCATGTAAAGCATCTGAGAGCCTGATGCTACGGCACTTGAAGAAATGGCCTGAAGACACCAAAAGCTTGAGAAATAGCTTTATTTTCAGCTTCTTGCAATTAAAGAGAATTCATCAGGCATATGCACTTGATTACTAGGCAATGTTATCAGACACGTATATGTGCATTAATTAGGCCAGAGCATCACAACACACAATAGCTGTGTTTTAATTATTAGACCAACTAGTTGCAGGTGCACGCACACCTGCACACACACACACACACACGCACACACACACACACATCTTCACTGTGAACTGCTACTTTAGATATGTTGCTTTGTGAGTGTGAAGGAACATTTATCTCACCTCAACAAATGTCAGTTATACAAGTGCAATTGTTTTATTGCCCCAGTGATTCTGACGTTGTTTTTTGAGAATCATAAAAGCTGCTTGTGACACAGCTCGATGATTTTACGGACATTTAACTGAAGATTGTATCTTTTTTGTACTATGCTCTTAATTCTAAAATACTGGGCTGTGCATGGAAAATGTGCTGTTACTACAGAAACAAACAGATCAATTGACAGGACACCCTTTGTCTAGAGCATTTTTGCAGGTCTGCATGTCAAGTTGGATGATGAATTGGGGAAGATACTTTGAAGGACAGATACACAGCATCAGATACACACACACACACACACACACACACACACACACACAGAGACACACTCTAATGAATGCATATCTTGATGTTAGATGGTACTTACCACTCAAGGGGATACAATGTTTTGTTATTGTTCTTGACACTGACCAACTATGTCACTTCTGAATCTGATATTGCCTCTGTCATTCCCATTATTGGATCCTGGCAAAGTTACCTAATGTACCACAGCAGATCCACTAAAAGTAAAAACTAGAGACTCTTTCTAGATGGTATCAACATACAAGCAATTTGTTTCCTTTAGCTAATAAAGGAGGATGCAACTTTCTTTCACCAAAGGCTGAGTTGTTGAAAACTTACACGTTATTCTGTCGGTGTTCTCGATGCGAAGAGACAGCATTACATCATGGCAACTGTGCAGTTAGGGGGCACAGTTGCCTAGGATTGGGTCCCATGCTATCCCTTACTGCTGGGCAAACCCGGTCAAGTATGTAAACTCTCTGTGCTTCAGATTCCTTACCTAGACAATGGAGCTAATAATAGTACCTCTATCAGTGGAGTGGGTTCAGGGAGGACTCGATGAGCTAATGACTACTAAGCACATAGAACAGTAGACAGCACAGTCAGGAATGTTAACCTTTGTTATCCTGTGATTACTTTAGATATGCTTTTCCTATCCATGAAACGACCTTTTCACCTTTAACTTTCTTCCTCATGATTTCACTTGGTAAAAACAAAAGTTGAAGCCAGCGACTGATTTGTTATGAAAAATAATCATGAAGGTAAAGAATTAATTTCTGGCTACTTGAGCTCAAAGAGAAGATAATGAATAAATCACTTTGCAAATGGGTAAAGTTTTGCACTGAAAAACATTGTATCAACCAAAGAAAGCTTAGGATGAATAAGGGCATTTCCTTTAATATGAATCTTATATTTTTAAGTATTTATCAAGATTTTAAATGAAAAAGTTAAGTAAAAAGAGAAGTGAGACAAGATATTAACAATTAGCTACTAGAGATCAATTATGAACTGAGGAAATGAAGACTAATTATTTCCTGACCATCTGCTGAGTTTGGAGGAAAGTAGTAATCTTTAATTCATAATTTTGAATAGATCATTGATTTTCTGATTTAAGTAAGCCATGTACACTGTAGAAAACATAGAAATGTAAAAAACATTATAATGAAAAATACAATTTCTTCATTGTTTTATCAATCTAGGCTAAGTACTGGTAACATTTTAAAATTTTTTATTTGAAAAAATATTTTTATGTGAGATTTAATACGCACTCACAGTTTGGATCCCACTGTTAGGGATGACTGTGATAGCCTAGTTTTATTTTTATTTAAATAGTGTCTCTAGAGAAGTTTGTCACATTTTCTACATAAATATGACTTTTTATTAAAATGCTACCTTTATCATATGTCAATTATAAATATAATGAACTCAATATGGTTAGAATTAATTGACCATATACTCAAAAGGTATAGTACTAGATATTAAAATCTATCCTGGAAATAGCATACCTCCAGGAAATAGCATCTTCTTTTTTTTTTTTTTTCAACGTTTTTTATTTATTTTTGGGACAGAGAGAGACAGAGCATGAACGGGGGAGGGGCAGAGAGAGAGGGAGACACAGAATCGGAAACAGGCTCCAGGCTCCGAGCCCTCAGCCCAGAACCTGATGCGGGGCTCGAGCTCACGGACCGTGAGATCGTGACCTGGCTGAAGTCGGACGCTTAATCGACTGCGCCACCCAGGCGCCCCTAGCATCTTCTTTTTAAGAGTTAACTTTCCAAGTAACTGGTGTCTAACCCTAATTTCTGGGTAGAGATTATTTTTGATGAAGAATTTTCAAATAAATGTATTATTATTATTTATTGATATAAAATTGGTGTATATGACTGTATGTTTCAAGTAGACAACATTATAATTTAACATCTGTGTGCACTACAAAGTGATCACCACTGAAAGTTTAATTGCCATTAATCACCATAGAATAAACCCTCTTCACCCATTTTACTCACCCCCACCCCCTATTCCTTTCCCTTCTGGTAACCACCAATCTAGTCTTTGTATCTATGGGTTTGTTTTGTTCTGTTTTGTTGGCTCATTTTTTTGTTGTTGTTTTTTAGATTCCAGATTTGAATGAGGGCATATGGCATTGTCTTTCTCCATCTGACTTATTTCACTTAGCATGATACCTACAAGTTCCATTCGTGTTGGCACAAACAGCAAGCTTTTATTCCTTTTTTATGGCCGAGTAGTATTTCATTGTATATATATAACATATATACATGTCTATTCATTCATCTAGTAAGGGAAATTTAAGTTGTTTCCATATCTTGGCTATTGTAAATAATGGTGCAATGAACATAGCAAATGTTTTCTTGTAACAGCATTTTGTCTTCTTTGGACAAATACCTTCTTTGGATCATACAGTAGTTCTATTCGTAATTTTTGAGAAATCTCCATACTGTTTTCCATAAAGGCTGCACCAGATTACATTCCCACCAATAGGGTTAAGGGTTTCCTTTTCTCTACATCCTCTTTATTTCTTATCTTTTTGATAATAGCCATTCTAACTGGTATGAGGTGATATCTCAGTGTGGTTTTGATTTGCATTTCCTTGATGATTAGTGGTGTTTAGCATATTTTCATGTGCCTATTGGCCATCTGTATGTCTTCTTTAGATGAATGTCTGTTCATATCCTCTGCCCATTTTTAAATTGGGTTATTTGTTTTTCTTATTTTATAGTTGTAAGAGTTCTTAACATAGTTTGGACATTCATTTTTTTTTTTCAGATATATGAGTTGCAAAAATCTCCCATTCAGTAGCTTGCCTTTTTGTTTTGATGATGGTTTCTTTGATGTGCAGAAGCTTTTTATTTTGCCCTAAGTCTATTTATTTTTGCTTTTGTTCCTTCACCTTTGGAGTTAGATCCACAAAAGTATCACTATAACCAATATCCAAAGTTTACCACTTATGTTTCTTACCAATTATGTTAGCAATTTATGCTTTCAGGTCTTACATTCACATCATGAATCCACTTTGACTTAATTTTTGTTTGCAGTATAAAGTGGTGGTCTAGTTTCATTCTTTGGTATGTGGCTCTCCATTTTTATAATGTGATTTATTGAAGAGACTGTCCTTTCTTTATTGTATATTCTTGGCTCTTTTGTCATCATTTTATTGTCCATATATGTGTGAATTTAACTTTGGTCTCTCAGTTCAGTTCCATTGCTCTCTGTCTGTTTTTGTGCCAATACTGTACTATTTTGGTTATTATAATTTTGCAGTACAAGTTGAAATCAGGGAGCATGATACCTTCAGCTTTATTCTTTTTCAAGATCACTTTAGTTATTCAGTCTTTTGTTACATACAAATTTTAGGTTTCTTTGTCTTAGTTCTCTGAAAAATGCCATTGGTATTTTGGTGGAGGTTGTATTAAATCTGTAGATTGCTTTTGGTGGTATGAACATTTTAACAATATTAATGTTTTCATGCCATGAGCATTGAATATCCTTTCATTTCTTTCTTTCTTTAGTTTGTTCTAAATGTCAGTGTATAGTTCTTTTTTCTTTTTTTTTTTTCAATGTTTTTTATTTATTTTTGGGACAGAGAGAGACAGAGCATGAACGGGGGAGGGGCAGAGAGAGAGGGAGACACAGAATCGGAAACAGGCTCCAGGCTCCGAGCCGTCAGCCCAGAGCCTGACGCGGGGCTCGAACTCACGGACCGCGAGATCGTGACCTGGCTGAAGTCGGACGCTTAACCGACTGCGCCACCCAGGCGCCCCATGTCAGTGTATAGTTCTTTCATCTCCTTGGTTAAAAAGTTATTACTAGATATATGTTATGATGCAGTTGTAAGTGGGATTTCTTTATTAATTTCTCTTTCTGTTGTTACTAACATATCAAAACATAATAGATTTTTGTGTGATGATTTTGTACCCTATTACTTTATTGAATCCATTTATTAGTTCTAAAACTTTTTAAATTAGTTTTAAAAAACTTTTAATGAATTTATTTTATTTATTAGTTCTAAAGTTTTCAAAAGTCTTTAGAGTTTTCTGGGGCACCTGGGTGGCTCAGTCGGTTGAGCAGCTGTCTTCGACTCAGGTCATGAGCTTGCAGTTTGTGAGTTCCAGCTCCACATTGGGCTCTGCGCTGACAGCTTGGAGCCTGGAATCTGCTTCGGATTCTGTGTCTCCCTTCTCTTTGCCCCTCCCCCCACTTATGCTCTCTCTCTCTCTCTGTCTCTCTCAAAAATAAACATCGAGAAAATGGCAGCATAGGAGGACGCTGGGCTCACTGCGTCCTGCTGATCACTTAGATTCCACCTACATCTGCCTAAAGAACCCAGAAAACAGCCAGAAGACTAGCAGAACGGGCTCTCCAGAGCCAAGTGTAGACAAGAGGCCCATGGAAGAGGGTAGGAAGGGCAGAGAGGCAGTATGCGCTACACGGACTGGTGGGAGGGAGCCGGGGCAGTGAAGGGGCAGCCCTCCTGGCAAGGCAGAGCCCCCAAGTCTGACTTGCAAAAGCAGAGGGGCCGGACTGCGTGAGTTCTGACAGCCAGTGGGACTTAACATCTGGAATGTTAAAAGTCAACAGCTCTGCTCAGAGAGTGGGAGGGCGAGAGGACACCGGGAGGGAGAGTTGTTGAGCCCCAGAAAACAGAGCTCAGCTTGGCGGGGAACAAAGGCGCCAGCCAGTGCCATTTCCCTCTCCCATCCCCAGGCAAAATCCCAAAGGGAACCAGTTCCCGTCACTGAACTTGCTTGCACTGCACAAACGCCCAACGCTGTGCTTCTGTGGATCCATCACTCCAATGGGTCTGCCTCCCTCCTGGTACTGCAGGGCCCCTCCCACAGGGGATCACCTCTGGCAAAGTGAACTAAGCCTGCCCCTCCCGCCCCCCGTGCACCTTGCAGATCCCCCCAGCTAATACGCCAGATCCCATCACAGCAACACCACAAGCCTGGCAGTGTCCAAGTAGCCCAGACAGGGGCCACACCACTCCACAGTGAGTCCTGCCCCTGGAAGAGGGGAAGATAAGGTACACACCAGTCTGACTGTGGCCCCAGCGGTGGTCTGGGGACAGACATCCGGTCTGACTGTGGCCCTGCCCATCAACACAAGTTACTCCAGACAGCACAGGGGAAGTGCCCCACAGGTCTGCACTACTCCAGGGACTCTCCAAAATGAAGAAACGGAAGAATTCTCCTCAAAAGAAACTCCAGGAAGTAGCTACAGCTAATGAATTGATCAAAAACAATTTAAGCTATATAATGGACCATGAATTTAGAATAGTAGTCATAGAATTAATCACTGGGCTTGATAAAAGTATAGAGGACAGCAGAGAATCTATTGCTACAGAGATCAAGGGACTAAGAAATAGTCATGAGGAGCTAAAAACTGCTATAAATGAGGTGCAAAATAAAATGGAGGTGGCCATAGCAAGGATTGAAGAGGCAGAGCACAGAATAGGTGAATTAGAAGATAAAATCATGGAAAAAGGAGAAGCTGAGGAAAAAGAGAGATAAAAAAAACATCCAGGAGTATGAGGGGAGAATTAGAGAACTAAGTGATGCAATCAAACAGAACAATATCTGTATAATAGGGATTCCAGAAGAGGAAGAGAGAGAGAAAGGGGCTGAAGGTGTACTTGAACAAATCATAGCTGAGAACTTCCCTCATCTGGGGAAGGAAACAGGCATTGAAATCCAAGAGGCACAGAGAACTCCCTTCAAACGTAACTTCAATTGATCTTCTGCACAACATATCATAGTGAAACTGGCAAACTACAAGGATAAAGAGAAAATTCTGAAAGCAGCTAGGGATAAATACACTCTAACATATAAAGAGAGACCCATAAGACTAGTGACGGATCTATCTACTGAAACATGGCAGGCCAGAAAGGAATGGCAGGAAATCTTCAATGTGATGAATGGAAAAAATATGTAGCCAAGAATCCTTTATCCAGCAAGACTGTCATTCAGAATAGAAGGAGAGATAAAGGTCTTCCCAAACAAAAAAAACTGAAGGGGGGCGCCTGGGTGGCGCAGTCGGTTAAGCGTCCGACTTCAGCCAGGTCACGATCTCGCGGTCCGTGAGTTCGAGCCCCGCGTCAGGCTCTGGGCTGATGGCTCGGAGCCTGGAGCCTGTTTCCGATTCTGTGTCTCCCTCTCTCTCTGACCCTCCCCCGTTCATGCTCTGTCTCTCTCTGTCCCAAAAATAAAAAAAATAAAAAAAAAAATGTTAAAAAAAAAAAACCAAAAAAAAAAACAAAAAAAAAAACTGAAGGAATTCGTCACCACTAAACCAGCCGTACAAGAGATCCTAAGGGGGATTCTGTGAGTGAAATCTTGCAAGGACCACAAAATACCAGAGACATCACTACAAGCATGAAACCTACAGACATCACAATGACTCTAAACCCATATCTTTCAATAATAACACTGAATGTAAATGGACTAAGTGCTCCAACCAAAAGACATAGGGTATCAGAATGGATAAAAAACAAGACCCATTTATTTGCTGTCTACAAGAGGCTCATTTCAGACTTTAGGACACCTTCAGATTGAAAGTGAGGGGATGGAGAACTATCTATCATGCTACTGGAAGTCAAAAGAAAGCTGGAGTAGCCACACTTATATCAGACAAACTAGACTTTACATTAAAGGCTATAACAAGAGATGAAGAAGGGCATTATGTAATAGTTACAGGGTCTATCCATCAGGAAGAGCTAACAATTATAAATGTCTATGCGCCGAATACCGGAGCCCCCAATATATATAAAACAATGAATCACAAACATAAGCAACCTTATTGGTAAGAATGTGATAATTGCAGGGGACTTTAATACTCCACTTACTGCAATGGATAGATCATCTAGACACAGGGTCAATAAAGAAGCAAGGGCCCTGAATGATACATTGGACGAGATGGACTTGACAGATATATTTAGAACTCCGCATCCCAAAGCAACAGAATATACATTCTTCTCGAGTGCACATGGAACATTCTCCAAGATAGATCACATACTGGGTCACAAAACAGCCCTTCATAAGTATACAAGAATTGAAATCATACCATGCCTACTTTTAGACCACAATGCTATGAAGCTTGAAATCAACCACAGGAAAAAGTCTGGAAAACCTCCAAAAGCATGGAGGTTAGAGAACACCCTACTAAAGAATGAATGGGTCAATCAGGCAATTAAAGAAGAAATTTAAAAATATACGGAAACAAATGAAAATGAAAATACAACAATCCAAATGCTTTGGGATGCAGCAAAGGCAGTCCTGAGAGGAAAATACATTGCAATCCAGGCCTATCTCAAGAAACAAGAAAAATCCCAAATACGAAATCTAACAGCACACCTAAAGGAAATAGAAGCAGAACAGCAAAGACACCCCAAACCCAGCAGAAGAAGAGAAATAATAAAGATCAGAACAGATAAACAATATAGAATCTAAAAAAAACTGTAGAGCAGATAAATGAAACCAAGAATTGTTTTTTTGAAAAAATAAACAAAATTGATAAACCTCTAGCCAGGCTTCTCAAAAAGAAAAGGGAGATGACCCAAATAGATAAAATCATGAATAAAAATGGAATTATTACAACCAATCCCTCAGAAACACAAGCAATTATCAGGGAATACTATGAAAAATTATATGCCAACAAATTGGACAACCTGGAAGAAATGGACAAATTCCTAAACATGCACACTCTTCCAAAACTCAATCAGGAGGAAATAGAAAGCTTGAACAGACCCATAACCAGCGAAGAAATTGAATCAGTTATCAA
The DNA here is from genome assembly GCF_028018385.1 of Neofelis nebulosa. Taxonomy (NCBI): domain Eukaryota; kingdom Metazoa; phylum Chordata; class Mammalia; order Carnivora; family Felidae; genus Neofelis; species Neofelis nebulosa. Next base: position 22,637,063 of record NC_080784.1, read on the forward strand.
AAATCTCCCAACAAATAAGAGTCCAGGACCAGATGGCTTCCCAGGGGAGTTCTACCAGACGTTTAAAGCAGAGATAATACCTATCCTTCTCAAGCTATTCCAAGAAATAGAAAGGGAAGGAAAACTTCCAGACTCATTCTATGAAGCCAGTATTACTTTGATTCCTAAACCAGACAGAGACCCAGTAAAAAAAGAGAACTACAGGCCAATATCCCTGATGAATATGGATGCAAAAATTCTCAATAAGATAATAGCAAATCTAATTCAACAGCTTATAAAAAGAATTATTCACCATGATCACGTGGGATTCATTCCTGGGATACGGGGCTGGTTCAACATTTGCAAATCAATCAACATGATACATCACATTAATAAAAGAAAAGATAAGAACCATATGATCCTGTCAATCGATGCAGAAAAGGCCTTTGACAAAATTCAGCACCCTTTCTTAATAAAAACCCTCGAGAAAGTCGGGATAGAAGGAACATACTTAAACATCATAAAAGCCATTTATGAAAAGCCTACAGCTAACATCATCCTCAACGGGGAAAAACTGAGAGCTTTTTCCCTGAGATCAGGAACACGACAGGGATGCCCACTCTCACCGCGGATGTTTAACATAGTGTTGGAAGTTCTAGCATCAGCAATTGGACAATAAAAGGAAATCAAAGGCATCCAAATTGGCAAAGATGAAGTCAAGCTTTCACTTTTTGCAGATGACATGATACTATACATGGAAAATCCGATAGACTCCACCAAAAGTCTGCTAGAACTGACACATGAATTCATCAAAGTTGCAGGATAGAAAATCAATGTACGGAAATCAGTTGCATTCTTATACGCTAACAATGAAGCAACAGAAAGACAAATAAATAAACTAATCCCGTTCACAATTGCATCAAGAAGCATAAAATACCTAGGAATAAATCTAACCAAAGATGTAAAAGATCTGTATGCTGAAAACTATAGAAAACTTATGAAGGTAATTGAAGAAGATATAAAGAAATGGAGGGGCGCCTGGGTGGCGCAGTCAGTTAAGCGTCCGACTTCAGCCAGTCACGATCTCGCGGTCCGTGGGTTCGAACCCCGCGTCAGGCTCTGGGCTGATGGCTCGGAGCCTGGAGCCTGTTTCCGATTCTGTGTCTCCCTCTCTCTCTGCCCCTCCCCCGTTCATGCTCTGTCTCTCTCTGTCCCAAAAATAAATTAAAAAACGTTGAAAAAAAAAATTAAAAAAAAAAAAAAAAAAAAGAAATGGAAAGACATTCCCTGCTCATGGATTGGAAGAATAAATATTGTCAAAATGTCAATACTACCCAAAGCTATCTACACATTCAATGCAATCCCAATCAAAATTGCACCAGCATTGTTCTCGAAGCTAGAGCAAGCAATCCTAAAATTCCTATGGAACCACAAAAGGCCCTGAATAGCCAATGTAATTTTGAAAAAGAAGACCAAAGCAGGAGGCATCACAATCCCAGACTTTAGCCTCTACTACAAAGCTGTCATCATCAAGACAGCATGGTATTGGCACAAAAACAGACACATAGACCAATTGGAATAGAATAGAAACTCCAGAGCTAGACCCACAAAAGTATGGCCACCTAATCTTTGACAAAGCAGGAAAGAATATCCAATGGAAAAAAGACAGTCTCTTTAACAAATGATGCTGGGAGAACTGGACAGCAACATGCAGAAGAATGAAACTAGACCACTTTCTTACATCATTCACAAAAATAAACTCAAAATGGATAAAGGACCTGAATGTGAGACAGGAAAGCATCAAAATCCTAGAGGAAAAAGCAGGAAAAAACCTCTGTGACCTCAGCCGCAGCAATTTCTTACTTGACACATCCCCAAAGGCAAGGGAATTAAAAGCAAAAATGAACTATTGGGACCTCATGAAGATAAAAAGCTTCTGCACTGCCAAGGAAACAATCAACAAAACTAAAAGGCCTTGGGAAAAACCAACGGAATGGGACAGGGTACTTGTAAATGACATATTGGGCAAAGGTCTAGTATCCAAAATCTATAATGAGCTCACCAAACTCCACACCCGAAAAACAAGTAACCTAGTGAAGAAATGGACAGAAAACATGAATAGACACTTCTCTAAAGAAGACATCCAGATGGCAAACAGGCACATGAAAAGATGCTCAACGTTGCTCCTCATCAGGGAAATACAAATCAAAACCGCACTCAGATACCACCTCATGCCAGTCACAGTGGCTAAAATGAACAAATCAGGAGACTGTTGATGCTGGTGAGAATGTGGAGAAACGGGAACCCTCTTGCACTGTTGATGGGAATGCAAACTGGTGAAGCCGCTCTGGAAAACAGTGTGGAGGTTCCTCAAAAAACTAAAAATAGATCTACCCTATGACCCAGCAATAGCACTGCTAGGAAATGACCCAAGGGATACAGGAGTGCTGATACATAGGGGCACTTGTACCCCAATGTTTATAGCAGCACTTTCAACAATAGCCAAATTATGGAAAAAGCCTAAATGTCCATCAACTGATGAATGGATAAAGAAATTGTGGTTTATATGCACAATGGAGTACTACGTGGCAATGAGAGAATGAAATCTGGCCTTTTGTAGCAACATGGAGGGAACTGGAGAGTGTTATGCTAAGTGAAATAAGTCATAGAGAGAAAGACAGATACCATATGTTTTCACGCTTAGTGGATCCTGAGAAATTTAACAGAAGACCATGGGGGAGGGGAAGAAAAAAAAAAAAAGGTTAGAGAGGGAGGGAGCCAAAACATAAGAGACTCTTAAAAAGTGAGAACAAACTGAGGGTTGATGGGGGGTGGGAGGAAGGAGAGGGTGGGTGATGGGTACTGAGGAGGGCACCTGTTGGAATGAGCACTGGGCGTTATATGGAAACCAATTTGACAATAAATTTCATATTTAAAAAATTTTTTTAAATAATAAACATCAAAAAAATTTTAAAAATTCCTTAGAATTTTCTATGTATAGCATCAGGTCATCTGCAAAATAGGGACAGTTTTACTTTTTTTTTCTGATTTGGGTATTTAAAACATTTTTTCTTACCTAATTGTTCTATCTAGGACTTCAATACTATATTGAACAAAAGTGAGAGTGAGCACCTCTATTTTGTTCCTGGTCTTAGAAGAAAAATTTTCACTTTTCACCATTGAGTGTGATGTTAGCTATAGGTTTTATAATATGGCCTTAAATATATTTAGGTACACTCCCTCTCTACCTACTTTGTTGAGGATTTTTATCATAACTGGATGTTGAATTTTGTCAGATACTCTTTCTGCGTCTATTAAGTTGATCATATGATTTTTATCCTTTGTCTGTTAATGTGGTTAATTTGCAGATGTTGAAGTACCCTTACATTTCTGGACTAAATCCCACTTGATCATGGTACATGATCCTTTGAATGTAATGTTGAATATGGTTTGCTAATATTTAGCAAATGGCCCATGTTTTGTATTTTTGATATCACATATTACATCTTTTTTTAAAATTTTATGTATCCTTTAACTAGTTAATGTAGTTAATTTTATTATTTTTGTCTTTTAACCTTCATACTTGCTTTATAAGTAATTGGTCCACTGATTTTACTATATATTTACCTTTTCCAGGGAAACTTTTACTTCCTTATGTTTTCTTATTATTAATTAGTGTCATTTCTTTTCAGTTTGGAGAAGTCCCTTTCAGATTTCTTGTATGGCCAGTTTAGTTGGGACACACTCCATTAGCCTTTGCTTGTCTGCAATACCCTTCATGTTTCTTTTTCTTTTTTCTTTTGTTTTAAAATCTGAACGATAACCTTGCTGGGTGCAGTATTCTTGGATGGAAGTCTTTTTCAGCACTTCAAAAATGTCATGTCACTCTCTTCTGGCCTACAAAGTTTCTACTGAAAAATCTGCTGGTAGCCTTATGGGGTTTCCCTTGTATATAATAAGTTGTTTTTCTCTTGCTGCTCTTAAGAGTCTCTCTTCAACTTTTACCATTGTAATTATGTGTCATGGTATGCATCTATTTAGGTTCATCTTATTTGAAATTCTCTGGGGTTCCTGAACGTGTACATCCATTTTCTTCTTCAGATGAGGTAAGTTTTCACCCATTACTTCTTCACCTAAGTTTTCTGGCCCTTTCTCTATTTCTTCTCTTTCTGGGACCCATATCATATGAATGTTATTCTGTTTGATGTTGTGACAAAGGTCCTTTAATTTATCTTCATTTTTTTCTCATTTATTTTTTTCTTTCTGTTCTGTCTGGGTGAGTTCTATTGCGTTGTCCTCCAGCTCACTTATCCAGTCTTTGGCTTCATCCAGTCTGCTGTTGAACCCCTCTAGTGTATTTTTACAGTTCACTTATATTTTTCAGCTCTATAACTTATGTTTTCAACTTAGATATTCTTTCTCTTTGTTGAGGATCTCAGTGTGTTTATCTAGTCTTCTTCCAAGTTTAGTGAGCATCTTTATGACTATCCCTTTGAACACTGTTTCAGGTAGATTGCTTATCTCTATTTCATGAATGTCTTTTTCTGATGTTTTGTCTTATTCTTTTGTTTGGAACATATGCCCCTGTCTCCTCATTTTGTTTGACTCTCTGTGTTTATTTCTGTTTATAACAAAAACACCTATCTTTCTCAGTCTTGAAGGAACGGTCTTATGTAGGAGATGTCATGTAGAGCCTAAAAGTGCAGTCCTCTCTGACCACCAAGGTTAGGAGCTCAAGGGGCATACCTTATGTGAGGTGTGTGTACCTATCTGCTGTAGCAGGGCCATATATATAGCATGAGGATTGGCAGGGCCAGCACCTGACATATCTGTGACACATGGTTTCACTGTAGTAGTGGCTGGGGTTCTCAGCTGAGCATGCCCGCCAGCTCTAGCATGTTACAGGGATAGTTCCAAAGTGGTGCCAAGGCTAACATTAGCAAGGTATGATAAGGTCACAAACATGGCACCCCCCTCCATGTCTCCATCTCTGGAGAAAGTCCCAACAGTTTTCTGTTGCTCTGGTGGTCATTTTAAGGTTAGCAAATTGATTTCCTTCACATATGCCCTAGGCAGTTTTCAAATTGTTTTTTTTTTTCTGGGTCCCAAGTTGAGTGAGTCTGCTTGCAAGCCCTATAAGAGTGAGTTGTTTCTTCCCTATGGTTCCTGCATATAATCCCCACTGGGTCTGAAAACCCAGCATTTAAGTGGCTTATCTTTCTCATGAAGGATCTAACTGTTGGAGTACCTGATGTGATACAAACCTCTTACTCCTCAAAAGAGAAATTTAATATTTTTGACACACAGTTCCTGGGGTTGGTTTATTTTTATTTTTATTTTTATTTGTTTGGGTTTTTTTGTTTTGTTGTTGTTGTTGTTTTTTGGTAAGACGTTTCTCTCTCTCTCTTACCTGCCTCAATGCTGTCCTTTTTGACTTTTTTGTAAAGACTCAGTTCGCCGAGTTTTTTGGGGTTTATAGAAGAAATTATTTCATATCCAGTTATATATTTGTTGTATCCATGGAAAGGAATGAACTCAGGATCTTCCTATGCCACCATCTTGAATCGAACTTCTCCATAAAAGAATTATAGTGAGTTAACTGATTACCATTCCAATATTTGTCCCTATCTTAATTATTTTTATCATTTCTCTTGTTGGACATTCAGATTTTAAAGTTTTTGCTATTGTAAATAAGGTTACAATGAGTGTTCTCTTATGAAAATCTTTTACCTCATTTATTATTGTTACCTTAAGGTCAATTTCTAGAAATGAAAGTGCTTCAACAAAAAGATTGCATATGCTAATACTCTAGAGACACAGGACCAACTTCTTTTTCTCTAGGTGGTTCCTGTTTGCATTCATCCCAACAGTTTATGGGAATGCACATCTCACTGAAGTCATGATGACAGAAGGTATGTTAATTTATATTTTTAATTTGATAGAAATATGTATATTGTTATATACTGAATGTTTTGTCCCCTGAAGTTCATATGTTGAAATCTAATCCTCATGTGATGATATTTGGAGGTAGGGCCTTTGAGGAGTTATTTATTGGGTCATGAGTGCTTCATGGGATTAGTGCCCTTATGAAAGGAGTCCAGAGAGCTAGTTTGTTTTCTTTCTCCCATGTGAGGATGCGAAGGTGGTCACAATCCTGATGAGGGCCCTTACCAGAACCTACCCATGCTGGCACCCTGATCTCAGATTTCCAGCCTCCTTAACTGAGAAATCAATTTCTGTTGTTGATAAGCCACCCAGTCTAAGGTACATTGTTACAGCAGTCTGAACTAAGATGTATATGGTTATTTCCAGTGGTATTTCTTGCATTACTAGGTAGATTTAATTTTAAAGTGATTTTAATCTTTCTTTATTCTTTCTAGAATTTCTTGCTAATGCCTGCCAATTTTTCTTTTGTGGCATTTATTATTTCTGTTACTTGTATGTATATCTTACATAGGTTATATAAACTGCAAGTTTTTTTCTCAGTATCTACTCACTCCTATTCCCAGTAATAGACTTTTGGACTCAGGGCAGCTAAGGAGTATATTTCCCAGCCCCTAAGTAGCTATATATGGTCATGTGACTAAACTATAGCCAATGAGATCTGAATGACGTTGGGTTATGAAGTTTTGGGCTATGCTTTAAAGGGGGTAGTATAGCCTTTTCTTCCTTTCCTAGAGTGGAAACTCTTATTCATTGCCATTTTCAGTTTATTCTCTTGCTTTATGGTTGAAAAATACATTTATAGATAAGAAGAATGTTCTCTCTTGCTTCTGAAATTAATAGACTTTAAAACAATGGCTTCTGGATTGCCTAAGCGGGCATGGTGGCAATTCTAGGCCTGCTAGAATTCAGTTACCTGCTTTAAGAAAAGAACCATCATGTTAAATCACTAACTGGATTTTCAAATAAAGTGGTTGACATACACAAACAAGAAGTAATTGTTTGTGTCAATCTATCTTGTCTCATTGAATAATATGGAAAATCTGAGCAATGTTAAATAAAGATTTTGATAATAGACACTTTTTCTTATCCTTGAAAATATGCCTCTTCAGATAGCTTTCCTTATGGTTTGTTAAAACAAAATTTTAAGTTTATTTATTTTGAGAGAGAGAGAGTACGCATGCATGTCCATGTGAGTGGAAGAGGGCAGAGAAAGAGGAAGGGAGACAATCCCAAGCAGGCTACACACTGACAGCACAGCCTGATGCAGGGCTTGAACTCATAAAACCGTGAGATCATGACCTAAACTGAAATCAAGAGGCTGTTGCTTAACCAAGTGAGCCACCCAGGCACCTCTAAATATTTTGTATCTTGTTATAGATGTGTCTTTGTATTGTATTTCAATTCTGGTATACATCACTTAAATAATTAGGAGTATTTGTTGAGTTCATCTAAATGTCTCTTCACCATCTATTAAGATGATTCTATGCTTTTCCTTTCAACCATTGGTATGATCAATATATTAATGATATTTTTATTGTTGAATAAAGGTCACTGCAATGCTAGAATTTATCTAGGAATGAGAATGTATTGTAAGATTTGATTTGGTGATATTTTGTTGACCTTTTTGCATATTTTTTCTTAAGTGAAATTGACAAGAAGTTTTCCCATTTTGTGCCTATTTTGTTGGTTTTTTTTATTTTTAGAGTATGTTTGATGCAAAAATTGAGGGTTTTTTTATATTTCTAAATTCTGGGAAAACAATTTGCACCTAAAACTATCTACACCTGGTGCATGTCCTGGAATTAATATTTTTGGTCAACATAAATTCTTACTGGTTTATTGTCGAACCATTTTGTTCATAAACTTCAATTATTTTATGTATATTTCTTAATTTTTTAGTTTAGAATTTTATTAAATATTCTTTTCAACGTTATAACCTCTCCGTATCCAGTTTATCACTTTTCTTACTTATTTGTTTTTCCCCCTCGCTTTACCTAATGAGAGATTCTATGTCTGATATACTTTGCTGCAACTCTCCAGGGAAGGGGGAAGCCCTCAATAACACCAAGGTTATTTTTGCTTTGCTTATGGCAAATTCCTTTCCCAACTTGCTGAAAAAGAAGGTCCTGGAATCTTCATTAGGATTTCCTATTATGCGGGATTGGGTCGGAGTCTTTGCTGGTTGTGTTGGACTCATTGCCTCTTTCATTATGATTCTGTATGTACTCTCTGAAACAGTAGTGCTTCAAAATTTGTGAGAATGCATAAGAACCCTGCTAATTTTCAGTGCTGAACAAAGGTTACTTATTTTTATATTTACTTGTTGCTTTTATCAAACATTTTACATTTTACTTGTGGTGGTGGCAGTTAGTGTTATAGCAGGAGTTCAGTGGAGAGTATTAGATGCTTTGACACTCTAGCCATTTTATCAGGATTTCCATATTTAATTTTTGAAAGAACTCAGATACATTTTGGAGTATAGAGCCAAATTCAGTTTTTATCTAGGTATCCAATTTTTCCAGGGCAGTTTCCTCCATGATCTTATCCATTTTGGATTGGGTGGTGATGCTTCTTGTATCATGTACGAATTTAGGTTCCATTCAGAATTTTCTTCTCTCTGAATTATTTTTGTACTAGGCACGTGGTAGCTTTATAATATGCGTTGCATTTCAATCTAGTTTCAAAAGACAGACTCCTCTGCATTTTTAGAACACATTTGATTCTGTCCTGTTCTAAAGCATGATTCTCTCCATTAGATCTTTCAAGTCATGAGTCTTATCATGGTCAGCTTTGTATGTCTTTTTGGCTAGGCTATAGTGCCCAACTATTCAAGTAAATGCTTGTTGCTGTGAAGGCACTTGATGGACGTGGTTAACATCTACCATCAGTTGATTTTTAGTAAAGATTATCCTTAACAGTCTGGGTGGGCTACATCTAATCAGTCAAAAGGCCTTAAGAACAAAACTGCTATTACCCTGAGATACAGGAACCCCCCAGTGGTGTGGACTCAGTGTCAGTTCCTAAAGAGTGTCCACTCAGCCCTACTGACTTCAGACTTGCCTATCCCATAATCGAGTAAGCCTACTCCTTGATCTCTCGCCCTCTCCCTCAGTCTCTCCCTCTTTCCTTCCCTTCTTTCTTTCCACGCTTCTGCCCCACCCCCTCTCATTATCTTTCTCTCTCATTTCTTTATTTCTTTCTCTCTGGTGGGACCCTGACTGACACAGAGGCCTATAAATGTTTCTTCAGTGACAAAGAATATTTCTTCTTTAAATCTTTTAAACTTCACTGATGTAATCTACTGCATAAAAGGCCAGATACTATTCCATCATCTTACATATTGTGAAAACTGATCGTACTAGCTTCAGGATTTAAACAGGGGGAAAAAGATATTTTTTCCACTCACTATGACACTAAGTTAACATATGCCAACACCGTCTGTCTGTACCAGCCAAGCAAGACAAAAAGTGTATTATGTCTTTCCAAGGTGAGATGGTAATCGTTCCTAAGTAAATGAAAGAAAAAGTTTACTTTACACAGCCTCTATTGAAATGTATTTATTGTGGGGTGTCTGGGTGGCTCAGTTGGTTAAGTGGCTGACTTTGGCTCAGGTCATGGTATCACGGTTTGTGGGGTCGAGCCCCACATCGGTCTCTGTGCTGACAGCTCAGAGCCTAGATCCTGCTTCAGATTCTATGTCTCCCCCTCTCTCTGCCCTTCCACGGCTTGCACTCTGTCTCTCCCCCTCTCTCTCAAAAAGGAAATAAACATAAAAAAAATTAAAAAAAAAGAAGTGTATTTATTGTGCTACTAGGCACAAACTCTGTGTTAATGGTGCTAGATTGCCGAATAAGAGAATGGGGATATTCGCCTGGACATAAATCACCCTCCACTGATGTCTTCTCTCACTGTGCTGGAAACTCATAGAAAAGTGTTGTTTACATCTTTTATGCTAAGAGGATAAAGCATGTACTTTACTGATTCCCAGGAAGATTCCCAAAAATGACTTTCATTATTTTCTCGGGAATACAATTTTATGTGAGAAACAATCCTGAGAATTGAGATAGCATTTGCTTCTCTTTTTAGATTAAACACCAGACTCCTGTGGATGTGCTATGTTTTCTCTTCCAGTGTCGATTCACATTAATGCATCTCCATTCTGAAACTCATTGGTATGGCTTCTTGTAACTAAAAAACTCTTCTGGCAATGCTGAAAACTCAAATGACTGCTCTATAAATGTAGGCACATTATCAGAAATTGTTAGCACTAGCGCTACACAAATGGGTATACAGAGCATTAAACTTGTTCTTGCTCTCTTTTCCTGTAGCTGTAATGACATTCTGAAATACTGCTTAAGGGAGGATTATCGGAGGATAAAATCAATATCTCTGCACTTTTACCAATCTTCATAAGAAATCAACTAATGAATAGCAAAAGAGTGATTGGCTTTACTCTGCATTTTTCTCCAAGCTCGACAATAAACTATTCTTGCTTCAGAAAAAAGACATTAACATCAGCCCGGTTGCTAAGTACCGAATGACACATTTCTTTAACTGCATTCATGTAGTTTATCATTTGTTTTGGTAGTGAATCTGCTTTACCTTATGCTTAGGTGTGTGTGTGTGTGTGTGTGTGTGTGTGTGTGTGTGTGTGTGTGTGAAACTGTATGCTAAATGCCCTGTTAATTGAACGTAGTGTATGAAAATTATGCATTACTCCTTAATTTGGAAAGAGAGGTTTTTTAAAAATTCCTCTCTAATTATTTTGTGCTATAAAACTATTCTCTCTACAAGTCCTACATAGAGCAATTAGAGTTGATAAAGATAAAAGAACTTAATGGTGTGTGTGTGTGTGTGTGTGTGTGTGTGTGTGTGTTGGGGAAGAATTTGTAAAACACACCAAGTATTAACTGTATTGAAAGTATTATTTGTGGATATTTTGTCATATGCCTCACAAATTTTTATGTCATTTTGGAAATGCTGCAAGGATATGAGGGTTCTTTTAATTATTCATAATTTTAAATAGGAGTCAAAGATGAGACAATTTTCTGATTAGGACAAAAGAGGAGTAGGCAGCCCAAATACCAAATTTACATTTGGTCTGAAATGCTCACATTCCAGAAATATGTTTATGTATGTAAGCACACATATTCCATACTACTCAGTCTAGATTAGAATATTTGATTGCATTAATTAATTAACTTTGGTAACCCTTCTCAATTTTATTTCCTGTTAGTTTCACTTCTATGCTTTGTGCACAGTTTTTCTTGAATCATACTATAATTCTGGAATTTCTTCTTTATGAAATCCAATAATCAACATTCAGGTTTCGTAGTATTGCATTTGTCAGTAGCATTTGACACCATCCATTATTCTTCTAGCTTTAATCATATGGCTTCCAGAGTAATTCTTGCTCATAATTTTTCCTTCTTCACTGATTACTCCCTATATTATTTTCCCATTGCTATAGAACAAATTATCAGAGAATTAGTGGTTTAAAATAACACCCATTCATTATCTTACAGTTTCTGCAGGTCAGAAATCTAGCTCAGAGTCTATTAAGGCTGAAACCAAAATATTGGCTAGACTGCACTGTCATCCGGAGGTCTGACTGGGGAATAACCCACTTCTATGCTCATTCATGTCAGAACTCATTTCTGATGGTTGTGCGACTGACTTCCCTATTCTCTTGCTGGCTATTATGTTGGGGTTGTTCCCACTCCTCAGGTTGTTCTCTGGTCCTTGGTATGTGGCCCTCTCACAACCTGTCTCAAGACATGGCTGTGGGGTGCATCTGGGGGGCTCAGTTAAGTGTCTGATTTCAGCACAGTTTGTGAGTTCAAGTCCCACATCGCCCCGCATCGGGCTCTCTGCTGTCAGCACAGACCCTGCTTCAGATCCTCTGTCCTCCTCTCTCTCTGCCCCTCCCCTGCTCATTCTCTCCCTCCCTCTCTCTCACTCGCTCTCAAAATAAATAAATAAATAAATAAATAAATAAATAGACTTAAAAAAATATGGCTGCGAGATTCTTGAAGATTGACAGGAGACTATCTCATACTTTGAGTCTCTTCCTGAATAGCTACCTTTAGAGCTATTGACTTCCTTCAAGTGCTTGCCTGATCAGGCTGGGCCCACTCGGGGTACCTCCCTTTGATTAACTTTTAGTCTACTGATTAGGGACCTTAATTATATCTGCAAACTCCCTTACCTTCGCCACCTGATGTAACCTAATCATGGGAGTAAAATTGCATCACAGTCCAGGGGAATGGTTATGCAGGCTGGGTACACCAGGGAGCAGGAATTTTGGAGTCTTTCTGAGAATTTCTTTTATCACATTCCTTCTAAGTCCCCTTCTCTGACCTTTTCTCATCTCTCCAACCCCTTGGTGCTTCAAGGCCCCATGGTTCAGCCTTTGGTTCTCTGTCTTGTTTGACTTGGCTGACACCCTAAATGATCATATCATTCTGATCTACTGGACACTATTTAATGCTGCTGAGTCCAAATTTATACCCCAGTCTTCATTTCTTCCCTCAAGTCGGATTCATGTATCCCCCTAGATACTGGACTTGGATGTGTAATAGACATCTCAATATATTAACAAATCCCAAACTGACCTTTACCTTCCCCTTCAGATCAGCTTGTTGTATGGTTTTTCCTTCAACTCTTCATTTTTGACAAATTCCATCAAATTATACTACTATATATATTATACAAGCAGGATCCTTTAGTTCTCCCTCAAATCCCTCTTCTACATCTGTTTTATAGACCTTCAACCCAAGATTAATCATTTTGTCTCTTTGTACTAGCTTTGATCTAAGGGACTAAACAGTGAGAGAGAACATACATAGGTATGCATTTCTGTGCCATTTTATGCTTTTACAACTAAATCATCTCCAAATTCACAGGGGATCTCAGTGCTTTTGAGGCATACATTACGTGTCTATTCTAAGTCCTTCTCTCTTTCTGACAGAAATTCTTTTAAACCTTTGTCATTCTTTTAAAATTCTGTGCACCAGTGAAAGTCCCCCACAAACAGGAGATGCCTTTGCCTCTTACCCAATGCCCCCTACATGTTTGTATACATTCATGAATATTCATTCAACTCTTTTCTCAGGGCTCAGATAAGTAATCTTTCAATTATCCTGTATTTCCTCTATATTTTCAATGTTTTCCTTGCCAGTGGCTCTTAGCTGATAGACCTGCATAAATCTATTGCATCTAAAAACAAACAAAGAAAAGAACGCAACTTTTTGTCCTTGAGTACCTTTCTGCTTGATTTTCTTATTCATTGCACAATCAATCATCTTGAAAGAGTGGTTTTATTTACCCTCTTTATTTCCTGACCTTCCCTTTACTGCACAACTCTCTAAAATCAGGCCTCTCTACTCCCACAATGCCATTAAACTACCTACTCTCTAAAGTCACTGACAGCTGCTAAATTGTAAAATCCAATGGCCCTTTTTCAGATCTCTCCTACTCCTACCTGACTACATCAGTTACTAATTTCTTTTTGAAACAATGGGATGCTTTGTCTTTTGTTCTCCTTTTACTTCTCTGATGACTTTTCGTTTCCTTAGAAATGTAATTCTTCATTTTGTGTCTCCTAGTTTTTTGTTTCTTTGTTATTATATCCTGTTATTTCCTCATGCCCTCCCATGTCAAATAAGCTGATGAGCCCGATGTCTGAATTTACTTTTTAGATCTGTCTCATAAATTCTAGATTCTTATTCTGAAACTAGACATTAGACATACCCCCAAACTTAATTAGATCCCTGATATCTCCTTGTCTTTTTTCCCCACACCATATTTGTCTTCTGTAATGCTGACCTTGGCTCTTTACTGAGCCACAAAACCAAAAACTTGCTGGTAATCTTCATTTTGTAATTTATTAATTCATCAAACATGTATTTTTTAATATCTTAGGTGCTGTGTATGGACTGTGCTGAATGCTGGCCATACCTCAGTAAGCCAAAGAGATGTAGTGTTGTTGACATCTTGGAACTTATATTCTGCTGGGAGAGATAACAACAAGTAAATATAAAAACCAGAGACTGTAGCTTTGATTATTATTCTAAAGAAATCACACTCAGCTGCCAGAGAATAACAGTGTACAACTACTTGGCCTGTTTCAGGGCCTGACAAGTCTCAAGAAGTAGGCTATCATTAGTCTACTGAAGAGAATACCTAGATTAACTTCTGCCTGACTTTCGTGCTTGTATAAATTAAATCTTAAGGGAAGGTGAGGACTCCTTCTGCTCCCCATCTTCCATCCACCAGAAGTCGGTGCCTCTGTGGCTCTGATACAATCTCCCTATGCCCTAATCTCGCTAATTCTCCCCTGTGCTTTCTGGAACTCATGATTAATAATTAACCAAATGCCATGTATCTTAAACCTCTTCTCCAAATGTTCCTCATATCTTGCTCTAATTGCAACCAGATTGTATTCTCATTCTACCCTTCACTCTGAAGTCCTGAAAGTGATGGCTCATTTCCTCATATCTAGAGGATGGAGGGAGTATAGGTATTAAGCTTGCTCCTCATTATTACTTCTGTCCTGTGTTCCTCTCTTCTTTCCTTATCACCCCATCTCTCTAGCCCCTTCGAAACTCATGTTATGAGCTTGTAGAGCTCTTTTTTATCTTTTTATTAATTTTTAAAAATTTATTTAAGTTCAAGTTAGTTAACATACAGTGTACTATTGGTTTCAGGAGCAGAACCCAGTGATTCATCACTTATACAACACCCAGTTTTCATCCCCAGAAGTGCCCTCCTTAATACTCATCAACCACTTAGCCCATCCCCCTGCCCAGCACCCCTCCAGCAACCCTCAGTTTGTTCTCTGTATTTAAGAGTCTCTTATGGTTTGTCTCCCTCTCTGTTTTTGTCTTATTTTTCCTTCCCTTCCCCTATGTTCAGCTGTTGTGTTTCTTAAATTCCACATATGAGTGAAATCATATAATATTTGTCTTTCTATGACTGACTTATTTTGCATAGCGTACCTCCATCCCTGTAGTTGCACATGGCTAGATTTCATTCTTTTCCATCTCTGAGTAGTATTCCATTGTGTGTGTGTGTGTGTGTGTGTGTGTGTGTGTGTGTGTATGTGACTTTCTTTTTCTTTCTCTCTTTCTTTCTTTCTTTCTCTCTTTCTCTCTTTCTCTCTTTCTCTTTCTTCCCTTCCCTTCTTTCTTTTCTTTTCTTTCTTTTCTTCCTTTCTTTATTTATTTTTGAGGAGAGATAGCGAGTGTGCATGGACAGGGAGGGGCAGAGAGAGAGGGAGACACAGAATCTGAAGCAGGCTCCAGGCTCCAAGCTGTCAGCACAGAGCCCAGTGCGGGGCTCAATCTCAACTGTGAGAGTATGACCTGAGCTGAGGTGGGATGCTTAACTAAGTGAGCTCCCCAGGCACCCCTACCACTTATTATTTATATATTCATCAGTCAGTGGACATTTGGACTTTTTCCATAATTTGGCTATTGTCGATAGTGCTGCTATGAACATTGGAGTGCATGTGCCCCTTTGAAATAGCATTTTTGTCTCCTTTAGATAAATACCTAGTTGTGCAATTGATGGTCATAGTGTAGTTCTATTTTTAATTTTTTGAGGAACCTCCATATTATTTTCTGGAGTGGCTGCACCAGTTTGCATTCCTACCAACAGTGCAAAAGCGTTCCCCTGTCTCTGCATCATTGCCAGCATCTGTTGTTTCTAGAGTTGTTCATTTTAGCCATTCTGACAGGTGGGGGTGTTATCTCATTTGTATTTCCCTGATGATGAGTGACGTTGGGCATCTTTTCATGTGTCTCTTAGCCATCTGGATGTCTTCTTTGGAAAAAATGTCTATTCATGTCTTCTGCCCATTTCTTCACTGGATTATTTGTTTTGTGGGTGTTGAGTTTGTTAAGTTTTTTACAGATTTTGGATACTAACCCTTTATCTGATATGTCATTTGCAAATATCTTCTCCCATTCTGTCAGTTTCCTTTTAGTTCTGCTGATGGTTTCCTTCACTGTGCAAGTCCCAATAGTTCATTTTTTATTAGCTCTTGATTCTTTGTTTTAGTCAGTTCCAAACTATTGGGCATAGTTTCTCAAATTACTAGTTTCTTGACCATTTCACCTTCAATTAGCATCCACTCCAAGTCATATTTTAGTCATGTTGGTGGTGTAGATGAGGGAGCAAAAGCCAAGCTGAGGGAAAAGCACAAGCTAACGCCCCACAATCCACCCCTGGGTGCTTAGGCGCTCCTGGCTGCCCAAAGGGAAAAGGAAGGGGAAAAACAAATGGTAAACTGATAGAAATCACAGTCATGCAGGACATGAGTCTCCATCAGTTTTAATTGTCTTAATGATATACAGGAAAAAACAATCTTCAGAAACCTGTAGCCCTAACACCACCATCCCCTCCACAGGAGAGAAAATCTTATAACATCAGTCACTCCTCACAACTCTTTTTGCCCATGGGCCCTGTCCCTGTGCTTTAATAAAACCACCTTTTAGCACCTAACACATGTCAAAAATTCTTTCTTGACCTTTGGCTTCCGAACTCCACTTCAAACCATATTGGTATGGTAGAGGTAGGTTGAACCAGCCTGCAAGAGTTGGTTGTTACATTTTTAGGAATTTTTCAAGCTGATCACTACAAGGGCCATTATTAGAATTTTAATTGTATAAACTTTTGTTTAAATAAAAAAATTGTATAAATTAGGTTACATTAAAAACGAGTGAAATAGATATTAAAATAATAAAAACTCACTGTTATCATTTTACTATTAATTGTGACTTTGAGGTTATTTATGTTACTGTGCCTACATGTTGGAAATACCACATAATCGTAGGCATTTCTCTTTAAAAGAATTTTTTTAACGTTTTATTTATTTTTGAGACAGGGAGAGACAGAGCATGAACGGGGGAGGGTCAGAGAGAGGGAGGCACAGAATCTGAAACAGGCTCCAGGCTCCGAGCCGTCAGCACAGAGCCCGACGCGGGGCTCAAACTCACAGACCGTGAGATCATGACCTGAGCCGAAGTCCGCTGCTTAACTGACTGAGCCACCCAGGCACCCTGGCATTTCTCTTTAACATCTCTTCCTAGCACTGCATTTGGTGAGGACAGACATGCTTGCAGCTTGACACTGGCCACAGAGAAAGCATTCACATGACAGCAATTGGAAAACTCTACACATCAAGCCTTGGAATGTTGTTTTGCTGATTGCTTAGATAGAAAAAGGGAATAGAGCAAATGTTCATACTGCAGCTTAAACTTACAAGTGTGTTGTGTCTGCAGGTGTTGCATTGTGAATAGTACTAAAAATGAGGAAATACTTTCAGTATTCAAAAACCCTTATCTGATTCAGCTGTGAAGTTGCTTACATCTTTGATTAACGGGTAAAGTTCCAACATACACTTCTGGGTTTCTTTGCTCCCATTTGCACAGCAACATAAAGAAAAATGACAACTTAAATTCATGTAGAAAATACACTTATTTGTCACTTGTCATCATTGTTGGGCTTTGGATAGAGAGACAATTACGTGGACTCATTTTCAAATTCCTGGGTGAGATGAACGCTTCCTGTCCGTTGTGCATTAAACTTTTCCTCTATTTCTAGATTAAATTTTCTAATATTTTTCTAACAATTTTACATTGAGGCTTTAAAATTTTTTTGTAAAATTATTTATTTGAGAGAGAGAGAGAGAGAGAGAGAGAGGGAGAGAGAGAGCATGAGCAGGGAAGGGGCAGAGAAAGACAGAGACACAGAATTTGAAGCAAGCTTCAGGCTCTGAGCTGTCAGCATAGAGCCTGACACGGGGCTTGAATTCATAGACCATGAGATCGTGACCTGAGCTGAAGTTGGAGGCTTAAGCAACTGAGCCACCCAGGCGCTCCTACATGTAAGCTAATGAACGATACACCTTGTAATTTTCTTTCCTTGTAACGTTGTCAAGTTTTCATGTCAGAATGATTTGGACCTCACGAAAGGAGTTGGGAAGTGGTCCTACTTCTTACTTTTCTTGAAAGAATTTGTGTAGGGTTAATTTTTATTTTTTATTTTACTTAATTTAATTTTAATTTTAATTTGAGAGAGAGAGAGAGAGAGAGACAGCATGGTAGCAGGGGAGAGGGCCAGAGGGAGAGAGAGAGAATCTTAAGCAGGCTTCATGCTCAGTGTGGAACGCAACACGGGGCTTGATCTCACAACACCTGAGATCATGACCTGAGCTGAAACCAAGAGTTGGATGCTCAACCCACTGAGTCCCTATGTAGGATTCGGTTTTTAAAAATACTTGATAAATGCACTAGTGGAGAAAATCATTGCTTCTGAATTTTCTTTTTTGGATGTTTTGAAATTACAAATTCTATTTCTTTAATACATACAAGACTATTCATATTACCTATTTCTCCTTTTTTCAGTTTTTATAATTTTTTAATTCATTGAGGTTGGTGAATTTATTGGCCTGAAATTTTTCATTATATTCTCTTATTATAGTTTTAACATTTACTGTATCTACAGTGATAATCCTTTTTTTCATTTGATATTAGAGGTTTGTATCACCTTTCTCTCTCTCTTTTATTTTCCTTTATCAGTCTGGCCAGAGGTTTATAATTTTATTTCAAAATACAAGATTTTGGTTTTGTGAATTTTCCTCTGTTCTTTGTATATTTTCTATTTCATTGATCTCTGCTCTCATCTTTACGATTTCTTTCTTAAATTATTCTTATTTTTGTCTTCTTAGGGTAGAAGCTTAGATCATTGCTGTTAGACATTTGTTCTTTTCTAATATGAGCACACAAAAAAAACAAAATCCCTCTAGGAACTACTCTAACTGTATTCCTCACTTTTTACTATGGTTTCATTTTCAAAATATTTTCAAAATTTCCTTGTGATTTCTTTCTTTACTCACACATTTTTTTAGGAGCATATTATAAAATTTCTAATTTGGGGAGATTTTACAGATTTTTGTTGTTCCTTTATGATTTAATTTCATTTTTGCTCAGGAATCTTATTCTATATGATTTCAATCATTCTGAATTTATTGAGACCTGACAACTCAGTATATGGATCATTCCATGGCTTGGTTGTTGTTTATTCTATAAATGGCCATTAGGTCTACTTATTTAGCAGTGTTTGCAGAAAACATGGAAAAGCATAGCTTAGATCACTTTTTAAGAAAAGATTCTTCCAGGTAACAAAGAATGTGGTTAGCTGTTAGCTTCTAGCTATTTAGTACCTTGGAGGTCCATCTCAGTTTTTGAACAGAGGTGATTTTCTTCTTGCCAGTAACTGAGTGAGATGGTTAAACAAGGAGCTAGGCATGTGTGTCTGACACAGAATTCCTCTGATAGTCTTTGACTCAGGGCTTCCTGCTGGGATGGCCAACACTTGGTCGGTCCTTGGTCATGGCCTGATGTGTTCCTTCTCTGTCAGCCTTTGTCCTTGACTTTGTCAGGGGTTACTCCTCACCTTCCTCCCTGCCAAAAACTTTTGTAAATTTGACCTCACCTTAGTATCTGCTTGCTGGAGAATCCAACAGTCAGAACTTCTGTAAGAAAGTGGCTTGATAATGAAAAGCTGAGCTTAGTAAAGAAGTAATGAAAAACCAAACGTGAGAACCAGACTCACTTTGGGTGGCTTACAAACAAGCCCTCATGCCATGCAACAGTTGAGCATGAAAAGAGGAAGACCAAACCTTTTCCTGATAGAATACTTCAACTTTAAAGACAGTTCAACACCCAAACTATGTAGCTCTGTGATGTGAAAGTCAGGGCCTAATTGGAAGACCTGGGCCCCTGATGCAAGGAATGTCATCTGGATATATTCCCTCCTCCTGCACTTTTATTCCTTAGGCTTCTTTGAACCTTCCAAGCTTTCAGAATTACCTTCCCTCCAATTGCAGCAGGAACTGGCCCTAACCCCATACAGGAAGAAAACGCAGAGTTGTTTCTCCCATGAGGATCAGAGAGGAGGGAAAGTATGAGTACCAGTTGTTTTGACTATGGGAGATTGCTAGTGCGGCATCAGTGACACCATCATGGCTAAAACTAAAACTCTGAATCCTTTAAGTGTTTTTTATAGACTATTTTTTACAGCAATTTTATATTCACAGCAAAATGCAGTGGGAAGCACAGAGATTTCCCATATATGCCCTGCCCCCATACATGCATAATTTCCCCAACTGTCAAATTTCATACCAGAGTGATACGTTTGTTACAACTGATGAACCTACGCCGACGCACCGTTGTCACCCAAAGCCCGTAATTCACATTAAGGTTCATCTTGGTGATGCAGTCTTTGGGTCTGACTATAGTATAATGGCATATACCCACCATTAAACTATCCTAGAGGATATTTTTCACTGCCCTAAAATATCTTCCATGCTTCACCTATTCATCCCTTCCTTCCCTTCAACTCCTGGCAACACGAGATCCCTTTACTGTCTTCATAGTTTTGCTGCTTCTAGGATGTCGTAGAGTTGGAATCATATAATTGGCTTCTTTCCTTTAGCAATAGGCATTTAACTTTCCTCCATGTCTTTTCATGGCTTGCTATCTCATTTCTTTTTAGTGCTAAATAATATCCCATTGTCTAGACGTACCGGTTTATTCACCTACTGACAGATATCTTTGTCGCTTCCAAATTTTGGCAGTTATGAATAAAGCTGCCAAATAGATATCTCCGTGCAGGATTTTGTGTGGACATACGTTTCCAACTCATCTAGGCAAATATCAAGGAAGGTGATTGTTGGATCATCTGGTGAGAATATGTTTGATTTTGCAAGAAACTGCCAAACTGTCTTCCAAAGCGGCTGTGGGCCATTTTGCATTCCCACCAGCAGTGAATGAGAGTTCCTGTTGTCCCATGTCTGCTCAACATTTGGTAATCTTAGTGTTTTGGACTTTGGACATTCTAATAGGTATGTGCTGCTATCTCATTGTTTTCATTTGCATTTCCCTGATGACAGCTGATAGGAAGCATCTTTTCATATGCTTATTTGTCATCTCTGTATCTTCTTTGGTGAGGTGTCTGTTCAGGCCTTTTATCCATTTTTTAATCAGGTTGTTTGTTTTCATATTGTTGAGCGTTAAGTTCTCCTTGTTTATTTTCGATAACAATTTTTTATCAGTTATATCTTTTGATAATATTTTCTTTCGATCTATGGTTTGTCCTTTGACTTCAAAGAGCATACGGTTTACATTTTAATGAATTCTAGCTTTTCAATTCTTTATTTCATGGATCATCCCTTTGATGTTATATCTAAAAAGTTATCGCCATACCCAAGGTCATCTTGGTTTTCTCCCGTGTTATCTTCTAGAAATTTATAGTTTTTCTTTTTCCCACTTAGTCTTAGATACTTTTTGACTTTATTTTTTGTAGAAGATACAGTACCTGTGTGCAGATTTTTCTTTTTCGTGTAGATATACAGCTGTTCCAGCTCCATGTATTGGAAAGACTATCTTTTCTGCATTGTACTGCCTTGTCTCCTTTGTCAAAAATCAGTGGGCTATATTTATGTAGGCCTATTTCTGGGATCTCTCTTCTTTTCTATTGATCTTTTTGTCTGTCGTTTTACCAATGCCACACTGTCTGGATTGCTGTAGCTTTACATGGGTCTTGAAGTGGGCTGGTGTCAGTCCTCTGACTTTATTCTTTTCCTTCACTGTTGTGTGGGTTATTCTCAGTCTTCTGCCTCTCCATGTAGACTTTGGAAGTAGCTTGTCAATATCCACAAAATACTTGCTGAGATTTTGATTGAGATTACATTTAATCTATAATTCAAGTTGAAAAGTACTGACATCTTGACAATGTTGTGTCTTCCTATCAATGAACATGGAATGTCTAGAGTTCTTTGATTTCATTTATTAGAGTTTTATAGGTTTTTCTCATATAGAACTTGTACATAGATGATCATGTTGTCTGTGGACAGAAGCAGTTTTGCTTTTTCCTTCCCAATTTGTATACATTTTATTTCATTTTCTTATTGCATTAGCTAGGACCACCAGTAAAATGTTCAAAAAACAGTGGTGAGAGGGGACATGATTGTCTTGTTCTTGATCTTAGTAAAAAAAAACTTCAAGCTTGTCACCATTTAAATATGATGTTATCTGGGGCTCCTGGATGGCTCAGTCAGTTAAGTGTCTGACTCTTGATTTCAGCTCATGGTTTGTGAGCTTGAACCCTGCGTCGGGCTCTGCACTGACAGCTTGGAGCCTGCTTGGGATTCTCTCTTTCTCCCTCTCTCTCTGCCCCTCTACCACTCATTCTCTCTCTCCCTCCCTCTCTCTCTCTCAAAATAAATAAATAAACTTAAAAAATTGAGGTATTACATATGTACACTTAAAAAGAACTTTTTTTTTAAAAAAAGTAAATATGTTATCTCTAGGTTATATTTAGATATTCTTTGTCAAGTTGAGGTAGTTCCTCTCTATTCCTAGTTTACTGAGAGTTTTTTATCATAAATGGGTAGTTGACTTTGTTAAATGCTTTTCTGAATCTGTTAATTGCTCATGTGATTTTTCTTCTTCAGCCAGTTGATGGATATAAGTGATGACTTTAACTGATTTTCAAATGCCCAACCAGCACTGAGTGTCTGGGACAAATCCCACTTAGTTATGGTGTATACTTTTTTTATACATTATTGAATTTGATTTACTAACATTTTGTTAAAGACTTTGAATCTATGCTCATGACAGACATTTGTAGTTTTCTTGTGAAGTCTTTCCAGCTTTTGGTATTAGGGTAATGCTGGCTTCATAGAATAAGTTAAAAATTATGCTTTCTGCATCTATCTTATGAAAGAGATTGTAGAAAATTGGTATAGTTTATTCCTTAACTGTTTGGTAGATTTCACCAGTGAATTCATTTGGGCCTCATGCTTTCCTTTTGGAAGGTTAATAATTATTGATTCAATTTCTTTAATAAATATAGGTTTACACAGATTATTTCTTCTTCAGTGAGTTTTGGCAAATTGTGTTTTTTTAAGAGATTGGCCCATTTGGTTTAGGTTTTCAAATTTGTAGGCATAAGGTTCATCGTAGTCAATTTGGACTGCCATAACCAAATACCATAAACTGGGCAGCTTACAAACAACAGATGCCATCACCTTAGTAAGTAGGGTTTCAACAAATATATTTGGGGAGGGATACAAATATTCAGTCCATAAGATTTCACCCCCGGCCCCACAAAATTCATGTCCATCTTGTGTGCAAAATTCATTCATTCTAACCCAACAGCCACAAGAGTCTTGACTTGTACCATCATCCTCTCTAAAGTCTAAAGTCCAGTCTCATCTAAATACTAGGTAGATCAGGTGTGGGTGGCACTCAAGATAAGATTCATCCTGCGGCAAAATTCCTCTCCAGCTATAAATCTGTGCAGCCAAATAAGTCATGTGCTTCCAAAATACAATGTTGGGACAGGTATAAGGTGTACATTTCCATTTAAAAAGGAAGGAAGGAAGGGGAAAAAAAAAGGATGATGGGTCCCAAGCAAGTCCAAAATCTAGCAGGGCAAACCACCTTGGATTCTTAAAATTAAAAAATCTTCTTCTTGAAAAATCTTGATGTTCTGCCTTCTGGACCCATTGAAGTGGTAGTCCTGTTTTCCAGACCCACTGAGACAGCAGTCCAGCCCTCTGACTTTGAGTGGAAACTTTCTAGCCTGTTAAATGCAAGACAGTGGTCCTGTCTTTTGAAATTGAGGAGGCAGTCTTTAAATAACTTGGTAATCTTGGTAATCTTTAAATAACTTTGTTGTCCTTCTTCCCTGGTCTTGAAAAATAGTACTCATGTGCGGCTGAATACCTCTATGGTGTTGTTCTATAAAATCAAGGAAGTCCAAGAGCCTTGCATACCTTCCTGTTTCCTTTCTCCTCAGTTTAAACTAGCAGTTTTCCTGCGGGGGTGGCTAATTAAATCTATGGTTCACATCCATTCCAGTCTTTTTATCCAACTAGTTGCTTGGCCGCATTTTCAGCGTTTTCATTTTCTGCAACATACATAGGCTGAGAGTTTTCCAAATTCCTATTCCTTTTTGGTTAACAATCCTGTTTTTATGTCATTTTTGTCCTTCCTGTTACATCTTACTTGAGGAGTCAGGAGGAACCAAGCCACACCTTCAACACTTTGGAAATAGCTTCAGCTACATATTCAGTTCGATCACCTATAAGCTCTACCTTCCACATAACGCTAAAATACACACACACTTCAGCCAGGCTCTTTACCATTTTACAAGGATCACCTTTCTTCCAGTTTCCAGTACGTTCCTTATTTTAGTCTGGAACCTTTTCAGAAAGTTGTTTACCATCTGTATTTCCACTGAAATTCTCTAAGAAGATTCCGGCTCTTTCAACAGCTCCCCTCTCTTTCTGAACACTCAGCAGAATTGTCATTAAGATCTGGTTGAGCAATGGAGGTTTTTTCTAGCATGCATCTCACAACTCTTCTAGATCCTACCCCTTATCTAGTTCCAGAGCTGCTTCCACATGTTTAAGTATTTGTTACAGCAACAACCCTAGTTCTTGTTACTAATTTCTATTTTAGTTAGATCAGGCTGCTGTAACAAAAAGGACATATACTGGGGCGCCTGGGTGGCTCAGTCGGTTGGGCGGCCGACTTCGGCTCAGGTCATGATCTCGCGGTCCGTGAGTTCGAGCCCCGTGTCGGGCTCTGTGCTGACGGCTCGGAGCCTGGAGCCTGTTTCCGATTCTGTGTCTCCCTCTCTCTGCCCCTCCCCCGTTCATGCTCTGTCTCTCTCTGTCTCAAAAATAAATAAACATTAAAAAAAAATTTAAAAAAAACAAAAAACCCCCCAAAAGGACATATACTACGTGCTGACTTGCAAACAACAGAAATGTATTTCTCACACTTCTGGAGGCTGGAGATCCAGGATCAGAATGGCAGCATGGTTGGGTTCTAGTGAAAGTCCTCTTCTGGGTTGTTGACTGCTGACTTCTTGTTCTATCCTCACCTGGCAGAACAGAACAGGTGGTGCAAGCTCTTCCATGACCCTTATGATAAGGGCACTAATTCCATCCATGAAGACGTCCCCCTCATGACTTTATCAGTTCCTAAGTTTTTCCCGAAGGCCCCACTTGCGAATACCATCATCTTGGGGAATAGGGTTTCAACTTACGAATTTGGGGAAATACAGACATTCAGTCCATAGCAGAGTTATTCACATTATTTCTTTATTACTGGCATGGTGTCCATGATCTATGATGATAATCTCTCTCTCTCTTTTTTTTTCTTTTCTTTCTGATATTGGTAATTTGTGTCTTCTTTCATTCTTCATTAGCCTGGCTGGAGGTTTAACGGTTTTATTGACCCAAAGAATCACCTTTTGGTATTGTTGTTTTTCTCTATTTATTTCTTATGTTCAGTTTCATTGATATCTGCATGAACTTGTGTTATTTCTTTCTCCTGCTTTCTTTGGAATTTGCTCTTCTTTTTCTGGTTTACTATGGTGGAAAATGAGGGTATTGATTTTACATCTTTCTTCATATCTCAGATATGCATCCAGAGCTATACGTTTCCATTTAAACACTGCTTTGGCTGCATCCTACCAATTTTGATAAGTTGCATTTTCATTAATTAAATTAAACAATAATACTTAAATAGATTTATTTGTTTAATTAAAAATAAATAAATAAATAAATAAATTTAATTGTAAATATTGAAAAACTCTTGATATTTCTTCTTTGACCCATGTATTATTTAGAAGTGTGTTGTTCACGGGCACCTGGGTGGCTCAGTCAGTTAAGCGTTCGACTTCGGCCCAGGTCATGATCTCTCGCTTCCTGGGTTGGAGCCTGGCGTCAGACTCTGTGCTAAAGGCTCGGAGCCTGGAGCCTGCTTAAGATTCTGTACCTCTCTCTCTCTCTCTCTCTCTCTGAACCACCCCCCAATTGCACTCTGTCTCCCTATCTCCCAAAAATCAATAAATTTGAAAATAATAATAATACTAACAATAAAAAATAATAAGTGTGTTATTTAAACTGAAAGTATTAGGGGATTTTGCAGTTTCATTTCTATTACTGATTTCTAGTTTATTTCTACTGTACTCTGAAACCAGTCATTGTGTGATTTCTATTATTAAAATATTGTGAAGATGTGGTTTATGGTCCAGAGTATGGTCCCTCTTGGTGAATGTTCAATGTAAGGTTGAGAAGAATGTGTATTCTACCATTGTTGGATAAAATAGTAGACACATGCTAATTATATCCAGTTGATTGGTGATGCTATTGAGTTCAAATATGTCATTACCGACTTCTGCCCACTGAATCTATTTCTTTTCTTTTCTTTTTGTTTTGTTTTTAAGAGAGAGAGAACAGGGAAGGGGCAGAGAGAAAGAATCTTAAGTAGGTTCCATCAAGTGCAGAGCCCCGCGTGGGGCTCAATCCCACAACCCTGGAATCATGACCTAAGCCGGAATCAAGAATTAGATGCTTAACCAACTGGACCACCCAGGTGACCCTGAACCTGACTATTTCTGACAAATGGGTGTTGGAGTCTCCAACTGTTAACAGTGGACGTATCTAATTCTTAAAATTCTAATTCTTAGAATTAGCATCCCTGATCACATTGCTCTTCTACTCATGTGGTCTCTACCTTATCCATTGTAATTTTTAGTGTATTAAACATACTTTAAATTCTCGTCCGATATTTTCAACACCCTTGCCATGTCTGAGTCTGGTTCTTATGTTTGATCTGTCTCATCAAACTATGTTTTTTGCCTTTTTAGTATGCCTTTTAATTTATTCTTGATAGCAAACATCATGTACTGGGAAAAAAGTCCTGCAGTAATGAGGTCTTTAGCAATGTGGTGGTAACTTTGTTGGAGGAAAAAAGTACTCTATAGCCCAGTGATTAGGTTTCAGTTTTTTAATGCGCCTATGTCTATAGACAGTGAATTTTACAAGTGCTTTTGAGTTCTCCCCTCCTAAGGTGGGACAGGATGGATAAAGCTGGCTAGAGTCGGTATTTCCCTTCCTCCAAGTCACTTAAGCTCTGATACAACTATCATAAGCTGTGCTCTGTTTAGTTAGTTTCTTCTGAGGACAGACCTTGTTAACAGTAGAATATTCTAACATATTTCAAAATGTTTACTTTCCCTCTCTCCCTCTCAGAAGGATTTTTCTTCAGTTTTCACTGTGGGAACCCAGTTGTGCTTCTGGAGGTAATACTCACAGAAGTAAGTGGGCTCCCTATGACTGTGTCCCCTGGAATTTTTACCTCTCAGACTTGTCTACATTGAACCACCAGCAATCTTTTGATTATATTTTAGGTTTTGTTACCTTGCCACTGGTTCACGCGGAGGCTTCTACTAATGGGTTTCTCTTGTAGTAAGTTGTGATTCTCTGTATTTACTTGTCAGTGTCCCCTATTTTGCAAGCATTGTTTTGTCCAGTGATCTCATTTCTCTGACTGATCTAAAAAGAGTTGATGATCAGGGAGCCTGGGTGGTTCAGTTGGTTAAGCGTCCGACTTCGGCTCAGGTCATGATCTCATGGTTGGTGAGTTCGAGCCCCTTGGGTTCTATGTCTCCTTCCCTCTCTGCCCCTCCCCCACTCACTCTCTGTCTCTGTCTCTCTCAAAAATAAATAAACATTAATTTTTTTTAATCTTTAAACAAACAAATAAATAAAAAGAGTTGATGATTTTTCAGTTTGTTCAACTTTTTACTTGTTGTTAGGGTGGAGTAATAATTTTCAACCTCCTTGCATGCCAGAATGGATACCAGAAATCTCCCCTTTAAATTGTGATTCAAGTTTTTAAAATTATTGCTACTCTAAATCAGTTTTAAAATTTGTCTTCCAGTTCATTAGTTAAACTATATATGATTTGTTATTTAATCTAAATTGTAAGTATTAAACTTCAAATCTTTTTTATTTATAGAAACTTACTCTTTTACAAATTTAGTTTTCTCTAGTTTCCTGCTCCCAATTTCTTTCCTTTTCTTTTAGCCATGCAAAATAGTCTGATAATTCTGATAATTACATTCTCTGTGCAAATTTTGTCACTTATTTTTTTTCCTGGTTCTCACTTGTGATGCTTTGTTCCTTTTACGATTTTATGATTTTTAACTGTAAACTGTTCATTTCCCTTGGAACTTTATATGTAGGAAGCTTTTGATGCCTGGGCTGATGTCACACTTCTCTTGAGATGGTTCTATTTTCTTCTACCAGTCATCAGGGAGCACTACAAACCCAAGCAATTTTAAATGAAATTTTCTACTTGAAGTTTTATTTCTGAACACATGAGCAGCATGAATTCAAGCAAAATCTATGCAATATCATTTACAATTAAAAATTCTCATAGGAGGCTTTCTTTTCTTCCTATTCAGATCCAAGTTTAAAATGGATATTTTTACCATCCCATCTGTATAATGGATATATCTTTAATTCATTCTTTCACTAAAAGTACAGACTTTTGGAATGCCAAATTCAGCAGGCGTGTCACGTGTCGTCATGTCACATCAGAATCTTTTGATTTTTCTAGCTCAGACAGACGAAAGAGAAGAGGGAACTTCAAAGTCTTTCAAAATTTGACAGAAGTCTTAGAAAATAAAAGCTGAGCTGACACACTTACTTGGCTTCTTAGTTCCTATTTTCATTTTATTTTAGTCCTCTGCAGTTTCCTCGCTTTCTCTCTAGCTTGGTAATGCAATGAAATATATTTAAGATTTTCCCAGCATATGTGTGTGTGTGTGTGTGTGTGTGTGTGTGTGTGTGTGTGTGTATGTGCGTGTGTGTGTGTGTTTATGTGCGTGTACACACACACACACACACATACACATGGACATATATATACATATACATATATATAATATAAAATTATATAAAATATATGTGTGTTTCGCATTAGGAGGGTTAGTCTATAAAAGGGTTTTTTGCCATTTGTTTCCACTGACAAAATTGTGTTGGGTATTTAGTTTTCCTGCTTATCTTTATTTATAGACGATTAAATTACATTTGAATTTCATTCTTTTAAATCAATGCATTTAGTCATGTAAATCAGAATGTTATAGGACTTAATAAAATTGTTCTGCAAGTAAATTTAGTTAATGACTTAATTTATCACCTGTTATTTTCATTGCATTATTTATGACATGTTTATTCTGTAAATGTGTTTCAATTAAAAATATTTACAGCCATGTTAGGACAGAATTATATTGTTTCTCAAAAAGCAACTTTCCTGAAAACTGCAACAGATTTTCACGACAGCAAGGTAGTTTTATGCTCATGGAGGAAACTTTGGCTATAAGTCCCTACCAGGATTCTCCAAAGTCATTTTTATACATTGCTGTAAAAATGTCATCTAATGTGCTGTGTTGTGATGGTGTTTATTTAGTTTGCCCTGTTATTCTCTTCTTTCCTACCACTAAATAGGGTTTATTGCTCAAGTTATTTCTTTATGGTAAATTATAGTACACTTCCAGTGTTTTGTTCTGTCAGGACACTGGAGTGCAATTCAGTAAGTAATATAACTATGAGTATTCTCAAGGCCTCATCAGAGCAATGCTATATCTGAAGGGATCTGATTTACAACTAAAGAGTCAGCCAGGCAGCGTTTTGCTGGATGAAAAATTTGAACCTCTAAATAGTATAAAAAGAAAAATAAAAGATAATATATCTCATTGCATCTAGTTATTAGTGGGACTTTTGAAGAAATTAAATTTGCAAGAGTAAGGATACTTGAATTCTTTAGAGAAAAAGTGCTAAATAAATCTAAGCAGTTGTGAACACTTTGAAAGATATGATATTTTTCTCAGAAAAAAATGAAACAAATGTACTTACTTAGATACGTAAAAAATGTTTCACGGGAATTTGAGATCAATATCTATAGAAATATTTTCAAGATCTCTTATTCTAATAGTGTTTTCTCCATTAAATATGGTCTAAAATTGGAAATGATCCTACAATTAAGGGATAATCTTGAATAAAATAATATTTAGCCTTCCTGTAGATATGAAAGGAACTGTAAATTCTCATATCCGTGGAAAATGAGTTCCCCGTATCTTTCTTTAGTCTACATTTTAGAAACCAGACTTTTCTACTAGAATATGTGAAGGGCATTTCCTTTTTCTTTTTTAATTAATGTTTATTTTTGAGAGAGAGAGAGAGAGACAGAATGCAAGTGGGGGAGGGAGAAAGAGAGGGAGACAGAATCTGAAGCAGGTTTCAGGCTTTGAGCTTTCAGCACAGAGCCTGACGTAGGGCTCAAACTCACCGACTGTGAGATCATGACGTGAGCTGAAGTCAGCCGCTTAACCGACTGAGCCACCCAGGCGCCCCGAAGGGCATTTTCTTTAAATGTGGTAGCGATAAGTCTTAAAGGTATCAAAATATTCTAGACTATACTGCATATTTCGTTTAAAAATAAGCGTTCCGGGGCGCCTGGGTGGCTCAGTCGGTTAAGCGTCCGACTTCGGCTCAGGTCACGATCTCCCGGTCCGTGAGTTCGAGCCCCGCGTCAGGCTCTGGGCTGATGGCTCGGAGCCTGGAGCCTGTCTCCGATTCTGTGTCTCCCTCTCTCTCTGCCCCTCCCCCGTTCATGCTCTGTCTCTCTCTGTCTCAAAAATAAATAAACGTTAAAAAAAAAATTAAAAAAAATAAAAATAAGGGTTCCTATAGTTATCAAACTTCTGTTAAATAGAAAATTAGAATAACAAATTTATTTATATTTATTTATTTATTAAATGTTTATCTTGAGAGAGAGAAAGCGCCTGTGCAAGTGTGAGTGGGGGGAGGGGCAGAGAGAAAGAAGGAGAGAGAGAATCCCAAACAGTCTCCATGTTCAGCGTGGAGCCCAATGTGGGGCTCAATTCCACAACCATGAGCTCATGACCTGAGCCCAAATCAAGAGTCAGTCTTTTAACCACCTGAGCCACCCAGGCACCTGTAGAAAAACAAATTTGAAAGAATTAGTTTCAGGGCAATATTTCGCCTGTGTAGTCAGAATTGGTTATTGTTCTATGGGCAATATTTTATTTTATACGCTGATAATCTTAGAGTAGTAAGAGTAATATACTTTTGTCATTAAAATCAGTTTTGATTTTTATTTATGACATGATGATGGATTAGTGTGTGATAATATTTCCCTTCCCTGAACCTGAAGTCAACCTTGTATGTGTCCCAAAGTGAGAGAGGGCAAGGTGGCTCACTTTCTTAAAGTAACATTAAAATAACACAGCATAACACACACACAAACGTAGATCATGAACCTAGATCAACAAAAAGTATAATGGTCAATATTTTTGGCAGTGAATAGCAGTCAGACAGGAAGAGGGATGAGAAGCGTGAGGTGGAGTAGGGAGAGATTTTTCAAAATTTCATAAAATGATGGATACCTGGGTGTCTCAGTCAGTTAAGCATCCAACTTTGGCTCAGGGCGTGATCTTGCAGTTCATGAGTTCAAGCCCCGCATTGGGCTCTGTGTTGGCAGCCCAGAGCCTGGAGCCTGGATCCCGCTTCAGATTCTTTTACCCGCTCTCTCTCTTCCCCACCCCCACTCATGCTCTGTCTCTCAAAAAATAAATAAATGTTAAAAATAATTTTAAAAAATTTACATCAAATGAATGGCTCAGTGGTACTCAATGGTCACCATAAGGTAGGAGAAAACAAATCCAAGCCCCCAGTTAAAGAGGGAGCTTCTTGCAGAGTGAATCTCTGATCCACTTTAAGTGGTCACATGAATATTATCTGTACATGCATGAGAACATGGACCCAAAGCCTAGGCAAAAGAACTGTCAATTAGAAGGGTCCACGTCTGGGGCGCCTGGGTGGCGCAGTCGGTTAAGCGTCCGACTTCAGCCAGGTCACGATCTCGCGGTCAGTGAGTTCGAGCCCCGCGTCAGGCTCTGGGCTGATGGCTCGGAGCCTGGAGCCTGTTTCGGATTCTGTGTCCCCCTCTCTCTCTGCCCCTCCCCCGTCCATGCTCTGTCTCTCTCTGTCCCAAAAATAAAAATTAAAGAAAAAAAAAAAAAAAGAAGGGTCCACGTCTGGCACATTCACTGAGCCAAGAATGGTGCCTGTTCATACCAGTTAGTTTGGAAAGTTGTCTTGTAGGGCATTGGGTTGAGTACTCCAGAGGGTCTTGTCTCAGTGAGTGGTGAGGAATAATTAGCCCTTGGCTAAGCACAGGTCCAGAGTCGCTAAGATATCATAAAAACAATGCCTGAGGAGATCAAATGATTCCTATATAACTTAAAATACATTTCAAAAATAACTCCATAAATTGTATAGAATTTAAAAATCCAGTAACCAGCAAGATATAATTCATGGCATCCATTCAAAGATTAGCAGTCATAGAAAAATAACACACAAACAGAAAAAGAAGACCCATAGTAAGAGATAAGTCAAGTAAGCCGTAACTACTAAAGTTGCTCAAATTATCAGAGAAATACATTAATTGTTATGTATATTTCACATGTTCTAAAGTTAAATTGAGACAATGAGATGCCACTTCAAACTACCTAGAATACCTAAAACTAAAAAGACTGATAACGCCAACTATAGCCGATAACATAGAGTAGACATGATTCTGATAGCTTCTTACTGGAAATACAAACATCACAAATCTTAGTGATTTTTAAAAATCGGGGTATAATTGACATACGATATTATATTAGTTTTTGGTTTATAATATAGTTATTAAACACTTGTGTACATTGTAAAGCGGTTACCACAATTAAGTCTAGTTAGCATCTATTACCTTATGAATTTAATAAAATATTACTACATTCCCTATGCTGAACATTATATCACCATGGGTTATTTATTGTATAACTGGAAGTTTCTACCTTTTAATACTCTTAATCCATTTTGTAGTGCTTCCCCCAAACTCCTTCCCTTCTGGCAATTACCAATATGTTCTCTGTGAATATGAGTCTAGATTGTCTTTTGTTTGTTTGTTTTTTAGGTTCCATGTGTAGGTGAAATCATGTGATATTTGTCTTTCTCTGTCTGATTTATTTCACTTAGCATTATATTCTCAAGGTCCATCCATCCATGTTGTGACAAATGGCAAGATGTCATTCTTTTTTATGGTTGAGTAGTATTCCATTGTATATATACCACATCTTCTTTATCCATTTATCCATTGATAGACACTTAAATTGTTTTCATATCTAAGCTATTGTAAATAATGCTGCAATAAACGTATGAGCACATATATATTTTGAATTGGTGACTTAGTTTTCTTCGAATAGATGCTCAGAAGTAGACTTGTTACATTATATAAAGCTCTATTTTAAATTTTTTGAGGAACCTCCATCCTGCTTTCCATAGTGGCTGTACCAATTTACATTACCACCAACAGTATAGAATGGTTTTCTTTTTGCCACATCATCACTAACACTTGTTGTTTCTTGTCTCTTTGATTTTAGCCATTTGAACAAGTGTTAAGGTGATATTTCATTATGGTTTTGATTTGCATTTCCCTGGTGATTAGTGATGTCAAGTATATTTTCATGTGCCTATTGGCCATCTGTATGTTTTATTTGGAAAAAATGTCTATTTAGATTTTCTGCCCATTTTTATATCATTATTTTTGTTCTGTTTTGTTTTTATAGAGTTGTATGATTCTTTATATATTTTGTATATTAACTCCTTATTGGATATATGACCTGTAAATATCTTCTTCCACTCACTAGGTTGCTGTGTGTGTGTGTGTGTGTGTGTGTGTGTGTGTGTGGTTTCTTTGCTGTCCTGAGATTTCTTAGTTTGATGTATTCCCATTTACTTATTTTCACTTTGTTTCTCTTCCCTTTGGAGTCAGATCCAAGAAAACATTGTTAGGACTGATGTCAAGGAGCTTACCATTTGTTTTCTTCTAGGAGTTTTGTGGTTTCAGGTCTTACATTTATGTCTTAATCAATTTTGAGTTAATTTTTGCATATGGAGTGTCATTCTTCTGCATGTAGCTGTCCAGTTTCTCAGCACCATTTATTGCTGGGATTATCCTTCCCCATTGTATATTCTTTTCTTTTTTGTTGTAAGTTAATCAAGGACATTTCTTTGGGTTTATTTCTGTGCTCTCTCATCTGTTCCATTGATATATGTGTGTGTCTGTTTTTGTGCTAGTACCATACTATTTGTATTTCTACAGCTTTGTAGTATAGTTTGAAATCTGAAACTGTTACACCTCTATTTGTGTTCTTTCTCAATTTGGTTTTGGTCTTTTTTCATTCCATACAAATTTTAGAATTATATATTCTAGTTCTATAAAAATGCCATGGGAATTTTGGCAGGGATTGCATTGAATCTGTAGATTGCTTTGAGTAGTATGGACATTTAAAAAATGTTAATTTCTCCAGTCCAGGAGCTCGGAATATGTTTCCATTCATTTGTGTCTTCTTTAGTTTCTTTCATCAGTGTCTTATAGCTTTTAGTGTACAGTTCTTTCACCTCCTTGGTTAAATTTATTCCTATGTATTTTGTTCCTCTTTATGCAATTGAAAATGGGATTTTTTTCTTGATTGCTCTTTCTGATAGTTTATTATTAATGTATGGATATGCAACAGATTTTTGTATATTAATTTTGTATCCTGAAACTTTACTGAATCCATTTATTCTAAAAGTTTATTATTATTGTTTTTGCCAGAATAGGGTTTGTTTATACACAGTATCCTATCATCTGAAAATACTGGTAATTTTGCTTCTTCTTTTCCATTTTGCGTAACTTTATTTCTTTTTCCTACCTAATTGCTCTCGCTAGAATTTCCAAAACTACGTTGAATAAATGTGGCAAGAGTGGGTATTCTTGTCTTGTTCCTGATCTCAAGTTTTCAGTTTTTCACTATTGAGTATGCTATTAGCTGGAGTTTTAAATTTATGGCCTACGTTGTGTTGAGGTACATACTCTCTATACCCACTTTGTTGAAAGTTTTTGTCATAAATGAATGTTCAATTTTGTTGAATGCTTTTTTTGTCATCTATTAAGAAGATGATATAATTTTTACCCTTCATTTAGTTAATGTGGTACATCACATTGACTGATCTATGGATGTTGAACACTTTGCATCCCTGGAATAAAACCCACTCGATCACAGTATATGATCATTTTAGTGTATTTTTGAATTTGGTTTGCTAATATTTTGCTGAGGAGTTTTCATCTATATTCATCTAGGACATAGTTGTTATTATTTGTGTCTGGTGTTCTTATCTGGTGTTGATGTCAGAGTAATTTTGGCTTTGTAGACTGAGTTTGGAAGTGTTCCTTGCTCTTCAACCTTAGGAAGAATTTGAGAAGGATAGGTGTTAAGTCTTCTTTGAATGCTTGGTAGAATTCACCAGTGAAGCTGTCTGCTCCTGAACTTTTGTTTGCTGGGAGGTTTTGGATGACTGATTGTTTCATTGCTGGTAATTGGTCCTCTCAGAATTTCTATTTCTTCATGATTCAGTCTAGGAAATTTGTATGTTTCCCGGAATTTGTCCATTTCCTCTAGATTGTCCAATTTGTTGGTATATAATTGTTCATAGTCTCATGATCCTTTGTAATTCTGTGATATCAGTTCTACACTTCTCTTTCATTACTGATTTTGTTTATTTAAGCCCTCTCACTGTTGTTTTGTTTTGTTTTGTTTTGTTTGGTGTGTATAGCTAAGGATTTGTCAATTTTATTTATCTTTTTGAAGAATCAGCTCCAGAGAATCTCAAACAGACTCCATACCGTCAGTTCAGAGTCTGACATGGTGCTCGATGTGATGAACCCATGAGATCATGACCTGAGCTCAAGTCAGGAGTCAGATGCTTAACTGACTGAACCACCAAGGCCCTCCTATTTTCACTCTAATATTTATTATTTACTTTTTTCTGTAACTTTAGGCTTGTTTGTTCCTTTTTTCCCCCTAGTTCCTTTGAGGCTAACTAAAAGTTAAATTGTTTATTTGATATTTCTCTTGGTTCATGAGTTAGACTTGTATTGTTATAAACTTTCCTCTAAGAACTGCGTTTGCTGTGTCCCACAAATGTTGATATGTTGTATTTTGTTTTCATTTTTTCTCTAGCTATTTTTTAAATTTATCCTTTGATTTCTTTTATGACCTGGTAGTTGCTCAATCTTTTATGACCTGGTATGTTGTTTAATCTCCACATATTTTTGGTTTTTATACTTTTCTTCTTATAATTGACTATTGTGGTCACAAAAGAAGCCTGGGATGTTTTTGATCTTGAACTCTGCAACTTGTTTTGTGTCCTAACATGTGGTCTATCCTGGAGAATGTTCCATATGCCCTTGAGAAGAATGTCTATTCTGCTGCTTTTGGATGGAATGCTCTGTATACATCTCTTAAACCTAACTAGTCTTGTAGGTTGTGTAAGACTCATTGTTTTCTTACTGATTTTCTGTTTAGATGATGTTTGCATTGATGTAAGTATGGTATGAAAATTCCCTACTATTGTTATCTTGCTGTCAATATCTCCCTTTAGATCTGTTAATATTTGCTTTATATATTTAAATACGTTTCCTTTGTATGCAACAATTGGTTTTTCTCTTGCTGCTTTTAAGATTCTCTAACTTCTGATAGTTTAATTATAATGTGTCTTGGCATGGCTCTTTGGAATCATCCTTTTTGGAACTCTCTGGGTTTCCTGGATCTGAATATCTATCTCCTTCCCTAGATTAAGGAAGTTTTAGCTGTTATTTCTTCAAATAATTTTGCCCCTTTCTCTTTCTGCCTGCCTTGGGACCCCTATGATGCAAATATTATTTTTACTGATGTTGCCTCAGCGGTCCCTGAAGTTATCTTTATTTTTTACAATTCTTTCGTTGTTGTCGTCTTGCTGCTGTGTCAGTGTAAATTCCTTTGCTTTATCTTCCAGCTCAATGATTTGTTCATCTGCTTCATCCACTTCGTGACTGGACAAATCTAGTATATTTTTCATGTCACTTATTTAATTCCCCAGCTCTCTGACTTTTTTTTAATACTTTTTAATTCTATCTGTTTATTCAAGTTCTTTCTGTGTTCATTCCTATGTTTCCTAGGTTCAGTGAGTATCTTTATGATGATTAGTCTGAATTTTTTATCAGTTAGATTACTCATCTCTGTATCATTAAGGTATTTTTCTGAGTTTTTTTCTTGTTCTTTCATTCGGGACATATTTCTCTATTTTCCTCCTTTTGCATGACTGTTGATTTCTGTGTATTAGATGAAACATTTATCTTTCTCAATCTTGAAGGAGTGGACTTGTGTCGGTGATGATCCTTCTCATTCAACCTTGCCCTAGCTCTTGGTGGTCTCTTAAGCCTTTGTGATTGTCTAAACCTCCTGACTTATTCTTGATATGTCCTCATTACTGAACATGTGTCAAGAGCTATCCATGATCAAATGGGAAGAATTTCATTTAGCACCTCGTTTCAGGCTGATTGGAAGTCAGACCCTCAGACACCAACTTTTAAAGTATGCAAATATATACAGTTCTGTGGGGCTGCAGTTGTAATCTCTGCTGACCTCCAGACCACAAGATCTGGCGGTGTCCTTCTGTGGGTGACACTGGTAGAAAATGGGGCTCCAGGTGAGTGGATAAATAAGCTCCTTTTTGGAATGTCTCATTGAGCTGTAGTGAGGCTGAAGAGATGAACAAGGATGGTGACCCTCTGCTTATGTACGTTGGGTACACCTCTTTATCCCCTCCATGTGTGGGAAACCTGAAGCCTATGCCTCAGGCTGAAGTTGCAGGCTAAGTAAATAGGCTTTATTAATAGAAAGACGGACTGTGTTTCAGCCTGTTGTCTGTGCATTGCCCTGGGGTTGGTGGCTTGCCAAGAACTGTCTTTCCAATTGTTACCGTCCCTTGAAGCTCTGGAATACCAGTCCTCTTGGCTGCTAGAGCTAGGCAAGCAAGGGGTGTCCCTGGGGATTTCACAAGCCCACTGGCTATAGCAAGGCAGCTGGAGAGTGTTGGGGGCAGGGCACACTCACCAGCTTCAGAAATGTGGGAAAATGTCTGAGCTGCACACAGCTGTGGGCTTCATCAATGCAGGGGGTAGTGACGTGTGTGTGTGTGTGTGTGTGTGTGCGCGCATGTGCTAGCTTTAGACTGGGGTTGAGAGAATGCCATGATGACTCACGCTTGCCAGCCCCATCCACCTGCGCTCAAAGACTTTAGCTAAAGAGTGGGACAGCCTTGAGACCATTTATTTGCACCTGTGCAACCCATGGAGCTGGAGAGTTCTACAAACACCTGCACAATCAGATCTCAGCAGGTGCCACATCCACTCGCCCCCACTCATCCCATGAAGGTGGTGGGAGCGTGCTACACCCGAGCTCTCTGGCCTGTTCCTGTAGATGATCTGGAGAGTGCACCAGTGGCATCCTCCAGCATCTCTGTGTATGGGGAGAGTCTCGACTGTCTTCTGCCCCTGCAGCTGACAACCCCACATCAGCAAATGAATTTCCCCCACATATAGTCTAGACACTTTTTAAATTGCTGTTTTTTCACTGGGTCTCAAGGACAGTGAGACCACACTTGACACCTGTACAAGGGATATGTCAGTTTTCTATAGCACTTTGGAACCTCCGGATAGATGTCAGCCCATCAGTTTTCTAAGCAGGTATTCTGGGGGCTCGTTTCTCTGGTGGAGATCCTGAGGTTGGGATGCCCAGTGTGGAGCATTAAGCCCTGAGTACTCCAGGAGAAGGGTCTGTTTGGTGAGATCCCTCCTTATAGTGTCACCACCCTAGTGTGTATCTTTACCAAAATTCCAACAGCATGTTTTTACAGAAACAGAAAAAACAGCAATTCAACAGTTCCTATGAAACCACAAAAGGCCATGAATAGCAAGATAAATTTTGAGAAAAAACAAACTAGAGGCATTACACTTCATGATTTCAAAATATATTCAAAGCTATAGTAAATAAAACATAAATATACATATACATAAAACATACTATCTATAGTGTAAAGATAGACATATAGATCACTGGAACTGAATAGAGACTAGAGAGCCCAGAAATGAATCCAAGTATATATGTTCAACTGATCAACAGGGTGTGGAGAATACACAAAGGGGAAATTATAATCTCTTCAACAAATGTTGGGGAAAACTGGATAATCACATGTAAGAGGATGAAGTTTGATTCTTATCTTAAACTATACGCAAAAATCATCTCAAAATGGATTAAATACTTCACAGACATGAAACTGTAAAACTTCTAGAAGAAACATAGGGAAAAGCTTTATGACACTGGTCTTGGCAACAATTTTATTAATAAGACACCAAAACACAAACAACAAGAACAAAAACATGTGAAACTACATCAAATTTAAAAGCTTCTGCACAATAAAGGAAACAATCAAGAGTAAAAAGGCGTTCGATGGAAAGGGAGAACATATTTGCAGACCTTATATCAGACAAGCAATTAATCTCCAAAATGTATAAAGATTGCTATAATTGAGCAGCAAAACAAAACAGAACAAAACCCAACCCAATGAAAAATACTTGAATAGATATTTCTTATAAAACACATAAAATAGGGGTGCCTATTCAGCTCAAGTCATGATCTCCGACTTCAGCTCAGTCAGGTCATAATCTCACAGTTCGTGGGTTGGAGCCCTGCATTGGGCTCTGTGCTGACAACTCAGGACACAGAGCCTGCTTCGGATTCTGTGTAGTCCTCTCGCTGCCCCTCCCCCGCTTACAATCTCTCTCTCTCTCTCTCTCTCTCTCTCTCTCTCTCTCTCTCTATCTCTTTATCTCTCTCTCTGAAAAATAAATGTTAAAAAATTAAAGTTAAAATAAAATATGTAAAATAACCATTAGGTATATGAAAAAATGCTTTAGGACACTAATGTCAGGGAATTAAAATCAAAACTACGATGAGATATCACCTCAGACTTCCTAAGATGGCTGTTACCAAAAAACAAAACCAAAAAGAAACAAAATCCCCAAAGACAAAAGTGTTGGTGAGGTTGTGGAAAACTGAAAATCTTCACGTTGCCAGTAAAAATGCAACATGCTGTAGCTGCTATTGAAAACAATATGGAGGTTTCTCATTCTTTTGTACTGCTCGTGGGAATGCAAATTGGTGCAGCCACTCTGGAAAACAGTATGGAGGTTCCTCATAAAATTAAAAATAGAAACACCCTACAACCCAGCAATTGTACTACTAGGTATTTATCCAAAGGATTCAAGAGTGGTGATTCAAAGGGCACATGCATCTCAATGGTTATAGTAACACTATTGACAATAGCCAAAGTATAGAAAATTCCAAATGTCCATCAACTGTTGCATGGATAAAAAAGATGTGGTTTTACACACACACACACACACACACATACACACACACACACACATATACATATACATGCATACATACACACACAATGGGTTATTGCTTGGCAATCAAAAAGAATGAAATCTTGCCATTTACAACAATGTGGATGGAAATAGAGTGTGTTACGCTAAGCAAAATCAGTCAGTCAGGGAAAGACAAATATCCTATGATTTCACTCATATGTGAAATTTAAGAAACACAACAGATGAACATAGGGTAAGAGAAGAAAAAATAAGATAAAAAGAATGAGAGAGGCAAACTATAAGAGACTGTTAAACACAGAGAACAAACAGGGTTGCTGGTGAAGTGCTGGGTGGGGAGATGGGCTAAATGGGTGATGGGCATTAAGGAGGGAACTTGTTGGGATGCAGTAGGTGTTATATGTAGTAGGTGTTAGTAGCAGTAGGTGTTCTATGTAAGTGATGAATCACTAAATTCTATTCCTGATATCATTATTACATGACATGTTAACTAACTTGGATTAAAAAAAAGAAAACAGTATGGAGTTTTCTCAATAAAATAATAGTAGGTTAAAAATATGATCCAGCAATCTCAAATCCAATACAATTTAAATTTGGATCTTGAAGAGATATGAGTACCCCCATGTTCATTGACAAAGTAGAGAAGATGTGGAAAAAACCTACATGTCCACTGACAGATGAATGAATAAAGAAAATGTATATATGTACCATGGAATACTATCCATTCTTTAAAAAGAAGAAATCTTCTGTAATATTGACAACATGGATGAACCTTGAGGACATTGTGTTTAGTGAAATAAGCTAGTCTCGGAATGATAAATACTACATGATTCCCCTAATATAAGTTATTTCAGATTGTCAGATTTATAGACTGAAAGAGTAAAATGGTGTTGCCAGGGGCTCGGTAGGGAGGGTGGAGGGGAGATGGGGAATTACTAATCAACTGTCATAAAGGCTCAGTTAAAAAAGATGAATTCGTTCTAGAGACATAGGTAAAATGCTGTACCTATAGCCAACTATAGTGTTATGCACTTAAAATTTTGTTAAGAAGGCAGATCTCATGTTGCGTTCTTACCACAATACAATTTAAAAAGAGGAGCTACTGATACGTATACTCACAACATAGATGGCTACCACAGACATTATACTGACTGCCAGAAAGTCGAAGCAAAAAAGATTCCATTTATATATAATTCTAAAACAGATGAATGATGGAGATCAGAACAGTAGTTAATTTGGGGGGCTAGTGTCGTATTGCCTTAAAACGGGCATGATTTAACTTTTTACCATGATAGAAATAGTCTATATCTTGATAAGGGCATGTCCACAAAACAACCATATGCATTTTGGAAGAATATATATAAACGAAACTTTATCTGAATACTTTAAAATGGATGTTATGTGGAAATAGGATTGGAGTATGGGAATAAAACAGAATAAATAATTATGTAAATAATTATGTAAAGATAGTGGCCTTCTCCAGAGCAGTGATCATAATGTGACTTGAAATGATGGCTCTGAGCAATTTAACTCTTTGTATAAATCAATAAAGGAAAGAAAGTAGTTTGGAGTTAGAGGACATTATAATTTCCCCAAAGAACTTTGCTTTCACCCTATGCACATTTCTCTACGTTGATTAGGTACATGAACAGAGTGGCTTACGAGTAATGCCTGTCTTACTTCAGACAAGCAGAACACAGTCACTGATGTGTTTGTGTACACACACACACACACACACACACACACACAAATATTTTTTGTTCATATTGGCCCACAAGTTAATACATTATTTTATCTACAATATAGTGGATGATCATTTCAATACTTTTAAAATGGTAGCAATAATTTTTTAAAAGACAAATTTTTAGAGCAGTTTTACGTTCACAGAAAAATTAAGAGGAAAGTATGGATGTTTCCCACATACCCACTGACATGACACGTGCATAGCTTTCCCCATTATCAATATCCCCCAACAGAGTATAAATTTGTTCCAATTGATGAACCTGCATTGACACATTATAAACACCCATTGCCCAGAGTTTACATTTTAGGGTCGTTGTTGATATTGTACATTCTATGGGTTTGAATAAATGTATAATGACATGCACACATCATTGTATAATGATTCAGAATACAGAATGACTTCATAGCTCTAAACATCCTCTGTCCTCCACCTATTCATCTCTACCACCTCCCCCAATCCCTGGCAACCAGTGATTTATTTATTGTCTCCATAGTTTTGTCTTTTCCAAAATGTATGTAATTGCATCATATAGTATGTAGACTTTTCAGGTTGGAATCTTTCATTAGTAATATGCATTTAGGTTTTCTCCATGTCTTTTCATGGCTTGATGGTTCATTTCTTTTATTTAAAATGCAAATTATTTTATTTTAAAAAAATGTTTAATGTTTATTTATATTTGAGAGAGAGAGAGAGAGACAGACAGACAGAATCCGAAGCAGGCTCCAGGCTCTGAGCTGTCAGCACAGAGCCCGATGCAGGACTTGAACCCACAAACTGCGAGATCATGACTTAAGCCGAAGTTGGCTGCTTAACCGACTGAGCCACCCAGGAGCCCCCAATTATATTAATTTTAACCTAATTTTTTTACTTCAGTATAGCTGGCACATAATGTTACATTAGCTTCAGGTGTACAACATAGTGATTTGAGAAGTTTATACTTTATGCTATGCTCACCACGAGTATAGCTACCACCTTTCCCAATACATTACTATTATAATATCATTGGTGTATTCCTTATGCTGTGTCTCTTAATCCTGTGACTTATTCATTCCATAACTAGAAGCCTGTATCACCTCTCTCCATCCATTTTGCCCAACCCGTTAAACACCTCCCCTCTGGCAACTATCAGTTCATTCTCTGTTTTGAAAGGTCTGATTGTGTTTTTTTGTTTATTCATTATTGTTTTTTTAATTTGAGAGAGAGAGAGAGAGAGAGAGAGAGAGAGAGCACCTGAGCAAGGGAGAGGGGCAGAGGGAGAGACAGAATCTCAAGCAAGTTCCATGCTCAGCTTGGAGCCTGACATGGGGCTTGATCCCATGACTGTGAGATCATGACCTGAGCCAAAACTAAGAGTCAGGCACTCAACTGACTAAGCTACCCAGGCGCCCCCATTTTTTTTTTAGATTCTACTTATGAGTGGAATGATAGGGTATTTGCCTTTCTCAAGCCAATTTCATTGAGCATAATACCCTCTAGGTCCATCCATATTATCTGTGTTGTTTTTCCCCTAGATGTATGCCTCCTTCTTTCCAAGCCCATATTAATAGAAACAAGCAGTGATAAAAGGTGTTAAAAGAAATAAGAATCCTATAGGTCATTCAGATATTCTGTTGTTAGCATAACTATTCAGCTTTTCTCAACAGTGGCTTGCTTGTCTATGCCAACCTGTTGGCCTTTTCCCAGTGATTTAATAGCTTCATTCGATCTTCTAGCCTGTTCCCAGAGACTTGCTCTGAGACTAACTACTCTACATGGCTCTTAATTGATCTTTGCTTAAACCATTTATCTTACTGATAGAATTTCTAAGCCTCTACTTACTTTCATTTCTCTCCCAGTTGTATCAGGTAGATCTGGATTCTCTTTTAAAAGGGATAAATGTAATATCATTGCATTTCCTGACAGCTATTCCCATTGCACTCATTCTGCTTCACGATTTCTGGATGAATGAGCTCTATTTTAAAGTGTGGATTTTAAAGGGGCCACTCTTTTCCCTCTTGTAATGAACCAAACAGCAAGATAGACACCAACAGACTTCAAACTTAAGAAAGTAATACAATGAAATTTTTATTT
The DNA here is from genome assembly GCF_028018385.1 of Neofelis nebulosa. Classification (NCBI taxonomy): domain Eukaryota; kingdom Metazoa; phylum Chordata; class Mammalia; order Carnivora; family Felidae; genus Neofelis; species Neofelis nebulosa. The sequence goes on from NC_080784.1 coordinate 22,681,055, forward strand.
TTTAAAGTTCCTGCATTAGACACTGAATGCAGATTGCAATGTGGAGGACCCAGCTCTTGCTGCATCATTTTTTCCCCCTGTAATATTTCCTCTAAGTCTGATACTAAATTGGGAACAGACTCCATTCATTTGGGGTAGCCTCAGAATATATTTGGTAGTTACATTTCAGTTTCCTTTTTTTTCCTTAAGAATATCACTGTAAAAATACCCTTTCAGCACATGGTCTAGAAGCACTGAAGGTTTATATTGACCTATACTGCCCTCTTTGTCCACATAGCAATGACTGATGAATATGAAAATTTTACAAAGACATAAAGGCTAAAAACTATAATAAACATCTAAGTGTACCAAGGTGAATGGAAATGCACAGCAGCAAATAATGTTCTGAAGCTCAAAAACAACTGGGTTCTACATGACCAAAGAGAAGCAAAGATGGCCTGGAATTCAGGTCCTACCAGAAAATTGGACCTGAGTGCATAACCCTTGCCAGAAAATGGAGACAGTCATATCTATGAAAATAGTCCTGGTCACAGCTCCCACCAAAAAAGGAAGAAAGAAAAAAGGAAACTTAAAAAAAAAAAAAGCTGGGATCTATTTCTCAGGGATAAGGAAAACTTTGCATTGAGCTGCTTAAGATAATGGGAGAAAAGCGAGAGAGCTGTGTAACCATGACAGGTGTCTGAGGACCTATTCCTCATTAGGAATAGAGATTTGGGTTGTTCTACTTAGTCATAAACTTTGGCTATCAGTGGCCAGCAAAGAAAACCCAAAGAAAGTTGGGTTTCCTAACCTCATTAGGAATAGTTTTGGGTTGTTCTACTTAGTCATAAACTTAGGCTATCAGTGGCCAGCAAAGAAAACCCAAAGAAAGTAGAAGGAAGGACCTAACAAGTATTAGAGGTAAAAGTCAATAAGTTAAACAAAAGTAGAATATAAATATCCTACAGATCCAGGAGTTCTTCAAGACTGGTTAAATTGATAAACCCTTGCAAGGCTGATAAAATAAAACCAACCACCAAAAAAGAATAAATTGTCTATAGTAGAAATAAAATTTGGGGACATAATCATAAAACCTTTAGACATTAAAAAAGTCAATATATGTGTTTTAAATTTTTTTCTGGAAGCGCAAATGACCTAGAATATCTAAGACAATATTGAAAAGAATATAATGAATGGGAGCAAATATCCTATTGGACTTTGTGATTATTATAAAGCTCTAATAGTCAAAAAGGCAGTGGGATGGACACAGATTAATGGAACAACATAAAGAACACAAGTGTCCCACACAAATTTGCCCAATTGATGTTTTACAAAGGTGCAAAAATAATTGAATGGAGAAATATTAGTCTTTTCAACAAACGGTGATAGGTCACTTGAACAACCATAAGGTTAAGAAAAAGAACCTTGACTTAGACTACATACCTTACATGAACATGAACTCACAATGGATCATGGACTTAAGTGTAAAATGTTAAACTTTAACACTTTGGAAGAACACATAGGACAAAATTGTTGAGACTTAGGGCTATGCAACTTTTAGACTTGATACCAAAAGCACGATCCATGAAAGGAAAAATGGATAAATTGGAAATCATCAAGGTTAAAAACATTTGCTATGCAAAAGACCCTTCTAAGAGTATGAAAATATAAGCAATAGACTTGGAGAAAATATCTGCAAACCATATATATGACAAAAGACTTGCATCTAGAATATGTAGAGAATGCTCAAAATTTAAGAGTATAAACACTTTGATTAGAAAATGTGCAAAAGACATGAACATACTGTTCACCAAAAAAGATATACAGATAGCAAATAAGTACATGATGAGATACTCAACTCATTAGTCATTAGGGAAATGCAAACTAAAACAATAAGATATCATTTCATATCTATCAGAATGACCAAAATAACAAAAATTAAAAGAATGATTACACTATTTTATCATACATTAGATTCCTTATTACATGCTGATCATATTACAAAATGGTACAATGGTCTGTGGAATATTTTGGCAGTATAAAACCAAACATATATGCATCATAATGGCCCAGCAATTATACTCTTGGGCATTTATCTCAGAGAAATGAAAAATTACATTCACATAGACACCAGTATATGGATGGATCTCTGAGTGAAAAATCCAAAATATTACACACTGTGTAATTACATTTCCATATTTTTTTGGCATTACAAAATTATGGAGGTGGAGAGCAGATTAGTAGTTAGCATGGCCAGGGCTGTGGGAAGAGAGGTAGGTGTGGCTATACAGAGATAGTATCAAGAAACCTTGTCTTATGAAATAGTTCTGTGTCTTGATTGTGATGGTGGTTAGACAGATCTACACATGGGATGAAATTGCATAGAAACACACAGAGGGGTGTCTGGTGGCTCAGTCAGATAAGCCTCTGATTCTTGGTTTTGACTCTGGTTATGGTCTCACGTTTCTTGGGGGTTGTGGGATCAAGCCCCGTGTTGGGCTCTGCACTGGCAGGACGGAGCCTGCTTGGGATTCTCTTTCTTGCTGTCTCTCTGCCCGCCCCCCGGGGTTCCCTCTCTCCTTCTGTCCCTCTCTCTCAAAATAAATAAATAAACTCAAACACACACACAAATGAGTGCATATAAAACTGGTAAAAGCTGAAAAAGCTCTGTGGATTATGCCGATGTTAGTTTTCTGGTTTTGTGTTGTGCTATAGTTATGCAAGATATTACCATTGGAGGAAACTGAACATAGGGTCTACAGGACTTCCATGTACATTTTTTGTAACTTTCTTTGAATCTATAACTATTTCAAAACAAAAACTTAACTCCCGTCTACCCCTAACCCTGCCAAAGGACAATAAGTCAATTTCAAACAACATCATCAATACACTGGACAATTGAGATGAAATGAGCATAGGCTGGAAAAATAAAACTTTAAAAAGTGTGCAAAAAAAATACAAGTTAGTAAATCCTATATTTTTTCTAAAAATATATTTAAGCTGTTATTTGTAAGCCTTCTCAACGTAGCACCAGATAGCTTCACAGGTGAATTCTTTCAAGTATTTAAGCAACACCACTTAATATTTAATTGAATATTTAAGCAATACCACTTCCAGAGAATGAAGAAGGGGAAGTACTTCCCAGTTGAATTTTTGAGGCTATAATACTTGATGAAGACATTATAAGAAATGAAATTTGCAGAACAGTATCTCATTACATATGTAAAAATCTAAAGGAGTCTTAGAAAAATGAATCCAGCAATGCATACAAAGATCAGTACATCAAGACCAAATAGGTTTTATTTCAGAAATTCAAGGTTGATTTGAAGTGGGAAATAAATCAATGTATTTTCTAATTTCATTGTAAAATGGTGGAAAAATATGATTATATCAACATATACAGAAAATGTGGTAAGTTAGGCATTCATTCATAATGAAACTTCTTAGATAAGAAACAAAAAATCTTTCTTAGTCTAATAAAGAGTAATTAAAAGGAAACCTGCAGCAAACACCATATTTAATGTTCAAATATTGATAGATTTCCCTCCAAATTCAAGAACGGATTTAGGAAGTTTGCTATCTTGCTTATAGTCTGTGATGTGCAGGATTTCCTAACCAGTACAATAAAGAGATCGATCAATCAATTGATCAGATATAAGGATTACAAAGCAAGAAATAAAACTCATTTATAAAGCAAAAAGAATCTCCAAACTATTAAAATTACGAAGTAATTTTTAAAAGTTTGCTGAATACGTTTGTTGAAGCAAATACACAACATATTTTATATACCATCAATAAGAAAATAGAAAACAAATCTTGAAAATAATATCAGAAAATCACAAAAAATATTAAATATCTTGATATTTGAAGCCAGAAAAATATTTGAGAGATCAATATTGAAAACTACAAATCATTGTTGAAATATTGAAGATCCAATTAAATTGAGTGATATACAATGTTCATATGGTAAAAGCCTCAATATGATAAAATTGTTAATTCCCTGCAAGGTGATTTATAATTCAATTGCAATTGTAGTCAAAACACTATCAGTTATCTCTTCTGGAAATTGACAAGTAGGTTTAAAAATTTATATGGAAATGTAAGAGGCCAAAAATGGGCAGTTTTGAGCTAGATGACTCATAATAACAGACATGAAAACCTAGCAAAAGCTATAGTTATTAAGAGGCATGCTATTTGCAAAAGATGGAAATAAACAATTAGAACAAAGAGGCCAGAAGCCAATTCAAGCATATACAGTCACTTGTTTTATGACAAAGTTGTGATGGTGAAATGGTGATTGGCGTGATGGTCTTTGTTGAATGCAATTGAGCCAGTTGGATATCTATGCAGACAACAAATAAACTTGCTCTGCATCTTTTATATAAGAATCAGTTCTAGGGGTATTTCATATCTAAATGTGAAAGTTCAAACAATAAAGCTTTTGTCTTAAAGTTTATTTATTTTTGAGAGAGAGGAGTGTGAGCACCAGCAGGGAATGGGCAGAGAGAAAGGGAAAGAGAGAAAATCCCAAGCAGGTTCTGCATCATCAGCGCAGAGCCTGATACAGGGTTCGAACTCATGAACTGTGAGATCATGACCTGAGCCAAGAATAAGAGTTGGAGGCATAATGGCCTGAGCCACCCAGGTGTGCCTAAACAATAAAGCTGTTACAATTCAACATAGGTAAGTTTCTTTATGTCCTTGAATTATGTAACCGTTAGTTAAATGGGACCCAGAATATATTGTTCATAAGGGAGAAGTGATAAATTTTATCATATTTATTTATTTATTTATTTATTTATTTATTTATTTTTTTATTTTTTAAAATTTTTTTTTTCAACGTTTTTTATTTATTTTTGGGACAGAGAGAGACAGAGCATGAACGGGGGAGGGGCAGAGAGAGGGAGACACAGAATCGGAAACAGGCTCCAGGCTCCGAGCCATCAGCCCAGAGCCTGACGCGGGGCTCGAACTCACAGACCGCGAGATCGTGACCTGGCTGAAGTCGGACGCTTAACCGACTGCGCCACCCAGGCGCCCCAAATTTTATCATATTTAAATTATGTTCATCAGAAGATACCATTAGGTGAGGGAAAGGCAAGCCAAAATTTGGTGGATGTAGATACAGTACATATTGCCTGAGAAAGAACTTACAAACAATATATAAAAAGAATTTCTAAAAATCAGTAAGAAAGCAGTAGTCAACCTAAAAAAAAATTGAGTAACATTTTGAAATGGGGCTTTACAAAAAATCACATCCTAGTATGCAATAAATATACAAGAAGGGATTTAACATCATTAATCACTGTAGAAATGCAAAATAAAATCAATATGAAATACCACTATATAATCACAAGAATGACTAAAATGTAATATGCAGGCAAGAATGCGTAGCAACTGGAACTCTCACACATTGCTGGTGAGATACAGAGTCACAGAAAAGCAAAACTGCTAGAAACCAAAGTTAAAATCTTAAAAGGAATCAGGTGAGAAAATAGTTACAACACAGAGAAACAAAGATTGGAATTACAATTTTCTTGTTAGAAGACAATGAAATGATCCTTAAGAAACAGAAGTAAGGAAAGAAGGAGGGAAGGGAAGTATGTCAGCTCAGCATTCGTCATCCAGCAAAGTAATCTTTAAAAGATGAAGGTAAAATAAAGAATTTTCTGGATGAATAACAAGCTGAGATAACTTATTGAAAGCTTTGTATTATCACCTAAATTTATTCAAAGGGAAGATATGTAGTCACCATCATATAATTCAAGACCTGATATAATTCAAGTGATTTGGGTAATAATATCTCCAATATATGGAATTGCATAAAGAAGATAATGATTTCACATTGATCCAGCTGGATTTCTGAGCCTATTTATTTCTAAAATGGTAGACATTAAGACTATGGTCTACAAAATATCATGGATCTAGATTCGCTGTAGTTAATAAAAGAAGGATGCATGCTCTCACTGACAGGCTCACACATGCCTGATGGTTCACATGTTCCTTGCGTTTTATCAAGTCTCATCTGAAAAGAAGCTAATAAGATATTCCAGACTGAAAGCTGGGATACATTATCATGTTCTGGTAACCTTTGAGGTAATTCAAAGGTTTTACAGTAATATTAGAAAAATAGTTTGATTATGTGTGATGCAAAGTTTATAAAATATTGAATCATTAGTGTCTTTAAGAAAATGTGTCAAGAGGTATCTCAAGAAGAATGCAGTAAATTTAATACACACCGCATATTTGGAAACAGGCTAGAAGAAGAACCCTCAGAGACAGAAAGGAGATAATTTTATGCAGATCTAGTTTAAGGTACCATGATGCCAAAAAGAGACCAAAGAAAAGACTATAGAACTGTAGAGGCAAAAAGTTATACAATCAGAAGCCTACATTTTCTCGATGTAGAAATAAATATAATCCCTACACATACACACACACACACACACACACACACACACACACACACCACACACATTCCTTTTCCAGTGATGGTTAATAAAATCTTTCTTAGACCCAGAGGCTGGTGGGCTTTTAATTAGCAGACCTAGTGAGAAAGCTTTCCAAGATAAGATTTGGTTAATTAGGTATTATAAAAAAGAGGATTCTAAGTCATGTAGTAACTTGGGAACTTTTATGAGAGAACTAGAGGCTGAAAATCTTTTCTGAAGTCTTTGGAGAAACAAAGAATATAAATCCTAATCCATGTTGAAATATAAAAATTCTGTTGTCAGATTTATATCTTTGCAATAAGGTTTGATGGTTTATTTGTAGGTAAAAATTACCTCTAGATATCCAGACTTCACAAGGTGTGTGTTATTCCCTGGGAAATGCCACCATCAATCACCTTACTAATTGATAGCCAACAGAAAACAGTATCCCTTGTAGGGTTTATAAGAAATAGCTACATGAGTTTCTGAGTTTTATTAATTAGGAAGTAGAGGTTCAGTTCGATGTATCTATTTCCTTCAGCCTTCAGGATCATTAATATATAACCTTAAGCACATTATTTGCATTGTCAAATGCAAAAGAGATGCATTATATTCCAAACAACTAAATAAAATGACAAAACAAATATAAAGTGGAAATAGGAAAATAAGAAGAATACCAAACAAACAAAAAGTAGAATGCCACCAGTATGGCTAAAATTAAGAAGCTGGATCAAAAAGAATTGTTCACTATAACAAACAAGTGACATTTTTAGCCAAAATATGTCATAAATCATAGTGAATCAAGAAAAATCAGAGTATTGAAGGTTATAAACTATTGAAAAGATATTAGAATATAAGAATGGGAATATAAGAAAGAGGGATTTAGAATTACATTTAGAATATAAGGAATTAGAAACAGGAATGAAATTAGATAAACCACAATGTAATACTTATGATTTTTAGAGGATCAAGAAAGAAAACAGATTGAGAATTATTAAACTATGTATTTGAATTACAAGTCTCAGTTCTTGACAAGAATTTGTCTCTTTTAAATTGCCCACAAAATGTTTTCAAAAAGTGATCACATATCGTATTTAAAAAGTCAATAAATCTAAAAATGGTAAACTTTTTAATGATAGCTATATGATATATATTATGTTCTCTGATATAATAAAATAAAACTGAATATTAGCAGTAGACTAAAATATTGCAAAAATATTTTCATGCTCAAAAAGGAAATCAAATTATAATTACAGTATTTAGTATTAACACCTATACACTGTGACAAACTAATGACTAGAGGCAAATGTTATATCATTACATTACTTTCATTATTGAACAGAATTAAGAATGAATGAAAATAATGTAAACTAACACATTTAAATCTGGACATTAGAATAAGAACAACAAAGATTTTGAAACTTTGAAAGAAAACCGTAATGGAATAAGGAGCTTGTAGTTTCATAAAGATTTAAGAAGATATTAAAACTATATAACAGAAAGTTAAGGATTGGTAAATGTTATTTTCCATACTTTTTCACACAGCATTATGGTTTTAAGATCCAGTTTGGGGGTTTTACATGATACCTTTCCATCTAGGCTCTGAGCAGTTCTTCAAAGTAATGACCACCATATCTTGTTAGCATAGGGGCCAAGGGGAGACTGCCCCAACATGGTCCACTTTGGCATAAAGATTATCTTGAGTTGAGAGTAATCAAAACCCAGAAGTTACAGAAAAGCTCTGCCTCTTCCTCAACTCCCTAAATATTGGGAAGGAGAGCTTGTACCAGGAAGAGAGCTATTAAGAAAGACTCCCCTTTTCTTAAGAAACTTACCTGTATAATCAGGCAACCTTGGTTTTTCAGAACATCTCCTTTCACCTTCTGGCTAATTGTCTTCTCCCCTTTGTATCCTCAAACCCTTCCCCTCTCCTTAGCTCATGTAAGTTTCATGTTGCCTCACTGTCTTTGGAATCTCCTATCTATGTACATTTCCCCATAGGTATGCTATTAAATTTGATTTTCTCATATTAATCTGTGTCATGTCACTTTGATTCCAAGTCCAGCTAGGAGAAGCATAGGTCAGAGGAAGTTCTTCTTCCCTGATATTAGTAATTCTCTCAGTGATAGACATCTATCCACAGTCTTCTCAATAAACAAACTTTTATAAACATCTTTATGCATGTTCTGGTCCGGTCCTGTTGGAATTTTCTGTGGCTTATACCTGGGACCTCGATTTCTACTTTATTCTTTATACTGGTAAATACAAAACAATTCTGACACTTGTTAAAAATTCAGACTTTATTTTGGGGTCTATAACAATGGATTTTTGTGATCAGTGGAGAGACTGGGCTCAGTTCTGAATATAACAAAGAAAAGTGGAGGTTTCTAGACAAGAAACAGACTGGGGGTTTGGTAGATGTAAAATTGAGGGTAGGGTAATTGTTTGCCTAACAGACCTAACAAAACTCTTGCTGAAGATAGGCCAGGGTGATCAGACATCACCTATGGGGGACAATGGAGGATGAGGAATTTGATGAGATGTCCTGGCTGATCAGATATTACAGGTGAGGGGCATCTGGCTGGCTCAGTCAGAAGAGCATAAGTCTCTTGATCTTGGAGTCGTGAGTTCAAGTCCCATGGTACGTGTAGAGGTTATTAAAATAAAATTTCTTCACATACCATGGGTGGAGAATGAATTCTGCCTAAACTGACTCAATGAGATTCTCATTAAAAGCAGACTGTCCAAGATGGAGACCCAAGCCCAAGGTTCAGCCTAGAGAAGCAGACGGCTCCTGCAAGCCTAGTATAGTTTGGTCAAGAAGAGAACTTTGTCACTATTGAGCCCAGCCAGTTGGTCTCTCCTCCCAGAGGCAATGATGCGGGCTTCTCCCTCCCACATCCCTGTCAATGTTTGTCATTTTTCACTTTTGTGATATTTGCTAATCTTGCGGGGATAAGGAGCTATCATTCTTTAGAGAGGGAAAAACGTTTTCTTCTACCCTGTAAAGTTGAGTAGCTCAAATGTGGGAGTAAACCTGTCAAAAGACAGATTAAAGGTAGCAAAAGATCTATTCACATGTACACAGAAGCCAACAAAAGAAGCGGTTGGTTACAGGTAAATGGTTACAGGTAAAGGAGTCTATATCTAACTTTGTAAGGAAAGAGATGGAGGGAGAAATGGTTTTTATAGGAAGAACAAATGGCTGTCTTTAGGAAAGACAAATGGCTTTCTAGAACAAACGAGAGAAGGGAACGTTTGTGATAATGTGTGTCCATGCCTCTGTGAATGATCTTTCTGTCTGCTTCAGGGCCATAGAAAATCTCCTGGAGAGGACACTTCTGAAAGGTTTACCTTGGTCTCTCCCCTGGTTTCTCTTGTGGAGTAGAAACTGCCCCCCAAAAGGGAATTAATTTGTGGCAGTCCTCATTTCTCAGAAATGTCCACTTTTAGTCAGGTAAAGGATAGCTCTGAGATGGCTTCTTTTTGCCTCTCTTCAATCTCAAATGCATTCATCTTAAAATAATTTTTATACCAGCCCTGAGTGTCCAAGGAGGTTCTTCACAACACATTCTGTTGTGTTAAATGCGACGCTGATTTCCATTGAGGTTGAGCAGAATTTCTTCAGATTGGCAGGCTTTGGGGTTTCCTGAGGGACCTCCTCATATTGCCTTGCAGAGGCTTGTCTGTCTTTGGAATTCAGGTTATTTAATTAACTTGTGACCTCAGGTCCTTGATGGGTTTGAGACAATTGTGATTTTGTGATTTGTCCAGATGGAGAGCAAGTAGCTTCCCAGGGGGAGGTCAGCGGTGGTGGTTAAAAGTGCTACGGCAGAGAAGATTTCCCTCTACATTTTGGTTGATATGATGTGAGATATCAGTGTTAGGAAGATGAAGTGAATGAAGGCCAGGATGCAAGGAGAGGATGACAGTCACAGAGCTGGAATGCCTGTGGTTCAAAGGATAGAGCAAAAGTCACAGTTAAGAGACATGTGCTTGGTTTCTTGTTCTTTCCCATAGTAAGAGCCCTCGTGAATACATAGGCTGTGGAACCTTTAGTGGGTAAGAGCCTGAGTGTGAAACCTGACATTTTTGGATAATGACTCTCCTGCTCTCAGCCACATTATCTGGGGCAAGTTTCTTCTGCACGCATTGTCTTAAAATAGGCAAGAGAATACCACCTGTCTCACAAGATTGCTGTGAATATCAAATGAGCTCACCCATAAGATAACTTGCTGCATTTAAATACTTACAGTGTGTCCACCACTCATGTTACCTCCATAAGTAAAATGGATCACATCTCCATTTGTTTGCAGTGTAGAAACTGAAAAGGAGTGGCTTTCCCAGGGCAACCCAACATTACATGGTAGGGCCTGGACTGGAAACTTCATGCTTTTCATTTCCAGAAAATTAGTTCCTCTCTATACAGTTCTGCTCTGGTCCCTTTGTGGTACTTTTCCCTATCTTTAAAATTAAAGAATTCATGAATTATGTTCTGTGTTCACTTCTAGCAAGAAAGCTGTGTGATCTAAATACAACATGAATTTACAAAATGCACGGGTTCGTACTAGACTTAATTTTCTGTGGCAATTCACTATATTACGAAACTATCATATGTTTAACCATGTGCTTATATAAGGAAAATCCTTTTTTTTGTTCAAAATCAGAGGAAATATAGGTAGTTCAATGCTTTAATCATGACTCTTATTTGAACCTAGTATCATCTCTCTACATCTTGCTTATATCCTACCTTCCCTTAGAGAAAATTCACTTAATGTACCTTGTCACACACACACAAAATAAACTCTACAGACTTTAGCTAACATTCAACAGTTAATGTCCCTAAAATAAATAGCACAGAAGACTTCTTTTCATGTTTATGCTTATGGTAGGTTTATTGGCCGCTTTTCTGTAGGACATATTTTCTTTTACTCTATACTAAAAAATGTTAAAGTCATCTACTTATAAAATTAGCTGTCAATAGACCTAGTTTATATTCTGCATCACATAACCGTAAAACAGGTATATTTTGATTAAAGAAAAAAGATTAACACTCAGCACACAGCTAAGTTAATTACTATAAGGCAGTGAATATAAAAGATTTATAATAGATATTCAAAGAATTTCAAGTTGATCAGAATTCAAAGTTTTCATTCCATCTTTATAATATTCAGCTCTAGAACTCTCCTATGGCGATAAGGCAGTGGTAGCATATGTGTGAATATATCTCAAAACAAGGAGTCAATGTTTGTCATGGAAATACTGTGTCATCAACAATCATTAAATCTCTTCTTGATATAATGACTCCCATTACTTCTCTTTTTAAATACTCAAATTTAGCATTTGACCTTTTACACCTATAGGCTGAAAACCTACAGTTAAATAATTAAATGTAAAATGAGTTCAATCTGTTAAATCAATTCTAAAAGAGAAACAATAAATGCAAGGCTGATTAGGACTTTTAACCTACTGGGTGCTACTATTTGAATAGTCATTCACCAAAGAAAGAAGAAGAAATGATGAAAAATATAAATCAAAATACAGAAGCAGTTTCCTAGGGTAGTCTTTTTAAACTTTACTACATAATTAACACTTTTTTTTGCAATATATAGCCAGCTGAATTAGAATCCATAGTGATGCCAAGAGCATTTATTATCATGGGATATTAACAGACAATGCTTATCATGGTGAGGAGTAGTAGAATATGCCACCCCAAAATATGCCACTTTGGCATAAGGAATATTTTGAGCTGAAAGCACTTGAGAAGAAGCAGATATAAGAAAAGCTCTCTGTCCTCCCCTCTTTGGCTAAAAGCAGGATGTAAATTTGTAAAGGGGTCCCCTTTTCTAACACATGTTCCCTCCCCTCTCTATCAGAGAAAAACTCTAGACCCAGGGTAGCTCAGAAATAGCCCCAGAGGAAACTATATAACAAACCTTGCTGAAATTAGCCCTTGATTACCATTAGTTGCTCCCATATATTTGCCTTCTTACAATTTGCTGACCCTAGAAGATTAAAGTCCTTTTTCTCTGTTATTTCTTTAAAAAGCTATTTTTTTGTTAAGATGCTTGTATACGCCCAACTTCTTTTTTTTAATTGTACTTAAAGCCAACTTAATTAACATATAGTGAAATAATATTTCAGGAATAGAACTCAGTGATTCATCACTTACATATAACATCCAGTGCTCATCCCAACAAGTGCTCCACCTAATGCCCACCACCTATTTAGCCCATCCCCCCCACCCAGCACTCCACCACCAACCCTCAGTTTGTTCTCTGTATTTAAGAGTCTCTTATGGTTTCTCTCCCTCTCTATTTTTTCTTATTTTTCTTCCCTTTTCCTACATTCATCTGTTTTGTTTCTTAAATTACATGTGTGAGTGAAATCCTATATTTTGTCTTTCTCTGATTTATTTTGCTTAGCATAATATACATGGTTCCATCCACATTACTGCAAATGAAAAGATTTCATTCTTTCTGATCACCAAGTAATATTACATACACACACACACACACACACACACACACACACTACACATTCTTTATCTATTCATCAGTTAGTGGACATTTGGGGTCTTTCCATGTTTTTCCTGTTATTGATAGTTGTATAAGCCCAACTTCTAACCACCAATTTGAGTTAATCATTGAGAATTCCAAGATATTATTTATTTATTATTTATTATTATTATTTCTTAATACACGTGGACATGGGTTAATAAACTTCTGTTTGTTTTTCTCTTGTTAATCTGCCTATTCTCAGTCTACTTTACAGGACCCCAACAAGAGAACCTATGATGATAGAAGGAAAATATTTTTTTTCTCTCCTTTTCAGTAGAATGACAATGAATACAAAGAAGGTTGAGATTAGTAAATCTCTGTATGTAACTTAGATTTATATCGAAGGAGGGAGGAACAGATCCCGCTCCCCCTCAGCAAAGAGGCTGAAGAATTTACAAATTAGATAAGGACAATTTTTTTTTATTATTTTTTTTTAATGTTTATTTATTTTTGAGACAGAGAGAGAGCATGAACGGGAGAGGGTCAGAGAGAGGGAGACACAGAATCCGAAGCAGGCTCCAGGCTCTGAGCCATCAGCCCAGAGCCGACGCGGGGCTGGAACTCAAGGACCGCGAGATCGTGACCTGAGCCGAAGTTGGACGCTTAACCGACTGAGCCACCCAGGCGCCCCCGAGGACAATTTTTAAAAGTGAGTAAAACATGCTAAATGATGGTTCTTTGAAGGGCTCATAAAATGGACACATTCCTGAAATTGACTGGCTGGAAATAAGAAGAGGGTAGATGCAAATAAACAAAATGGAGGGCTCATTCATTCATTCATTTACTCGGTTATGTATTGAGTACTGGCACTGTGCTGGGCTCTCATGTATGGAGTGGGTATGTAGCAGTAGCAGAAAACAATGGGCCAGGCTCCACGTCCTCGAGGAACTTAGAGTAGGCAGAGACAAATCAAGTTCAAAATAAGTACAAAACTATGCGGTATATTGGAGGATGGTGGGTGCAGTGGTGCAGAGCGAAGCCACCAGAGGGAGGGACCGTCAGCTAACAGTTGCAATCTCACTTGTCCAAGGCCACAATGAGAGAGTGATAGTTGACTAAACACGTGACTGAGATGAGGGGTGAGTCAAGTGAACATCTGCGGGAAGAGTGTTTCAGGAAGGGGAACAAGCAGTGCAATGATGTAGGGAAAATTACCAGAGGTAGAATTATAGATAAACATAATAAAAGCCCATTATAACAAAATATATACCAGGGTGCCTGCGTGGCTCTGTCAGTTGAGCGTCAGACTCGATTTCAGCTCAGGTCATGATCTCACAGTTTGTGAGTTCAAGCCCCGCAGTGGGCTCTGTGCTGACAGCATGGAGTCTGCTTGGGATTCTCTCTCTCTCAAAATAAATAATTAAACATTTTATATATATATACACACACACACACACATATATAATATGTATTATGTATGTCATAAATATATATAGAATATTTTATAAATATATTACATATTCTATATTGTGTATTGTATATTATATATTGTATATTATATAGTATATACTATATACTATATAATATATAGTATATACTATATATTATATATTGTATATTATATATCATACATAAATGTATTCATATTTATAAATATATTATAAATAATATATTTATATTTATAAATAAATATAAATATAGGTATATTCATATAGAGACCAATAAAATTCTAGTGATATAGATATGTTTGTAGCCATTGGTGAAACTCTAGTTGAAATAGGTGAGTTTCTAGAAATATGCAAGATTCCAAAATAGGCAAGAATAAAAACACCGATGCATTAAAATAACTAAAGGACCTCCCACCACAAAAGCAGAAGCCAAAAGGGTGTTATGTGTAATTTCTATCAGATGTTCCGAAAATGTCTGTATTGGGTTGCTGGCGCTGCCACCACAAAATACCACAGGCTGGGCAGCTTAAACAGCAACAATTTATTTCTCATAATTCCAGAGGCTGGAAGTCCAACAGCAAGTGTTGACAGGTTATATTTCCCATCAGGACTTCTCCTGGGCTCACAGATGGCTGTCTTCTCTCTGTGCGTCTTCTGCACATGGCCTTTTCTTTGTACACACACACACACACCTGGCGTTCCTACTTTTATAAGGAATCAGTCCTATTGATTTAGTGCCCCACCCTTATAACCTCATTTAATTTTAAGTACCTCTCTGAGGGTCTCATCTCCAAATAAAGTCACATTGGAGGTTAGGGCTTCAACACATGAATTTTGAGGGAACACAAATCATTTGCAACAATGTGTTTCCTACATTTTAGAAGTTACTCCATTAAAGGCAAAAGAGAGAACCCTGCCCAGCTCATTTGATAAGCTATGTACTTTTTATTCCAAAACTGGATAATAGAAATTTTTTAAAAATCAAATTATTTACCTATGTCACTTACAAAATCCATGAAAATATCCTAAATAATATTTACTAATGCCATTGTACTGGGTGTGCAAAAGATACCATTATGTTCAAGCAAGATTATCCCAGGAATGTAAAGTGATTCAGTGTTAGAAAAATCTCTCATTGTAATTCACCACATTAGAAGCTTAGAGAGAAAAATAATATATGATCATTCAATGCTGAAGAAAAATTATTTTACCTATATTAGCATGTGTTTATAACCAAGGGTCTTAAAAGAACTAGAAATAGAAGGGTACTTCTTTAGCAGTTACATGCCAGTCAACTATTTGATAGAAGTTTAGGTACCTTCTCTTTAACAGTATGATAGCCAAATTAACATGAATTCACTCTTTGTGAACTCGTGACTCATCACAGATAGAAACTACACCAGGTGAGTTGTTGCACAAAGGAAACTTTCTTTGCAGCAAATAAAGGAGATCCTGGGGAGTTATTTCTGAAGCCATGACTCTTTGAGCAAGGGTGGCTGGGTTGCTTTTGTTTAAGATTAGGAGGCATATTTACAAAGGTGGACATAAGGTCACACGTGCACCTTAAGGAAACATGCATATACATGCATTGCATGTTATGTAAATGAGCTTAGTGCTCCTCCTTGGGCAGAGATGTCGGTATTATAATGACGTAAAGGTAGTTGCCACTCACTCCCTGGTCCATCTGCATAGACACAAGTTGGCATTAAGCCCAAGCTGGTCTGGATGGTCTGGGCAGTCCCGAGCTCTTCATCCAGGCAGTTGTCCTTGAGTGGTAGTCTCAGTTTCCATCACAGGATGCTGGGTGTTTTGTCTGAGTTAAGACATAAGCTGGAAAGCAGAGCTTAAGGAAAAATGTGGGACAGAAGTCGGTAGGTACAAGCAGGTAAGCAGTAAAGGTCAGGTCTTGGAGTCTAGCTGGTGATATTCTGAACAGAACAAAGATGCTACTATTTCCAGTCCCATCAAATGTAGGAAAAAGTTCTGGAAAGAGCTATAAGGAAATAAAAATAAACAAATCTAGCAAAACTTGTTGTTATAATAAAGGCCATTACTATAAACCCTGAAAAACCAAGATAATTCATAATCAAATATTACCAAGATTTCAAGATACAAATCAATCTATAAATGTCAACAGTTCTCTACATTTGCAATAACCAAACACAAATATATTAAATAATAAGGTCTCATTCACAATATTAACAAAGTTTGTATAGTACCTAGAGAATAACAAAGATTACATATATTTCTAAAGAGAAAATTTTGGAGCCCCATTAACGGATGTATAAAGACAGTTCTCTAATATTATCAATTAAAAGAAATTCTGATAAAAATCCCAGCTGGATATTTTTGAGGAACCAATGAAACTATTCCAAAATTTCAAAAGAAATGAAATTGTATGTGTAAATAAGGCAATATGGAAGAAAATCAAAGGAAGTAACTTGGCCTGAAATTGTTACAATACTCTGCAAAGTCATAGGAATAGGCAAAAATTGTGTGATATTAGTATAAGAACAATAAGAACAAATAGCTCAATGAATTAGAGTGGAGAGTGCAGAGGCAGGCGTTTTTAGGTGGAAATCTTATTCAGTGAAAGGAAAAAGCAAGGGAGCAGATATACCTTCTTTCAGAAAGAATGCAGCCCTGTAGAAACCTTGATTTCATTTATTTATGTATGTATGTATGTATGTATGTATGTATGTATGTATGTATGTATTTATTTATTTATTTATAGAGAGCACACACAGTAGCAAGAGGGGGAGAAAATCCTAAGCAGGCTCCACACTGTCAGTGCTAAACCTGATGCAGGCCTTGAACCCACGAACTGTGAGATCATGACCTGAGCCGAAAGCAAGGGTCGGACGCTTAACTGACTGAGCCACACAGGTACCCCTGTAGAAACCTTGGATTTTAACCCAGTGAAACCCATTTCAGACTTCGGAGCTCCAGGACTGTAAGATGATAAACTCCTCATTTTAAGCCACTAAGTTTTTGATGATTTTGTTACAGCAACATTAGGAAACTAATCCAGACTGCTGCTTCTTGAGATGGGGCAAACTGCTTGAGTGACAGTGAGCATCAGGGTTATTTTGTCCACTAGATCTTCAAATATAGGTATAAAATAGAAAGTTTGATATATGTGTCTGTATCTCAAAGAAGGATCAAATTTGGAAATACAAATACAAGCATCATCATCAATATAAACTGTATTTAGAGCTATGGAACTGATGTGACCACCTAGTTGTCAGTATAGGTAGCCTAGAGAAGGAAAAAAAATGCTGTCCTTTACCCTCCTACGATCTGCTGCTGGGGCTCTGGGAATTAAACTGAGACAAGATTAATAAGAGAAAAATGAACCATTTTATTTATGTGTGCAATGTGATTACCTTTGGGAGAAGCTAAGTTTTGAGTAACTCGAAGGGGCAGTTCATCGTTGGGGCTTATACAGCATCTTAACAAAGAAGTTTGTAGAGAAGTGCAGAGACAAAGAAAAAGGGCTTTAGGCTTTTAGGGGTGGAAAACTGTGGGGAGACAAATGCATGGGGAAAGTAATGGAAGGTAAGGCTTGTTTTAGTAAGGTTTGTTACATAGATTCCTCTCACTGCCGTCTCTGGGATGATGAATATCTAGTGATTAAGGGTTTTGCCCTTCCTCGTAGGGCGACAGGGAGACAGAGACGTTTTGTTTTGTTTTGTTTTTTGGTTGATCTCAGTTGCCTTCAGCTCAAAATAATCTTCATGCTGCAGTAGTATATTTTGAGGTGACATATTCCGATCCCCTACACAAGGAAGAGAAAATGGACATTATAACGTTTATAGGTCAGTTGTAAAAGAAGAGCACAGAAAAAGTCACTGAGAGGAAGTTACTTGGGGAAAACAAGGGAGAAAATAATTTCAGGAAGAAGGAAGGGTTCATAGGGACTGAAAGTTGCTAAGAGGTAGCATCAGAAGAGAAGTGGAAGCTACCTTTGGATTTTAAGCAGGGAAATTGTTCCTGAACTTCGTGGGACTGGTTTTAGGGTAGTTGGGGAAGCTAGATCCAATGTGCAATGAACAGAAGGTGCACAGTTGGAATGAGTGAGTGTGATCATCTCTGAGGAATTCTTGTGTGAATGAAAATAGTGAATAGGATCCAGAAAAACGAGACAGTGACTAAAGAGTCATCTGGGATCAGGTTTTTCCTGTCGAAATCATATTTGTATTTTAAGAATGCACTCCAGCTGTGCTATTTATAATAGGTTCTAGGGAGTTGTCAAAATATTTCCACACAAATCTATAAAATGTGGGGAGTCAAAAGCGGAAACAAAGACAACACTGGATGTTAATTTTACTTGAGTTTCAAAAATAAATAAAAATTTAAAAAATATATCTATATCCATATCTACATCTACATCTATCTCGATATCTATAATTGTGGGGAGAGTCGTTGGAGACCAGAGTATCATCCTGGTGAAAACCGATGGTGATGTTCAGTGAAGTAAGAAGGGGTCCTGAAGCTGGAAAGAAATGGGCAGGAGGAAAAAAGCTTTAGTAATTAATGAGATTTTTGGAACGAGGAAATTGTGATGATGTTCTTTTGTGCTTGAGCAATCAAGTACATAACGAGGCCGTTCATTTAGGAAGGGAAATGGACCAGAGGAGGTATTGGGTGGAGGAGGAGAATTTCATTTTCCAGCCTAGGAAAGATAAAATCTCATCAACTCAAGATAAAAGCTACCTTCTCACCCACTTAGCTGTTAGGCTTCTTTTCAATTCTTTACGTTGATGTTTGCATTCTGTATATTCTGTGCATCCAGAAATTCTGTGCCAGCCCAAGTCTAAGGCTGGGGTTGTCGGTCTTTGCTGTTGGGTATACAGAAAATCTGAATATGTACAAATGGAAAGCAATTAAAACAAAATTCCAAAATTGGAGATTAAATATACCCCAATTAAAGAAAGTCTGTGTCTTCCAAGAGGCAATGGTTATATGGAAGGAAACGATTATTGACTGATGGTATATTTTTAATATTCTCTTTAGTCTTAAATTATTAATTTGTAAACCTTAGAATTTATGAAGTCAGCAGATTGTCAACATGAAAAGAAAGAGCCATTCATGAAAGGCAAATGAGCATTCATTTGGGACCAAAGAGTTGTAATTTGGGGAGCACAGATCAGGTAGAAACCCAAATAGTGTCCTGCTCATATGGCCAAAGCTTAAGAAGAAAAGGAAGGGGCAATTACTTGAGTTGAAGAAAAGAAAAAAAAAAGTTTTCTATGGCTGTTAACAAGCTCAGTTACCCTGGGTTTCACAGTGAGTGATGACTGATTCTCTCAGCAGCAGAATGACCAGGACGTCTGTTCTGCTGAACTTTCCAGCAGTTGCTTGAAACAGTTGCCATTTTACCAGGTCCAAAAGTTCCCGCCCAGTTCAAACAAGGGCAGGTAAAGCACTTTCTCTGCAGTGGTCGCTCTGGCTTTATTTTAAAATGTCTCCAGTTATGTCATTTTTCGACAAGATATAAATGCTGCCATTCCAAGTACCTCATGCAAGATTTAGATGGTATTCTATAAAATTTGGTATAGCACCTGAGAAGTAAGGTCATTTAAGAGCTTAATAAATATGTTTTTAATGACTTTTGTATTTTATATTAATGCATGGGCCTGGCTATTAAGTTTAATTGTAAGGTCAAAGGAAATGAGGGGAAAAGCCCCATACTGAAGTTAATGAGATTTTAAGTTAAATTCTAGTCTCAATACTAACCATTCCTTATAGCTAAATGTTGAGAATGAAGTGCAATGATGTGCACACTTTAAATGTAATTTCTTTTATAGGGCAAAAGGTTAAATTGGAAGTCAGGAGGTCATAGTTAGTTCTCTACCTGTGAGTCACTTCCAGTTTTGCTCTGGGCAAGTGATTTTAATCTCTAAGGCACACACTCTGAGCACTATGGATAAAAATGTATACAGCTCTTTGCCCTCCTTAATGCTGGAAGTTTGCAATGTTGCCCAGAAAGAGCTTTAGGATTTTTATCTCCGCTACATGATGGAGCACCATAGCCAAATTTGTCTCTCAAAATAACTGAAATTATCTGAGTTGTGTTTGCATATAGAAAACAGGCATTTGTGTACATTATAGAGGTTTCTTTTGCTTTTTCTGCAATTGTGCAAGTGATATTTTACTTTGTTGAAAATTTTGACACTGTGAACAGACTGAACCACGTATAGGCAAAGAAATGATGTGTCATTCCTAAGTCTACCGTCCTGAGATATTGGCTGGTTTCTTCCATTTTTTCCTTTTAAAATGATTTTAAAAATATATAATGTTTATACATACCCGCACTTTGAATTATTTGTTTTCCGTTTACTATTACATCATGAGTATTTATTATTTTCTTGAAATTTCTTTGAAGGATCTGATTTTTAATTGCTACAACATACTTAACACCTTTGGAAATAACAATTTATCTAGCATTTGTTAATTTTGCTTTTAATTGCTAACCTTCACAAATAATGTTTTAGTTAGCAATCATTAAAAACTTTGCTTAAATCTCTTTTTCTGGGGATGGACTTCTGGGTACTGATAGATTTCTTACAGAATAGTGTCATGATTGACTGTCTCACTCCAGTAAAAAGAGAAATTAGCAAAACTGTAAACATTTCACATATTTAAGTGTATATCATTCCTTTGGGACATGGCATACATTAATCGTCGTAAAATTTCTTAAATGCTCTTGTGGTGGGGGGGACAAGCTGGAGAAGAAACAGGAGTTATCTCTTCCACCTTCTGCTTGAAAGGGACTCGTGCCATTTCTACTGACTGTCACTGCTTGATGTCTGATTTGCACGTCTAAAGAGGCAACTTAAGAGTGTGGTTAAGCTATAGAATGCATACGACGATTCATAAATAACAGCCTCACCAGTGGCTGTGGAACAAGTATGTCATGGTTGGTTGTTCAGAACCCGTAGCTGCAGAAATGTTCCTATTTACTAATGGGTCACAAAAGCCAGACAGTCCGTTATAGGATTTCTTTATGTTTACTCTCACTTCGAACCTTTATATTCTCTGCAAGTAGTGCAGTAATAGAACCCGAGGATCAACTAGAATGAATACAGAATACTGTATTAGTACAGTATTCAGTTAATACATTGAATGTACAACGTATTAATTTCTGAAAATAATTTTACTATGGGAAGTAATGGCAATGTTAATTTTTCTTCTCTTAATTACCGGATTTTTAGTCAAAATGTACACTTTGTGGGCTCAGCGGTGTAGGAAATGGCACATGAATTAAATTTAGCAAAGACATGTGTAGCCAGCTCAAGAAAGTAAAATATTGCAACACAGCAGTATAGCCCTAATCTATTTATATCCGTTCTTCTCGTTGTCGAATAGTATTCCATTCATTTCATGACAAACTATACCTTTCTGGGTCAGAAAAAGATGTGTAAGCAAATCATTTCAGCAATTTTCTGATGGCACTCTGCGTTTTGTCTTCTGTGATCGTCATTATTTTATCAGGATGCATATCACTATGAACTCAAGCCCTATCGCCAAATCAGGTTGCTAACTACTTATAGATTCATATGCTACCATCACCGTCTCCTTGGATATTAGATCTTTGAGGCGGTTTCTATTTGGCTAATACATTCTTTATGTCTTCTACTTAGGCTTACCCTAAGTGAATGGATCTTGAATGTGTTATTCCGCTTTCGTAGTGTCTAACGAAGAATTATAGTCAATCATAAATACATTAATCTCCTTTACCAGCACTAGTATAAGTATAAATGATGAAATAGAATAGGCGGAAAAGACCCTACTTCTCTTTGATAAACAACAAAGTGATATTTAATACTGTTTACATGCACCGGCAACTGGGCCATAATTATTTGGAATCTCAAAAAGAAATTTGAAGTCGGATTCCCATATCAACACTAAATAACGTTGCCCTGAAGGAGTTCAACATAGAAACATTTGAAAAGATAAAGAGAGATGAATGAAGCTATGTCTTTATCTCTTTTGAAATAAGTAATGCTATTAACATTTCCCTATAGTCTCTAGATAGTATAGAAATTGTGTAGTTTTATTTCCTGATTGTTGCTGATATTACTTGTGTTTTACAGAAGCCTCGGTGATGTGCCACCCGGTCTGTGACTTAGATATCTAGGGATTTAGGGTAGAATGGCTATAATTGAGAATAGAGAATCTTACACTTGGGAATTCCTCTGACCTTTCTTTTTTTCTTTTTAATTTTTTTTAACGTTTATTTATTTTTGAGACAGAGACAGAGCATGAACAGGGGAGGGGCAGAGAGAGGGAGACACAGAATCTGAAACAGGCTCCAGGCTCTGAGCTGTCAGCACAGAGCCCGACGCGGGGCTCGAACTCACAGACCGTGAGATCATGACCTGAGCCGAAGTCGGACGCTTAACCGACCGAGCCACCCAGGCGCCCCTCCTCTGACCTTTCTAACGCAGATGACTCATCATTGTAAAACTTTTGAAATAGGTGTAATTTCAAAGAAGGCATTGGGGGTAGTATGATTTGAGAGATGAGAGAATGTGCCCCGTAGATGAATCCATGACAACATTTGCCCCATCACCTGACTTGTAACTTTCTCTTATGAGAAATGTGCAGGGAGGTGTGAATGACTAGCTGGGAAAGACAGATATCTGTTGGCATCACGAGTTATAACCCTGTGTTTGGGATATGTGTAAGAATTTCACAGGAAACAATCCTTTTTTCTTGGGCATGGATGGATCTAAATGAAAATGGGAAAAGGGAGTTGCCATTAGCATATTTCTACCTTCTTTCAAACACGTTCTTCTTTCTCCATTTTGGCAAATGACCTCCTGAGCCCCCCTGAGTCCCGTGGTATCTCCAGACCCTTTACTAGCTTCCTAACCTCTTTGATTCCTTTCCTTCAATGTCTCATGAATCCTGCTTTCAAAAAGTCAATACCATACCAAGGATATTATAAAACACTCCACCGCTACTCACCAGGAGGTGAAAAGATTTTTCTTCCTAGGGGTATTTGCATCTTAACACAGAGCAATGATTAGCCTAAATGAATCTAATATGCTATAATTTCAGGCACCAGGGGTAGTCCTCTCAGGGAGAGAGGAAGAGGAATAGATTTCTAGAAACATCCAAATACTTGTGTACTTAGCTTTCATTAGATGTGAGTTCTACACGCAGGAGTTTAATTAAAACCAAAAGTTAAAATATTTAGAGGTTGGCATTAGGACATTAGGAGATTGGCGTAAGGACAGTTAGTGTTGTTCAAAACAAAGGTTTAAATACACTTTGATATGTTTCACCCCCAGTGCCGGTAGAGTCATATGATGGTTGCTTCAGAACTGTGTATTCAAGCAACTATAATATAGTATGTTTGAAGAGCCACAGATAGGCTTTCTCAAATCAATGTCCTGGCTCAAAGTAGAAATTCAGTTTTCTTCCTTAGAACTTTGCAATCTAGCTCTAGTTTTAAGTTTACCTGTATTTAAATAAACCGGTTTCTCCTTAATTACTAAAATCAATGTATCATTTCAAAAGAAGTATTAAATCAAAATTTAAATTAATTTAAACTACAAAACGTGCCTTCCAATTTTTCCACACTTTAGACTAGCTAGACCATTCACTCGAGAACACATTGTTAAAGGAAGGAACAGTTTAAATATATTCTAGCAGGGCAGTAAATGTAGAATTAGGTGCTTCAGATTCTTCCCAGAATTCTGATCTTACACATCTCAGAAGACTATTTCATAGTCTACATTGATTCTATTACAGCGATGCTGTCTTCTGTTTCCTGTTCATAAACTCGCTTGCAGGAGAGAATTTCCAATTTATGCCAAGACTGCAAATTGGCCCGAGCTGCTGCCTGCCTCCAGCAAATCAACCCTAGGGAAACTACGGAGGAGAACACAATATGGACTTATAAAAGTGTGGGAAATCTCTAAGAAAAAAGAAGGCTACTTGCGACTGGTGTGTGGCAAGACAGGTAGATGCCTGTAGGCTGCAGCAGAGGACTTCTGGCTCTGCTGTTCCAGCACAGAGCAGAAAAGAGCAGTTTGAATAGTGTCCTTCCCCCCCGCCCTTTGCCCTCCTTCTGGTTGCAGAATTTGCCGATGGTCATCCAAACCAAAAGGCCAGCACTTCAAATGGCCCACAGCCCTACTGGAGGTGTCCTCAGGGGTAAAATCAGAGGAGAGCAAAACATTGAGGGTAAAGAATTGGGAACAACGAACTGTGAGGACGGACCAGTCTTCGCTTCCCTTCTGTCAGCCGTTTTCTTAAAACTTCCAAGGCTGATGGATGACAATCTAAGAGGATGCCTTTTCCTTTTTTGCTGGAAGGTAGAACATTGACTGGAAAGGCTACTTGTGGTGGTGAAACCAAATGGGAGTGATTCATTCTGGCTTACGGTAACTTGAGCTCTTGACCTAAAAACTCATGCCTTCATCTATACTTGACCCCAGAGGACTGATCTAGGTCCTTTCTTTTTCCCCTTCCTAGTTCATAGCAGCAGGTAGCCTATCCCCTAATAATAAGAAAATAATAATAATAGCCAAATTAATAAGGTATATCTTCTTTAAATCAAAAACTACAGGAATACAGTGTCTTTAAATTAAAAACCCCAAACCGTGCCAACATATTATTAGCAGAAGTGTTAGAAGTGATGAGTCAGGGGGGTGTCTGGGTGGTGCAGTCAGTTAAACATCCGACTCGATCTCAGCTCAAGTCATGATCTCCTAGTTCATGAGTTCGGGCCCCACGTCGAGTTCTGCACTGATGGCGTGGAGCCTGCTTAGGATTCTGTCTCTCCTACTCTCTGCCCCTCCACTGCTTGTACGCTCTCTCTCTTTCTCAAAATAAATAATAAATAAATATACTTTAAAAAGCTGATGAGTCAAAATTTGCACCCAAGTTCATAAATATCCAAATATGGGTCAGGAAAGGGATTATCAATATGGGACAAGAGCAAGATGTGATGAAAAGATAATCAGGTGGAAATACTAGGTGCAAAAACATAGTAGTTGAAATAAGGGAATACTAGATGGGTTGAATAAAGAAATGGATACAACTGAAGAATAAATTAATGCATCAATTGTAAATAGTATAGAACTATTTTCCTGGAAGCAAAGAAACAAGACAGAATAGCTAAAACAGAATAGACACAAACATCCTGATAATAGGGGTTTTTGAAGAAAGAAAAAAATAGAAACAGTCAAGGTAACTTTCTAAGAATTTAAAGAAAAAAACTGTTGAAAGAATTGGTTTAATGTTTATATATTTTTGAGAGAGAGAGAGACAGACAGACTGTGAGCCACCAAGGGGTAGGTAGAGACAGAGGGAAACACAGAATCCGAAGCAGGCTCCAGACTCTGAGCTGTCAGCACAGAGCCTGATGCGGGGCTTGAACACACGAACCATGAGATCATGACCTGAGCCGAAGTCAGACGCTTGACCGACTGAGCCACCCAGGCAGCCCAAAAGAAGTTCTTAAAACTGAAGCATCCATGCAGTGTCAGGTAAGTCTCAGGCATTCTCTAGTGTTTGGAACGAAGTGGCCCAGTGGTAGTGTGCTGGAAGCCGAGCTATCCCAGCCTGAGTGGCAGGGCCCGGGCGGTGGATGGATCAGGACTGCAGGGCGGCCCGACAGTGAAGCTTCTTGTACTCCCGCTTTTAGGTAATTCGGCCTTATTAAAGTACCTGGGGTATTGTCTCTTGGGGAATTGCCCTCGGCAGGCCCCCTGGGAAAAGAACTATTGGGGAAAGAAATAAGGTTCTGCCAGAAACTCTGCGGCCCTACATTTAGCCCTTGCCGTCCCCTATGGAGACTCCTCTACTTGCAGGAAGGATAGCCTCATACATTAGCCAGCAAAGGAGGCTGATAAAGGAGAGACATATGGATTTGAAAGCCTCACTCCGGCAGCTAAGGCGTGTATCTCTGGGCACAGGAGACTTCCACCCCTAGGCCCACCTGGCCCCCCGGAGGCATTCCAGATGGTGACTGAACCTAGTCGATTAAGGTACAGGATGGTTCATTGTTCTAGGTGCATTGTCTCTCTGAGAATGTATGAGGCATGGGTTTCTAATGCTTTTTTGGCCCCTTTCTGGCACCTCGGACCGAGGCAAACACATCGTTCTTCTGGCCTCATGTGGTTAGGCGGTCATGTCCCTGCAACTGTTCCACTTGAGGTGTTGAGAAATGGAGGGCCTTTCACGAGAACAGCAAAGCAAATGCTTTGCAGATTATAGATAAACGCAGATGCATAATGGAGTAATGTAAGAAATTAATCAATAATCAAAGGGTATGCGGGAAAATTGGGGGAAAATCGCCATGTTATTTCTTAAAGGTTGTTTACACATAGGAACATTTTCAAAAGTAGGTAATGTTAGAAAAACATAGATGACGTAAGCTACAAGGAAATCACTAGCATATATAATGCCACATTTACTGCAATAAATCGGCCAGTTCAACACACTGCTGTTGTCTGTGTCCATTTTTATTTTAGTTTTAGTTTTTTATTTTCTAGTTTTTCATTTTAGTTTTGTTTTATTTTCACCGACGCCGTTCTTCCTTCGGGAACCCCCGGTTGCTGGAGCGGGTCCCCGGCAGTACTGTGCAAACTTATGAGGGTCACTACCTATGCAAGCTCAATGTTTAGGAAATCCTGTGGAGAACAGAGTCCATCTCTGAAACACACAAGAAACCAGGTTAGGGATAAAATTTCAAATTGGAAAATGTGGCTGGGGACCAGTCTGGTCATATGCAATAAATGCAGAATCCCCGGAAAGCAGCAAGATATAGTTGTTCTGATTAAGAACACGGTGAAAATGAGAGTTTTGATTTTCCCCAACTCTGTCTTTAAAAATCTTGTCTGGCCAGTACAGAAGACAGATGGCTCCTGAAGGTTGACCGTGTTGAGGTTTACGTGAGGTGGTACTTCTGATGGCCTCAGTTGTAACCGATATTGTGAAGACTGTAAGGAAAGTACAGATCAAGGGCAATGTTATGCCAGTATGGCGTTCCTGCTCTTTCCACCTTGTCCCAACTTAGAGCAGCTTTCATACCCATTACCCCTCCCAGAACTCATGACTAACTCAACCTCCGGTCCACTATCCTACTCGGTGCTGTGTTGCCCACCACTATGGTAATTACTTTGTTGTCTCTTATATTCATACTGGGTCTGGAGCTCACATCGCTTCTGCCTCTAGGTGAAACCTTTTTGCCCATCCTCTGGGACTTACTCTGTGGAGTGGAGGGCTTAGGGTGCTTTCTCAAGAGTCCGGTGACTTCAGTTCTCTCTCCTTTCCCTGCTGTTCTTTCTTCCTCTTTCGCGTTTTCTTGGCTAGGGAAAGTTGCTTTTTGATAAGCTAAGTATTCTCCCAGACCTTTTCTTATTTCTGAACCATCACTTTTGAAAGTCAAAGTTCAAGAAATTGGATATTTTGTTGTCTGTATTCTGTGGTTTCTCTTTCTAGTGTGGGAGCCCTGACCGCTCCTTGAATTTGAGGGCAGTCAATAGGGTAATAGGAAACACTGAGATCAAATGCTTTGGCTCATGTCAACAAGTATCCCACAACATTCATTTTATTCTTTGTATGCAGGTGTAAGGGTTAGCTCCTACTTTAGGGCCCTTGGGGTGTATAACACACAAGCCAGATACTGGCCGGAACAAAGACATCCTCACTTTGTGATGTCAACCCTAGTACCTGGTGCCCTAGTCTTCTAAAGATTTTACAAAGTTATAGAAAGCTGCCTCCAATGTTTAGTCTGGAGCCTGCCTTTCTGTGCTTATTAATCAGGAAGGAAGCTGCGGGAAGAAGGCTGAAAGAAGTATAGCTCATTTTTTCTGCTCACTTTACTGACCTTGATAACTAGCAACCTTGTATTCCCTACTTGGTGCCTGTGCTTGATTGTTCTTTGGAACTCTGCCTCAAAGAGCCTCTACATCAGCAGCAGCATGCATTTTTTTTTTTTTTTGGTGGCAATTTCTGGATAGAAACTTCTGCTCTGACTTATCTGTCAACCTGATACTGCATTCTTTCTGTTACAAGAAAATTGTCTACGCATAAAGTATTTTGATATAGGGCAATATACTCTCTCATCGCAGAGAACTCTGTGATAGAGTTCTTCTATTATGTAAAATTTTATTGTTGTCTTCCCGTCAATTGAGGCCTAACACATCTATAGTAAAGGGCATAACATATATTAGTTATAAGTACACTAGTCATAAATCTATACACCAAGGAATTTTTACATATATAGATGTGTCTAGATAACTTCGTTACTCTAAAATGTTCTCTGTGCCTCTGTGTCATTTACTACCTTCTTCCCACCATGAAAGTAACCTATATTCTCACTTCTATCACCATAGACTAGTTTTGTCTCTTTTTGAACTTTGTGTGAATGGAATCATAAATTATATGATTTTTTGTAACCAGCTTCTTTCACTCCATATAATGCATGTGAGGCTTATCCTTGCTACCTCAGTTATCCTCTGTTGTACTGCTGCATGGTATTCCATTAGATGAATATTGCTACTATCTTTATATAAATTGAAAAAGGAGGGCAGAAGCTCATACTTGCTCAGTCTGCCGTCTTGCACAAAAAGGTTACGTGGTTCTCATAATAGAGTACATCAAATCTGTCTTATGTTGTATTGTTACCCTCAAAAGACTGTGAGTTACTTAAGAAGAACATGCATTGATATAATTTTTGTGCTGCAAAAATATGTGATAAGTACACACCGTATGGTCAGAATTCCATTAATATATGCTCGAAAGCAGTCACTTCAGGGAAATTTCTGTAGCCAAAAAGTGAATGAAATTAAAAATAATAGGAAGTTTTATTTCTTCAAAGGTAAATATGATTTCTCTAGTACAAAGTGGCTAACAAATTAAAGATGTTATTTATGCGTGCTGGTTTATGTCTTTGCCCAAATAATACCCCTTTGGAGGATTTACTTAAAGTCTAGCTGCACTGAAAAGAAAATTTTTGAAATGTAACAATTTTTTACAACCTGTAGTATAGAGAATTTCAGAGAGTGCATAAATTACATAAACATTTACACAGTGAATTGATTTGATAGAGAAAATATCTAAAATAATTTGGAGGAAGAGTTGTTATTACTGGCCATTCATAATTACTGTTACTGAAATTTCAGATTATGAGATTTAAAAAAAAAATTTTTTAATGTTTATTTATTTTTGAGAGAGAGAGAGAGACACAGAGCATGAGCAGGGGATGGGCAGAAGGAGAGGGAGACACAGAATTCGAAGCAGGCTCCACGCTCTGAGCTATCAGCACAGATCCCAACGTGGGGCTCGAACCCATGAACCGTGAGATCATGACCTGAGCCAAAGTTGGACACTTAACCAACTGAGCTACCCAGGGGCCCCAATTATGAAATGGACTTAAGGGAACTTTTCCCTGAGTGATCTATTTTCTTTTTATTTAAGTTTATTTATTTATTTTGAGACAGAGAGTGAGTAGGGGAGGGGCAGAGAGAGGGAGAGGGAATTCCAAGCAGGTTCCACATTGGCAACATGTAGCCCCACTCGGGGCTTGATCCAAGGACTGTGAGATCAAGAGTCAGTCTCTTAACCAACCGAGTGACCCAGGAACCCCTGTGTGATCTATTTTCATAAATGGATTATAAAAGTAATTATAAAACTTGGATAAAACATGAGTATTTAAGAAAGCATAAAATTTTGCATTGAACAGGCCATGTATCATGGTCGAATTTGAACTGAGAGGAAGACCAAGGGGGAAAAATAAATGCTCAGAAATATCCATGAGGTATTCTTTGCTGACAAAGCGTCATAATCTTTTGCTTGTACTGGGATTGTGTCGCTGGTTCATTAGTTTAGGTATTTTTCTCCTTATATATCAAGTAACTTGTATTTTTGTGTAGATTTTCTAGATACAAGAAAAGAGTTTAGTTAAGACAACATATGCTTGTTTCTAGTGCATTACATTTAGGCACGTTAAAATCTGGAGATGTGCTGAGGAAAACAAAATGCTATTAAAGTTTCTGTGTTTCTGTGATATCCCCAGGGAGATTTCTCCCAGTTGAAAAGTTGGCTTTCACAAAACTATTTCCAAAGCGATTCATTGGCTTGCCTCCTGTTAATGGAACTTTAGTGGAAATAAAACCAAGTTCATGAGCAAAACAGAAACAAAATTTCTGTTCAAGACTTTCAAAAGGCTAAAGTATAAATGAAATATGGAAAGGAATGTGAAGACATATATTAATACTTGGAAATTTACATGACGTTTGAAGGAAGATTTGATGCGAGAAATGGAACTTTCCCTTCAGTTGTAGGGTGTGCTGCCATTCCTGCGGCCAATGAAAGAGATAACTTCATGTTTACATGTGAACACAATATTTTTTGGTAGCAAACAATAGGCTGTGGGTTGGCAAAATTCCTCACATGAATAGTTAATTATTTAGGGAGAAGCTATAAGATTATTCCAGAATATTATAACAGTTAATTGTAAGTGAAATCTCATCTCTTTCCTGAAAAGATAGATCGAATTCTTAATGGGAGATGAAATTAATTAAGGACAAAACTATATATGATTCTTATAATCATAAGTCTCCTTTGGTTTCCCATAGACCAATATGATATTTGAGATTCATTCTAGCATTCTCTATGCCAGAAATAGAGCTAACCAGGAAACAATCTGGACATTCTGGCCAAGTATTAAAGACTGTGGTTGATTCATGAATAGGTACAAGGAACAATTGTATCTTATCTATCTGTATTGATTTTAGGCAAATTCATTTGTTTCAATGTCATTTGTAAGGATAGACTCCTAATTTTCAGGCAAGTTTTGCTAAATAAAAGAGATAAGTGTTAGGAAAGTTTTTAGACAAATATCTGAAGTATAAAAGGCTTACACATTGTTTTCATGGAGTTCTGCTTATTTGTTCTAAGTAGATGCTTTTCATTCACAAGCAGACAACTAATGAATGTTCCTTTCTTAACCATACTTTGATAAAAAACGTAAATCATTTTCTGAAACAATAAACAATGTAGGATGAAACACAAATTCTTTAGGAATCTATCTTTGAATAAGAATGATTGGACTTCTTGTTTTCAAAAATGCCTTTTCCTGGAACACACTAGAATGCATTCTTGGAGCCATCTGTGTAGGGATGATGATTTTATGATAAATGTTGGTCATTTTTCATATCAGAACAATCTTCATCTAAGGGAATCTCCATCTAAATCTATCTACTTTTCTTCAAATTGGAATTTGTTGGAATTTTACAATAATCACATTCTCAAAAGAAAAAAGAAAAGAATCAAATATAATCCCCACCCCCCAAAAGAAAGCTGAGCAAATTCCTATAGATCTCAGATCGATTTGGATGGAAAATATTTTTAACAATATACTCACTAAAACTTTCATCTATTGATACATGGATCCTAAAATCACAGGATATTTTCTCAGTAATTATTCATTCCATAATTTATTATCCTAAAAAGCTGGTAAAAATTCTGAGAGAAGTCACAATATTCCTTATACCATAAACAATGAGACAACTGACTGTCCCTATCATGTTTAGACTGAGTTCAGTAACTTAGGAAATTTTTACGTCATGGGAAATTGGTGTTAGAAATGTGAACCTCCCTTCCATTTATAAAACCATGTAGAATAGTTTGATTTTTTTTGTTGTTTTTTATTTTTAGTTTGTTTGTTTGTTTGCTTATTTATTTATTTATTTATTTAGACTGCACACAAGCAAGTGCACACCTGCACGTGAGCAGGGGAAGGACAGAGGGAGCGGAAGGGAGAGAATCCCAAGCAGGCTCTGTGCTGTCAGGAGCAGAACCTGACGCAGGGCTCGATCTCATGAACTGTGAGATCATAACCTAGGCCAAAGTCAAGGGTTGGTCACTTAACCAACTGAGCCACCCAGGCACCCCTAGAGTAGTTTGATATTAGAGAATATTATGTGTATTTTTGTTGACACTGTGATTTATAGTGATAGATCAAAATGACAAAATAGTAAACTAAAAAAGAATATAATCTAAATATAAAACAATTTTTGATAAAATTAAGTAAACCCAGTTCACTATTAAAAATGAGATAAGAAGGGAAGGAAAACTTCCAGACTCATTCTATGAAGCCAGTATTACTTTGATTCCTAAACCAGACAGAGACCCAGTAAAAAAAGAGAACTACAGGCCAATATCCCTGATGAATATGGATGCAAAAATTCTCAATAAGATAATAGCAAATCTAATTCAACAGCTTATAAAAAGAATTATTCACCATGATCAAGTGGGATTCATTCCTGGGATGCAGGGCTGGTTCAACATTAGCAAATCAATCAACGTGATACATCACATTAATAAAAGAAAAGATAAGAACCATATGATCCTGTCAATCGATGCAGAAAAAGCATTTGACAAAATTCGGCATCCTTTCTTAAGAAAAACCCTCGAGAAAGTTGGGATAGAAGGAACATACTTAGACATCATAAAAGCCATTTATGAAAAGCCCACAGCTAACATCATCCTCTATGGGGAAAAACTGAGAGCTTTTTCCCTGAGATCAGGAACACGACAGGGATGCCCACTCTCACCGCTGTTGTTTAACATAGTGTTGGAAGTGCTAGCATCAGCAATCGGACAACAAAAGGAAATCAAAGGCATCAAAATTGGCAAAGATGAAGTCAAGCTTTCGCTTTTTGCAGATGACATGATATTATACATGGAAAATCCGAGAGACTCCACCAAAAGTCTGCTAGAACTGATACATCAATTCAGCAAGCTCGCAGGATACAAAATCAATGTACAGAAATCAGTTGCATTCTTATATACTAATAATTAACAGAAAGACAAATAAAGAAACTGATCCCATTCACAATTGCACCAAGAAGTATAAAATACCTAGGAATATATCTAAACAAAGATGTAAAAGATCTGTATGCTGAAAACTATAGAAAGCTTATGCAGGAAATTGTAGAAGATATAAAGAAATGGAAAAACATACCGTGCTCGTGGGTTGGAAGAATAAATATTGTCAAAATGTCAATACTACCCAAAGCTATCTACACATTCAATGCAATCCCAATCAAAATTGCACCAGCATTCTTCTCAAAGCTAGAACAAGCAATCCTAAAATTCCTATGGAACCACAAAAGGCCCCGAATAGCCAAAGTAATTTTGAAGAAGACCAAAGCAGGAGGCATCACAATCCCAGACTTTAGCCTCTACTACAAAGCTGTCATCATCAAGACAGCATGGTATTGGCACAAAAACAGACACATAGACCAATTGGAATAGAATAGAAACTCCAGAACTAGACCCACAAAAGTATGACCACCTAATCTTTGACAAAGCAGGAAAGAATATCCAATGGAAAAAAGACAGTCTCTTTAACAAATGGTGCTGGGAGAACTGGACAGCAACATGCAGAAGAATGAAACTAGACCACTTTCTTACACCATTCACAAAAATAAACTCAAAATGGATAAAGGATCTGAATGTGAGACAGGAAACCATTAAAACCCTAGAGGAAAAAGCAGCAAAAGACCTCTCTGACCTCAGCCATAGCAATTTCTTACTTGACACATCCCCAAAGGCAAGGGAAATAAAAGCAAAAATGAACTATTGGGAACTCATGAAGATAAAACAACTTCTGCACAGCAAAGGAAACAATCAACAAAACTAAAAGACAACCAACAGAATGGGAAAAGATATTTGCAAATGACATATCGGGCAAAGGGCTAGTATCCAAAATCTATAAAGAGCTCACCAAACTCCACACCCGAAAAACAAAGAACCCAGTGAAGAAATGGGCAGAAAACATGAATAGACACTTCTCTAAAGAAGACATCCGGATGGCCAACAGGCATATGAAAAGATGCTCAACGTCGCACCTCATCAGGGAAATACAAATCAAAACCACACTCAGATATCACCTCACGCCAGTCAGAGTGGCCAAAGTGAACAAATCAGGAGACTATAGATGCTGGAGTGGATGTGGAGAAACGGGAACCCTCTTGCACTGTTGGTGGGAATGCAAACTGGTGCATCCACTCTGGAAAACAGTGTGGAGGTTCCTCAAAAAATTAAAAATAGACCTACCCTATGACCCAGCAATAGCACTGCTAGGGATTTACCCAAGGGATACAGGAGTACTGATGCATAGGGGCACTTGTATCCCAATGTTTATAGCAGCACTCTCAACAATAGCCAAATTATGGAAAGAGCCTAAATGTCCACCAACTGATGAATGGATAAAGAAATTGTGGTTTATATACACAATGGAGTACTACGTGCCAATGGGAAAGAATGAAATCTGGCCCTTTGCAGCAACGTGGACAGAACTGGAGAGTGTTAGGCTAAGTGAAATAATACATACAGAGAAAGACAGATACCATATGTTTTCACTCTTATGTGGATCCTAAGAAACTTAACAGGAACCCATGGGGGAGGGGAAGAAAAAAAAAAAAAAGAGGTTAGAGTGGGAGAGAGCCAAAGCCTAAGAGACTCTTAAAAACTGAGAACAAACTGAGGGCTGAAGGGGGGGTGGGAGGGAGAGAAGGGTGGGTGATGGGTAGTGAAGAGGGCATCTTTTGGGATGAGCACTGGGTGTTGTATGGAAACCAATTTGGTAATAAATTTCATATATTAAAAAAAATAAAAATGAGATAAGAGGGGCACCCGGGAGGCTCAGTCAGTTAAGTGTCCGACTTCGGCTCAGGTCATGATCTCACGGTTTGTGGGTTCGAGCCCCACATTGGGCTCTGTGCTGATACCTTGGAGCCTGGAGCCTGCTTCGGATTCTGTGTCTCCCTCCTTTCTACCCCTCCCCCACTTGTGCTCTGTCTTGAAAATAAATAAATGTTAAAAAAATTTTTTTTAAGAAGGAGATAAGAGATCGGACACCTGGGTGGCTCGGTTGGAGAAGCGTCTGATGCCCGATTTTGGCTCAGGTCATGATCTCACAGTTCCTAAGATGGGGCCCCATGCCAGGCTCTGTGCTGACGGTGAGGAGCTTGCTTAGGATTCTCTCTCTCCCTCTCTCTGTGCATCTCCCCTGCTCAGGTTGTCTCTCACAAAACAAGTAAATAAACATGAAAAATAATTTAAATGAGGTAAGAGTAATTCTTGCCTGCCCAATTCCAGAAATGTGATAATATTTATATTTTATTTGAATTGTCTAACATGGTGCGTATATACTTAGACACGGGATAAAAACCTGCTTTGATTCAAATCCCCCCCACACATACAGCTATGTGGTCTCTGGCAAGTTGCTTATCCTCTATGTTACTTTGATTCCACAACGATAAAATGCAGATAATAATAATATGTACCTCATAGTACCATTGTGAGGATTACGTAAGTTAATCAATGAAGGCATATAGAACGAAGTTGGGCATTTAGTAAACACTGGAAACGAGTGAGCGTATTGACACTTCCTTACTTTTGTGGAGTTTCAGTTCTAATCTAACTCTAATGAGCATCTTCATTGTGCTTTGGACAGTTTAGCGTCTTGGAAATCCCCTGTCGTGAACTCCACAGTCAGCTCAGTCTCTATTCGCATTTTGTTAATGGGAAGAAAAGAGCTCTGGTGTTAAGGGCGTGGTTTCCAGAGCCGGCATCCCTGGGTTTAAATGCCAGCTCGGTCAAGCCGCTTCTGCACGATCTCGGACGAGTCACTCAAATTGTTCCTTAGAGTACACATCTGCAGAACTGGGAGAGGAGTAGTATCCGTTTCACTGAGCTGTAGACCAAATTGAGTATATACATCACTCTAGAAGCATCTCATCCTAGCATGTAAGTTTAACTGCTGTTTGCACTCTTGTTATAAATTTTTCATTCCCGTAAATGTGTTTGTGTTCCTGGCTCACGGATAGCATGTCTTTGGCATCTTAGGGAGACCAAGCCGACATTTTTTCAAGTTTCTTCTTATTTTATGTGAAAGCATTTTCATTTAGTCTGCTCTTAACTGTGATTCCGTTACATGGTTTATTTTTAATATAAATACTCCTTTTTGTCCAAAGATTTTTTTGTTCAGGTATCATCAGAGTTGCAGATCACTCTTGACCTGTTTGCTCTGCTCCTGAATGAGTTGATTAAATCCTTTGTTAGATTTATGATTAAAGGAAGTTTGGGTGTGTGTGCTTCTTTTTTTTTTTTAATTTTTAATTTAATTTTTTATTTTTTTCAAGTTTTTATTTAAATTCCAGTCAGTTAACATACAGTGGAATGTCAGTTCCACGTGTAGAATTTAGTGATCTGTCCCTTACATACTACACCCTATGTTCATCATGACAAGTGCCCTTCTTAATACCTATCACCTATGTAACCCATGCCCCTGCCCACCTGCCCTCCAGTAACCATCATTTGTTCTCTATAGTTAAGAATCTATTTCTTGGTTTGCCTCTCTTTTTTTACCTCCCTATGTTCACTTGTTTTGTTTCTTAAATTCCATGTATGACTGAAAGCATATGATATTTGTCTTTCTCCGACTGACTTACTGTGCTTAGCGTAATACTCTCTAGCTCCATCCTGTCATTGCAAATGGCAAGACTTTGTTCTTTTTTATGGCTAGGTAATATTCCATTGTATATTTGTACCACATCTTCTTTACCCATTCATCATTTGATGGACATTTGGGCTCTTTCCCTACTTTGGCTATCGTTGACAGTGCTGCTATAAACTGGGCATGCACGTGTCCTTTCGAATCAGCACTTTTGTATCCTTTGGGTAAATAGCTAGTAGTACAATTGTTGGATCATGAGGTGGTTCTATATAAAATTTTGAGGAACCTCCCTACTGTTTCCCATGGTGGAGGCACCAGTCTGCATTCCCACCAATAGTGTAAGAGTGTTCCCCTTTCACCACATACTCGATAACCTGTCATTTCCTGTGTTGTTAATTTTAGCCATTCTGACTGGTGTGAGGTGATGTATCATTGTGGTGTTAATTTATGTTTACTTGATGATGAGTGATGTTGAGTATCTTCTCGTGTGTCTATTAGCCATCCGTATATCTTCTTGGGAAAATACCTATTCATTTCTCTGGCCATTTTTTAACTGGATTGTTTTTTTTGGGGGGGGGGTTGGGGGGAGGTTGTTGGGTTTTAAAGCTCTTAAAATGTTTTGGATACTAACCCTTTATCAGATATGTCATTTGCAAATATCTTCTCCCATTTCGTAAGTGGTCTTTCAATTTTGTTGATTGTTTCCTTTGCTTGTAGAAGCTTTTTAGTTTGATGTAGTCCCAATACTTTACTTTTACTTTTGTTTCTCTTGCCCCAGAAGACGTATGTAAAAGAATGTTGCTATGGCCCATGTCAGAGAAATTACTGCCTGTGCTCTCCTCTAGAATTTTTATGGTATCAAGTCTTACATTTAGGTTCTTAATCCATTTTGAGTTTATTTTTGTCTATGGTATATGAAAGTAGTCCAGTTTCATTCTTTTGCATGTGGCTGTCCAGTTTTCCCAACCTTATTTGTTGAAGAGATTGTCTTTTCCCATCAGACATTCTAGCCTGTTTTGTTATAGATAACTTGACCATATAATTGTGGGTTTATTTCTGGGCCCTCTATTCTGTTCCATTGGTCCATGTACCTATTTTTGTGCCAGTACCATACTGTCTTGTTCATCACAGCTTTCTAGTATAGCTTGAAGTCCGGAATTGTGATGACCTCAGCTTTGCTTTGCTTTTTCAAGGTTGCTTTGGCTAGTTGGGGTCTTTTCTATACAAATTTTACAATTTTTTGTTCTAGCTCTGGGAAAAATGAGGGTGGTATTTTGATAGGGATTGCGTTAAATGTGTAGATTGCTTTGAGTAATATAGACATGTTAGCATTATATGTTCTTCCAATCCCTGAGTATGGAATGCTTTTCCATTTCTTTGTGTCGTCTTCAAATTCTTTCATCTGTGCTTTAGTTTTCAGAGTACATATCTTTTATATCTTTGGTTAGGTTTATTCCTAGGTATCTTACGGGTTTTGTTACAATTATAAATGGAATTGATTCCTTGATTTCTGTTTCTGCTGCTTAATTATTGGTGTATAGAATTGGAACACAGTGCATTGATTTTAGATCCTGTGACCTTATTGAATTCACGTATCAGTCCTAGGAATTTTTGGTAGAGTCTCTTGGGTCGTCTATATGGAGTATCATGTCATCTGCATTGAGTTCTTCCTTACTGGTTTAGATTCCTTTTCTTTCTTTATGTCTGATTGCTGAGGCTAGGACTTCCAGTACTATGTTAAATAACAGTGGTGAGAATGGACATCCTTGACTTGTTCCTGATCATAGAAGAAACTCTCTCAGTTTTTCCCCATTGAGGATGATATTGATTCTGGCTTTTTTGCATATGGTTTTTATTATGTTGAGTTATGTTCCCTCCAAACCTACTTTGTTGAAGGTTTTTATCATGAATGGATATTGTACTTTGTCAAATGCTTTTTCTGCATCTATGGAAAGGATCATATTTTTCTTATCCTTTCTTTTATTAATGTGGTCTATCACATTAATTGATTTGTGAACATCGAACGACCTTTGCAACCCAGGAATAAATCCCACTCGATCTAGTAATGGTATCTTGGATTTGATTTGCTAATATTTCTGAGAATTTTTGAATCCGTGTTCATCAGGGATATTTGCTTGTAGTTCTTTCTTCAGTTGAGTCTGGTTTTGGTATTAGGGTAATGCTGGCCTTGTCATAGAATGAAATTGTAAGTTTTCCTTCCATTTCTATTTTTTGGAATAGTTTAAGAATAGGCATTAACTCTTCTTTAAGTGTTTGGTAGAATTCACCTGTGAAGACATATGGCCCTCAACTTTTATTTGTTGGGAGATTTTTGATTACTGATTCAATTTCTTTGCTAGTTGTTGGTCTGTTCAAGGTGTTTTTTTTTTTTTATTTCTTCCTGTTTTAGTTTTGGTAGCTTATATGTTTCTAGGAATTTATCTATTTCTCCCAAGTTGTCTAATTTGTTGGCATGTAGTTTTTCATAATATTCTCTTATGATTGTATTTCTGCGGTGTTGATTGTTACTTCTCTCATTTGTGATTTTATTTATTTGGATCCTCTCTCTTTTCTTTGATAAGTCTGTCTACGGGTTTATCAATTATTAATTTTTTTCAGTGAACCAGCTCCTGGTTTTATTGATGTGTCCTATTGGTTTTTAGTTTCTATATCATTTATTTCTGTTTTAATTTTTATAATTTCCATCCTTTTGTTGGCTTCAGGCTTTGTTTGTTATTATTTTTCTAGCTCCTTTAGGTGTAAAGCTAGGTTGTTTATTTGATCTTTTTCTTGTTTCTTGAAATAGGCATGTACTGCTATAAATTTCCCTCTTAGAACCACTTTTGCTGTCTCCCAAAAGTTTTGGACCTTTGTATTTTCATTTTCACTTGTTTCCATGTACTTTTTAATTTCTTCTTTGATATCCTGGTTGACTCATTCATTCTTTAGTAGCATTGTTTTTAACCTTCTGGTATTTGTGGTCTTTTCAAATTTTTTCTTGTGATTGATTTCAAGTTCCATAGTGTTGTGATAAAAAAATACACATGGTATGATCTCAATCCTTTCGTACTTGTTGAAGCCTGATTTGCAAACTAGTATGTGATCTATTCTGGATGATCTCCCATATGCACTTGAAAAGAATGCGTGTTTTGTTGCTTTAGGAGAAAATGTTCTGAATATACCTGTTAAATCCGACTGGTTCAGTGTGCCATTCAGTCATTGTTTCTTGTTCATTTTCTGCTTACATGATCTGTCCATTGATTTAAGTGGGGTGTAAATGTTTCCTACTATTTTTGTATTAGTATCAGTGAATTCCTTTATGTTCGTTATTAATTATCTTATATATTTGCAAGTGTCTTTAAGTCTAAATGAGTCTCTTGTAGACAGCACATAGATAGGTTTTTTTTTTAATCCATTATGACATTCTCTTTGATTTGAGTGTTTGGTCCATTTACATTCAGAGTAATTATTGAGTGATATGTATTTAGTGCTAGTTTATTACTTGTTCTGTTGTTGTTTCTGGAGATTGTCTGTTTTCTTTCTTGTCTTTGTCACTTTTGGTATTTCCTTCCCACTCAAAGAGTCCCTTTTAATATTTCTTGCAGGTCTGGCTTAGAGGTTGTGAACTCTTTTAGTTTTTGTTTGCCTGGGAAGCTCTTTATCTCTCCTTCTATTATGTACGATAGCCTTGTTGGATAGAATACTCTTGGCTGCAGATTTTTGCCATTCAACATGTCGAATATATCATGCCACTCACTTCTGGCTTGCCAAGTTTCTGTTGAGAGATCTGCAGCTAGCCTTATTTGTCTTCCTTTGTGAGTTTGGGACCGCTTTTGTCTTGCTCTTTAGAATCTTTTCTTTATCGCTATATTTTGCAAATTTAATTCCAATATGTCTTGGTGTTGGCCTGCTTTTACTGATTTTGATGGGAATTGTTGGTGTCTCCTGAATTTGGAAGTCTGTTTCTTTTTTAAGGAGGTTTTCAGCTACCATTTCCTCACATAAATTTTCTGCCCCTTTTCTCTCTTCTTCTTCTGGGATTCTTATGATAGGAATGGTATTACGTTTGATGGAGTCACTGAGTTTCCTAAGTCTATTCTCATGATCCATAATTTTTTCTCTTTTCTTCACCTCAACATATTGCAGTATTGCAAGGCTTTAGTGAAATCTCTCTTAGCTCTAGTGGTTGCTTCTTTGAATCTGTGGAGGAACTGGAAAACTCTAATGCTTGAAATGAGATATTGTCAAGACTCTTCCTTGTAGTTGTAGGAAACATCCTTTTGTTCCCTGTGAGTTTCTATCTGTAACCCTAAAATGGAAACTTCCACTGTATGCAGGCTTTGGAAAGCAGGGTCCACATTTTTGTTCACTCAACAATGTAAACAAGGAAAAGAAGTAAGAAGGAGTAAGTGTACACATACATGGAACAGACTCTTTTTTTTTCCTTCTCGTTATGGAGCAGCCTGTCCACACTATCAAAGATTCCTCACTCCTTCCCACTATAACCTTGTCAAGGCAGCTCTTTCTCTCCAAGGAGACAATACACCACTGCCCCTGTGCTCTGCTACTGAACATGGGGTAAAATTAATTGTGGTGACAAATCATGCGGATGTTTGATTCTGGCCATGTAACAAACTATGTTCTGCAATCTAGTTTTATCAGTGATAAACATAATATTTTTCATACTTCTAACTTTTGTGCTCTTTTCCTTTTTCCCTTCCTCCTTCCATTCCTTCTTCTTCCTTTCGTTTTCTCTCTCTCTCTCTCTCTCTCTCTTTCTCCTCCTCCCTCTTTTCTTCCTTCTCTTTTGTAAATGTTCCATGTGCACCTAGAAGAATGTTGGGTATATTGTTCTAAATATGAATTAGGTAGAGTTGTTGAATAATGTTTAAATCTTTTATAAATAAATCCTTTATTATTTTGTTGTTGTTGTGGTGGTTGTTCTATTAGTTACTGACTGAAGTATGTTAAAACTTCCAACTCTGATTAAGGATTTGTCAATTTCTCTTCTTACGTACCTCAACTTTTGCCTTAAGTATTTTGAGCCATGTTATTAGGTATTTTTTTGTTGAGTTGAATTTTCTTTTTAAGTTCATTTTTTATATATTTTGAGAGAGAGAGAGAAAGAGCAGGGGAGGGGAAGAGAAAGAAGGAGACAGAATCCAAAGCAGCCTCTGCAATGTCAGTGCAGAGCCCAGTGCCATGCTGGAACTCACACACCATGAGTTCATGACCTGGGCAGAAATCGAGAGTTGGACACTTAACTGATTGAGCTACCCAGGCACCCCATTGTTGAATTGAACTTTTAATCATTATGGAATTTCAGTTTTTCTAAGTTTTTATGTCTTAAGATCTATTTTAGATATTAATGTAGCCCTGTCAGTGTTTAGTGAATGTGCCTTGCTTTGTCTTTTAATTGCAGTGTGTAGTGTAGGGTAAGAAAAACTTTACCTTTATATTCCTAGGATTCATAGCTGGGTCTGTGAGATAAACTGAAAACAAGCAGATTAATTGAGAAAAGATATACAAATGTATTACTTTTTAGTTATGTGCACAGGGGCACACATGGAAAAAAGTGAATCCTCAAATAAACAATAAGATTTGAGAGCCTATATATTATGTTAATAGGGGAAATGTAGGCCACTTAAGAGAGAGTAAACAGTCTCCAGAAAAGATAAATGGACCTTTAGAAAAATAGATGAGAATTGTGATAGTTTGTGACTAAATTTGTCTGGATGTGGTGTTGACTTTCAGTCTCCTCTCCTATGACAAGAGTCATATTTTGCTGCTTGGTGAAACTCTTGGGAAGGGATTTATGACATTTGAACTCCTTCTGGAGGATCTGTCTCTAGGCAGACAAGGGGAGTTCTTGTCTGTAGAAATTATTTACCATATTCCTTCTATATTCATTAATTTGAATTATTCCATAAGAAAGAGTTATCTCTTTTCATTTATTTAGTTTGTTATTTATTTACTCTTTTCTTTTGTTATTAGAGGTTCATGAATATTTACCATATTCCCTGTATTATAATTCAATATTATTATTATTTCTTTTGTTGCTCAAATCGTTCCAGATTTGACTATTGGGAAATGGGTAACTGTGTCAATTTGGCATCTTATCCTTATTTTATTTTATCGTTTATCCTTTTTTTTGGCACTTTCTTATTGGTACCACAAAATGTTCCAGGTTCATCTCATTTTTGCATATTATCTGTTCTAGTCTCCAAATCAGCTATTATTCCAAGTAGCTCTGGTTCCTTTTATTTAGGGAATTGTATTTAGAAAATAATTTCTTAGAATCTGGGTGTCATTATCTCACCAAACATGAATCTTATATATGTCTGTTATACTCTGATCCATGTTCCAAGTTTTTATTTTCCAATGAACCATTCATGTAGAATTTTTCAGCATTTAACACAGTGGTTTTTATTATTGCTATTTTATATTAGGTACTTCACCCAAGTACACTTTTTAGTTGGATAATGATTTAGATGACAAGCAGTAGGCTAATGATTTGGTTGAACTGGAATGGTCCTCAGAGCAGAAAATCTTAAAGGGTAGATACATTTTCTTAGAGACAATTTATTTGACGTTCAGCTACACGACTGACAAATGGTTGAAATAATGAACCATGAGGGTGTCTCTATGCTTGAAATCATATAAAATAACAATTAAATATTAATGAATAAATCCAGGATATTGTTTTGACATAGATCAATATTTAAGTTAGCAAGAACAGGATGAAAGGAATTGATTTGTGGTCAAGCTCAGATGCAACTTCGTTCAGTTATTTCTAGTGAGACAGGA
Source organism: Neofelis nebulosa (assembly GCF_028018385.1). Lineage (NCBI taxonomy): Eukaryota > Metazoa > Chordata > Mammalia > Carnivora > Felidae > Neofelis > Neofelis nebulosa. The sequence goes on from NC_080784.1 coordinate 22,724,715, forward strand.
ATTCCTAAAGAGCACACTACATGAAGGCTGACAAGTTACACTCAAGCATAGCCAAGAGAGGAAGAAGTCACTGCAGAGGGAAACATAACTCACTCATCTTCGAGACTATAGAAGAAATAGAGATTATAACTTCAAGCATAGATTTTCAACAAAAACACAAGCATAGAAGAATTTGAAATAAGTTGAATGAATAGAAATATAGGATCTTAAGAACAGATAAGCTGTTTACCAACATGTGCCTTTATCAAAAGAAATGGGTCACTTAGAATATTTACATTCAACAATCACTATTTGAGCACCGGCTATATGTCAACTAATGAGCCAGACAGTGGAGGTGTAGTGAGCATTACAGGACCAGCCCACCATTACACCAGCCTCCAAGTCTCAGCCATGGGTCAGAATGTGGTCTCTGCCAAACCTGCCAGACTCCCTTCTGGGAGTATAAATGCTAAACACAGGTTAAGAAGGAGATAAATCTGTTGGTGCTCAGCCATCTTTGACAATAAATTTCATGAGTTCTACCAGTTAGAGAAGAGCAGCCTTGATTCCAGTTTTTTTCTAAGGCCTGATCATTTTGCTAGCATTTCCCTTAATATTGTAAGCTTCTCAGGATTTTTCAAAATAAATTCCCATTAAGAAATTATCGGACTAGCCAGAATCAGTTTGTGAAAGACCCTAAATGACACAGTCATTAAATGAATTTTGTCATTATGAAATCCAAATATATGTTCCTAACCCTTCAGAAGACAACTCCCTATGAAGTTACAAGATGGAGCTCATTCAAAAGCAGAAGAAATGAGCTAGTGTTGGGAGCTAGTGTCTAGGAGTTTGGGAGGGAAATTGCAAAGATGCACGTCTTCACTTGCACGTTGGTTTTTATAAAGTTGACTGAGTGATGCCTGTAGAAGAGAATTATTATGCAGACCTTGAGAGCAGTAGCAGAAGCTCTGTGTGGTTGGGTCTGTAGCTGCTGAAGAAGATTAGATAAAGAAGCATCTCTTAGCTCACACATCTTAGTCCAACAGAATTCAAGACTTCACAGCAGCTTTGAAGAGCAAAAGGAGCACTGATAATTATGGTGATCAGCATGGGCTGAAAGCAGGCTCCTCTGCCATTTTATGGGAGCACATAAGCCTTCACATTCCTCTACCAGCCTTGGGAGAAGGAGGGTCCTTTGGTATTTCACAGCTAAGATGCTAAGATGTCATTTTACATTAAAATCATGGGTAGAGGCTTAGAACCATAATTAATTTGATTTTAAGTAAACTAATGAAAACGAATATGTATCAAGTACTATAAGCCAGAAACTCTAATTTTTTTAAAAGCTTACTTCATTCATTTTGAGAGAGAGCACAAGAGGGGCAGGGAGAGAGGGAGAGAGAATCCCAAGTAGGCTCTGCACTGTCAGCATGGAAACCGACACGAGGCTCAAACACACTAACCATGAAATCATGACCTGAGCAGAAAACAAGTCATTTGTTCAGCTGACTGAACCACCCAGGTGCCCCCGAGCCAGGAACTCTTCTGATAGCTTCACATGTATTGACTTATTTAGATCTCATTTTACATTATTGACGTGGATACTCAGGCATAAATAATGTAGCTCAAGGTCATATGGTGCAGATTCCAGTGCAGGCAGTCTGACTTGAGCCCAACTCCAGTTCACCGTGCCATATTTTGTGTGCGTGTTTGTGTGTGTGTTTCAGTTGTGAATTATTTTAACCATACAGCAAGAATAGGAAAAAGCACATAATTCTTGTTTTCCTAACTCTTAATTGTATTCAATCTTCATTATATGTCGCATTTTCTTCAGATATTTTTGAGATAACCACTATCACGAATTCAAAGTATTTTTTACCACGTTATACATCCATAAACATTATTTTGAATAGTTAAAACATTATAAACTTACACAGATTGCACCATATTAAATATAACATTCTGCAGATTGCATTGATTCAAACATAATAATTTTCAGTTTCATTCGTCTTGAAATATGTAGCATGGTGTCATTTTTTTAAAAACTATATTATGTTTATTATATTTCCTTTTTTTGAATCATTGGCTGGGTAACTTATCCTATTTTTAATGCTTGGTTTCAGTAACTATATTTATCTAGCTTTTGGTTATGTGAGTGCATATTTGATAATAATATATGTTACTGATGAATTGTATATTTTAATTGAAAAAAGATCCTGTATCAGTTAAAGACTTTTTATAATTGTGAGTCACCACATACTCAACTTAAAAGCAATGTGAACAAATTAAGCATTTATTTTTTCTCGTGAAACAGGACATCTAGATATGTGCAGTTAATGGCACCGGTTCGGTGACTCAAAGAAATCAAAACTGAGGTCTCTGTTAATTTCTTGACCTTGAGGTGGCTACTCTAGCTGAAGTTAACACACCTATTTTTCAAGCAGAAAGAAAACAAAAGGGAAAAGAAAGCAAACGGGAGAATAGATACATCTAGAATTCTTATGTTTTCCAAGGGAAAATGGGTATTGGGTGTTCAATGGCAGTGAAGGTCAGGTTTGCACTCCTCCGTTAAACCTACATCACCTTCTTCCTTTAATGTGTTAAGTAATTTTTTTCCTTTAATATGTAATTGAATGATCCTATTGTGTGCGCAGTATAATTATACTACACAGATTATTTAACAATAATGCAAACCACTTAAAAGTCTCTCTAAAAAAGGACTACTGAGTTTTGACTAGAATTCTTAAAATCAATAACCAAGAGATGTGAGAATTATCAATACCCACTGTTATTGGTGTGCTGACTACCTAAAAATCTTTTACCTAAATTATCTCACACTGATGCACTAAATAATTTTCTTTTTCAAAAGAAGATTTTAAATGTTTATTTACTTTTGAAAGAGAGAGACACACCGAGCATGAGGGGGGAGAGGCAGAGAGAGAGAGAGGGAGGCATAGACTCTGAAGCAGGCTCCAGGCTCCGAGCTGTCAGCACAGAGCCCGTTGTGGGGCTCGAACCCATGAACCGTGAGATCATGACCTGAGCCGAAGTCAGACACTTAACTGACTGAGCCACCCAGGTACCCCAATAATTTTCTTTTTTTTTTTTTAATTTTATTTATTTATAAATAAATTGAGTAGGGGAGGGACGGAGAGCGAGGGGGACAGAGAATCCCAAGCAGGCTCTACACCATGAGCACAGAGCCCAACATGGGGCTCCAACCCACAAAACTGTGAGATCATGACCTGAGCGGAAACCCAGTCAGACACCTAACTGACTGAGCCACCCAGGCGCCCCCACTAAATAATTTTCTGATGAAACATTGGCATAAACATCGTTAATATTAGTGTGAAAAATTTTAAAACTCTCAAACAAGGAGATTAGACAAGTTATTGCATACATATACAATTAATATTTTAACCATTAAAATAATATTTTGCAGAAAAAATACTTAAACCATCACAATTTGGCTTGTATATTTAAACCATCACAGTATATCATCACAATATGATACCTTGTGAAAAAAAGAAGACGGTGATGCTTTTATATGAAAAAAAAGTACATGGAAAATATACAGTAAGAACAAGCATTAAACATCACTATGGTTGCTTTTTCATTAAAATAATGCACTATTTCATTGATATTATTAACAGTAAGAGATTCTACCATTTAGAACATGTGCTACGTGAATAAAAGAAATGAAGGAGATGAATAGAAAATTTGCAAACTTTAAAAGTTTTACTATAGCTCTATAGTCACAAATAAAACTAGACAAATTGAGAGGTGATATTTGAACCACAGACTACATATTTTTTTTGAAATTGTTAGCATTTCACAATGATACAGGATGTATTAAAGATAAATATTCTTTTATAATAAAAATCATGCCAAACGTAGCTACACATGAAGTATTATTTTTATCAAGTTCAGTAAAACTCAGGAATAAAACACATAGCTTTATGAATAAATATTCTAACAAAAATATTCATAGGGAACAAAGCAATATTTTAATGGAATAAAGTTTATGTTGTTTTTCTTGGAAATATGTTTGCCTATTCTAATTAGAAAGTCTGTCTTCAATATGCTCTTAGAGCTGCATATGTCCTAGTCTCTTGGATTCCTGAAGAAACATAGATGCCACAGAAACCATTAAACAATGCTTAAAATATTGCTTCTTAGGCCACATTCCTAATGCATAGGTTACAAGCCAATGTGAAAATACCGATCACCTTGCCCAGGATACAACATCTTTCCTAATTTGATATCATGCTTGATAGAGTACATTCCAAAAGACTGAAACAGCTCTTTTTGGCAGATGAAATTTGCTGAGACAGATACGATAATAAATAATACAAAGTCTGCTCAGTGATAGAGGAGCTTTTCCACAGGAAAAGGAAATGTCATGAGGCAGGAAGATTTTCACAAATGTGTTATTTTCAATAGCAGGAATGGAAAATATACATTATAAATGCTTTTTCTTTTTTTCTTTAGGTCTAGTCCAGTAAACTGAATTTTACTGTTATAAGAGGAAAAGAATGAATTTTCAGAAGATTCCATTGAAAATTTAGAGCTCAATAAGGGGAAATATTATCTCCTTATTTAATATTTTTATCATTATTCTATATGGGCATGATATTAGTCATGATGTTAAAATTATATTTGCTTTTAATATCAAAACTGGAGAATGGGGTGGCTTAGTCGATTAAGCATCCAACTTCAGCTCAGGTATGATCTTGCTGTCCATGGGTTCCAGCCCCGCGTGGGGCTCTGGGCTGACAGCTCAGAGCCTGGAACCTGCTTCAGATTCTGTGTCTCCCTGTCTCTCTACCCCTCCCCCACTCATGCTCTGTCTCTCTGTCCCTCAAAAATGAATAAATGTTATAAAAAGTGTTAAACAAATTAGAAACATTAAAAATATATCAAAACTGGAAGTAAAAACTGACAGATTGGACATTAGAATATTCTGAAATTTTTGGTACAATTATTTTGAGTAACGATAGCATGTTTCATCTGACTTTCAACATAATTTAGAAAAATCATCTTTATAGTATTCAGATGTTATTGTGAGAACATGTATGGTTGGTATGGCTCTTGGCCCACAAGTTTAATTATGAAAAAACAATTGCTGGCTTGATTTTCACTCCTAACAACCTTTCAGTAAGAGCAGTTATCACCGTGTCCTTTCATCTCTTGCCATGTTCCACCAACATTTGGGAAGTTTACTTAGCCCCTGGAAGAGGAAAGTCCTTTATTTTCCGGGAAACATCATGGTCACTGCAGGTAGAGTCGCACTGTCCAAATGGCCGCAGCCATTCAAAGATGAATCGTCTTTGAGGTCCTGCTTTACTGGTGCACAGAAACCTCTCCCTGAGGTCTGGATACCTCATAGGCATTGCCTTGGAAGAGTGCTCTAGCCTCGGTTCCAGATTGAAAGCCCCGTCTTTTCTCTATTTGGCAGAAACTTGCATCTCTTCCTTGATGATCCTCTCTCGGTCCCTCTACTTTCCAGGGTCTCCTATCATGATTACTCATTCTGCTTAGGCTTTTATGAAAGACACACTTCTTTGAGCTATGCTTGCTTGTATAGTTGCCAAAATCTTTGACTCAAGAAGTTAAAAAGTCTGGCTACAAAATTGAAATGGAAAAAAAATATGCAAATATGAGGGGAATTTAAAGAACAAAATCAAAGCTAGTATCTCAAAGATTAATGTGCTAGGAATTAAGTACCAGACAGTACTTAAATGCAAGGATTTAAAATGTATTACGTAGTCACTCAGTAAAGGTGGTGAAAAGTTGAGAAATGAGAATGTGTGTTGACTTTGTAGTTGCTGACATCCACATGCCTCTACGCCAAATTAGCATCCACCTATAAATATGGGCTGACCCTTCAGTCTGGGATGGTCTTGATTCCAGATGAATTGCTCTCTGGGAGAGCCTGGAATGAGGATTGTACCTGCAGTCCTTCTCATTCTCATTCCCGGACCGTACTTTGGTTGTCCAGTTCTTTGTGCTAAATAAAATTCCTGATCTCTGTTGCTAATAATTTGCCTCGCTGAAGTTCTGGAATTGCCAGTTGTTGGAATGCTTCTGGTTTGGATTTGGCTAATTTTTCAATCCCTCATCTGCAATCTGGATATATGTTTACAGACCTATCCTTAGATTAGCATCACCTCTGCTATATTTCTTCTACAAGACCCTTCATCATTTGAGACATTTGGAGTAGTCGTAGAAGATTATTTTAGTCAATTCTGCTGGCTTTGAGTCCAGGAAACAGCAGAGTGATAAGTTCAAAAATATTTAACAGACATTCTTTATCTATTGCCATTTAAATGAGCCTTCAAGCATGCCCTCACTTCTGCCCTTATTCTGGTATTTAGGTAAGGTATTAATCAGAATGTAAACAAGACCCTAATGGGGGAAAGAAAAGGTTCCTTTCATATTGGGTATTTACCAGTTTCAAAGACATTGCTGCCAAATGGACCTGATTTGTTTTTTTTCCATTGTGAGCTGGTCATAGTGTTTAGGTTTTTTTTTTTTTTTATTAGAAGATAATTTCGAAAGGGCAGCACAAGTGTATCTTGTAATAAGGTAAGCAGGCGTTAAGGTCAACAAGCCACTGCCAAAAGGATTGGTTGCTGAGAATTGAAGACAGGCTTCCTGTTTCAAATGGTATCTGGGGAAATTTCCATTAACTTCGTTCCTAGTAGGATGAAACTGAGTGAAATTGATGGGTCAGCAATGTTATGCCAACATCACAATAGGTAGTAATTTACTTTGTCTCTCCTTTGCTGTCTGTACTTATCCAAAAACGTAGTCCATACCAAACAAAAAAAGCAGAGAAGTCGTTCTTCTACGGCAAAAACATATTGTTTGTTGGGACCCAAAGTCCACATATCACATTGTAGATTCAGTAGGTGGGTACAGCTCTCATTAGGTTAGCTCTCTGCATGGCAGCAATAAATTATAACTATGCAGGCATAATTTATCTATATATTTAATCCCATAAAACTGAGTGGATAAAGGAAGAATCCTGGTAACAGAAGAGAAGGTTCTAGTTTTTCACAAGGTACAGAGTATTTAATAAATGCTAGAAAGAAATATATTGATTACACACAAATGGGTGTTACACACTGGAAATTATAATAGAAATCATACTTTACAATTGTATGTCCAAATCATACTTTCCAGATTGGGAACAACACCCAAGTGGTTATAGCACGGGACTGTGGTGATCACATGCTCCGCATTTTGACAAAACTCGTGTTTGGATAGAGTTTTACTTGTTTGAGGATAAGTATAATGGAAAATATCATATTGGAACATAAAAGAACAGTATATAAAGTGAAGTTAAAAGGGTATATTTTTCATTGCTGCAGTAACGAAATGCCACACACTTAGAGGCTTAAAGCAAACAAATTTATTATAGTTCTGGAAGTTGTAAGTCTGAAATGGGTTTCACTGGGCTACAATCAAAATGTAACCAAGGCATCTTCTTTCTGGAGGCTCTATGGAAAAAATCTGTTTTTTAACCTTTTATAAGACTGACTGTGTTCCCTGGCTTATGGCCCCCTTTCTCCGTCACCAAAGCCAATATACAGTTGAGTCCTTTTAATGTTATCATTTCTCTGATTCTCTGTCTCTCATCCTCTCTTCACTTATGTGGACTCTTGTAATTACATCGGGCCTTCCCTGTTCATCCGGTACAAACTCCTCATTTCAAGGACAGTTAGCAGCCTCAATTACATCTGTTACCTTAATTCCCCTTTGCCTTGTCATCCTAACATATTAGGGGGCTCTGAAGATTTAGTCCTGGACATATTTTGGTGCCTATTATTTAATCTGCCACAGAGGTCAATATATTTAATACTCACTGTAAATTCAAGGATGTATAAATTAAGAATCAGAATAAAATTTCAGAAATTGAAAATTTCAGAAAAAATATTCTTTTTAGAGTTAAACAACAATATACAATCTGTATTGATTGCTAATTTTGCTTCTTCCTTCATGCCTTTTGTAATTTAATTATGTTGACTAAATTTTATGGACCAATAGGAAGTAATAATGCTGATGAAAAAAGGGGCAAGAAAGGAGAAAAAAACCAATGCCAACAATGTAAAAAATCAATAAGGAGATATCTAGTTTTCAGTTCTGCATGTAAGAAACTTGGAAGTTGCCACTCAGGGCTAACAAGTGAAAAGCTGAGCAGTCTGATAAATCAAGACCTGTTTTAGAATCTGTAAAAGAGGCAAAGACACAGGGCAAACTACTGCCCCCACATTGGAAAGGCAGGTGAATACAGGGAGTCACAGAGACCCATGAGCAGAAACCACCATGGGAGACAGTGGCAGGGAACAGAAACCAGATCTCTAATTGGCAAATTGCTGAATACTCAGTATGGACAACTTTGAGGGTTTAAAGTTCTAGGGGAATCCCATGAAATTTACCTCCAGATTCTCATAGTCCATTTCAGAACAAAATCCTCTGGTGCTTCTGACAGGAGCCATTTTAAAATGCATCAGAGCATTCTATTCTTTCAGGGGAAACTTGTTAATCACAACCTAAGATGAAGTATTATCAGAGCCTAATTGAACTGGGAGAAGGGAAATGACCAACTCTAGCCCTCTCTAGCCATCTTGTCCCATGTGAGGGACAAAAAGCAAATGAGGGACACTTGTGGAACTTACAGTTTAGAGGCATAGGCTCAGTAAAAGACTGAGACCTATTCATAGGACTATAAAATGCTTCCCCTCCCCTTACACCTTACCACCACATTATTAAAGGCATTTTTATAGCAGTACTTTTGCCCAGTGTATCATATCTGGCTATCAAGAAAACATTACAAGGCATACCAAAAGGCAAAAACAAACGAATAAACAAAAAAAAAACCTACCACTATTTGAAGACAGAAAGTAAGCGTCAAAATTATGCATGGTAGGGATGTTAGAATTATCAGACCAGAAATTTAAAGCAACTGTGATTAATATGCTAAGGGATCTAGGGGATGAAGTAAACAGCATGCAAGAACAGATGGGTAATGTAAGGAGAGAGATGCACATTCTAATAACTACATGGAAATTCTAGAGATCAAAAACCCTGTATCACATATAAAGAATGCTTTTGATTGACTTATTAGTAGACTGAACACGGCTGAGGAAAGTATCTCTGAGTATGAGGATATCAATAGAACTTCCCAACTGAAAAGCAAAGAGAACAAGGACAAAAAAAAAAAAGGAAAAAAAGGAAAACAATATCCAAGAACTATGGAAAAAGTACAACAGGTGTAAGAGAAAAAAAAGTATTTGATAAAATAATGACTGAGAATTTCTCCAGATTACTATCAGACACAAAACTTAGATCCAGAAATCTCAGAGAATATCAAGCTGGATATTTGCCAAAAAAAATCTGTATGTAGGCATATCATGTTAATATTCAAAAAAATCAAAGAGAAAGAAAAAATATTTTAAGATGACAGAGAATGAAATATGTTACCTATAAAGAAACAAAGATAAGAATTATACCTGCCTTTTCCTTAAAAACCAAGTAAGGAAAAAAAGAGTGAACTGAAATATTTAAAGTGTTGAGAGAAAAACCCACCATCCTAGAATTCCATATCCTACGAAATTATCCTTCAAAAGTGAAGGAGAAATAGACTTTTTTTAAACAAAAAGATTTGAGGAACTTTGTTGCCAGTAAACCTTCCTTATAAGAAATATTAAAAGAATTTCTTTAGAGAAAAGAGAATAATATAGGTCAAACTCAGATCTATATAAAGAAATGAATGACAAGAAGATTAAATGCTGTCAACAAAAAGACCAGAGATAATAGGAAGAGCAAAGCTGGAAGTATCACAATGCCAGATTTCGAGAAATGCTACAAATCTATAATAAAATAGAATGGCACTGGCACAAAAATAGACACAGATCAATGGAACAGAATAGAGAGCCCAGAACTAAACCCATGTTTATATGGTCAGTTGATCTATGACAAATGAGTCAAGAATATGTAAGGGAGAAAAGACTGTCTCTTCAATAAATGGGAAAGCTGGACAACTACATGCAAAAACATAAAACCGGTTGGCAAGGATGTGACAAAAAGGAACGCTTGTGCACTGTTGGTGGGAATGTAAATTAGCGTAGCCACTTTGGAAACATTATTGAGATTCCTTAAAAAATTAAAAATAGAAATACCATACAATCCAGTCATTCCACTACTGGGTATTTACCCAAAGAAAACTAAAACATTAATTTGAAAAGATATATGCACCCCTATGTTTATTGCTGCATTATTTACAGTAGCCAAATAGTGAGCTATTAATGCATCATAAAAAAGAATGAGATCATGCCATTTGTAACAACATGGATAGATCTAGAGAGTATTATACTAAGTGAAATAAGTCAGAGAAAGTCAAATACCATCTGATGTCACTTAACACTTCTGGAAAAACAAAAAACAAACAAACAAACCAGAAACAGACTCATAAATACAGAGACTAAATACTCATAAATACAGAGACTGGTGGTTGCCAGTGGGGAGGGAAGCAGGGGTATGGACCAAAAAAAAAGGATGAAGGGAAGTGGCCGGGCTTCCAGCTGTGGATTCAGTGAGTCACAGGGACAAAAGGTACAGTATAGGAAATGTAGTCCATGGCATTGTAATAGCTTTGTGTGGTGACAGATGGTAACTACACTTGTGGGGAGCCTAAGTATAGAGTTGTCAAATCACTGTGTTGTCCACTGATGCCAATGGAACATTATGTGTCAACTATACTTCAATAAAAAAAAGGCAAGAGATAACAAATGTTGGAGAGGATGTAGAGAAAGGGGAACGCTTGTGCACTGTTGATGGAATGTAAATTGGTACAGTCACCATGGAAAACAGTATAGCGATTCCTCAAAAAATTAAAAATAGAACTACCCTATGATTCAACAATTGCACTTCTGGGTAGATAGCCAAAGCAGATGAAATCACTGTCTCAAAGAGATAGCTACACCCCCATGTTCATTGTAGCACTATTTACTATAGCTAAGATGTGGAAACAACCTAAGTGTCTATCCATGGACGAATGGATTTTTAAAATGTGATATAAATCACCTGATTTATATAGATGAATAAAATGTGATATATGGAATGGAATATGTAGTATGACATAATGCAATATATAATTGTATATACTGGGATATATATGAGATATTCTTCAGTAAATAATGGGATATTATTCAGCCACAAATATAAGGAAATTCTACCCTTTGAAGCACCATGAATAAACCTAAGGGAAATAAATCAGACAGAGAAAGGCAAAACTATATGATCTCACTTACATGCAGAGCCTTAAAAAAAAAAAAAGAAACAAACTCATAGAAACAGAGAACAAATAAGTGGTTTTCAGAGGTGGGGTGGGGTGAGGTTGGGGAATGGATGGAGACAGTCAAAGTACAAACTTCCAGGTGGAAGATAAATTCTGGGGATATAATGTACAGCTTGGTCACTATAATTAACAATATTGTATATTTAAAAGTTGCTAAGAGAGTTTAAAAGTTTTCATTACAAGAAAAAACATTATAACTGTGAGGTTAGAGTTATCACCTAAACTTCCTGTGGTAATCATTTCGCCACATATAGACATACCAAATTACTGGGTTGTATACCTTTAACTCATACGATGCCATATGTTGATTATATCTCAACAAAACTGGAAAATTGTTAAAATTCATTGAAATGACTAGGTATATAATATATGGAAATTTATACATACACACACACACACACACACACACACACACACACATCCAGGGGCCCCTGGGTAACTCAGTTGGTTAAGCATCTGACTCTTAATTTCATCTCAGATCATGATCTCCCAATTTGTGTCACTGAGCCCTGCATCAGGCTCTGTGGAGCCTGCCTGGGATTCTCTCTCCCTCTCTGCCCCTCCTCTACTTGTACACAGGCACTCTCTCTCACTCTCAAAATAAATAAGCATTTAAAAAATTTTTTGGTATTTATTTATTTTTGAGAGAGAGAGAGATAGAGAGAGACAGAGCATGAGCATGGGAGGGGCAGAAATGGAGGGAGACACAGAATCCAAAGCAGGTTCCTGGCTCTAAGCTGTCAGCACAGAGCCTGACATGAGGTTCAAATTCAGAAACCTCCAGATCATGACCTGAGACACCCCAAATAAACATTTTTTTAAAAGATGTATATATATATACACACACATATATATATGTCAATATATACATATCGTATTTATTTCAAAACAAAAGACTTCATAGAAATATGAGGATTTCTCTCATTAACATATTTACAAAATATCTGAAAACAATATTCATTGAAATGTTCTTATAATAGGGAAATAACTGGAAGTTACCTAAAAAGTTTATAAATATATAACAATTAAATAAGCTGATGATAAAAAATAACTTTTTCTCGTCCCAGATTCAAACGTAAATACAGTAGAACCTTGGATTGCAAGTAACTTGTTCTGCGAGTGTTCTGTGACATAAGCAAACATTTCTAATAAATTTTAACTTGATAAATGAGCAATGTCTTGCAATACAAGTTGTACGTGAGTGCAAATATCACATGAGCACAACTGAGCCATTGGTTCTTGAAATTCACTTTGACATACGAGTGCTTTGGATTACAATCGTGTTTCAGAACAAATTATGCTCACAAACCAAGGTTTTACTGTACTTCCACTTTTCAGTATGAAATATCCTGCTGGCTTTAGCTGCAGAAGTAAATTTAGTTTACGAATAGGATAATAGACAAACCTCCTTTTCTGCAAACCCAAGGCTATGAATATAAATTTTAAATGCACTCATACACATGCATTAATTAAGATATTGATGTCATATTGGCATAAAAAACATTGTATTCAGGATAATGTGAGCAGAGTTTACTTATGGTGAATCTAAATTTGATTTCAGAGGTGAAAAAAGGGGGGGATTAATTTTGCAACAAACTCAGTGTGATTCATTTTAAAATTTAAAAATGTTTAGATAAATATATTTTAAAATTCAATACAAATATTGAAGTGGGCATTTTCTATAGTAATGTACCTGTCCTTAGCATTAAAAAAAAAATCTAAAATAATTCAGTTGTATAAAAACTTTACATAAGAAGGAATGCATGAATTAGATTTCTGTGGATTATTTATGAAGAATTCCAAATAAGTGAATTCACAAAAGTAAGGGTCAGAAATCAATTTCTACAGTTTTGAGAAAAACAAATTATTTTGACCTCAATTTTTTCTCACTCGTGCTTCATATGCGAGGCAAGGTGAAAATATACTGAAATAGGTAAGGCTCCTGTCACCATCCCACTGGGAATGTACCTCCAAGATGTGAAGTATAAAAAGGAAATTTAAAATCATAATCAAGGTAAGTACTTGATGTGAGCACCCTTATTTTTACTTCCATCCAGATGTAATTTGGCAGAGTGAAGAACTCTGTATTAAAAAAAATAATAAACATTTAAAAATAATAAAATAATTAAAATAAATAAATAAAATAAAATAAAACATGCAGAACTTCTTCCTTACAATCTCCCACATGTACTGAGTCTAGTTTTTTTTTTACCATTGTGCATGGCCTACATTTGAAAACAATAGTCATAATCTGTGATGCCTTTTCATAATCTGTGAAAAATCAATGTTATGTAAAATTTATCGTTATTAACATCAGCTAGTAATAACACATGCATCCAAATATATATAACATTTTTCATGCTGAAATTATTTTTGTGTTGCCCTACAGATGTGTGTGATTGAGTAATTTTAAATTAAAAATAGAGAAAGAAAATATAGATCTTTGGGAACTCAAAAGGCACTTTCAAGCAAAATGAGTAAGAACTGAAGTTTTAGAAATAAACTCTTGTATTTAATAATTTGGGTTTTAGAATTCATTCGAGAACATTTTTCTTGAAGAAGGCATCTTCCTCGCTGGAACAGGCATCTACCTGCTACCTCACTTTATTGGAGCACATACTTCTTCACAGGAGCACATCACACGCTATGGATTCCACATAAATAAACTGCAGTTTGCTATGTCTCTGCTGATGGTTTGAGGATGTGGTTTTGATCCCATTAGCTGTCTAGAAAGCACTGAGCATCAAGATGCTCTTGGGGCTGTTCTCTTTTTCATGATCTCCATCAGCTATACCACCCGCTTCTAACCGTTCGATATAAATCTATTTTTTCTTCTTTTTTTAATTTTATTTTTTTAAATTTACATCCAAATTAGTTAGCATATAGGGCAACAATGATTTCAGGAGTAGATTCCTTAGGGACCCTTACCGATTTAGCCCACCCCCCCCCCACAACCCCTCCAGCAATCCTCTGTTTGTTCTCCATGTTTAAGAGTCTCTTCCGTTTTGTCCCCCTCCCTGTTTTTATATTATTTGTGTTTCCCTTCCCTTATGTAAATCTAGTAAAGTCCAGTCTTATGTAAGGGTGCTGGAGGTGTAGATTCAAAAAAAGGCACCTACGTGCTACCCGAAACACGAACCAGACATTCACTGCAACCTTCTCCTGTTTATTAATCCTGAAGCTGCCAGTGCCTACAAAAATGACTGTCTTAGGTTATTTATAAGAATGATATGCACAATTTATCCTTCAGAAATGCTCTGTAATGAGATAATTGCCATAGTCAAATAGAGGCCAGTGTCCTTGCAGCTTTTAATAGGTTCTTTTGTCCTTCTTAGTTGCACCAGAGGAGTTGTGAATGTGTCTAAAAATAATGGCAGTTTAATACATATATCTTTGCTGTAGCATGGGGGATTTGGTGGCTGCAATCCGTGGAGTAATGGGTCCTAAATCTTGGCATGTGTTATTCCTAGAACTTAATGAAACAGACAAGATAATTCATTTGTTGTGATTTCTACAAGACAATACGTGGCTTGGAGCTTTCTAATCTCTTTTGGTAAACTTTTTTTTTTTCTTTTTCTTTTTGAGAGGATTGATAGTTCAGTCCTTTCAGATATTGATCAGAAAATGTGCTTGGTAGAGTGTGAACAGGGCAGAATGAAAGACAATAAGAAAAATGGTCCTAAGAGAGGTGAATAATTAGCACAATTTACAGGCGTTAAAGTTGCCATAGGAGTGCCAAGAAGAAAAAAGTTCACTGACAGAATTCGATAGGGTATTGAGAACCAATAAAGTGAACACACACATGTAGGCTCCAAAAGGGAAATGGATTTTTCCCGTTTTTTTTTAACCAGTTACATCCCCAGTGCCTACAGCTCTGATGTGAGACCACATCACTCTGCGATTCTGTATCTACATTTGTAATTTTCGGCTTAAATAGATTTAAGAAGTATCAAAAATTGTAGGATCAAGAGTGAGACTTGCCCTTGTCTCAAGAGACAAAAGAAGAAGCCAATAAATACAACAAAGAATGCCACATCTTAATTTTTGAAGATACCTTTTTTCATATTTAACATCTGTAAAATCAGAATGCCTCTTTGCATCAGTGATATGTCATATATGAATTGCCAGTGTTTAGAAAATTGTTGGTGCGGTTATTAGATAAAAGTGGATTTTGTAACTATTGAAGTGTAGAAGTGACAAAATAGGGGACTTTGGTAATGTGTAATATTTCTTCGGTTTGCAATTTATTAATTTTTTTTTACTTCTTTTCTGTGGCTGCTGGTGCAGTTGCCTGGTGATTTATTTCAATCTGAGTATTCTGAGTTTGAAGGTGAACTCATTAGGCAAGTAAGTGCACATCCATTTCACTCAGTGTGTGGTACTCAGCATCAGCTAACACCTCCGACCAGGCGATCCAACATACTGGAACTAGTCCTTTTGTGGAAAATTATGTGTAAGATGTTTAGATCGTGTTTCCAAATTTAAAAATCATCGACGACTTCATCAACTTCAATATGGTGGAATTCAGTGTATTTAAGGTCACCTTTATATCCTCCCGTGCCCTTTATATGTTTTACTTTTATTTTAAGCCTATTGACATTCCAAATACGCCTTCATTCTAAAGTGGTAAGGAAGGATGACTAATTTCAAGAACCAGATGAGAAAGGGGCACTGAAAATCTGAAGGCTAAAGAAAAGGTTTAGGATGATGTTAATCATCCTGACACTTTTAGAAGTTGTGCACTTGACAAACATTTTCTAAGAAATGGCATTATTTCAGACACAGTTCTAAATAAACCTATGGAGTGTAAATACTCTCACCTTTTATAGAAAATGTTTGCATTTATAATACAATAGAATTAAATAACTTATAATTGCCAGTTCAGCCGATAGCCTCTACTGTTCTGTTGTTAGGAGAGTTGCCCTCTCTGCTAGGAAATCACATTTTATTTTTCTATAAGGTGATAGAAAATTATCAGAACTTGGAGGGCAATTTGGTCCCTCTGAAGCAGTTACAATTCACTTAAATATTCAATTTGAATTTTAATTGTATGCAGTCTGCTTCCTGTGGTTATTTTTCCTCTTTTGTTAAAATACATTATGCTTCTTCCACGATAAATACTTCCAAGGTTTTTTTTTTTTCTTTTTAATCTGAACTTGAATTCTTGCTCTGTGTTATTGCAGCCACTGATTCTTTGTTAGGAAAAAGCTCATATTTTATAACTGACTCCAACGAGATGACCTTCTATTTAAGATAAATAATGTGCATTTCCATTATTATCACATTTTTCATGGCCTGATTTTTTACCTGTAATCTAAAGAATTGGTGGTGGGTAGAGAGACAATGAACAGTTTGAGCCAAGAAAGAGTGCTTGCCTCTCCAAGTACTTTGAAAGATGAGGAGAAACCACACTTATTTCCATTTTGCTGCGACTTAAAAGATGGAATTATATGTGAAAATGAATGGAGAGAAGAAAAAAACTATAGAATGTTTGTGCAGTCAGAGGTAGTTCAGACATGAGGAAACCAATATCTACTGAACTTTTGCCACATTATACCAAGTGCTAAACATGTCCCTGTGCTCTGTATACTAAGTACTTCATTATTGAATGAATCTTTAAGACAACTTTCAATATCAGATGCTAATATTATGCTCACTTTAGAGTTTAGACATTTGGAGGTGAGAACTTAAGTAACTTTCCTATATTCATGTAACTATTGTTACAATAAGAGAGAGGCACATTATATAGTAATATATTTCTTTAAAAGCGAAGTTATAAAATAATAAGGAAATAAACACATTATTAATTTTATATCAAATATCACTCGTCTTACGCCTAGAGGGATAGGCTATCTGCTTTCATGCACACGATCTCCTACAGGATGGATCCTTAGGCAATGTTGATGAAGGTGGCACAGAATAATCTCATAAGGTTCTTGCCCCATAGCTGTTAGATTTTCACGTGAAGACACCGACACAACATTTAAGTTTACTAACTGAGCAGCATGATGGGTTTTTTTACTATTCATTGAATGGAAGTGGGTCATCATAAAGGCCTTAGCTCTCATCCTCGTTACACTGAGTTGGTTGAGAAGGAGGAGGAAGAAGAGGGGTCGGTTTCAGGGCTGGCAGAGGAGGAAGAGGTAGAAAAGGTAGAAGGGGAGGCAGGAAAGGCAGGCACAGTTACTCTAAGTTTACAGAAATGCATCATAATTTCTGATTTTTTTTTTTGCTTTTTCATTTCCCTAAACATATTTCTACATGGTACTGATATTTCTTCCACCATTTTCTTTAGTATCACTGCCTGTATTATAGGAGGGTTCACGTTGTAAAGGAAGTCCAAGCAGTCTTGAGTCATGAGATTATCTTCTGCCTTCTGCCACATTGTTAATGTCAACCTGTTTTCTGGCACTGTTTCTTGTATATCTTCTTTCTCAGCATCTGGCTCTAGTTGGGAAGTATTCTCTCTATCAGGCCGTCTTCTGCTAACTCCTCTGGTGTGGTGTCTATTAGCTCAAAGGCCCATACCTTCACACCCGCCTTTTTTGCCGTGGCCACAGTTACTGTCATCATTTCCTTGATTGGCTCATTGCAAATCCTTTCATAAATCCCGTGAAGTCATACACAATATCTGGACATAGTTTTCTCCAGCAGGAGCTTACTGTTTCAGGCTGGGTCGTTTTCACAGCTTTTTCTACAACAGTGATGGCATCTTCAACGGTGTCATGCTCCCAGACTCTCATGATGTTCTGTCACTCAGGGTCCTCTTCCACTGCATTGACAATCCTTTTCTACAGCGTACCGTGTGTAATGAGACTTAAATGTGCTTATGACCCCTGATCTTAGAGATACTGTGTATGGGGAGAAGTAGACCACTTTAAGGCCTTCACTGTTGAACTCATGAGGTTCTGGGGGACCAGGGGCATTGTCCAATATCCAAAGAACTTTAAAGGGCAGCCCCTCACTAGCAAGGTACTTCCTGACTTCAAGGGCAAAGCATGAATGGATCCAATCCAGAAAATGGGTTCTCATTGTCCAGACCTTCTTCTTGTACAGCAAAAAGACTGACAGCTGGTGTTCCTTTTCCCTTCAAGACTAGGGCTGCACAGCTCTGTAGACAAGGCCAATTCTGGTCATAAACCCAAAATTTGCACATTTGCACAAAACTCTACTGTTTTAAACCCTGGTGCTTGCTTCTCTTCCTTAAAATAAATGCCTATTGTGGCATTGTTATTTTATTTTCAGAATAGGGCATTTTGTCAGCATTAAAAACTGTTCACCTACATATCTTTTCTCCTTAATGACTTTCTTAATGTAGCGTAGAAATTCTGCTGCCTGTTGTTTGGCAAAAGTTTATTCTCCTGTTATCTTGGCATTTTTTAAAGCCCAAATCTCTAAGGTGATCCAACCATCCTTTGCTGGCATTAAAGTCTCAGCTTTAGATGATTCAACTTCATTTTGCTTCAAATTGTCCTACAATGATTTCACCTTTTCTGGACTTACATTAGAGTGTATATGCATGGCTCTCTCTTTATAGGTGTGCCTTGTTTATAGCAAGGCTGCAGCCACCTAAAAGCTGCATTCTCAGTATGCAAAAAGCAGAAGGTTTTCATGCCTGCTGGTATAGCTGCAGCGACGGCTTCACAAATTTCCTTTTCTTTGTTTTTTATAGTGGTTCTTGTTATATATGCGTTTACCTTAAAATGGCAGACAACCACAGCTGTAGACCCCAGTCTGCAGTACATACCAAGGAGTTCAACTTCTTTGTAATGTCATGACTTTGCCTCTTGGCCACCCTTCCAGCATCACTAGTGGAACGTCACATGGATCCTATGGTGTTATTCAAGGTACTTGGTGTTGCACCAAACATGACGAAAAGTACACGAGAACTGTAAGAGATCCCTTTTTCTGTGATATGCATTTTACCAGGGGGACAAACTACTCACATGAACATGATTAGTTTCTTAAGCATTTTAAATGGATAGTTGCAACATTTGAATTTACCACAACAGCAATAGGGTGTAGTTATAAAAATATTACTTGTATATTTTTCTATAACTTAGTATAATAAGTTATTATTACTTCTACGTTTTTGTTGAATGTCAAACGTTGTATATGGAGGAAGAACAGAACTAAGATAAATTGTATTCACACCCACTAATAGGGACTCTCTTCCTCTGTCAAGCTGCTAATGGACAGGATTGTGCCAATCTAGTCAGCATGAGCTAGGTTTTTTTTTTTTTTAATTTATTTATTTTTGAGAGACACAGAGAATTAAAGCATGAGTGGAGGCGGGGGGAGTTTGGGCAGAGAGAGAGGGAGACACGGAATCTTAAGCAGAGTCCAGGATCTGAGCTGTCAGCACAGAGCCTGACACGGGGCTCGAATTCACAAACTGTGAGATCGTGACCTGAGCCAAAGTTGGATGCTTAACTGACTGAGCCACCCAGGTGCCCCGAGCCAGGTTTTATTTTTGCTATTTCTATAGCCACTTTCAGTACACCACCCACTTTATATTTTTCCAGTCACCGTTTCATTTCATGCAGTTAATGTAGATTCTGGAATGCTGCAGGAATTTTCTCCTGCTCATGTTCTGCTTTAAGCTATCAGCACCCCTTCAGCCTTATCACATATGAGGATCCCCTCTATGCTCATGCTCCTGTACCAGTAGTAAATCATGGCTTGATACTTATTGCTGGGCTCGTACTGGGATGAAGGGGAACTGTGTCTTAGGCATAAGTAAGGTTTTTGAGAATGGTTCTCAGGGGTGTGGCTTTCTCAGTACTTCTGTCCTTTTCTATCATCTCCCCTTTCCCTCATGACCACCGAGCTCTGCCTTGTATCAGTTGGAGGAATTATGGAAGAGATAGTTTTCTGTCTTTTCCCTAGTTGTTAGAAGTTCCTCTTCTTGTACTCTTACAAAATTATGGGCCTCAGATGATTTCTTGTGCCTCACTGAGAGAAAGACAACTTTGGCTTTTATCCTTCCACAGAAAGAACAGATATTTTCCTAGGTGCAGCAGATAGAAGGCTTTCTTAATTGTTCTCCGGTGTCTGAAGGCTTTTGTTGGTATGTGAAAAGAGATTGGGAAAGCAGTGGTAGTGTGTGACTGGAACCCAGGGGTAGCCAATCAGCACGTGAAAGCCAGTTCTACCCCAGGATGCTTTTGCTGGTGCCTTGCCCTGCTCTTAATCTCCCTTGTTGTCAGAAGAGAGTATGAACAAGAGCTTGCAAATAGGGGCACGCTTTCTCTTTAATGAGCCTCCCAATTATTCATAGTTGTCATACTAGACAACATTTGGTCATTAAGCAATCCGTAAAACTTTAGCTGTTTTCTTATCTTTTTTTTTTTTATGGCAGCTGCTCCTTCTTGCGTTCTGCCAAAGGTGAAACAATTTGTGTGCACCCTCTCTCCTACCAGAGGCTTATCGCTTTTTGTAATTTAGTTCATTTTGTTACCCTGTGACCCTCCACTCTCTGATGGACGCAAGAAAAGTTGGGATTCAGATGATTTACTTTTGTTCTTATTGTTAGGTTGAGAGTGATATTTCCTTAATCCTTTTCATATCCTAAGTGGAAGCAGAATCTTACGGAGATTGAAAAAAAATTTTTTAACATTTATTTATTTTTGAAAGGCAGAGAGAGAGAGAGAGAGAGAGAGCATGAGCAGGGGAAGGGCAGAGAGAAAGAGGGAGACACAGAATCGGAAGCAGGCTCCAGGCTCCGAGCTGTCAGCAGAGAGCCCAACGCGGGGCCTGAATCCACGAACTGTGAGACCATGACCTGAGCCGAAGTGGGACGCTGGACTGAGTGAGCCACACAGGCGTCCATCATGAAGATTTTTACTCTTGGAGAGACAGACTTTAGAAATGTAAACAAGTTCAATAATTTCGGACCATCATCAGTGCTTAAAAGAGAACATGTTGTTATGACTTAGGTTGGCTGATGGAGTAGCAAAGCCTGTGTTATGAAGGGTGGATAAGAGGTGAGGCTATTGGACAGAGGGCTGCATTTAGATGTGTCTAATGTAGTTTATGCCTGGAAGTATTTGTTATGGGGTTGTGGTCGTCCCTGGTTGGAGAGATGTAATCCACAATATAGGAATTGTTTTCTTTCCTCACTCAAAAAATGAATTTCCTGATTAATTAGAACTCAGTTGCCACTATTAATGGCAAAACACACAAAACTTTTTAACATCAATTGTCAAAAATAAGCAGAATCTGGGGCACCTGGGTGGCTCAATCAGTTGAGCATCCGACTTGATTTCAATTCAGGTCACGATCCCAGGGATTTGGGATAGAGTCCTGTGGCAGGTTCCATGCTGAGTGTGGAGCCTACTTGGGATTCTCTCCCTCTCTCTCTCCCCCCTCTTCCCTGATTGCTCTCTCTCTCTCTCTCTCTCTGTAATTTTATTAAAAAATAAATAAAATAAAAAATAAGCAGAAACTAATTGCATATCAACATATATTTTCTAAATCCATTTACTAAAAATTGTGACCTCAGGACTGTCTGGAAGCCATCAAGATGAACACTTCTATTTATACATACCAGTATTTTCTAGGAATAAGTTCTAGCTTCATTACAAGTCTGTTAATAATACAGTAATTTTGGAATTGAATCAAGATTTCATTACATTAAGGATGTGGCTAAAATTAACACAAGAAACAACAGGTGTTGGCGAGGATGTGGAGAAAGGGGGAACACTCTTCCACTGCTGGTGGGAATGCAAACTGGTGCAGCTACCCTGGTGAACAGTATGGAAGTTCCTCAGAACACTAAAAATAGAACTACCCTACTATCCAGGAATTTCCCTGTTAGGTATTTACCCAAAGAATACAAAAATACAGACTTGAAGGGGTACATGCACCCCAATGTTTATAGCAGCATTATCAACAGTAGCCAAACTATGAAGAGAGCCCAAGTGTCCATGGAGTGATGAAAGGATAAAGAAGAAGTGGTATATATGTACAATGAACTATCACTCAGCCACCAAAAAGAACGAAATCTTACCATCTGCAATGACATGGATGGAGCTAGAACGTACTATGCTAAGTGAAATAAGTCAATCAGAGAAAGACAGATACCGTATGATTTCGTTAATATGTGGAATTTAATAAACAGAACAGATGAACATATGGAAAGGGAATGGGTAAGAGAAGAGAGGGATACAAACCACAAGAGAACCTTAGATTGAGGGAGGTGCATGGCAGAGGGGCTAGATGGGTGATGGGTCTTAAGGAGGGCGCTTGTTGTGATGAGCATTGGGTGTTGTAAGTAAGTGATCATTCACTGAGTTCTACTCCTGAAACCAATATTTTACTGTATGTTAGCCAACTAAAACTTAAATAAAAATAAAATAATAATAAAAAAATAAAAATAAAAAATAAAGAAAATGGTAATATGTAAAAAAATAAAAAAAATTTCATTATATTAAAGATGCTTAAAATGACAAAAAAAAAATGTTTCTCCTCACAGTACTTATGTAGTAAGTAGTTGGTTGAGTTAAATAATCTTCTACAAAAGAATAAAAAGGGAAAGAAAAGGAAATGTTTTCTGAGACACCATGACTCATAAGTTAATTAAATCAGATATAAACATTTCACCAAGAAGAATGTCCGAAAACATTCAAGAATGAAAATTTTAACTTACTGAGGATGAGAAGGGAAATACTTCGGTACTGCAAGACATTTGAACAGGGCACTGGGTGGTTGAGAACTATGGTTACATATTCAGGGAATAGAAAGTAATATTAAGTAGTCATAGTCTTAGGTCTCAGTAAGAATTCTGGAAGTAATATAGTGCTAAAGTATTTAGCTTTTTCAACTGAAATCTGATCTTTTCAATTGGCACTAGTTTAGGACAATTTTCACCATTCATCTCAGGATTCTTTTGTGTAATTTTTTGTTGAAAGGAAAAATAGAAGAGAAAACGTGGTTGTGAGGAAGAGAAGAGGAAAACATGAATAAAATAGCTCTTCCATGACCAAAATGGAAAACTATACTATGAACAAAATCTTCCCTGGTTTTACAACTTTGAGGCCATAACAGTAGTTAGTATATCTATGGTGTGCGGAGATACAAAATGTTTTTATATGCATTGTCTCACTGAACCTCACACAAATATTTGAGATTGGTATAGCCCGTGGATGAAATAATTATCGAAGAAATTATGGCTAAACTGAAGCAATGTAGCTAAAGAGTGAGAGAGATGGGACTCAAAAACAATTCTTCTGATTTTAGATCTCACGGACTCTTCACCATATCCATTACTTCTCACGTCCCTGAAATATGCTGAATTTATTTTAAAAGATATGTAATATTACATATTGCATGTATATATTACAGGAATACCCTAAAGACTCCATAATAACAATGTTTTAAGCTGCATTTTAATAATGTTATGGTGGAAGAAGTCTTGGTGACTTGGGGTCTTACTTCTGGGCCTTTTACTTATGCTATAAAGTACCTCTAATAGCAGATGGCTTCTTTTATTCCACCTAAGTTTTGAAAGATAGGATGACTCCTCAGAGAACTCCTGGATATAGTCCAGAAATACTCTAATTTTGAAGTTTTAAACAGTAAGCATTCCGTCTCTAGTCCCATGTTAGCACATACTTGAGTTAGGAGTTTATTGAAGCATCAGAAAAATTTTCATGACAGCAAGATTATTTATTTGGTGTCCCTACTGTCACCGATAAAAGGCAATGCACTTGTAACACTCTTAAAAAAGGAGTAGTTTTTGGAAGGGTGTGTTAATATTTATTGAATAGGATGAACTGGAGTTTTCAAAGAAATTCAGCTGGAATAATTAGAGATTCCACAAAATAGCCATGTTATTCTGTAGCCACAAGAAGAGTGCCAAAAATGTATTTTAAAGTCACAAGATTTGAAGATGAAACAGAGTCTATGAACACATTAGAAAGTCTTCTGAAACCTGAAGACTAGCACCATTGCATCAATAAGGGACCCTGATTGTGAGAACTATGAATAAAATTTTGACCATTTGCAAGGAGATGCAATTTATTTAAAGCTTATTTGGTATTCATGTCATACACAGAAAAATTAGCTAGTCAGGCTAAAGAACAAAGAAAAGCTTGAGGGTACAGCCAGTAGAACTTGTACCACTGGACATTTCCTCAATATTTCTCAACATTGATGCAGGATTCTGGAATGGAGATTTTGCTTATAATAGGATTCTTTGTGCCACCATAATTGATCTGAACAGTTTCAACTGCTCTTGCAAATATATAATTTCTGAAAACTTCATCCTTGGGCAGGTACATCCAATTGGTTGAGCCTAGGTCATTTGTCTTTAATTCTACAATATGAGAATTATCTGGTGCCCGTGTTAGATCACTTTTAAATAAACACCTTCTCTACACGTGTGAGCAAAGATTTACATGTTTTGCCTACCACCAAGATCCCTGACTCATGCAGTGGCGTTTGCTTTATAATTGCTAAAATCTTTTCACCTATTTATTTACCTGGAAAAGAAGGCTATAGTCTGAATATAATTTTGGTAATGTTCTTTCGGCATCAAAATGTACTATAAAAGTGATATTGTTCTTCCACGAAATCTATAAACATTCTAGTTGAGAACATTGTGAAAAGTTACTGGATAACTAAACAGAGAGAGAAACAGAGAGAGAGAGAGGCAAGTCTTCCAATTACTTCCTAGCTTTCACATTCCCAGCCTCTTGATTCTTTATATTGTCCAATATTTCTTTTAACTATTTTTTTTTGGAAGTAGGTAGGACTTGATAGGATTTTCTGAGTTGATTGGAATGTTGGAGAAAGAGACAAAGAACCTGATGGGAACCTGATGAATCAGTAACCCCCCAAATTAAAGCTAACCTTATTTTAGGCTTCCTCAGCTAGAGAGCTTGCTTGTTCGAGTAACTGAAAGACAAACAAATAGAGAAATAAATCCCAAAGAATTTTGGCCTAAGATGTTAAGGTACCTTCTATCTGGCAGGAGATTTTTGGAGTTGGAGGGAGAATAACATGTGAAGCAATGAAACCTTATAGTCTCAAGGGTAAGATTCTATAATAAGCTGATTATGCTTGCAGTAAGGAGATACTTGGAAGTTATTCAAGTGACTTATACATATATAAATTATTTAGTATTTTTCCTTATTTTCTTAGGCATAGAAAAATCAACACATACACACATCTTGTATGTCCTAAAAATGGTATTTGATTTCTCCTCCTCACATTTACTGTGGCTGGAGGAACAGCATTTTTCAAGAATGAAAAGTTCAAGAGGCATACTTAATGAAGGGAACGATGGCTCAATTAAGGGCAACACAGAAAAATGACTGCTTAATATAAATAAATGAAACCAGATTCCATTGGCACTTCAGACATTGGTGTGAAGCATTATTTTCTGAACTGATTTTATTGAAAACTGCCAGGAGCAATTTTTCAATGAAGCATTTTATTCTGACAGCACTTACTTCTTACTGGACTTTCCCCAAACCTTAATAGTATCAGACATGTATCTCCTGACCTAAGAATATTTTTCTTAAGTAATTGAATATTAATATCTCTTTAGGTTAATTTTATTTAACAATATGTAGTTACATAAAAGGAAAATGAGGTCAAAGTATAGCTAAACTTTGTAAGCACGGTATATAGTAGCTTGATTAGGAAAAAATAAAAAAACTATTGCTTTCTCAGGTTTTTGGAAAATTGAGTGAAATTACAAGAGTCAATAAACAATGTTCTCAGTACTAAGTCTTATTCTTGAAAACAAATTGAGTATTCTTTGAGTATTTACAAGGCCCTTTCAAGAGTAACCTTCCAAAATAATGTGTCTTCTTTTCTTTTATTGCTTAAGATGGGCCCTATTAGAATTTCTTCAGGTAGCCATGTTCCTAGCGGTTTGCACAAAAGACACCAGAACGTTGTGGAGAATAAAGTAAAAAGCACAATTAAGTTGGGAGACAAAGCCTCATTAAAGAATTCATTTGAAGAAATGGCATCTCTACTCTATTACACACAAATTGCTTCTAGGCACTAAATAAGCTCCCTCTGTGTGAAAAAAAGTAAATCAGTCATGTTGATTTTTGTGAACATTTATCTTTAGTTCTTTAGTGCAATTAGAGAAACTACGAAGGCTGCCCTACTTAAGATCAAAGACATGAAAAATCTCTCCTCTTTTCCCTTTTCATAAATTAGAATGTATTTAAGGGAACTAGGACAAACAAAATCTCTTACCATTTTTAATATTAGTTATCCTCAGCTTTCCTTCTGAAAGGAAAAGTCTGAGTGATGTAAAATTGTAAAGCCACATGTAAATTTTGCGAATGTTAAAGTCTTTATGTTAATGCCAAATAAAAAGTTATCATCTTTAAGATTTTGCCTATTTATCAAGTTAATCCTGTCTTAGAGATATGGAGACAAGGTAAACAAAACATGTGATAAAATAAGAAAAAATAATTATTGAGGAATTTGCTTACTCTGATGGATAGGGCATGTAAATGACCTTTATATTGGCAAATAATCACATTTGCTCTGGTGGTGCTTAATTATTGACCCAAATATTTAAACATTAATTTTCAACAGTAATTATACTCTTTTTAAATAGGAAATAAAGAAATGTAGTGGGTCGTTGTTCTGTGACAAGATCACAAAACAAATTCCCTGTTCAGTGATAGAATACCACTTTGCAAAAAAATTTATTGTACTTTATTTTAGATTGCAAAGATAAGTTCAATTAAAATGGAAAACTCGCATGCCTAGGTGGCTCAGTTGGTTAAGCATCTGAGCCTTGATTTCGGTTCAGGTCATGATCTTATGGTTCAGAAGTTCGAGACCTGTATTGGGGTTTGTGCTGACAGCGCTGAGCCTGCTTGGGATTCTCTCTCTCCCTCTCTCTGCTCCTCCCCTGCTCATGCTCTCTTTCCCTCTCTCTCTCAAAACAAAGAAATAAAACTTTGAAGAGTAAAATAAAATGAAAAACTAACTCATCCCATCTTTTCTTAGACTTGATATGTAGCTTCAAGGAGAAACATAAATTAGAGGTGTGACAGCACCTGGAAATGCATAATGACATGATCAGGGTATGTAGTTTCTGCCAGGTGGAATTAATCACTCAATGGCATTACAGCAGAACTGTCCTTACAGATAGTAATGGGAAATATTCAAGTTCTGTTGTTCTGTGTTTTTATTCCAAACAAATTATTTTACATTTTCAGTGAATTATTTCCCTTGAGATTTCCCCTTTGTGCTAAATGTTTAAGGAAATGAACTCCTCTTTGAAAATGAAGCCCCAAGTCCACCCAGTTCTAATATTTTGGGCAACTCTCTTAAAATAGAGTATAGGGCTTCTGCACTTGGAAACGGCTATAAATTCATGGATTTGTTCTAATTCTCAGATATGGCATTGTAAATTGGCAAGTCAGGGGACTTTGAATGTTCTTGAATTTAAATCTTTATAACTGTGATTTGGAGTTTTGTGATATTTATGTTACCATATAGAAGTTGATCTCCAAAATTCTCATTGAGTTTTTGGAAAATATTAACTGTGGCCTACCAAAAACAACAACAACAATAACAACAACAACAACAACAACAAAATAGAACACAGAGTATTTAATCCTGGCCTGAAACCTATTGAAAGTAAATTTAAAACAAACTGGATCTTTTTTAAAACAATGATCTTACTAAATGGCTGAAATAACTGACCAACTCTATTATGATGTTTTAGGACCTGTGCTATAACATTAATGAAGCATATATGAATAACGATAGATTAAATATTTAAAAAATAATGATACTGTGTTGAAAACCAGGGGGTAAGATTTTCAAAATATGTTGGTCGTTATCAGAAACATAATTGAAGTTTATAAAATGCCATATTAAAGTACGATTGGTTTGAGTGACTGGCACATAGTAAGTGGCCATTGATATTTGTCAAATGGCTCATTTGGTGTTGTTGCTATAAAACAGTAACTATCAGCAGTATAGTCTATAATTCCAGCCCGCAAAATATTGGGGAAAAAAGCACTAGTCTGATGAATCAAAAAGGTGAACTTTATTTTTATTTTGAACATTCGGCATAAAAATCCAACCTCTTCAGATAACTCAAGAAGTATTTAAGAAACATACTTCATAATCCAGAATTTGATTACAAATGGTAGAGATTAAAATGAGGTCAATGGTGTAGCTCTTACTGTTAGCTCTGTTTGTAGCTGAGCTGATCTCCATGAATACTGAGCTACCTTTCAGATGGAAGTCTTTGAGACTGACCAATAACTTGAAATTGTCAGTGGCATTAAGGAAAGAGAAGAGACACAAATAGCAGACAGTCTGCTTCT
The DNA here is from genome assembly GCF_028018385.1 of Neofelis nebulosa. Lineage (NCBI taxonomy): Eukaryota > Metazoa > Chordata > Mammalia > Carnivora > Felidae > Neofelis > Neofelis nebulosa. The sequence continues at coordinate 22,753,380 of NC_080784.1, forward strand.
GAATCTATTATCCTAGGATGATTAATCACTCCGAACTCATTTTTCTTAACTGTGGATGTGGACAATAATATTATATCACAATATTATTTAAAATTAGGTAATAAATTATGAACAAATGATCTATACATATGGTAATCACCCACCAAATCATTTTAGATGGAGTTGTGTAAGTCATTTTAAGTAGAAGATTTGGAGGTAAATGAAAACTGAGGACTCCACTGACAACTGCAGTATAAAATGAAATGTAAAGGACTCTACAATATCCTTCCATAAATTCAATGCTATCTTTAAAATAAGTCATCAAATTGTGAAAACGTGGTACATTTTAAAAGGAATTTGTACTATGATCTTGCTGTTAGAGATAGTCTTCTTTCATATATCCCAAGAAAGTCATCAGTTTTTGTCTTCTTTGCTTCAGAAGATTTTGTGTTACAAAGCCCTAAAATGAATAAGCAATACAAGCCACCCTTCTTTATCACTAAAAACAAAAGGTTACTAAGAAGAGTTGCATGGAGATGACGGATGTGTGCAAGATAGGGAGGGGAGGGCACTGGTTTTATGATACCAAGTGTATTATTTATTCCTGCTGAAAACATAATTCCAACACACACATTTATTACCTCACACTTTCTGTGGATCAGGAATCTAGGAACAGTTTAACTAGGTTATCTGCTGCATGGTCTCTCACAAAGCTGCAATTAAGGTGTTAATCAAGGGTCTGTAGTCACAGCAGAAGGCTCAACTGGAGCAGGATCCTCTTCCAGGCTCGCTCAGTGGTTGTTGATATCATTCAATTGCCCATGAATGTTGTTCCCATGTTGTCCCAAGAACTTTTTTTTTCCTCTCTGACTGTTGGCTAGTCATTGTCAACAGGCCTCTCACACATGGTGCTTGCTTCATCAAAGCATGCAAGGCAAGAAGGCAATGGTGAGAGTCCAAAGAAAGTTAAGTCAAAATCTTTCGTAGCCTCATCCCGCAAGTGGTACTCCTTTGAGTATAGCCGACACACAATATTACATTAGTTTCGGGTGTACTACTTAGTGATTTGACGAGTTTGTACACCATTGGTCCCATTATATTACTGTTACAATATCATTGACTGTGTTCATTATGCTCTGTTTTTTAGTCCCATAACTTACTCATTCCATAACTGGAGGCCTGTCTCTCCTTCTCCCATCACTCATTTTGCCCAGCACCCTGGCCTCCTCCCCTTTGGCAACCATCAGTTTGTTCTCTGTATTTATAGGTCTGATTCTGCTTTTTATTTGTCCATTTATAAGTGGAATCATATGGTATTTGTCTTTCTCAGTCTGACTTACTTCACTTAGCATAATACCCTCTAGATCTATGTTGTCTCAAATGACATGACCTCAACGTTTTTTATGACTATGTTATATATATATATATATATATATGCCACTTCTTCCTTATCCATTCATCTATTGATGGAAACCTAGGTTGCTTCCATGTCTTGCCTGTTGTAAATAATGCTACAATAAACATAGTGGTGGATGTATCTTTTTGAATTACTGTTTTTGTTTTCCCTGGGTAAATACCCAATAGTGGCATTATTGGCTTATATGGTATTTCTATTTTTAGTTTTTTGAGAAACCTCCATACTGTTTCCCACAGTGGCTATATCGATTTATATTCCCACCATCAATGCATGAACATTCCTTTTTCTCTACCGCCACCCCAACACTTATTGTTTCTTGTTTTCTTGATTCTAGCCATTCCAACAGGTGTGAGGAGATATCTCACTGTGGTTTTGATTTGCATTTCCCTAATGATGAGTGATGTTAAGCATCTTTTCAAATGTCTGTTGGCCAACTGTATGTCTTCTTTGGAAAAATGTCTTTTCTGGCCGTCTGCCCATTTTTTTAATTGGATTGTTTTTTGTTTTGTTTTGTTTTTATTTTTGGTGTTGAGTTGTATAAATTTATATATTTTCAGTATTAACCTCTTATTGGATGTATAATTTGCAGATATCTTCTCCCATTCGGTCCATTGTCTTTTTGTTTTCTAGATGATTTTCTTCTCTGTGCAAAAGCTTTTTATTTTGCTGTAATGCCAATAGTTTATTTTTGATTTTGTTTTCCTTGACTTAAAAAAACATACCTAGAAAAATGTTGCTATGGCTGATGTGAGAGAAATTACTGCCTGTGTTCTTTTCTAGGATTTTTATAGTTTCAGGTTTCACATTGACATCCGAAATTCACTTTTAGTTTATTTTTCCATCCCTTCACTTTCATCTGTAGGTGTTGTTAGGGCTCAGGTGAGCCTCTTGTAAGCAGTATATAGATGAGTCTTGTTTTCTTATCCACTCTATGGATTCCACTCTATGTGTTTTGATTGGAACATTTAGGCCATTTTCATTTAACGTTTCTATTAATAGCTATGTGCTTATTGCCATTTTTACAATTGGTTTTGGTATTGTTTTTGTAGCTCTTCTTCCTTTCCATTTTTCTTACTCTCTTTCTTTTATAATTTTTTTTTAACGTTTATTTATTTTTGAGACCGAGAGCATGAATGAGGGAGGGGCATAACGGGGGAGGGGCAGAGAGAGAGGGAGACACAGAATCGGAAGCAGGCTCCAAGCTCTGAGCCATCAGCCCAGAGCCCGACTTGGGGCTCGAACTCATGGACCGTGAGATGGTGACCTGAGCTGAAGTCGGACGCTTAACCGACTGACCCACCCAGGCGCCCCACTCTCTTTCTTTGTAATTGATGAGTATCTATAGCATTTTGTTTGGCTTTCTCTCTCTTTATTTTTTGTGTACAATCATACAGTTTGATTTCGTGGTTACTATGAGATTCATATATAACATCCTAAGTAAATAGCAGTCTATATAAATTTGATGACCATTAAGTTCAAACACATTCTAAAAAAAAGAAAAAAGGAAAAATATTTTCCTTTCACCCTTCTTTTCCCTTTTTACTGCCTACTGCACATTTTATGTCTATGTTGTCATATTTCACATCTTTCTATTCTTAGTTTTCTTATATCTAATTATGGCCATTTCTCTCCCACCTAAAAGTCCCTTTAATATTTCTTATAATGCTGGTTTGTGGTGATAAATTCCTTCATTTCTTGCTTGTCTGGGAAACTCTTTATTTCTCTTCCAAATCAGGATGATAATCTTGATGGATAGAGTATTCTTGATTGGAGGGTTTTTTTTTTTCCTTTCAGCACTTTGCATATATCATAACACTCCCTTCTGGCTTGCAATGTTTCCACTGAAAAATGAGGTGATAGCCTTCTAGGTTTTCTCTTGTAGGTAACTTTTGTTTTTCTCCTGTTTTTAAGATTATTTTTATATCTTTAACCTTTGACATTTTAATTATTATGTGCCATGGTGTGGACCTCCTTGTTTGGAACTCTTTGTGATTCTTAGACTTGAATATCTATTTCCCTCCCTAGGTTAAGGGAAGTTTTCAGTTATTATTTCTTCAAATAAGTTTTCTAGACCATTCTCTCTCTTTTCCTCTTCTGGGAATCCTTTAATGTGAATATTTGTTCACTTGATATTATCCAAGAGATCTCTTAATCTATCCTCATTATAAGAATTATTTTCTCTTTTTGCTCTCAGCTTGTGTGCTTTCTATTATCCTGTCTTCTAGATCACTTATACATTTTTCTACATCCTCTAATCTGTTGTTGATTCCTTCTGATTTGTTTTCTATTTCAGTTATTGTATTCTTCAACTCTGGTTTTCTTTAGTATTTTTTGTCTCTTTATTGAAGGTCTCACTGAATTCTCCATTGTTTTCTCCGGCCCAGTGAGCATCTTAATCATCATTTAATTTTTATTACGCATGTTGCTTATTTCTGTTTCATTTAGGTCTTTTTCTGCATTTTTTTCTTTTTCTTTTTCTTCTTATTTTTGGAATGTATCCCTCTGTTTTCCCATTGTTGTTGTTGTTGTTGTTGTGTGTGTGTGTGTGTGTGTGTGTCTATGATTAAGAAGAATAGATACTTCTCCTAAACTTGGTGCAGTGGTCTTATGCATGGTGTCCCCTGTGCAAACTGTGTGTACTTGATAACTTTCGCTGGTTGGCTGAGGCTGTGGCCATGTATATTAGTTACTCTTTTAAACTATGGCTTATCTCCATCTCTCTTGCTATTCTCTTGTCATTCTCTCTATCTTTTGTTGTTCAGTAGCTAGTCAGTCTTCAGGAGGAATTGTTCTATTAATATATATAATTTAGCATGTTCCATGGAGAAGCTGAGTTCAGACTCTTCTTATGACACCATCTTGAACCACATCCTAAACAAGTGATATTCTTTTTCCTTTAGAAGCAAATTACTAGCTCCACCTGAAATGCAAGAGGAAAGGATACACTATGTTGAGTTATTCTCATATGTATAAGGATTTTGCATTCTTAGTACAAACACAAGTTTGTGTGTATCAGGAAATGGGGATAATTAAGAGTCATCTTGAAAACTGCCTTCTGTATACAGGGATTTTGATAAGGATTACAATGAATTCCTAGATCGCTTTGGGTAGTATTGTCATCTTAACAATAATAAGGCTTGCAATCCGTGGACATAGAATGCCTTTCCATTTTTTAGGTCTTCAGTTTCTTTCAATGATGTTTTGTAGATTTCAGTGTAAAAGACTTACACTTTTGTTAAATTTATCCCTAATCATTTTATTCATTTTGTTGCTATTGTAAATTTAATTTGTGTTCTTGAGGTTTTTTTTTTCACTTCAATGTTTATTGTTAGTACATAGGAAGAAGATTGGTTTCTGTATGTTGATGTTATAGACGGAAACCTTGCTAACTAGTATATTGTCTTTAATAGGTATTTGTTTTTTTCTTTAGAATTTTCTATACAAATTCTAAGTTCCTGTTAACTGTGATGTGATGAAAACATCATATCATCTATGAATAGAGATAGATCTATTTCTTTCTTTCTAATGGTAGGTCATTTGATTTACTTTCTTGCCTAATTTATTTGGCTAGAACCTTCAGTGCAATGTTAAATAGAGGTGGTAGAAAGCTACATCCTTGTCTTGTTTCTGAAGTTATCATGAAGGGGTGTGTTTGAATTTTTCAAATACTTTTCCTGCATGTATCGAGATGATCATCTAATTTTATCCCCCTATTCTATTAATATTCCGTCAGATTACATTGAGTTATTTTTCATATGTTTGAACAATCTTGCATTTCCAAAAGTAAATTCCACTTGGTCATGTGGGATAATTATTTTATATGTTCCTGGATATAGGTTTCTAGTATTTGTTGAGAATTTTCCATTTATATTAATATGGTGTATTGGTCTGCAGTGATTCTTTTTCAAGGATCTGTGTCTGGCTTTGGAATCAGCATAATGCAGGTCTCATAGGATGAGTGGGGAAGTGTTCCTCCTATTTCTAATTTTTGGAAGACTTAGTGTAGAATTGGTAATAGTTTTTAAACTTTTTTTTTTTTTTTTTTTTTTTTTAATTTTTTTTTTCAACATTTTTTATTTATTTTTGGGACAGAGAGAGACAGAGCATGAACGGGGGAGGGGCAGAGAGAGAGGGAGACACAGAATCAGAAACAGGCTCCAGGCTCCGAGCCATCAGCCCAGAGCCTGACGCGGGGCTCGAACTCACGGACCGCGAGATCGTGACCTGGCTGAAGTCGGACGCCTAACCGACTGCGCCACCCAGGCGCCCCAGTTTTTAAACTTTTGATAGCATTCACCGGTGCAGCCATTTGATCTTGGGATTTTCTTTGTGAGAAGGTTTTTGGTTAGTAATTCAATCTCTTTACTTGTTATAGGTATATTCAGATTTTATATTTATTCTTGAGTCATTTTTAGTAGTTTGTGTCTTTTGCAAAATTCATCCACTTTATCTAGGTTTTCTAATTTTTTGGCACAAAGTCATTATCCTTAATATTTCCATAATGTTAGAACTAATACCTCTTCTTTGATTTCTGGTTTCAGTATTTTCTGTCTTCTCCCTTTTTTCTTCAAATGTCAGGCTAAATATATTGATTTTGTTAATCTTAAAAAAAAAAACTTTTGGTTATATTGATTTTGTCTATTTTTTTCTGTTTTGTATTTCATTTATACCCATTCTAATCTTTTTTGTTTCCTTACTTATACTTTGGATATACTTTTCATCTCTCCAGTTTCTTAAGGTAGAAGATTAGGTTACTGGTTTGATATCTTTTCTTTAATGCAGGTGTTCACATTTGTAAATTTTTTCTCTATGCACTACATACCATAAATTTTGTTACTCTATTTTTATTCATTTCTAAGTATTTCCTAACTTCTATGTGATTTGTTTTTTTGATCTATTAAGTCAACCCTGTTCTACCGCTAGCGTCTATTAGGATACTGGTTTTTTTTTTTACCATAAGTGAGGTTGATTAATTCTCCAGACTACCATGGATTGGGAAGAAGGGATACAAATATAGTAATTTAAAATGTCACAAAATTTTTTGTTCTTTTGAAGATTCAGGCGAAATGTCTGTGACTTGGTGCGAGCTTTTGGCTAATTTCTAAGAGTTTTGAAAAAATTGATTCTGACAGTCTTTGCCAGTTTCTCTTCGCTTTTGTAAAGGCGAGAATTTTTGGACATTCTTACTCTGTCATTCCTGATCACCTCTGAGTACGCTTATTTTTAGTAAACTTATTGTCTACATCTAATGTACCATCATCATTGTATACTGCCATGCTTTTATGGAATTTATTGGTTATCCATTCTTGAAAGAGGGCAATTTTACTCTCGCTTGCTAAAATATAGTATGGAAAAATTAAAAAGTAGGTTGCCTTACTGTTTTTCTTGGTGATGTTAGCATTATAAGGTAAGATCTTAAGCTGGCTGACGGGATGAATTTGTGTTATTTTTCATTAAAAAAATTTTAATGTTTATTTATTTTTCAGAGAGACACAGAGAGACACAGACAGAGGTAGACACAGAATCCCAAGCAGGCTCCAAGCTCTGAGCTGTCAGCACAGAGCCCAATACGGGGCTCAAACCCATAAACCGCGAGGTGATGATCTGAGCCCAAGTTGGACGCTTAACTGACTAAGCCGCCCAGGCATCCCTGGATGAATTCGTTTCAAATTATCATTTCAGTACATTTCCTGACTCAGTGTTTGTGAGTTATAGATTGTGGGACTGAGTGGAACTGAGCATTTTGCAACCTCAGGAAGGGAATACTGTTTTCTTTTTTTTCTTCATGCCTATTTTTTTGTGAAAATAACTATATTTCTTGATGAAGAAATAGTAGGAAGAGTAACATTGTTTTAGATGTGTGAAAATATCTTTAATGTGTGACTTAACTGAAGTTAGCTGAATTATAATAGTTTCTTTTGTATTCAATCTGTTGAAATATGTTGTTTTGTTTAGGTATATGAAGGATATCTTCCTGCACAGAGATATGTAAGTTAAGGAAGAAATACTTTAATAGACTTTTCAATTCACTTTGGGTGTTCTTATTTGATACTATAACAAAACTATACATGTAGTAGTTTCTTAAAGGCTATTTATAATGTGAGATAGGAAAACATGCTAATTTTTTAGTAATCTGTTACATTAAAATATACTGGGTTATCTTTTATTGTGAATAATAATTTCCAAGTTTGATTTGTAACATCATTCATTGGGCATTTAGAAAGTATTCGTTCGTTGAATTATGTACCTTCAAAGATTTGATGTATTCAATTACATAATATATATTTTAAAAACACGAAAACATCACAGCCCATTTCATCGAAGAATCTTTAAGTATTGGGAATTACCAAACTCAAGTTGATTTATACAAATGACAGGTGCACTTTGTTTTCAAGAAAATGTCTGCCACATATGCAATGTGGGTAACCATAGTAATTTTTTTCTTTTTTTTTCAAGTAAAAATCTTTTTCTCTGAAAAAAGTGGCTGTGTCAGCTTGCAACCTCAAGGACCCTGCAAGGGCTTTTCTGAAGACAATCATCATAAAAGCACTGTGTGCAGAAGTATTTAATACACACTTCCCATTTTAACACACAATATTTAAAAAACATGTGCTCCGGTGTTGAGATTTAATAAAATAATTAATGTTTTATTGGTAAATATCACTACAGATATTCTTAAGTGAAATTGACATGTTTTCTATTTTATTTTATTTTGTATGTGAAGATGAAGAATCCAGCTACTACAAAAGTTTGCTGCTACAACCTTGATTTGTTATAAGGTTTCAGCAGTTTTATCCACAATTCCTTTGCATCATCAGTGCAAATTTAAACACACTGGAGGGGCCCCTGGGTGGCTTAGTCGGTTGAGCATGTGACTTTGGCTATGGTCATGATCTCACGGTTTGTGGGTTCGGGCCTCACGTCGGCTGTGCTGACAGCTCAGAGGCTGGAGTCTGCTTCGGATTCTGTGTGTGTCTCTCTCTCTCTGCCCATCCCCCACTCATGCTCTATCTCTCAAAATTAAATAACCATTGAAAAAATATTTTTTAAAAATTTAAACACACTGGAAAAGGCAAATATAGGCATGCCTTGGAGATATTGTGAGATTGGTTCCAGACCACTGCAATCAAGTGAATATTGCAACAAAGTGAGCAAAATCATTTTTTGTTTCTCAGTGTACAGAAAATTTATGTTTATAATACACTGTAATTTATTCATTGTGCAATAGCATTATGTCTAAAAATTGTGTAGAACTTTATTAGAAATATATTATCGCTAAAAAAAATGCTTACCATCGTCTGAACTTTAAGCAAGTCATACTATTTTTGCTGGGGGAGATCCTTGCCTCACAGTTGATGGCTGCTGAGTGACCAGGATAGTGGTTGCTGGAGGTTGAGGAAGCTGTGACAATTTCTTAAAATAAAGCAACAATGATATTTGCCACACAGATGGCCTCTTTCATTTTTAAACAATTTCTCTGTAGCATGTGATGCTGTTTGATAGCATTTTACCCCCAGTACAATTTCTTTCAAAAAATAGTTTTCACAAACCCCGATGCTGCTTTATTAACTAAGTTTATGTAATATCCTAAATCCTTTCTTTAAATTTCAACAGTATTCACAGCATCTGCACCAGGAATATATTTCATCTCAAGAAAACACTTTCTGGGCTCCTCCATAAGGGGCAACTCCTTCCATTCAACTTTTATCATGAGATTGCAGCAATTGAGTCACACCTTCGGGCTCTACTTTTAATTCTAATTCTCTTGCTATTATCCACCACATCTGAGGTTATTTCCTCCATTGAAGTCTTGACCTCTCAAAGTCATCCATGAGGGTTGGAATCATCTTCTGAACTTCTGAGGATATTTTGACCTCTTCTCATGAATCAAAGATGTTCTTAATGGTGTCTGGAATGGTGAGTTCTTTCTAGGAGGTAGATTATCAATTTACTTTGCCCAGAGTCATCAGAAAAATCACTATATATGGCAGCTACAGCCTTGTGAAATCTATTTCTTAAATAATAAAACATAAAAATCGGAATTTCTCCTTGACCCATGGGCTTCAGAATGAATGTTGCATTAGCAGGCATAAAAACAACTTTACTCTCATTGCACATCTCCATCACAGCTCTTGAGTGACCGGGTGGATTGTCAATGGGCAGTAGTATAAGGAACCTTTTTTTTTCTGAGAAGTATTTCTCAGTAGTGGGCTTAAAATGTTTAGGAAGTCTTGCTGTAAACAGATACATTGTCCTTTAGGCTTTGTTGTTCCATTTATAGTGCATATAGATAATGCATAATTCTTAGCCCTAGTATTTTTGGAGCTCTGGATCAGGCTTTGTTTTAAGGGAATGCTAAGGCTGGTTTGATTTTCTATCCACACCACTCAAATTTTCTCCATATCACCAAGATATGGTGGTACTTTTAATTTCCTTCAAGTATTTTTCCTTTGTAGTTACAACTTGGCTAACTGGTGCAAGAGGCCTAGCTTTCAGCCTTTCTTGGATTTCAACATACCCTCCTCTCACTAAGCTTAATTATTTCTAGCTTTTGGTTTAAAGTAAGAGATGTGGGGCACCTGGGTGCCTCAGTCAGTTAAGCGTCCAACTTCGGCTCGGGTCATGATCTCCCGGCTTGTGAGTTCGAGCCCCGTGTCGGGCTCTGTGCTGACAGTGCAGAGCCTGCTTCTGATTCTGCATCTCTCTTTCTCTCTCTCTCTCTCTCTCTCTCTCTCTCTCTCTCTCTCTCCCTGCCCCTCCCTTGCTCATGCGTGCATGTGCTCTCCACCCCCCTCTCAAAATAAATAAATGAACTTAAAAAAAAGTAAGAGATGTGAGATTTTTTCCTTTCACTTGAACACTTCGAGAGGCCGTTGTAGTTATTAACTGGCTTAATCTCAGTTCTGTGGTATCTTAGGGAATAAAGAGGCTCCAGAGAGGAGGAGAGATGGGGAGCTGCTGGATGGCAGAGCAGTCACAACACACACACAACATTTATCAATTAAGTTTGCAGTCTTATCTTGGTACAACTCATGACATTCCAAAGCCATTACAATAGCAAAAACCAATATCATTGATAACAGGTCACCATAACAAATATCATAATAAAAAAGCTTGAACTATTTTGAGAATTATCAAAATGTGACACAGGAACATGCAATGAGCAAATGCTGTTGGAAAAATGTTACTTGATAGACTTGCTTGACGCAGGCTTACCACACATCTTCAATTTGTAAAAATGCAATATCTACAAAGTGCGATAAAGCTAAATGCAAGAAAAGGAGGCATGCTTATATTTTTTTTTACTGTTACAATAAAAATAGTTTTGAGATCATAGGTCCTCTGGAAATGTCTCAGGTTGCCTTTTCATTTTGGTGATTGTTTCCTTTTCTGTGCAGAAGTTTTATAGTTAGATACAGTCGCACTTGTCTACTTTTACTCCTGTTGCCTGTGCTTTTGGTGTCGTATCTAAAAAAGTCATCACCAAGACCGGTGTCAAGAAACTTTTCTCATATGTTTTCCTCTAGGAATTTTATAGCTTCAGGTCTTATATTTAACCCTATAATCCATTTTGAGTTAATTTTTGTGTACGGTATAAGCTAAGGATTCAATTGGGCAAAGGAACGGAATAGACATTTCTTCAAAGACATACAAATGGTCAACAGGTGTATGAAAATGTGATCAATGTCACTGATCATCATGAAATCAAAGTAAAACTGCAATGAGACATCACCTCACACTTATAAGGATAGCTATTATTTTTAAGAAAGTGTTGGCAAAGATGCAGAGAAAAGAGAATCCTTGTATACTGTTGGTGGGAATGTAATTGATGCTGCCACTATGGAAAGCAGTATAGAGGTTCCTAAAAAAATGAAAACTACAACTCCCATACAATTCAGCACACCACTTCTGCGCACATGTCCAACGTAATTGAAATCAGAATCTCAAAGAGATATTTGCACTACCACATTTGCAGCATTATTCACCACAGCCAAGATATGGAAACAATCTAAATGTCCATCAACAGATGAAGGGATAAACAAAATATGGTATACACCTAGAATGAAACATTATTCAGCCTTAAAAGATAAGGAAACCCTGACATTTGTGACAAGATGGATAACCCCTGAAGATATACTAAGTGAAATGAAGTATACACAGGACAGATGTTACGTGATACCACTTATATGAGAAATATAAAATAGCCAAACCCACAGAACCAGAGAGAAGAATAGTGATTGCCAGGAGCCGAGGAGAGAGGGAAATGGGGAGGTATTATATAAAGGGTACAAAGTTTCAGTTGTACAAGGTGACTAATTTCCAGAGATCTATATAGCCCAGTACTTATAGTTAACAATAATGTATTGTATACTGAAAAATTTGCCAAGAGGTTAGATTTTAAGTTGAGTGTTCTCATCGCATGAAAAGAATAAAGGAAACAGGGGAAAACTTTTGGAAGTAAGGAATATGTTTATGACATCAAGTTTATACTTTAAATATGTGTAACTTTTTGTATGTCAATCATTCTCTCAATAAATTGGTTTAAAAATATGCCTCAGGGAATGGAAGTAAAATGGTTAGGGATTACTTGAATGAGAGGACACTAGAAGAATCCACCTTCTCTAATATTTCAGCTAGAGTACATATAGATACAACACCATGTCTAGGTTGTAGTTAGTCATATTTGGATTGACTCGATTCATTCCAACTTTTATAATTACAGTGCAGTCAAATTAAACATATGATTGAAAGACCATCATTGAAATGACCAAAAAAGAAAACACAAATATTTCTATTAGAAAAAAGCCAAATAGATAGATCCACTTGAACAAGCGTTAATATTTATAGTCCCTGAGCATCAAAGAGAAGACATCAAAATTGGGTTAATTGGTGATCTAGCAGGCAGGATTTTGTGTATTAAAGTTAAAGAGTTGGCTTCAGGACAAGTGATACAGTCGGAGCTCTAATCACCTCTGGCCAGAGTCATTTCACAAGGGATTAAAGAGGGTAAAGTAAGAAACCGAAGGGAAAGGACAGGTCAGAGCAAGAGCTTCCTAGTAAAAGGCCCAAAGAACAAGTAGAAAGAAAATAACACTGAACAGATGGTGTTAGACCAACAATGTTGTTTTACTTGGTAAATTACTAACTTAGCACTTTGGTCAAGCTCAAAGACTGCTGTCATTCTTGTTAAGCCACAGCTCTGTCCTTTTTCTGTCAATTATTGCCTATTGGCTTCAATGTCCTGTTCAGGGACAAACATGTTATGAAGGGTTTGTTATTCCACAATGCTGTCATAAATTCAAGTTGATGACAAGGACATTAAAGGTCAATTTTTTCAACCTCAGGATTTTATAGATAAAGAAAATGAAGTCCTTGGAGATTAAGAGACTTAAAATATTCCAAATCAGGACTAGAACTCAGGTATCTTTATTATTTCATACAGAAGTTTAATTGAATATCATCCAAGATTCATCAAATGGAGATTATTTCTGGCCTATTTAAACAGAATTTTCTAAAGGGTGAAAATTCTACAAAATGACATTTTTATTGCATCTGATTCAACCATGTCAAAAGCTGATGGATAGGTAGAATATTAAGTTATTCAACAGGGAAGAATTTGGGTTGTCTTTTATGATTTATGCTTTATAACATAAATAAGATTTTATCTTTTGAACTTAAATCATGGGTATTTATTTTGGTTGCTTTGATCAGTCATTTATTTAACCTAACCAAAATAAATACACTTCTATTTCCAGAATTTGATTCTGGAGCCATTCTACTAGGGATTGAAACTGATCCTACTACATACCAGATACGTGTTTCAGGTAAGGCACTTAATCAATTGGTATCTCAACTACCACATCTCTAAAATGGGAGTGATGGTAGGATGTGAAGGATAAATGAGCTTACATATGTAACAGATTTAATATAGTGCCTAGTACAGAGCTCTCACTGTATAAGTAATAGGCATTGTTAAATGATAAGCATTACTATTATCACTACATATTTTACATTTTCTTTGATAGAAAATAATATGCTTTTGAGATGCCCTGTAAGTTCTGTATTATTTAATCCATGTTAGGACGATCCAAATCTTTGCAAATCAGTATTCCATGTGGTCTATTTTAGAGTGTATTGTAATGATTTTGTTGTGAATCTATTTCAAAAATCAAAACATGACAAATAACCCCCTGGAAAGAATATTATAAGAATGCATGACACATATAATTTAAAGTGGAAATTTATTTTGACTTCATTGTCATAAAATGTTGATATCCATTAAGTAAGTTTGTTACACTCAGCTTAAGGATTAGTCTTTGTGAAGCCAAGTAGGTTTGTGGTCTGTAAGCTAATATTCCTATTTAAAAATACAATTAAGAGAGGGCACCTGGGTGGCTCAGTCGGTTAAGCATCTGACTGTTGATTTTAGCTCAGGTCATGATCTCATGGTTCCTGAGATGGAGCCCTGCATCAGGCTCTGCCCTGACAGTGCGGAGCCTGCTCCGACTTCAATCTCTCTCCTTCTCTCTCTTTGTCCCTCTCCCATTTGCACACACGCTCTCTCTCGGAAAAATAAACATTAAAAAAAATAATAAAATTTAAAAATTAAAAAAAAACATAAAAATACAGTAAATGTACAAATGTTGACAAGACTGGAAAATTTTCAGTTATTTAAATGTAAGCAATATTTCACAATATTTACATTACTAAAGACCTTTATGTCAAAAATTTCAGATTACTATGTAGCTTGTTACTTTTTTGATATATACCCGTGTGCTCTATGTATTTTATTTTTTAGTAATACAGTTATTTGAATGCAGACATAATTTTCCCCTGTCCAGAGAACCTCAGTGAATTATCCAGAGAATTAAAAAGTTAGGAGAAATATATCTTAGGGAAATAAACCAAGAAAAATAAAGGACTTATCATAGTCTGTATTTTTTCCCTCAGATACAATTTAGACCATATAATCCTTAAGAACAGCATCAAATAATGTATTAGGGAACAACTAACATCTCACAACTCTTCAGGAATCCAGATGCAATAGTTACAAATTATATTTTAGAGAAACAGTGATATTAGTAGCTGTTAACAATGCAGATAAGAAGTGGAACACTTCCAGGTATTGTCACAAACGAGATTTTAACAACATGAAAAAATGGATTTAGAAATGTGTCAGAATTCATTCATGTTTCTCATGGAACGTTAGCATCAACAATAACCCCATCAACCTGTCTTTGTACAGGTCTGCTTTCAAGATGAATGTATACAGTAATAACTTTGGGACATTTTATATTTGCCAAGAGTGGTTCCAAGTGGAAAATTTGTATTCATTTACTAACGTTGCAGCCTTGATAAAGGGTGGGATAATGCAGAACAAATTCCAAGTTTACGAAAGAGGCTATTGTATCTTTAGATAATGAAACTACAGTTGACCCTTCAACAACACAGGTGTGAACTGTACAGGTTAACTTATTATATTCAGATTTTTAAAAATAAATACACTAGAACATTTTTTGAAGATTTGTGACAATTTGAAAATAAATTCAGAGATGAACTGTGTGGTCTAGAAATATTGAACACATTAAGAAAAAATTATGTCATGAACGTATAAAATACATGGAGATATTAGTCTATTTTATGATTTGCTACCATAAAATATACAGAAATCTATTCTCAAAAGTTAAAATTTGTCAAAACTTACACACATACAGGTGCATACATGGTGCCATTTGCAGTCAAGAGAAATGTAAACAAACATAAAGATGTGGTGTTAAGTCATAACTGCATAAAACTAACTGTAGTGCATATTGTATGTCTATGCATATGGAATATAGAATTTTATATCCACCTCCCATTGCTATTGTAGCAAGCTCAAGTGTTGGGACTATGTCATGTGATGCTAACCGTCTCCACATGAGCAGTTTGTCTCTCTGGTAAGTTGCATATCAAAGTGAAAGTAATCTCTTGTGGTTCTCGTGTATTTTCTCCATGTTTAGTACAACACCGTAAGTCTTGAATAACACCATGGGATCCATATGAAGTGCCACTATTGATGCTGGAAGTACACCAAAGAAGAAGCAGAGAAGAGTCATGACATTACAAGAAAAAATACTTGAATTGCTCGATAGACCATAAATTGAGGTCTGCAGCTACGGTTGCCCACCATTTCAGCAAAGATAAATCCAACATAAGGACCATTATAAAAAAAAAGAAAAGAAAAGAAAAAAGTCACAAAGCTGGTGCTTCAGCTATACCAGCAGACATTAAAACGTTGTACTTTTTGCAAAACATCTTTTTTTATCTCATATTGAAGATGCAGCTTTTATGTGGGTGCAGTATTGCTATAAAAAAGAAATACTTACAGACCCTAGTGTGATTCAAGAAAAAGTGAAGTCATTACATGACAACTTAAAGTCAAAGGGACTTGAATGATCTAGAGCTAGAGAATTTAATGCCAGAAAAGAATGGTTTGATCGTTTTAGAAAGGGGCTTGGCTTAAAAAACCAGCAAGATAACAGGAGAAGCAAATTCTGCCTACCAAGAGGAAACAGGCAAGTTCCTAGATACCATTAAGAAAATTACTGAGGAGGGGTGCCTGGGTGGCTCAGTCGGTTAAGCCTCTGACCTCAGCTCAGGTCAGGATCTCGCGGTCCGTGAGTTCAAGCCCCGCATCGGGCTCTGTGCTGACAGCTCAGAGCCTGGAGCCTGTTTCGGATTCTGTGTCTCCCTCTCTCTCTGACCCTCCCCCGTTCATGTTCTGTCTCTCTCTGTCTCAAAAATAAAATAAAAACGTTAAAAAAATGTTTTTTAAAAAAAGAAAATTACTGAGGAGAAAGTATATCTGCCTAAACAGATTTTTCATGTAGATGAAAGTGCTCTATTATGGGGGCGAAAAAAACCACAAAAGAAATTTACTAGAAAGGAAGAAAAGCAAACACCAGGATTTAAGGCATGGAGAGAGAGGCTAACTCTACTCTTGGGTCCAAATGTAGTTGGGTTTATGATCAGGACTATCCTTATTTATGAAGCTGCTAACCCCCAAGCCTTGAAGAGAAAAGACAATCACCAGCTATCAGTCTTATTTTTTTTTTTTTTGTCTGGATGGGTTCCACTGATGCCTTGTCCCTGAAGTCAGGAAGGAACTCAACAGTTAGTGATTGCCATTTAAAGTTCTTTGGATATTGGACAATGCCCTTGGCCCCCCGAACTCCATGAGTTCAACAGTGAAGGCATCAAAGTGGTCTACTTGCCCCCAAACACAAGGTGTCTCATTCAGTATCTAGAACAGTGGGTCAAAAGGATAGTACCACTGAAGATGCCATCATTGTTAGAGAAAAAGCCATGAAAACTACCAAGCATGAAACAGTAAATTCCTGCTGGAAAACAAAAGTGTCCACATGTTGTGCACGACTTCACGTGATTTACACCACAGCCAAAAAAGGGAATGATGAAAGAGCTTATGGATATGGCAAAAAAAGTGTGAAGACTTTTGAGATATGGTTCGTGGAGATACTTAAGAGCTAGTAGATGCTACCCCAGAGGAATTAACAGATGGCTTGATGACTTGATTAATCAGACGCTGAGGAAGAAAATGTAGAATAAGGGCCAGAAAACAAATAGATGTTAGACAATCCAGCAAAAGCACTCCATTTTTTCAAGATGACTTTTGACTTCTTTTACAACATGAACCCTTCTATGATATGGGCCCTGAAACTAAAGCTCATGGTGGAAGAAGGATTAGTATAGAAATAAAAACAGCAAAAAAATAGTCAGACACATATTATGATTTATTTCCATAAAGTTACACCGAGTACGCCTGCGTCTCTTACCTGCCATCTACCTGCTCTGCCTTTTCTGCCTCTGCCACCTGAGACAGCAAGACGAGCCCTTCCTCTTCTTCCTTCTCAGCTGACTCAATGTGAAGACAGAAGGATGAAGAACTTTATGATGTTACACTTCTGTTGAAGAAATAATAAATTATCATCATGCTGTGTAGTTAATAAACGTATCTTTTGTGTACGTATATGTGCCTTCTTCTAGGAATCTAATAATTCTTTGGCAATAACGACATGAGATGTTCTGTGTTGCTACCATCATCAAGAATTCATCGTATAGACCATCATGTACAAGACTTGTACGGAAGTGGATAGTCTGTCCTTCGCTAGGCATAAGGTGAGTGATATTTAATATAAAATCAACGATATGTTAGTTTTTTACTATTTTATAACTTTGCTTTCCAAAAACTACATTACTGTACTGTACACCTCTTTCTCTCATATTTGGAGAAACTGGGTTATCAACCTATGATCACAAGTAAGTGGTTCTTTTAAAAATGTAACATTTCTGGGGCACCTGGGTGGCTCACTTGGCGTCTGACTTTGGCTCAGGTCATGATCTTGCCATCCGTGACTTTGAACCCCTTGTCAGACTCTGTGCCAACAGCTCAGAGCCTGGCGTCTTCTTCAGATTCTGTGTTGCCCCTCTCTCTTTGCCCCTCTCCCGCTCGTGCTGTGTCTCGCTCTGTCTCTCAAAAATAAACAAATATTTAAAAAACCTTAAAAAAATGAAAAGGAGAATGTAACATTGTTATGGTACCTGAGTGGCTCAGTCAGTTAAGCGTCTGACTCTTGATTTGGGCTCAGGTCATGATCTCACGGTTCATGAGGTCAAGCCCTGTGTCGGGCTCTTTGCTGACAGTGCAGAGCCTGCTTGGGATCCTCTCTCTCCTCTCTCTCTCTGCTCCCCCACCCCACTGTCACTCAGTCTCTCTCAAAATCAATAGATAAACTTAAAAATATGTCACATTGTTTCCAATATTGAATTATGAATATGACTGTAATACTATATTCCATAATGACTTTATAACAATTTATGCAATAATGTATACAGGCTAGGCCACTGTGAAACAATCATATTGTTTAAAAATAAGCTACCAAAAAAGCAATTATATTGCTCTTTTCATTATCAATGCATAAATCACCATGCTTGTACATAAATATGAATTTCTCTTTCACTTTGTCTTTTAACTTTTGATGTCTAGTGTTAATAATATGTGTAACATGTACAATGTTTCATATCCTATAAGACAACATTGATGCAGGTGTTGACAGACAATTCACCTTGTAAACAGATGACATTCACTTATGGTATCAATATAGTAGGGTAGAACAAATGTATTTTTCTTGTGATTATCTTAATAACATTTTCTTTTCTCTTATTTTATTTTAATAACACACTATATAACACATATAACACACAAAATATTAATTGACTGTTTATGATATTGGTGAAGGTTCCAGTCAACAGTAGGCTACTAGTAATGTAGTTTGGGGGGAGTTAAAAGCTCTATTTGAATATTTGTCTATGTGGGGAATGTTGTTCAAGGGTCAACTATGGTACAGCAGTGACTCCGTCCAGTGAAGGTGATATGAGTCAGAGCAGATTCAAAATGCTTGATGCAGCCTTCTTATTAAATTCTCTAGAAATTAACCACGAGGTCCATCTTAGGAATCACAAAACTCTGCAGTTCTAAGACACTGCAGTGACACTAAGAGATTACTATCCTACTATTCTTTTTTTTTCTTTTTTTTTTTTAATTTTTTTTCAACGTTTTTTATTTATTTTTGGGACAGAGAGAGACAGAGCATGAACGGGGGAGGGGCAGAGAGAGGGAGACACAGAATCAGAAACAGGCTCCAGGCTCCGAGCCATCAGCCCAGAGCCTGACGCAGGGCTCGAACTCACAGACCGCGAGATCGTGACCTGGCTGAAGTCGGACGCTTAACCGACTGCGCCACCCAGGCGCCCCTACTATCCTACTATTCTTAACACAAAGACTCATAAAAATAAAACCCTTTTCTAGTTACATGCATTGATTTTACCATATGTTTGTATATCAGAAGAAATTTTAGGTAAGAAGCCATGAGAAAAACATTTTAATTTTTCAAAACTTTATTTGTTTTTAAGAAGAAGAGATAATCAAGGAAAATCAGCAGAAGGGATCTTCTTTCAATCTACATACCAATTTAGGGACATCCAAAGGTAGAAAAGTAAAAACAAAAAAAAAGAAAATTCTTCCCTGTTTATCCATTGTTCTACTGATAATCCAATAATCAAAATTTAGCAAAAAATTAAGCTGGGGATTATAGAAGAAGAAGGCAATTATCTAGACTGCTAGTTGCTTTATTTGTTTATTCTTTAAAGCTGTCAGTTAATAAAAGGATTCCTCCTGCATTTACCATTTTTTACTCAAGAAATTTCTCTACTGCCTCCCATATAAATTGTTGATTTAGCAGGATTTTTTTCCTCAATGCCTTGGAATCTGTAAAGACCCCAAAAGTCATACCTAGGTAACTGAATAGAGTACAAATAATAGTTAAGAGGCTGTCAGAAAACCCGGATTATGTAACACTTATTTCTCTAATTTTTGGGGGTGACTATGGACAATCATTTCAACTTTCTGGGCTCTAGTATTGGCCATTTATAAAGTGAGAGATTGACAAATTGGATAAATCAGCTTTAAAATTCAGTGTTTATGTTTTTAACATAATATACATTTTATATTTTTAACATGATATTCAATTCTTTATGTTTTTACTGAAGAATAAGGTTGTTAGTGAAGAAAACGAGTACAAATCTTTCATTTTTGTTTCAGATATTTTATTATTTGATCAACTTCCCATTTTCCAATAGAACCCTTTCCTAAGCTCTCAAAGTTAGGATTTCGGAGGAATGATTTCCGTAATTGGGACTCACTGAGATTGCAAGTCCAGTGGACAGTTGAGCAGAAGTTGCTCATAACAAGCTCATTCCTTGTTCTCATCCTCAGAGATGACTGGGCAAAGGGCTAACTCAGATCAGGTGTCTGTTTCTGTACAAGCACCTGTACAAATTGAAGGGACTTTTCTTAAGCAGTCTCCCAAAAATAACACCTTATTTTGATGGTTACAGAATGTCAATAAAAAGGTTAGGGCCGGGAGGGATATTTTGAGCCCTGATAGAAATGCTTGACCTTGCAGAGATAGACTGTAAAGCCAATACTTCATATTCTCTTCTTTAAGACAATTTTTTGAAGGGTGTCTGGGTGGCTCAGTTGGTTAACTGTCCGACTCTTGATCTCGGATCAGGTCATGATCTCACGCTTCATGAGTTCAAGCCCCACGTCGGGCTCTGTGCTGTCAGCACAGAGTCTGATTGGGATTTTCTCTCTCCCTCTCTCTCTGCCCCTACCCTGCTCTCTCTCTCTCTAAAAAATAAATACACATTAAAAAAATAAGATAATTGCTTGAAATGGAAAACCTGAATGCCTACAAACCAAAGAGTTACGAGCAATGAAGGAAGAATATTTGAAAGCCCCATCCATATACAGAACCCCACTATTTCAGAGTCAAATACATGTAGAAATGAGAGATGGGCCGACAGTTTTTAATACAGCATTTCAGCATGCACAATAGAAATAGTGTGTTTTCTTAAGGAAGTGTTCACGAGGAGGGTCGTTTCGGTCTGAATATAAATTTATCTCAATATATAATTTGAATAGAAAGTCAATAGGGACACAACTTTCTGTAACTAGTTTGAATCATGCCTTCCTCCCTTAAGATACTACTTCACTAACCTAAGCTTCACAGTGCAAAGATTTGGTTAAAAAAGGAAAGGTAAGCTAGTTTTTCTGAATTATTTGAAAAAGTAAGAGTCTATATCATTGTTCCTGAAAGAATTCTAATGTTTCTTTCAGTATTTTTTTTTCTCCCACTCCCAAAATATTGTGTGTAACCCAGCATAGCCAGCTACTGGATATCTTACCTCATTATCTATGAGCTAAATTTGAGCTAGGGAACATTTCAGATGATTTATATGCTAAGCAGAATTCTCTTGAAAACAAATAAGAAAATACAGAAAAGGTGTGTTAGGGTTGTGTAATAAAATCTTCAATATAAAGATCCTGGGCCTTCTTTTGATGTGCACTAAATAACAGAGCTGGTAAATTAGTGGTTGAAATGTTTCTGTCAATAAAATTGATGTTATTTCATACTACTTGTATGAGGCTCACCTCTTTTTACAAATCAGAATAAGCAGTTAATTTGAACTTGTCAATGCAACAGTGTCTGTTGTAGTTCACTGATTCCTCTGATGATAGTAAAAAATGCTTGTATTTTTCACAGGTAGACATTTTGTATTTTAAGGCTATAGAAGAACTCTCATAGACCACATTTGTTTAGTTTTGTAGAAATAAAATATGTGTAACATTTTTATAGTGCAATTTTATAACAGCAATTTCTTTAAAACTTCAAAATATAAATATGAACCCATTGTTTAAAAGTTGTTTGCAGAGGTATAATTGTTTGAAGACATTTATCCAGATCTTACAAAGCATTTTAACCTTGAAATCATCACAAAATATAATACGGCTTCAGAATCTAATGATTTTCTACTGAGTGTATTGCTGTGAGGGATAGAAAATGCATTCGTTCTGAATATCATCTGGGCTGCCTCACTGAGAAGTTGCAATATTGTTTGTTTGTCAAACAGCTTGAAAAGCTAGACAATGCTATTAGGAGCAGTATGGAAATAAAAGGTATAGAGATTATTCTTACCTGCTGCTTTGTTATTTGGTAAAGTCACGGCAGTAATGGTTTTCTTATCCTTTCATTCTTAATGAATTGCCATAATAAAATCTGCAGATTACTTTTTTAAAAATCACTGTATAATCACAGCAGTGGAAGAAAATTCATTTCAGAAACAACATCTAGTCATCTCTTGTGGAAGACATTTGTAAAATGATTTGAGGAATGATGAACTCTCCCTATATTAGACAAATGAGTTTTATACATTCCTCATGTAACAATTCTTTCAGTGTTTCCTGATTCCCTGTATAAATGTAGCTTTCTATGAATGATTTTGATGTCCTGTTTGGTTGAATGGTTTATTTCTACTTCTTTGCATTTTTTGTGTTTCCTCATACAAAATAAATATATTCATATTGGAATTTCAGTGGTTTCATAGACAATCATTACAGTAAACTCTTATTTGGTTTATGGCTGAATAGAGCAAATGTGTAATATCTCATGAATGTAATTAGGCTGAGAAATAATTCAGCTTTACTTTCTTTTTCTATTTTACTATTTATTTTTATTTTTATTAATTAATTTATTTTTTATTTATATCCCAATTGGTTAGCATATAGTACAATAATGATTTCAGGAGTAGAATCCAGTGATTCATCCCCTATTTATAACACCCAGTGCTCATCCCAACAAGTGTCCTCCTCAATGCCCCTTGCCCATTTAGCCCATCTCCCCTCGCCAAACCCCTCTAGCAACCCTCAGTTTGTTCTCTGTATTTAAGAGTTTCTTATGTTTTGTTCCCCTCCCTGCTTTTATATTGTTTTTGCTTCCCTTACCTAACATTCATCTGTTTGAATCTTAAATTCTACATATGAGTGAAGTCATATGATATTTGTCTTTCTCCAACTACTTATGCTTAGCATAATACACCCTAGTTCCATCCATGCTGTTGTAAATAGCAAGATTTCATTCTTTTTGATTGCTGAGTAACATTCCATTGTATATATACCACATCTTCATTATCCATTCATCCATCGATGGACATGTGGGTTCTTTCCATACTTTGGCTATTGTCGATAGCACTGCTATAAACATTAGGGTGCGTGTGCCCCTTCGAAACAGCGTACTTTGTATCCTTTGGGCAAATACCTAGTAGTGGTTCAGAGATTATGGCAAATCACAACATACAACTGGCACGAGGTTTCACCACACCTCAGCATCCTTGTTCTAATATCAGCAAATGTGGCTGTTCTCCAGGGTCTACTGAGACCTTTGCCTGTGGGGAGGCTGCATATCCTCTCCCAAATGCCCTCCAAGCAGGGAAAGTGCTTCTCCCCACAGACCTCTTGGATCTTGCTGCCTGCACTTGGGGATATGCCCCTCATCCCCACCAGAGCACTAGGTATTGAGTTCTGGAATTTCCAACTCTGTGCTCCCCTATTTATAGAGTCCTAATGGTATTGAAACCCTCTCCCTTCTCCCCGTCAGTGGATTTGGGGAACAGATTTCTTGTTCAGTCCCTTGTGTTTCTACTCTTTTTCTTTCTCTCCAGATATTTTCTGGGGGAGTGCTTTTCCTGCACTCTCCCCCCCCTTTCTCTGTCCTCTCTCCACAAAAACAGCTCCCTACCCTCCACAGCTTCTTTCTCCCCCAGTTCACCTCTCCGCACCATGTACCTGCCAAGTTCTGTGGCTCAAGTTATGCAGATTGCTGTGTTAATCCTCAGGTCAGTTTTCTAGGTGTGCAAAATGGTTTGGTGCTGATGTAGCTGCATTTCAGGGATGAGAGAAGCCAAAAACTTCCATGCTGCTCCACTATCTTGGCCCCTGTCGAGCACAAATACTATTCTCAGCTTTACTTTCTAATTATTCATTGATATCATCCCAGTGTCTCATAACTGCCCTTTTTAGCCAATTGAAAAGTCACAGGATTAGACTTAGACTTTAGAACAGATCTATGTAGGACTCTATTTGGCTAACTTCAAGGATGTGGAGGGAGAAAACAAATGCAATTTAAAATTTTTCAGTATTACAGTTCCATTATATCAGATGAATTCCACTGTGCCTTAGGAGAGGTTTGAGGTGCGGGTTGTAAAAATAAAATTGGCTGAAGTGCTATCCAGAACAATGACATTTTGGTATGAGGCTCAGTAATGCAAGACCAAGAGAATTTGGAGACATTGATTGCAAATTTTAAATTTTCTATGTTATATTAATATTTCTCTAGGCCTGAGGTATATCCCTCTCCACAGTGAAATTGTCCCAAAATGATACCAACATAATTAATAGTTTCTGTAGACCAAGCTTACTATTTATTAGTTTACTTTGAAAGCTATTATGAAAAGTTTATTAAGAAAATACCTTCCCTTATCCCACACATCACAGCAAAACACCTTCACCTTCATATTCCAAAGAGAAAAACAGTAGTAAGTTTTAACAACAGAATAAAAAAACAGAACATGAGAGTATATAAAAACACATAAAAATAGAAGTGAAATTCAAGCGACATTTCATTTTGTTTGATGACAGTGTGAATAATGACTTTTCTCCCCCTATTGACAAAACTTATTTTCTAAAATTGTAGCGATGTAATACTTTCTTATTCATGTCCTAGTAAGAGCTACCTGCATTATTACAGATTATCTTTCCCATCATAATGCTTCTTTTACTGATTCTGGATATGTTTTGTAGGGGGAGAAAGGATATTTAGGAACTGAAAATTCAGGTCCAGTTACTCGTAGGAGAACACTGTGGACAAAACAACAAAGAAACATTCTGAGGAACACCTACTTAAGTCACCCATAAAGGGATACATATCCTCCTCCCAGTTCCCAAACAGAAAGCCTCTGTTTTACTTTCAAGTGTCTCTTTTAATTTCACTCAGTTAATTTATAGTAAGTAGATCAACAGTACTGAACTGTATCCTAGAGCCAATGAGACTATAATGACACATCCAGAAGGTATTTCTGAACCAGGCTGACCAAAATAGAGGTCACGTGAAGCAAAATGCAGCATCATTTTGTAGCACCCTATCTCTCCAACTAATGTTTTCCCAAAGGAAGGAGAATAGTTGTTTGACTCTTGAAATATGTGGCTCCTCCCTTGTTCTCTTTTCTTCAAGGATTGGCTACACTCATTTGGGCTGAGTTCAGTTCAAGTCCCCACAAGGGAAGCAAATCAGGCCAACCCATCTCTTTGCTGTCCTTGTAGCTTCTGTGCCTTCCAAAGTATATGTTAATTCTGAGTTTCATAGTTACTATGCTCTCAGGTTTAGTGCAGGAAGCAAGAGGATTATAATTTTTATTAGTTCTAGTCTGGGTTTCTGTCTGCTTCATCATGGATCCCTGGGATGATGGGACAGGCTTATCTGCAATTTCCTGTGTGTGTGTGTGTGTGTGTGTGTGTGTGTGTGTTACCACTCTGCTGCACAGAAAGTTGGACGTCAATAGGGTGCACCCTGAAGATAATCATAACTATGTATATTAGCATTATAATTGAGGATAATTACTTCACTTGAGGATTGTCTTGCATTGATGTGTTCGGCATACTTGGTTATGGGTGACTTTTCCGCTGATGTAAATGAACTTATGCTAGAAATAATGGGATATAGGTTTTTAAAAATCAGCCTTTTAATCACACAGAAACGGTATCAGTCCTGGAGTTGTTTATCCAGTGAATAATGAAATTAAGTACGTAAGAGTGTAATTAATTCTAATATAGTTATTTGTTTACTTGCAAATGCCAATATATAACCGACTGTAATAAATTGTGGTACTCAGGAAGCTCAATAAATGTTGAACTAGAAAATTCCAGGAATAAGGTTTGCGTTTGCATACGCGTATGTGCTTGCAGCTTACATTAAATTGGTATAAGGACAGACATTATAGTACAATAATGTAGTTATTGATTTTTAAATGATCTTAATATTGTAGACCCATAATCAAAGAGGTTAGGAATCCCAAGCTGTAAATATATCCTCAATCCAATTTATAGAAATATATAATGATTTTAAGAAACAATTGGACAAATAAATCATTTCTAATAGTTAACTTTTCAAAAGATTGACTTAATTTATGACCAAACATTCTCTAATTCATCTATGAACCTTCTAAAAGCTTGAGGTGTTTTATTATTATTCAGTACCTTTTTCTGGCGGTGTTTATTTTTTTGTTTGTTTTCATAGCTACCAAATGCCAGTTTTAAAGTAAATTTATTTAGCTCAGACTAAATGAATATTACAAATTAGTCAACAGTCTCACATTAAACAACTTTGTCTTATTTCCCCACCTTGTTTGATTTTCTAATTTTTGATTCTTTAAAAATTGTGTATATACTTTGTATTAATTTTATTGGTACAGTATTCTAAATATACTAATCTCGTTTTCATCCTAATTAGACTGTCAGCAAAGGGAATTAGTATTAGCTTATTTGTAGGATCAATTTAGCATTTACATATCTCAAAAACAAAACAAAGAAGTTATGAGTATATGGCAAGGATAAGGAATGAGAGGGTTAGTCAAGGCAACTAAGAAAACAGAAGTTAGTAGAATTGAGAATAAAACTTAGGTTGAAGCTTGTGGACATCCACTGTAAAAGGGAACACGTGATCCTTTGTTTTGCTCTTGCCAAGTAATCAAGTGGAACTTAATCATTCAAAAGGTAGGAAAACATTACTGTGATGCTGATTTCTAAAACATGCTTACTGCGCAAGATTTTAAAATTTTCACTAAAAAGCATATCCCTGCAATAGCTAAGAATGAATTGTTACAGCATAGTTATGCATTAAATGAATTTCCGAGATTAATGGTAATCGTCCTTTATTTCTTCTTATCTTTCATACTTAATATCATTTAATTCACCAAATACTATTCCATATATTCCTCAAACCACCATTATATCATACCGCCACATCATTATCTTTCAAATTATTATCACCTGTATCCATGTACAACACCCTCCTAAAGTATCCCCTTTCTGCTTACTGTTGCTCTCCAATTTATTCTTCCCATTGCAACCAAAGTGAATTTTCTTAATATACAAACCTGAAAATAGTTTCTCTTATACCTATTACCTATTGTAATTAACAAAACTCTGAATTTGCATACAAACATACAAAATACCATCAACATTTACTCTTTAAGTCTGATGGCTTTACTTCTCCCGGTTGTGATTACGGATGCAATGTCAGTTACTAAACTTAAAGTTCCTCGTGACTCCTCCTATTCCTGGTGTTCTCTTATATTTGAACCTTTACCATTGTATCTTTTCTTCTTACATCTTCCCAGCTTCCTGAAAGAGTCCACTATCTCTCATCAAGGGTCTCCTTTCAGATAACTATCCTTGTTAAAATGTAGGTTAGAAGTCCCATCAATGTGTTCTTCTAGTATCATGTGCTTATCCCTAAAACTGCACTAATTTGATATAATTGGAACTGCCACATTAATGCTGCCTCCTTTTCTACACTGTAAGCTCCAGGTGACACACCGAGTGTTTTCACTGATGCTTTTTGGAACTAGAGTCAGATTGTGTAGGCTCATATACCGGCTCAAGCTCGGAAGAACTGTTAAATGCTCTATGATTATAATCTAGTTATCTACTCTCTTTATGACTCAATATTATCATCTGTTGAATGGAAATAACAATAACGTTTACTTCTTAAGGGGCTTGAAAGTTTCAATAAATTAACATATGTTGGTTATAACAGTGTTTGGCACATAGTATATTCTAGTGCTTATAAATACTACATGTTTTACTTTATGTCTAGCACAGAATACATATGTAATAAGTGATTGTTGAATGAGCAATTATTCCCATTGTAAAGTATCCTGACTCTGATTTGATAGAGTTTGCGAGTCCCGAGAAGCTAAATAGATGAATTAATATGCCATTTGGACAACCACTCTGGAATAGATGGTCTCATTCCACTTTTTAAAAGGGCTGTAGAGCAGAAAATTAAAAATTTACGTAAGTGCTAAAGACTAAGCAATAAGTCTATTTAAAATACACTGTTTCAACAGAACCAATAATATATAAAATACTTGTGGTAGACTTTTGCCAATAAATTGATCGTTAAACATTAAAATACAGTTGGTTTGATTTAGTAATAGACACAAATGTTCTTTCTTTCCATTGCTCTAGGAATGGTGAATAGGCATAGTATACTTTTTTGTTCTAGACGATTTTAGAAATTCAGTAGGAAAATATTCATGCAGTTAATACTTGAAATTACCATTTTAACTTAAGAGCATTTTCATCACGTTTCTAAACTTTTCAGTTATTATTTTTTCAGCTATTTTTCTGCCCCTTTCTCTCTCCCCCTCTTCTTCTGGGTCTCTTATTATCAATATGTTAGTATGCTTGGCGATATCCTACACATGTCTGATGCTCTATTCATTTTTATCCATTCTTTTTTTCTTTCTGTACTTCAGATAGGGTAATCTTAATTGACTTATGTTCAAGTTCACTATTTTCTCTTTCTACCTCCTCAAATCTGCTGTGGAATCCTTCTAGGAAATTTTTCATTTCAGTTATTCTTCAACTCAAGAATGTCTATTTAGGTCTTTTTTTCCTTCAAGTTTTTATTTAAATTCCAGTTAATTAACATACAGTCTAATATTAGTTTCAAGCGTAGAATTTAGAACTTACTTACAACACTCAGTGCTCTTCACATGCATGGGGCTTTCTCAATTCTCAAGAATATGTTGGAGCTTTTCTTTCATTAAAAAATTTTTTTAATGTTTTTATTTATTTTTGTGTGTATGTGTGATAGAAACCGCGAGTGCGCACGCACGAGAACAAACACGAGCAGGGGAGGGGCAGAGAGAGAGGGAGACACAGAATTTGAAGCAGAGTCCAGGCTCTGAGCTGTCAGCACAGAGTCGGACCCAGGGCTCGAACTTGTGACCCTCGAGATTTTGACCTGAGCTGGTCAGACGCTTAACTGGACCACCCAGGTGCTCCTGTTGGAGCTTTTCAAAGCCAACTATGGAATGTCATTCTCCAGATCTTCCTTTTATCTTTTAGACTAGCCTTTTGTTTGCTTCAACTATTATCACTGCCTTAGGTGGTTGTGATGTTAAGCAATTATTTTCAACAAATGTCTTGGGAATAAGGCTTTTTTTTTTTTTTTTAGTGAATATACTCAATCAGGTCAAATAATGAGAAGTTCTGTTAAGCTTTTGCAGGGAGCTACCAGACAGATCAAATATATGGGGATGGGCTTTCTGAAAGGCTTCAAACCCAGTTTGTCACCTCTAGGGGCTGCTAGGCTGCTTGTTTTCACTGTTACCTTAGTTGTAAAGCTGCTGGTTTTCATGGTTTTGTGGAAAGTGATAGGGATAGAGCAAGTCAGAACGCCACATGGCTCTTGCTGTTCTTACTGAGATTTAACTCATTGCCTTGAATAAATGCTCCTGAGATTGTTGGAGGTCTTTGGTTGAGTTTTGAAGTTTTGAAAGAGTGAATTTTGGCAGTCTTTACTAGAGTTCTCACTGTTTTCATGGAATAGCAGATTTTGGAGGTCCTTTCTCTGCCATTCTTAAAATTGTCCCCCTCAAATTGTGTTTCATAGCTTTTTTTTTTTTTTCCACTTTGCTACTGTGACGTGGCATAGACGTTGAACCTGTAAACTTTTGGAAGCAGGTATTTAGTCACTTACTGAAAGCCATCTTCTCTACTCCTGGATAATCTTTCCTTTAAACTCTATCTTCAAATAGCTCAACTACCATCAGTGTTCTGAAGTCTTTAGAAACTGTGTAGATGTTTTAATTTGAGCTGCTTTTCCCCCTAAGATGCCGGAATAAAGCCCTGGGATCCTGTTTCCTCTTGAGTAGCCTTTTTAGCTTCATCTGGAGTCATTCGGTGCTGGTACAATAGATCTTTTGAAAATCTGGGTCAATGTGTTTAGCTTTTCTAACAAAATCATTTTTTTCTCAATTCTTTTATGGTTACAAGGATTAAAAGATAACATATATTGCATAGCCATATACATATTCTTTGTGTAAGTAAGCCTGTTAAGCGCATTAAGAAGGCTGATGGGTTTACCCAGGATTTCTCCAACCTAGCAACTTCAAGTTCCGGTAACTACAATATTATCATCATAGTTCAATAATTAATGGGAAGTAGATCTTTTCAGTGGAACTGACTCTTTCAGAGCAATAATTATCACTGGGATGCAGGCATGTGAGAGTCATTTGTATCTGAAAGTGGAAAAGTATGAATTAGTAGTTAAGTGATTGTTTAAAGCGGAGTAAGCATCACCATGAAATAGATGAATAATACCAAGTGAATAAAGCATGAACTCTCATTTGATTTCATAATCCGATTTAGCTTATCTTTGCTTGTAGAGTGAACTCATGGGGAGAAATACACATTTGTTTTACTATGCCATCTTTTTGCACGTTCAGTTAAAACACAAAAAGAAGCTAGACCAACACGTGTGCCTGTAGGCATTTTACAGAATTCCCTTAACCTACAGAAACTCTTCTGATAAAAGTTACTGCATCAAGGCTGAGTCACTCACTCAGTTCTTTCTCAATTACTTTCTTGGCAAGACAAATATGTTTTTGCATGCAAAACCCGGTGTTCTATTTAATTATCTCTGCAGATACAATACATCAATACAATTTTAATTAAGTTCTTCATGTATCTTGGAAGTAATCTGTTCAGATGACTCTTGGAACTTTTAGGTAACAAAGATACCTCCAGGCAATGTTTCAAATTTCTTTTTCCTTCTTTCTTCTTCTCTTCAATCAAATAGAACACTATATTTTGATAATGCATTGTGATTCTATTTTATACAAAAATTGCATGTTAATCATTTAGCCCTACATATCTACAACAGTGCTGTCTATACTTGAGAACTCCTTTTCTGTTCTTACAATAAAGTAATAAATTCCAGTTAAAAAAATCAACATTAGAATTATTCTAATTCACTCACACTCTTGATCACATTTATTTCTGTAACGTGTATACAAATCTACTAGTATTTGAGGCATGATTTGCAACCACAGAACATAGTAAAATGACTGGAAAGAACTCAGAATCATGATTTTGCTATTTTAGGATAATATTATAATACACTGAATTAGTTCTTTGTATATTCATAATATCAAGATAAATAATATGTTGAAATAGGTTAGAAACTACCAAGCACAATTCAAATAGAAGGTAAAATGACTAAGTTTAATATTAAACTCAGTATTTTTACTAAAGCCTATAGGTTTCTTTGCAGAAAAATGGTATAATGCTGTGCAGATAGCTATAATAGCAGTAGAGATTTTAGAAAATAATGTAAGATCTAAGTTTTGCTTTTATTTCTGAGATAAGCTGAAAGAAGTATTACATTGTGCTAAGACTAGGTAAAGTTCCCCAATATAAGACTTCATGAGAAATTAATTGCTCAATTACAATCATTAAGGTAATGAGATTTTCATTAAAAAGTACATTTGTCAATACCTTTGTTAATATACATATTAATTGCATATATTTGTGGCTATTCACTTTCAAAGGGAAGAATTATTGCCAATTTCACTGCTTTTAGGGAGAAAATGAGAATCTGTTTTGGTCCCTTAAAATATCCCAGGAAAAATAAAAACTTTTATAAGTAACAGTACAGCATGAAAGCTAAACTAATGTCAAAGAAACGATCACTTTAGTAACAAACTAAGTGACAATTTAAGCTCATTTATTTTATAAGATGATCAATGTCTTTCTTATACGGTATCATATCTTTACTACTAACATTATATCATTCTTATGAGGTCTCAGCTGAATACTTATTTCTATTTCTTAGATTTTGTTTGCTTCCCAAAAAACTACACCTGACCTAATCTTTTGGCCTATTGTGACCTCATTTTTCAAAATACACATGAAAACTGCTCATCTCATCACCCATTGAAAAAAGCTCCTGCTCTTACTTCCCATAAAATCTAGAGACTAGACAGCTCTAACTTGGGAGAATTGATTTGGAAGCTTAAGTACATGTTGTTAGATTGCCATTCCCTTCTTGATCTACCATCACGATTTTGATGAAATTTACTAACCATGCCTAGAAGTTGAGAAAAACAGGAGAAAAAAAAAAGATGATTGTCCTATATAACAGAATTCTATATTCTGGTCTATATCCTTGTTCACTAAACTCAAAGCAAATATATCA
This sequence comes from Neofelis nebulosa, assembly GCF_028018385.1. Taxonomy (NCBI): domain Eukaryota; kingdom Metazoa; phylum Chordata; class Mammalia; order Carnivora; family Felidae; genus Neofelis; species Neofelis nebulosa. The sequence continues at coordinate 22,785,498 of NC_080784.1, forward strand.
CCAACACAGCTTTGCCTAAGCCACCCAGAATCTCGACATTATTATGTAGGAGAGGAGGATTTGGGTGCAGATGGGGGTTGGCAGGGAGGAGGGGGACTGAAATAGAAAGGAATGTGATCATAGTTGAATTTAACATATCTCGTTTTAGAAAGTGTACAAACTTTGGATCGTGTGGAAACATTGTTAGGTCCTCTCCAGGGACCTGAAAAAGGCCTGTGAAACTGAAGGTAGGTTCAAGAGAAACTGAAGGTAACTGTGCATGGTGAATCTGGCCTTCTTAAACTACAGAATTAAAACAAATAGTTTTAAAAACAAAGCTGCTTCATACTGAAATCCCCAATGCCAAAATGGTAAATGTCAGCATTTCTCATAGTACCTCTGTAGGTAGAGTTCAAGATCATGTGAGATTATACTTGTAATTAGTTCTATCTACTTATTATATTATTAGTAGTCATCCATTAATGCCAATAATATTAGTGCTGTTAATATCATTAATATAATACTAAAATACTAATAATATCAGTGTACTAATAATGTTAGCATTATTAGTGCCATTCTCACACAGGCATTCCTTTCAAAAGAACAGTTCTGGAATAAACTATGCCACTAGACTGCAAGTATTTTCTCCTGTGAAACAGACTTAACAGGTATTTTCTTTTACAAGGCTTAAAATTATGGGTATAGGAGTTCAGAGAGGCGTTTTCTAAACCTTTATCCTTAATACTATATGGGCTGCAATTTCATCTCCAAAAAAAATTATGGAACAATGTATTTTAAATAGGTAAGTTTACATATATTGGAGGCTGAATTCCCTAGAAGAAAAGTGAAATGGTTATGTGGAAAGTACTATAGTATACTAGAAACATTGCAGACTTTGGAGGTAGGGAAAAATTTAAATTCCATTGTGAATTTAACAGACTAGCTATAAGTAGTTGCTGTTGACAAAATAAAGAAAATAATGCCACCTTACAGCTTTATTGAGAAGATTAAAAAGGTAATGCTCGTAAAGCACCTGGCTCAATGCGACAGAATAGATGGAAAATAAATGTAACTTCTCTTTGCTTTCTTCACATTAACAGTTAAAACTATCCAGCATTGTTTTTCTAATCCAGAAATACTTTCAATGTATGGTGCGTGAAGATTTTAATCCACTTGGTCTTTAATAATTTCTTATTTTTTCATTAATTTTAAAAGAGCAATAACACAAAACACTATGCTGTTTTAAAGTCAAGCAAACAAAATTGCAGATATCAAAAGGGAAACCTTCTTCTGATGTGCTGTGAATTAAGTTGTTACCCAGGCAGTCGTGAGTGTGCATTCAGAAAATAATGTTTTGAAAAACTCAAGGCTAATCCTTTAGGAGGAAAAAATCAGTGATGTATTGTAGACATAGCTACTTCAGTTATCATTCATAGGAGACAGGAAACCATGCGGAAGAAGTAAACACTAGTTCAATAGGTCAAATCTTAGAAATAAAATGTACTGATGGAAATGACACCCATGAGAGTTAATAAAACACTAGAATACCTTTTTTGTGGAAAACTGTAGAAAAGAAATGGAATTGAATATCATACTTGTAACATCAAAACGTAATTTTCAAAACAGTCAGCAGACCACGTACTTGAATTTTGTTCTGAAATTTTGGCAAGAACACTAATCAGAACACGAGATTCTCAGAAACAATTTCTTACCGGCATATAGACCACTGTTGTGAAAACAGGAAATCCAGATAAGCCCAGTTGAACACAGTGGCAGATTCTTTAACTTCAACAATTAATACTGATTGAGAATGGCTGTTACAGTGGACTCTCGAAAGTTGCCCAAGACGTAGCCTCAAATACCATGTAGTTTCCCCCAAAAAGTATTGATGGGAGCATTTACCGATGTCTTACAAACTTTGTGTGTTTCTGTACAGATCAGAAAGAATGACAGGTTCATTTAGGATGTTCATTTAAAATTAAAATTTCAATTTCAATTTAAATGAAATGTAAAATTTCATTGTTTTAGCCAAAATATGTTTCCTGCTTTAACATTATCACTTTCTTAGACTTTTTAACCTTTCCCTTATTTTGGTCATCAGCACTTGGAAGGAATTGACTTTTTTTTTTTTTAAGCTCAAGGACATATGTTTTATAAAAAGAGCAAATATTTTAATTAAACAATTTTTTCACAAATGTTAGTGCATATGGAACAAAGAGTAAATACATGGCCCAAGTGAGATGCAAGTGTAGGTGATTTGGGGGTTAACATTATAGCCAAGGGTCTGTATACTACATGAGATATAAACTTGATCTCAGCTCTACATGTCTGCGTATCATGGGCCTTTAGATTTTCTTTCAAGGAGGTAAAACCCTAAGTAATATGCCACTATTTACTTTTGGTTTAATGGCAGCATATTAGTAAAATTCAATGGAATAATGATCAGCAGATGTGCAAATGTAGAACCAAAGCATTTTTCTGTACTTGTCCAAATTCATTAAGAAACCAATGAACAGTTGTTATTATCCTTATTACATATTCTGTTTTCACATACAAAAAAGCACCCTGTTACTACTTTTATTTCTAAAATTGTTTAAAGAAAATATTTTATCCCCCGTGTGAAAAAGAGCACTGTTACAGAATGTAAGGGGGATATGATTTAACCCACAGTATCCCTTCCATGCGCTAGTTCTTCCACCTTGGCAATGTAAACATAAGATTCTGAGATGGTCAGAGCCTTAATTTACTATTATTTTATTTTATTTGTTTCATTTATTTTATTTTAATATTTTTGGCGATGAAAACTGCCACTTGGCCATAATCTTTAAAGATAAGCTTTCTGCCAAGACAACTGTTGCCTTATTTCAATGTCTCGATTATTGGATATATTGGATGTACTCCTGCTGTCACTGTGAATGCCTCAATTTTATCTACTGCTGTAGTTATTCTGATTTCATTGTACTTTGCTCTCCTATAACTGGTTTGTTTACCCACTGCTGTAGTTATTTTGATTTCATTGTACTTTGCTCTCCTATAACTGGTTTGTTTTCATCCTGTAGTTCATATTTTTTTCTTCAAACTCTGTATGCTTTTTGCTTTTCCATTAGTTTCTACTTATCCTCATCCCTAATTCCTGGGGTTTCCTGGTCTTCTTCCCATTGTTTTCAGTAATAATGAATTGCAAAATAGTTTACTTGGTTACAATTGATCAGAAAGTAACTTAGCTATTTCTTTTATACTCTTTAAGACAGTATACCAATTAAAACACTCTTGATATACAGTTGGCTTTGCTGCCAGATTAAAATTATAAAACACTCCGAGTTCTATATACAACTGTGAAGATTTCTGTAGCAGTCTACATGACATATATTTTTATTGACTATAATAATATAGGAGATCTCTAAGGGCACAATTACTTATGGTTCACCCACGTCTGTTCCAAGATGTTTCCTACAGTTTGAAGCTGCAAAGAGATAATGACTGTGAATATCTCTGATTTCAAAGATTCAGAGTTTGCTGAGGGTTCAGTAAGGTAATGCCAAGCATAGGTCTGCTCTTTTACTCTCTTTTAATTCACTCCAGTTAGGCTTTTGCTCCCGTTACTCAATCAGAAATGCTCTTATAATTAACATCAGTGACCTTCATATTGTTAAATCCATTGTTACAGGCAGTCTTCCTTACTTAGCAGAAATATGTGGCAGAAATATTTGATCCCTACCCCTAATACTCTGCAATCGTTTATCTCCCTGGACATCACACCCATTTTGTTTTCTTCCTTCTTTATAGTCTCAATTATTGCTTTCTCCTTTCCCCCCTGATCTCTTCAAGTGTAAGTGCCCCAGATCTCAATTCATGAGTCTCTCCTCCTCTTCCTTTCCCTCCCCTTGTCCATTTCTCTTGTTTTTCTATTTATCTGTATCCCCTTGGTCATCTTATGTAATCTCATGGTTTTATATATCAATCATGTGTAGGTGACTCTCAAATTCATGTTTCTGAGCCAGATTATTCCCTTGAAATGCAGACTCTTATAGCCAACTGACAAGTTAACATCTTTAGCTTGATGTCTAATAGACACCGGACACTTATTGCTGAATAGAATTCCTGAATATTCTCCTAAAACCCCTTCTACCTATAGCCTTCTCCATCTCTAGCAAGTCCAATCTTTACACTTTGGGGGGCCCAAAATTTTGGAGTCATCCATGATCTGTCTTTTTCTCACATCCATGACAATGTTCCAGGAAATCTGATGACTCCAGAATCTGACCACTTCTCATCACCTGCACTCTTGTCGTCTCGATCTGAACAACCACTGTGCTATTTCTGCCTGTTATCCCACGGTCTGTTCTGAACACATAAGAAAGAATCGTTTTCTAAAAGTTAAATTTCATGTTAATTCAGTGTTATGGTTATGGTTAGGGTTAGGGGTTAGGGGTTAGGGTTAAGTTTAAGGGTTACGGTTAAGTTTACGTGTTAGGTGTTAGGGTTAGGGTCAGGATTTATGGGAGGTTTATGGGAATGCTGTTAATATCTAGTGAATATAAACCAAGGATATTGCTAAATATCTTAATATTGCAATATAGGCTCTGGCTATTCATGTATAAAGAAATAATGGGTCTAGGATATGAGCATTTGAGAAATGTAGTTGTAGATCCTCATTTCCAAATGTTCTTCTCTTTTTTAAATCCAACCCTGGCATTTAGCTAACTTCTGGAGACATAAGTCTTCGAAGACCTCACAGCCCTTTCACTTTCTGGAACATCTACCCCCTAGAAATTTGCATGGTTTGTTCCTATGCTTCACCCTATTTCTGTTCAAATGTTGTATCTCACTGAGACTCTCTCTGATCACCCAGTACAAACTCCAATGCCCAGATACTACTTCTTCCTTAAGCAATTTGTGTAGGACTGATTACCATCTGACGTTGTCCAAATTATATTTTTGTCTACTATGTGTTTCTCCTCACTAGAATGTAAACTCCAATTGGGTAGGTATTTTGTCTGTTTTATTTACTGCTTTTCCCTTTAGAGCAATGACTGGCACAGAGAAGAAAACTTAATAAATATTTGTAGAAATATAAGATAGCACATGAAAGCCGACGACGTCAGCAGGGTCTTCTGATAATGAAAGATGAGCACTAAATCCAGTCATTGTCTGAACCAATCTGAGAACAGAAGAATCAGTCTGAGCTGTCTGGTGAAAAGGGTTGTGCTTGTCTCTTGTGTATTTCAGACAGCACAACATGCTCAGAGGCCATGGAGTTAGAGGAAATGTGTTCCCTTGGAGAAATCACAGGAATAAAGTCTCAGAGGGCATACTGTGAAATAATGGCAATGACATAATGACTGTGAAAGAAATCAAGTGGGAGAGTTAAGTAGGAAAAGGAACATGCCGGGCATCCAAGCTACTGAAATGTGGGCATTCATTGCATGCAGTGGGAATAAGGGAATCAGCCAAACAAACATTTTAAGCCAAGGAGTAGCCTTATCACATATAAAGTTTTGAGTGACCAGAATTGCTGTGCAATCAAAGATGAGCTGGAGGAGAGGCAGGCTTGAAAGGAAGATCTTCTAGGGACCAGCTCTTGCACTTAGGAGAAGGGATGATCATGTTTTTAAGTATTTTATTTCTATACAAATTCACGTTTTTAAAAGTTTTCTTAAATAGACCTATATAACTTTTGATAAGAAAATAGAATGCTTTATGGGGCAACTGGGTGGCTCAGTCAGTTAAGCATCCAACTCTTGATCTTGGCTCAGGTCATGATCTCATGGGTCGTGAGTTCTAGTCCCACATGGGGCTCTGTGCTGACAGCACAGATCCTGTTTGGGATTCTCTCTCGCTGCCTCTTCCCCGATCGTGCTCTCTCTTTCTCTCTCTCAAAATAAATAAATAAACGTTAAAAAAAAAAAAGAAAATAGATACTTTAGTTTTAAATAATGCACAGGTTTAAATTTTAAAAAATTCCTAGAAATAAGGAAAACATGAAAATGGTGTTATATAAGTAAATATCTTGGAGGGATAATACTAAAATAGTAAAACATTTTCTTTGAAATGAGATATTCTCATTAGTCTCAGATTAATGACAATCAAGGCTTCTTATAGCATTTCTTGTGGGTTGAGTTTCTTCACGTTACATTTACTTTCCTTTGCTTGTTTGCTGATTGGTGTGTGTGTGCAAGAGACAAGAGAGACAGAAAGGGAGAGTAAGCAAGAGGGAATGTTCTGCTTTAAGTTAAGGTTATTTTTCTCCTGTTCTTATTTCATTGGCTCCTATGCTGCTGGTAACACTTTGGTGCTTAAAAAATGAACTCACCAATCTGTGCTACCAGGGAAGAGTCCATAAATTGTTGTCCTGAATTCCCGCGGTAACTTACAGGAAAATTTTTCATGTCCAGTGCCCTTGATGTCCTGCAAATGATGGAAAAGAATATTTTCAAATCACTTGCATCAGGAATCCATTTAGATGGTACCTACTCTACAAAAGGAAAATTGATAGCATCTACATGACAAATCTGAAGAGAACCTGGGAGAAGCTTCTGCGGGGAGGCAACATTGTTGCCATTGAAACCCCAGCTGATGTCAGGGTCATATGCTTTAGGGATACTGGTTGGTGAGCTGTGCTGCATTTGGCTGCTGCCCTGTGGCCGCTCCTATTGCTGGAACCTTCTCTAGCTCGATCTAGGCAGTTCACTTCTGGAACCTTCAGTACCCTCATCCAGGGAGCCTTCAGAGAGCCGAGACTTCCGGTGGTTACTGATCCCAGGGCTGACCACTAGCCTCTACTAAATTAATCAGCCTGTCATTGCTCTGTGTGATACAAACTCTCCTCTGCGCTGCGTGGTCATTGCCATTGCCACCCCCTGCAACTTGTTAGCGAAGGCAGCTCACTCAGTGGCCTTGATGAGGGGCAGCCGGGCAGGGAGTTTCTGCACCTGCGTGCTCCAGATCTCGCGGAAACACCGACGGGAGATCACACCTGATCCCTATTTCTGCAGACGTCTTGGGGAGATTGAGAAGCAAGAAGCAGCTGCTGCTGCAAAGGCTGTGACCGAGGAGGAACGTCCGGTAGGTGGACTGCTCCAGTTCCCGAGGTTCCTGCTGCTCAACCTTAGGTTGCAGACTGGCCTGAAGGTAGGCGGTTCCCGTCTGTGCCCAGGAAGCAGTGCCCTGCTCCGGCCCGGAGGCGGGGGCGGGGATGTCTGCAGCTCCCCCTGCGGGGGCCTCTGCACGGGTAGGAATGGCCAGCTAGTATCTTATGCTGTTCTTCCATTGACTCTTAAAACAGAAAATAGAAATGAGGGTGAAGAAAAGTACACGATTTCTAAAAACAAAACAAAACAAAACAAAAAAACAACGACAAAACACCCCACACAACACACACACACACACACACACACACACTCAAACCATATGGCCCCTCTAGCAATTTTCGGTGGTCGGTATGAATTGTTCGAGAAATCCCTCTTCCCCAAACTCCCTGTTTATCGGGCCACTTCTCAGTAAACCGTTTTACAGCTGTGAAATCATTCCGATTAGAAAGAAGTCTCCCTCAACATTTGGGTTTAGAATTTTAGGCCCAGCATTTATGAGTACTTGAAATAATTGTGTGTATTTATTCGCTCTATTGCTTGGCGGTTAGGTTTCAGGTCATCCCGTCTCCCTTTTCTAGAATAGGCGATGCTTTCAGGCTTTGTTTTAGCCTTGTCCGTAGAAGAGCGCCTGGTATGAAGTACCTGTTCCCCGTGAGTAGGTTTTGGCTGCCTGCATTACTATTTTGATATTGGAAAATGGCCTTTGAAAATAGTTGTTTTGAAACAAAGCTATGAGTTTATTATGTGGGCCTCAAAGTGTAGAAAAGTAATAGTAACTGCCAGAAAAGAGATTCCTCAAGGAATATAGATTAAGGCAGTGCTTTCTCCTTAGGTGTGGAAGCTTAGAAGGCATTTCCAGGGTTTCAGCTCTTCTATTTGACAAACTCCGTGAATAACCTTCCCCCATTAAGCAAACCTGGTAACCATTGTAATCCCGTGTGCTCATCTATACAATAAAGGGATCGAATTAAATCATCTTTCTGTGCTTGTAGGACCAGCTGGACAATAATGTGAGCTTGCAATCATGTATTTATGTTCTGGTTAAAATTCTCTTTTTGGGTCTATAACTTGGGGCCCAGTCTTTACCTTTTGGGGGTCTTTAGTTCCCTCATGGAGAGAGTGAGAGGATTTAAATACATGATGCAGTTCAGATATCTTTGAAATTCTGTAACATTTATACTTCTTGAGTTATAGCAGTGTTTAAAGCCTTGAAAATGAATTAGTTGCACTGTCTTGTGTTTCAGTTTTTGTGGGATGAAAAAGTTAGGGAGCTAAACAATTTTGCAGTGCACATGTTCTCAGATCGTTGTAAATTTGGTTCATAATTCAAGAAACAGGGTGGTTTATGAGGTAAGAGGATGGTTTGAGGACAGTGATAATTCAGAAGCCCTAAGAGGTTGGAAACTAAAAATTAGTACTGTTAAACCTTGGGTTCTTGTGTTTTGTTTCTATTCCAGATACTCTGGTTTCCTCATTTTGAGACTATTAACAAAAGCACTTGTATTGATTTTTACTTGTCATTTAAATTGCAGGAGTCAAGACTTGAGAAGTTTTGCTGTGAAAGTCAGGAATTTAATCCATTGTAAAACCCCACTGATAAACTGTTTAGAAAAGAAGGTGATAGACACCAGGACTACTTTATTATAAGTCACAGATGGTTAATTTGATCTTGATTAACATTATAGTACAACCAAAACCCACAACTTTTTATTAGAGAACCTTTGGGATTATGAGAAGCTATGAGTCACAAATGCTTGTGAAAATTCAAAGCCCAAGGTTAGCAGGTATTTATTTCCCAGTTACAACAAATTATCTCTCCGTAGTATTGAAGAAAAATGTATCCTTCTATCTTTTTAAAGTTGAGTTTCTGGTTAAATCTCTTCACCAAAATGGACAGTGTACCTTTCTCTTACATTCAAAGGTTTGTTTAGTGATGGCTGTGGAATTCTAAACTGGAGGATGTGAACATTTATCATTGGAAACAGCATTTTAAAATAATGGTTTTTATAGGAAACTGTTTGTTTACATACTTTTGTATATCATGCCTGCCATTGAGACTTTTTATAATCACAAAAATTTGAGGTAACTCACTGTCATTTTGCTATCATAGTTCTAATAATTTAGACTGGTATTGGACTGTGCAGAGTCCTTAAAATTAGGAATAAGTAAAGGTATCTCTATATAAAGCTATCATAGAAGTAAGACAAGTAGTTCTTGATTAAATTTAAAATACAATGCAGAATTTTGATTATATCTGTAACAACCAGTTTTAGGAACAGATTTTTGCATCAAAACACAGTGAATGTAGATACAAAAACTTGAAAGAAAAAGTTGAACATTTGAAAAAAAGAGAAACTTAAATCTGAATATGGTGTCAAGACATTTTTTTGCTCGTTACGGCCCCCCAATTTCTTTCTTTCTAAGAGTTGGAATAGTATTTATTTCTTTAGAAATATTTCAAAATTTATTGGAATTAGAAATTCATTTTATTACTTTCATTTTACCAGTGCTAAATAATATTTCCTTACATTATAACAATTATAATCAGCTAATCGTTTATTAATGGATGTCTATATAGCATAATGGCAAAATACTATGGTAACTAAAACATTGATCCAAATACTTCATTCCAGATATATAAGGTTTACATGTTGACATCAATAGTTTAACTGAACTATATTATTTAAGTTTATAAATGGTGTATTTGTAATGCCTTCCTCAGGTCAACATGTTCTTGGCTCCCAAAAAATCTTCTGTGGTGTCTGTAAAGAATAGAGGGGCTTTATGTGAAGAAAACAAGTAACGATTACAGTAAATTCTTGTTTTATTGCCCTCACCAGAGGCCATTAGAAAAATTACCAGCTGTAGCTGCCTCCCTTTGCTCAGAGGGTTCTTCCAGCCTGTACCTCTCACCTTCAAATTTACAAATTTATTTTTCATTCCTCACTCCTTTTCAATACCTTTGTTGGCCGATGTTCTATTCTCTTTAACCCCTTTAGATTGCCTTGGATATTGGATTTTCTGCCTGGCTTTGATTTCTTCATAGGATGCTGTTCCTCAAATTAGTCCTTTGCACAAATGCTCTGATAGGTGACACCTAAATCTGCCCCACACTCTCTGGATACTTCACCCCTGTTGATGACATTCACTTTTCTGGGAGTGAGCACCATGCATTATTATGAATTATGCTTGCCATCAGTGATAAATTTAACCCTGAGTAAAGTTTAATAGAAAGAAAGCTCTTAGGCAAAAGAATATATTTTAAAGAAAGGGTGAATTTTGTGCATTATTTTCTCCTTAAATAAATGTATCAGAAAAAGAAGGTAAAGTCAGTATATTTTTCATTGTCGATGAAATATTAAACCATTACTTGCTACATACAGCTTGTTTTATTTTCTTCATTTCATAATCACCAAGTTAAATCAAAAGAGTGGAATCTTTTGAGTGATACGTATAGAAAATATTTATTTAAGAAATCGACCTTATGCATTTGTGGGAGCTGGTTAAACAGTCTTTATGAAGCTGTTTTGCGTCTGGTATAAAGTCAACAGGGCTGGCAGTCAGAAAGAGAAGATGATAGTAAATGGGGTAGAGAACGGACAAACCGGGACCCATGAGGACAAACTAAAACCTTACTCTGTTTCTAGGCCTACAGCTTTGGTGATGAGAAGATCTTCTAGGAGCACATGGTGTTCTTCACAGGACTAAAAACCACGTGGCCCAGTGAGGATCCTACAGGACCCAGAGAAGCCACAGGAGCTGTGGACTCGCTGGTGCCTCACAGTACCCTGGTGAGTCGGCACATAGTGACAGTGTGTGCAAACTGCATCAGTGCTGGGTATTCTGAACTGATCTTTCAAGCATGAAGAACATAGCTACTGCTTTACTTCTGTCCACTGGTCTTGCATAAATTAACTCTAGTGGCCTGCGTTAACTTGCAACTGTGCGTGGAGGCAATGTTACGAAACATAATTCAGTTTAGCTAAGTTGACAGTCCACATCCACCCACTGTATGCACAGTTTGCTGTATAATTATGTGGCCACAGACTGTGATCGTTTTTAGTGCGCTCCCCATTCTCACCAATATTTGGTATTGTTCATTGGTTTTATCTATTTAGTGTAAAATTGTATCTCATTATTCATTGTGGTTTTAACTTGTATTTCCCCGATTAATGAGAAGTGAACATACATTCATACGCTTACTGACCACTTGTGTTTCCTCTTCTGTGGAAATGCCCATTCTTATCTCTTGGCTCATCTTTTATTAGATAATCTTCTGTTCACTGATATGGTGAAAAACTTCATGTAATCCTATTATTAACTCTTTGTTGATATTTTATTTGCGAGTATCTTTTCCTAATTTGTGGTTTGTCTTTTCATTTTTAAAAGGTGTCCTTTAATGAATGTATGTCTTTCTTGATTTTGCAGTGGTGAATTTTTTGAGTTGTTAATATCATTATTTTCTGTGTTTTGTTTAGGAAATCCTTCCCTATACCAAGGCTATAAAACATTCTAAAAGTTTCACACATTTATTTCATATTTCTTGTTTAAATACTTGATGAGAGAATTCAATTACCATTGCCGTTGTTTATCCTGTATGGATAACCAGTTGTCCTAACACTAAATATTGAAAAGTTCTTCCCTTCTCACTAATCTACAAATGTTATATATTAAGTTTCCATATAGGTTAGATCTGTTTGGAGAGCTTTATGTAAATTACTCTTAGCTTTATAGTAAGCCTTGATAATACTTCTTTGGGAGTACTTTGGTTACTAGTGGATGTGAGGTCTTTCAAATAAATTTTCAAGTTATGAGTAACTAAAGGATTGTATTATATTGTTTTATTCAAGTTACAGTAAATGCGTAAGTCGGTTTGAGTTGAACAAATATATTTTTTACAGTGTCTGATTTTCACACATGAAATTTCTTCTCCAGTTTTAATCTTTTAATATCTTATGCAAAATTTTATAATCTGTTGGTAGAAAGTTCTTGTCTAATTTTCTTAGGGTTATTTCTAGGTAGCAAATAGACCTTTTTTATTAAAGATGACTGCATCAAATAATTAAAGAATTTATCAAGTATTTTTTTAATGTTTTTTCTCTAGATTATTTTTGGTTTATAACAGAATTATGTATCTCAAATAATGATGTATATATTTTTTATTTCCATTTATTATGTCTTTTTTTCTGGCCTAATTATACTGTCTCGGGCCTTTACTACAATTTTTAAAATTATTTTTTTATTGTGGTAAAACACATAAAATTTATCATCTTAACCATTTTTAAGTATAAAGTACACTAGTGTTAATTATGCCCATTGTTGTGTAGCAAATCTCTATAAATTTGTCATCTTGTAAAACTGAAATTCTATATGTATATAGCAACTTTCTGTTTTTCTTCTTTCCCCTACAGCCCCTGGCAAACACCATTCTACTTTCTGTTTCTAAGAGTTTGACTCTTTTAGATATTTCATATAAGTGGAATCATGTAGTGTTAGTCTTCTTGGAATTGGTTGCTTTTACTCGGCAAGTGTCCTCAAGGTTTATCCATGTTGTAACATATGATAAGATTTCCTTCTGTTTCAAGGCTGAATAATAATTCATTGGATGTACGTACTACATCTTATTATTCATTCATCCGTTGATGGACATTTGGTTTGCTTCTGCGTCTTGGCTGTTGTGGATAAGGCTGCAATAAACGTGGGTGTGCAAATATCTCAGATCCTGTTTTTAATTGAGGAATGGAGTTGCTAGATCATATGATAGTTCCATTTTTAATATTTTGGGGAGCCTCCGTACTATTTTCCATAAGAGCTGCACCGTATTACACCCCCATCAACAGTAATTCTAAATTCTCCACTACCTTGCCAATGGTTGTTAATTAATTAATTAATTAATTAATTTATTTATTTATTGACAGCGGCCATCCTATTGGGTGTTAGGTGATACGTAATTGTGGTTGTGTTTTCCTGGTGATCAGGGATACCAAACATCTTTTCATATGCATGGTGGTCATTTTGATACCTTCTTTGGAAAAATGTCTGTTCAAGTCCTTTGCCTATTTTCAAATTGGATAATTTGTGGGTGTATGTTAATTTATATGAAATTTTTATATATTCTAGATATAAAACAGCATATTAACATATGCTTGCAAATATTTTCTATAGCTCCACAGGTTATTTTTCATTCTGCTGATTATTTCTTTTGTTGCACAGAAGTTAAGTTTGATCTATTCCATTTATGTATTTTTCTTCTGTGGCCTGTGTTTTTGGTGTCATTTACAAGAAATTGTTGCCAAATTCAGTGTCCTGCAGGTGTTTCTCTGTTTTCTTATAGAAGTTTTGTAGTGTCAGGTCTTATGTTTAAGTCTATAAATGATTTTGAGTTAATTTTTGTATATGGTGTAAGACAAGGGTCCAATTTCATTCTTTTGCATGTAGATATCTAAGTTCTCCATCACCATTTGTAGAATAGACTATCCTTTTTCCATGTATAGTTTGTCACACTTCTCAATGATCGTTTAACCATAAATGTGAGAATTTATTTCTGGACTTTCTATTCTGTTCTGTTGATCAGTGTGGTTTTTTTAATGCTAGTACCGTTCTGTTTTGATTACCATAGCTGTGTAGTACATTTTGAAATTAGTATGTGTGAGTTTTCCAGTTTTGTTTTTCTTAAGAGTTTTTTTTAAATTTTCTTGGCTATTCATGGTCTTTTGTGGTTCCATATGAATTTTAAACTTTTTCAGTTTCTGCAAAAAGATGCCATAAAGTTTTGATAGTTGCATTAAATGTGTAGATTATTTTGGGTAGTGTGGATAATTTAACAATATTAAGTCTTCTGATCCATAATGTGAATATCTTTCCATTTATTTGTGTATTTAATGACTTTCAGTAATTTTTTTTTTAGTTTTCAACATACTGGTCTTTCATCTTCTTGGTTAAGTTCATTCTTAAGTATTGTATTGGCACTACTAATGGAATTTAAACAAAAAATTCTTCCGTAAATTGTTTATTGTTAGTGTGTAGAAATGCAATTAATTTTTGTATGAGTTTGTTAATTAGTTTTAACTGTGTGTGTGTGTGTGTGTGTGTGTAATCTTTAGGATATTCTACATACACAATATCATGTCCTCTGTGAACACAAATAATTTTACTTCTTCATTTCTGATTTAGATACATTTATTCCTTTTATTGCCTAATTATTTGGGCTAGGACTTCCATCACTGTGTTGAAGAGAAGTGGTAATTTATTCAAGAAATAAATTCCTCTTGTTCACGGTGATTAATACTTTCGATGTGTGGTTGAATTGAGTTTTCTAGTATTTTATTGAGGATTTTTGTGTCATTATTCATCAGGGATATTGTAGTTATCTTTTTCTTATAATATCTTTGTTTGACTTTGGTATCAGGGTAATGTTGGCCTAGTAAAATGATTTTTGAAGTGTTATATTCCTTTTAAGTTTTTCAAGGATTGATGTTAATTCCTCTTTAAATGTTTTGTAGAATTCCCTAGGGAAGCCATCTGGTCCTGGGCTTTTCATTAATTTTTTCTCTCCCGTTTGATTTATATGGACATCCATAACTGGAAAAAAAAAAAAGTGCCTCTGTACAGCCTCCTGAGACACCTGAGAGATTCATCCATCTGTGCACTTACTAGTGAGTGGACTGGACTGTGGAGGAGGTGGTGGAATTAGGAGCAGCAGAGGCAGTGATGAAAGAAACGGCAGTGAACCGACACAACTACACAAGGAGGTGTAGAGGAAAGGCACTGAGTGGGGGTCTGCCTGACCGTAGGTGCTGCAGTTGCAGCTGGAGGACCATAGTGAGGAGGGGGAAGGAAAGGAAGGAAAGGGAAGTAGACAGACAAAGAAGACTGCAGAAGGGCACCTCCTGCTGTCTGCTCTGGGAGGCAAAAGGATGAGCAATAGTTCTTAGGGACCCCCTTTCCCACCTGAGGGTACCCGCTAATGGGCCTTGGGAACAGCCAATGCCTGAAGCCATGGGTACACATACCTCCCCCACTCTGCCATCACGTCCCCCCCCCTTTTTTTTTCTTTTAAATGTGTGTATGTACTGTCCACTCAGTAAGAGGAAGCAGAGACTTCTGTGATAGGTCACCTTCTGGAAAACAAAAGGAAGGCTCTTAACTACCAACTTGTTGAACTGTTAGAATCAAAGTAAACAAAAACTTGACTAAGTAAGAAAGGTGTTTGCTTCTTGAAATGCAGTGGCAGAGGCACTTCTCATCAAATACCATGAAAAATCATAATAATATGGTATCACAAAAATAAAATTTCCAGCAGTTGAACCCAAAGACGCAGAATATTATGCTCTAACATAAAAAAATTTAAAATTGTTGTTAAGAAAAAAATTAACGAGACGCAAGGAAAGTCATAAAGGCAATACAGTGATCTCAGGAATAAAATTGGTGAACAGAAGGAGCATTTTACCAAAGAGATTAAAATCCTAAGAAAGAACTAAACAAACTCGACAGCTGAAGAACTTGATAAATGAGGTAAAGAATGTGTTAGAATGCATTGGAAATAGAGCAGATCATATGGAAGAAAGATAGCAAGCTCAAGCATAGAAACAGAAAAATAGTTGAAGTGAAAAAGGAGAGAACTAAGATTTAAAAAAAAAATATTTTTAAATGTTTATTTTTCAGAGAGAGACAGAATACAAGTGGGGGAGGGGCAGAGAGAGAGGAGGACACAGAATCTGAAACAGGCTCCAGGCTATGAGCTGTCAGCACAGAGCCTGACGTGGGGCTCAAATTCACGGGCGATGAGACCATGACTTGAGCTGAAGTTGGACACTCAACCGACTGAGCCACCCGGGCACCCTGAGAACTAAGATTTTTTAAAAGTGAAGGAACATTAGAATTGTCTGGCTCCATTAGAAAAGCCAATATAGGAGTAACGGGTATCCCAGAAGAAGATGGGAGGGCAAAGGGAGCAGAGATCATATTTAAAGAAATAATGGTTGAGAACTTCCCAAACCTGGAGAAGATATGTAAGTCCATGACGCTAATGGAACACCTTATTGTCTCAATGTAAAAAGACTTTTACACTATAACTGTCAAAATTCAAAGATAAATAATTTTAAAATCAGCCTAGGAAAAAAAGACAGTAACCTACAAAGGTGTGCCTATTAGGCTATTAGCAGGTTTCTTGACCAAAACTCTAGAGGCCAGGAGGGAATAGAATGATATCTTAAAAATATTAAAAGTATTAAAAGATCAAAACTGCTAGCCAAGAATATTCTATTTGGCAAAGTTATCCTTCATATATGAAGGAGAAATAAAGGCTTTACCAGACAAAAGAAAAAAAAAAAAAAACAAGCTGAGGAGTTCACCATTACTAGACCTGCCTTTGAACAAATGTTGAAAGGAGCTCTGTAAGCTGAAATACGACAGAAGTACACAAAACTTTGATTAAAGTGATTAGTAGTCAGAATTAGAATATTTCGACTCTTTAACTCTTTTTTAAAAATAGTATATTAGCGGCAGGGCACCTGAGTGGCTCAGATGGTTAAGCCTCTGGTTTGGGCTCAGGTCATGATCTTGTGGTTGGTGGGTTAGAACCCTACATGGGGCTCTGTGTTGACAGCTCAGAGCCTGGAGCCTGCTTTGGATTCTGTATCTCTCTCTCTGACCCTCCCCTGCTCGCAATCTGTCTCTTGGTCTCCCTCTCTCTCAAAAATAAATAATAAACATTACAAATATTTAAAAAAAAATTAAAAGTAAAAGAGGGGCACCTGGGTGGCTCAGTCGTTGAGTATCTGACTCTTGATTTTAGCTTAGATCATGATCTCACAGTGCCATCTGACTGAGCCCTGTGTCAGGATCCACACTTGCATGGAGCCTGCTTGGGGTTGTCTCTGTCCCTCTCTCCCCTCCCTCCCCCTCCCTCTCCCCCTCCCCCCTCCCTCCCCCCTCTCCCCCTCCCTCCCCCCCCTCCCTCCCTCCCTCTCCCCCCCTCCCTCCCTCCCTCTCCCCCCCTCCCTCCCTCCCTCTCCCCCTCTCTCTCCCTCCCTCCCTCTCCCCCTCTCTCTCCCTTCCTCTCCCCCTCTCTCTCCCTCCCTCTCCCCCTCTGCCTCTTCTCCACTCACGCGCACACACACACACACTGTCTCACAAAATAAATAAACATAAATACATAAATATTAAAAAATAAAAGACATCAGAAATAACTACAACTTCCTTACAGAATCACAGCATAAAAGAGGTAACTTGTGACATCAAAAATATGAAAAGAGAAGAGTAGAAGGATAGGATCTTTATAGGTGAGTGAAGATTAAATTTCTATCAGAAAAAAAAAAAGACTGTTTTATCTGTAAGATGTTTTATGTAAAATTCAGGGTAACCATGAAGCAAAAATCTAGAGCAGAGACAGGAGACTTTTTTTTTTTTTTTTTTTTTTTTGGTGCAAAAGTGATATTATTGAAGCACAGGGACAGGACCTGCGGGTAAAAAGAGCTGTATTGGAGTTGTGAAGAGTGTTTATATACTGTGGGGTTGGGGGAGGTAAAGGCCAAAGGGAGGCCTCTGAAAGGACTTTCATATCCTAAGGAAGATTCATCAAATACTGGAGGCCTTATTATTCTCAAGCTAAGGTTGTTTTCTCTCTAGAAAGCTTTAACAGTAAGACCTTAAAAAAAAAAAAAAAAAAAAAAAAAAAGCCTGAGCAAATCGCCACGGAAAACCAGTACACAAGCTAAGCTAAGATAGAGGGGAAATGACAATGGAACAAAATAGCCAAAGGAAAAAGATAAAATGGCACTAGTAAACCCTTACATATTAATAATCACTATAAATGTAAAAAGATTGAACTCACCAATCAAAAGGCACAGAGAGCATGGATGGATTAAAACAACAAAACAACCCTAAACAACCAAAAAACAAAACAAAAAAAAAAACAAGACCCAAATATATGTTGCCTACAGGAGACTCATTTCATTTCTAAAGACTCACATACGCTGAAAGTAAAAGGATGGAAGATGAATTTCCAAGCAAACAGAAATGGAAAGAACACGGCCAAAGCTACTTACTACATTAGACAAAAGAGACTTCAAGCCAAGAAGTGTAAAAAGAGACAAAGAAGGTCATTATATAAAATGAAAGGAGTCAGTGTATCAGGAAAATATAACAATTGTAAACATAAATACTCCCAACACCCAAGTACCAAAATATATTAAGCAGTTAATAACAGGTCTTAAGGGAGAAGTGGACAACAATACAAGAGATTTCAATACCCTACTATCAGTAATGGATAGATTGTCCAGACCAAAAATCAACAAGTAAAGTTTGGAATTGAGCCACATTTTAGAAAATGGACACACACTTCTAAACCACCATTGACTCAGTAATTCAAAAGGGAAATAAAAAAAGTATCTCAAAACAAATGAAAATGAAAGTGCAATATATCAAATGCTGTGGTGCAGCAAAAGCAGTTCTGAGAGGAAAGTTTATGGCAATAAACACATATATTAGGAAATTAGAAAGATCTCAAAGAATTTAACTTTACCTTTCAAGGAACTAGAAAAAGCAGAATAAGTACAAAGTTAGCAGAAGGAAGGAAATAATAAGGCCAAGAGCAGGAATAAATAAGATAGAGACCAGAAAACCAATATAAAGGATCAAAAAAACTAAACTCTGGTTCTTTGAACAAATAAACAGAAGGGGTAAACCTTTAATTAGAAAAAACAAAACGAAGACTTAAATAAAATTAGAAATGAAAAAGGAGACGTTACAACTGATGCTGTAGAAATACATAAAGCCATAAGAGATTACTATGAACATTTACATGCCAATAAATTACATAACTTAGAAAAAATGGATACATTCTAGAAACATACAACCTACCAAGGCTGAATCAGGAAGAAATAGAAAATCTAAACAGACCAGTAATGGTTGAACCAGTGGTCAGTAAAAGATTGAATCAGTGTTTAAAAAAAAAACCTCCCAACACAGACACTCCAAGACCAGTTTCACTGAAGAATCCTACCAAATACATTTGAAGGATTAACACCAGTTCATTCTCAAACTCTTCCAAAATATTGAGGAGGAAAGAATACTCTCAAACTCATTTTGTGAAGCCAGCATTGCTTTGCTCCCCAAATCAGATAAGAGCACCACAAGAAAAGAAAACTGTGGATTAATATCCCTGGTGGATATAGATGCAAACTGAACTCAGGAACGTGTTAAAAGGATTATATACCATGACCAAGTGGGTTTTATCCCCGGGATGCAAATATTGTTCAACATATGCAAGTCAATAAATTTAATACACCACATCAATAAAATGAAAGATCAAAATCACATGATCATTTCAATAGTTACAGGAAAAGCATTTCACAAAATACCTTTCCCTGATAAAAACCCTTAATAGAGTGGTTATAGGGGGAACGCCCCTCAACATAATAAAGTACGTTTGTGACAAAGCCATAGATAACATTAAACTTAATGGAGAGAAATTGAAAGTATTTTCTCTCAGATCAGTAACAAAGCAAGAATGCCCACTCTCACTATTCCTATTCAATATAGTGCTGAAAGTCCTAGCTAGAGCAATTTGGCAAGATAAAGATATAAAAGGCATCCAAATCAGAGAGAAAGAAGCAAAATTGTCCTTATTTGCTGATATGATCCAATATTCAGAAAATCTCAAAAGAATCAGGCAAAAAAAACTATTGTAATTAATCAATTTCTGTAAAGTGTCAGGATACAAAACCAATATACAGAAATCGATTGCATTCCTTTACACCAATAATGAAGCATCTGTAAAAGAAAGAAAACCATCCCATTCATGATAGCATCAAAAACGATAAAATACATATGAATGAATTTAACAAAATAAGTGAAAGATTAGTACAATGAAAAGTATAAAACTTTGCTGAAAGAAATTGAAGACCTAAATAAATGGAAAAACAACCCATGTTTATGGATCATAAGAATTAATATAATTAAAGTGGCTATATTACTCAAAACTGTCTACATATTTAGTTCAGTCCCCATCAAAATACCAAAGATATTCTTCACCGAACTGGAAGCAATCCAAAGATTTGTATGGAACCACAAAAGACTCCAAATAGTCCAAGCAATTCTGAGAAAAAAGAACAAAGCTAGAGGTATTACACTTCCAGATTTCAGACTGTACTATAAAGCCATAGTACCAAACACAGTGTGATGCTAGCACAAAAGTAGACACATTTACCAGTGGAACAGAAGAGGGAACCTAGGATTAAAGCCCAGCATATACAGTCAGCTATTTGACAAGGGAGTCAAGAGCATCCAATGGGGAAAGCATAGTCTCTTCAGTAAGTGCATTGAGAAAACTGGAGAAACATACGTAGAACGTGAAATTGGACCCTTATCTCATACCACTCACAAAAATTAAAATGGATCAAAGATTTAAACTTATGACCTGATACCATAAAACTAAAAAATATAAGAAAGAAGTTCATTCATACTGATTTTGGCAATATTTTTTTGGGGCATGATGCTAAAAGCACAAACAACAAAAGAAAAAATCAATAAATGGGACTACAGTAAATTTAAAACTTTTGCACAGCAAATTAAACACCACCATGAAATCTATAGAATAGGAGAAAATGTTTGCAAATCTTGTGTTAGAAAAGGGACTAACATCCAAAATATATAAAGGAGTCATGTAACTCAAAAACAATAAACAATTGAAATAAAAATTGGGCAGAAGAATTAAATAGACATTTCTCCCAAGAGGACATCAAAATGGCCAACTTAAGGAGTGAGATAGTGCTTAGTGATCAGGACTAAACCTTCTGTTGGCATAGATTGAATGTGTGGAATTAATTTAACAGACAACTTTGAAGAGTTTCTTTGTAGCAGACTGTGCTGAGAGTTGGAAATACCGCAGTAGCTGCAATTGACGAAAACCTGCCTGATAACTCAGAGGTCTGGCCCACTCAGTGCTGGGTTTGGGGATTGTCAAGGGTTAGCTTTCTAATCAGAAAGAAAACAACACGTTTTCACATTGTACTTCCTTTTAAAAATCATCTTGGCAATGTTATGGACATCATGTAGAACATAATATTCTAAAAGTTTATTCTGATTGTAAAAACAATACATGCTGGCTGAAGAAGTACAGGCAAAAGAAAATAAATATGACCAAATAATGTATCTAATATTAACTTTTATAGGCTAACATTTTGCCCCCCAAATTAACATAATTTTGAACATGTTGTCTTGCTGTCTGCCTTTTCTATTTTGTATTATATTTGAATAAATACAAAATTATTAGAACACCTACTGTGGAAATACTTAAAATATCCACAAGTATAAAAGATCCATTGGTTACAAGGTTACCATGCAAAGTTTAGCACTGTTAATGTCTTATATATTTTTTTTGGTAACATTTATACACATAGTGTTTTAAAATTTGCCATATCTAGAAGTTAATGTCTTTATTTTCTCATTTAAGTTTCCATCCTTTGGTTATTCACTTATGCATTTCCCTAATCGAGGCTGGTATTTATAAAGTTGATCGTATAGATCTTGCTCTATAGTTCTATTTTTCAAATGATAGATTTGTTGAACTGGAATATATTTGGGTGAATGAATCTGAGTTTTCGGCGCGTAAGTACACAATGTCTAACGGCTTTTCATAATACTCTTAAATTCTCAAAAGTAGTTTCTTGAGAGATTTGCATGCCTATATTGTGCTAATAGTGGGTTGTAAAATCTTTTAGAACAGTATTTCAGGCAAAATGGTTCTCTTTTTCTTATACTGAATGTCCTGTTTCTATTCGTAGTCTAAGTCTTTTCCAGTCTCTTAAGTAGCTATTAGAATTCTTCACTAGGATGAGGCTTTAAGGGAGCATTCTTTTCCCAGTATAAATGTCTAGCTTTGGGGTTGGCCAGTGCAGGTTATGGAATCAAAGGAAACCTGATAGTCAGTGGACTCTGATGTGCACTCAGGTTGACGGGACGGGTAGACCATGAGTTCTCCCCACATTCAAATTTTGGCCTTACGTCCTACCAGATGTGTAACCTTGGCTCTCTGTGTATCAGTTTCCTCATAGGATATTATGCTTATTGTACTTTTCACCTATAAAATTTGTTTGATTCTTTTTTATATTTTTTCTTTCTTCAGATTGTCTATTTTTTGAGACATCGTTCTCCTGGTTTCCTTCAGTTGTTTGTCTATGGTGTCCTTTGGCTCTTTGAGCATCTTCATAGGTCATGAGGAGATGTTTTACAGATGATGTTAAAAGAAAAAAATGATAATATATGTGAAGCATTTACAGTAATTCCTGGCTCATCTCTAGTAAGCTCTCAGTAAATACCAGCTTATTATTATGTAGGTTGCTCTGACCCACTCTTGGCTTTGGTAACATAAAAAATTTTTAAGTAATACCTGAGGAATGTTCTTGCAAAATTCCTGTCAATGAGGTTACCATTGTTATATTTAGTTTTATGTTTTTCTGTCACTGATGCATATAAAATGAATCAGTAGCATATAAAACTCCTTACAGAAACCAGTAAAAACTCTTCTCGTGGTGAGGCAAGGCTAGTCTTTTTACAATGCCATGGTAAAGGAAATTGATACTGGCACAAGATGAGAGATGGAACAACAAAAACAAACCTAGAATCACTCAAAGAGTCATAAATCAATGGGGAAGAGAATACTTCTTCTGTCATTCTCTGGGATACTTGTTAACCAAATGACAAAGCTTCCTACCCAGTCAAAACAATTTAAATTCTTACCTTGAAGGGGAGGGAGTTAAGATGACAGAGAAGTAGTGGGACCCTGGGCTCTCCTCACCCCTCAAACACAGCTGTATTGAGGTCAGATCACTTGGAATTCCCAGGAAACTGATGGGAGGACTGGCAGAATGATCTTCATGGTTGTCAGTTGACTGCATAACAGGAATGAGAGGTTCTATTCTGGAGGAATGGAGCAAGTCCAAGTGGTGCTAGATGATTTAAGATTTTGAGTTTTAAATCCTAGTCATGTGCCAAAGATAAAATGCAGGAGGACTGTGGCATAGGGCATGCTGACTGCTCTCACTATTCTTTGAGGGCTTGCTGAACAGTAGGGGGTAAGAGATCCCCTGTCTGGGGGGAAGGGCGGTGCCTTTTCCGCCCAGTACCAATATGGTGGGACTTCAGAGAGCAGCACAGTGGCCCCCAGTGGAGGCGGGACCCGCCTACACCAAACCCACCCCACTGTGCCTGGCAACTGCATGTTTACTGGGCCAGGTCTGACTGACGATGAGTCAGTGCAGCGGGCCTGTCCTCCAGAAGACCAGCCCAGGCAGCACCCCACATGCACCAAGTGTACTGATAATCGAGTTCTTCAGAACAACATCTGCAGTTCTGATGGAAATAGGACCAGGCTTACTTGTTCTTCTTTTTTTCCTCCTTTGGAATCAAGCTTATGGTTTTTTGTTGGTTTGATAATTTGCTTTTTCATTTCCTTTTCTCTTGTTTTTTGGATCAGGCTTCTTCTTTTCTTCTTCTTTTCCTTTTTAGATTTTATCTTTTCTTTTTCTTTGGATTCAGGCTTACAGTTTTTTTATTGTTTTGTTTTTTTTTTTTTGTTCCTTTTCCGTTTCTCTCTCTCTTTTTTTTCTTTTGATCAGGCTTTTTTTGTCTCTTTTTTTTCCTCCCCCCACCCACCTTTATTTCCAGGCTTATTTTAACAAATAAATCAAAGCACACTTAATTAAAGATCCAAACGCTCCCCACTACAAGCAAGGAGGAGCTCTGCAGAAGACTGACCAGTGGAAAAGAGTAGCCAAAATGCAACAGCAGAGGGCACACAACATATACTAGAAATACTTATGGAAATACCAGACCCTGGACAGTGTATGATCCCTTTTTACTATAGCAGTACTCTCAAGCGCAGGAAACATGACAAGCTTTCAAAACATGCAAAAGAAAGAAACCTAGCCAAAATGACAAGATGAAGGATTTCTCCACCAAAAGAAAGGTCAGGAAGAAATCACTGCCAGGGACTAGTTCAAAACAGATAGAAGCAATATATCTGAACAAGAATGTAGAACAACAGTCATAAGACTACTAGCTGAGCTTGAAGAGTGCATAGAAGACACCAGAGAAATCCTTTCTGTAGAGATCAAAGACCTAAAAACTAGTCAGGCTGAAATAAAAAAGGCTACAAATGAGATGTAAAACCAACCGGATATAGTTACAACAAGGATTGAAGAAACAGAGAGAATAGGTGATACAGAAAATAAAATTCTATAAAATAATGAAGCTGGAAACAAGAGAGAAAGAAAACTAGCAGATCGTGAAGGTAGACTTAGGGAACTCAGTGATTCTATAAAACAAAACAATATCCATATATAGGAATCCCAGAAGAAAAAGGCTGGGGAAAAGGGGCAGAGGGTTTATTTGCACAAATCATAGCTGAGAACTTTCCTAATGTAGGGAAAGGAACAGGCATTCAAGTCCAAGAGGCACAAAGAACTCCCCTCAAAATCAACAAAAACAGGTCAACACCACAACATATCGTATTGAAACTTGCAAAATACAAAGATAAAGAATCCTGAAAGCAGCTAGGGACAAATGGGGCTTAACCTACAAGGGTACACACATAAGGTTAGCAGCAGATCTGTCCACTGAAACCTAACAGGCGAGAAGGGAGTTGCAGAAAATATTTAACGTGCTGAATGGGAAAAATATGCAGCTAAGAATTCTTTATCCAGCAAGACTGTCATTCAGAATAGAAGGAGAGATAAAGAGTTTCCCAGACAAAAACGAAAGGAGTTCATGAGCACTAAACCACTAAAGAAATTTTAATCAGCGCTCTTTGAGTGGAGGAAACAAAGAAGTAAAAGCAACAAAGACTAGAAGGGACCAGAGAACATCCCCAGAAATACCAATTCTACAGGTAACGTTAATTTTCAGGTCACAACCCTATGATACTTGAAGTCAATCACAAGAAAAAATTTGGAAAGATCTCAAATGTTAAAGAACATCCTACTAAAGAGTGAATGAGTTAACCAGGAAATTAAAGAAGATATTTACAAAATACATGGAAATGAAAATGAAAACACGACAGTCCAAAACCTTTGGGATGCAGCAAAGGCAGTCCTAAGGGGGAAGTTTATTGTAATTCAGGCCTATTTCAAGAAGTAAGAAAGCTCCCAAATACATAACTTAACCTTACACC
Organism: Neofelis nebulosa; assembly: GCF_028018385.1. NCBI lineage: Eukaryota > Metazoa > Chordata > Mammalia > Carnivora > Felidae > Neofelis > Neofelis nebulosa. Next base: position 22,810,740 of record NC_080784.1, read on the forward strand.
TAAAGGACCTAGAAAAGGAACAGCAAATAAAGCCTAATGCTAGCAGAAGAAGGGATATAATAAAGATGAGAGAAGAAATAAATGATATAGAAACAAACAAAAAAACGCAAGAGAACAGATCAATGAAACTAAGAACTGGTTCTTTGAAAGAATTAAAAAATTGATAACCCCTAGCCATACTTATCAAAAAGAAAAGAGAAAGGACCCAAATAGATAAATTAACAAAGGAAAGAGGAGAGATCACAACCAGCACCATAGAGATACAAACAATTACAAGAGAATACTATGAAAAATTATATGCCAACAAACTGGGTAATGTGGAAGAAATGGTCAAATTCAAAGATACTCATGAAACAGGAAGAAATAGAAAATTTGAACAGACCCATAACCAGGAAAGAAATTGAATGAATAATCAAATATCTCCCAACAAATAGGAGTCCTGGGCCAGATAGCTTCCCAGGGGAATTCTACCAGGCATTTAAAGAAGAGTTAATACCTATTCTTTTGAAGCTGTTCCAAAAATTAGATATGGAAAGAAAACTTCCAGGCCAATATCCCTAATGAACATGGATGCAGAAATTCTCAGCAAGGCACTAGTAAATCGAATTCAACAGTACATTGAAAGAATTATTCACCATGATCACGTGTGATTTATTCCTGGGCTGCAGGGCCCATTCAGGATTTACAAACCATTGTGACACAGTACTTTAATAAAAGAAAGCATAAGAATCATATGGTCTTGTCAATAGATGCAGAACAAGCATTTGACAAAATACAGCATCCCTTCTTGATAAAAACCTTTAATGAAGTAGGAATAGATGGGACATACCTCAATTTTGTAAAGGCCATATATGAAAGACCCACAGCTAATATCATCCTCAGGAAAAACTGAGAGCCTTTCCCCTACAGTCAGGGACAAGACAAGGATGTCCATTCTCACAATTACTATTTACCATAGTATTGGAAGTCTTAGCCTTAGGAATCAGAAAACAAAAAGAAATAAAGAGCATACAAATTGGCAAGGGAAAAGTGAAACTTTCACTGTTTGCAGATGATGTGATACTCTATGTAGAAAACCCAAAAAACTCCATCAAAAATTTGCTAGAACTAATACATGAATTCATCAAAGTCACAGGATAGAAATGTGCAGAAATCTGTTGCATTTGTATACACCAGTCATGAAGAAGCAGAAAAAGAAATCAGAGAATCAATATTATTTGCAGTGGCACCAAAAAGAATAAGATACCTAGGAATAAACCTAACTAAAGAGCTGAAAGATCTGTACCCTGAAAACTATAGAATGTCTATGAAAGAAAGTGAAGAGAACACAGAGAAATGGAAAAACATTCCATGCTCATGGATTAGAAGAATGGGCATTGTTAAAATGTCTGTACTACCCCAAGCAATCTACACATTTAATGTAATCCCTCTCAAAATACCACTTCACTTTTCTCAGAGCTACGACAAACAATCCTAAAATCTGTACTGAACCACAAAAGACCCTGGATAGCCAAAGCAATCCTGGAAAAGAAAACGAAACTGGAGGCATCACGATTCCACATTTCAAGATATATTACCAAGCTGTAGTCATCAAGACCGTATGGTATTAGCACAGCAATAGATACATATATCAATGGAACAGAATAGAAAACCCAGAAATGGACCCACGATCAAATGGTCAACTAATCTTTGACAAAGCAGGTAAGAATATCGAATGGAAAAAAGACAGTCTCTTAAACAAATGGCATTGGGAAAACTGAAGAGTGACATGAAGAATGAAACTGGACCGCTTTTTTACACTATACACAAAAATAAACTCACAATGGATGAAAGACCTAAATGTGAGATAGGAAACCATCAAAATCCTACGAGAGAAAACTGGCATCAATCTCTTTGACCTTTTTGAGAAGGTGACTTCTTGACATGTTGCTGAAGTCAAGGGAAACAAAAACAAACATGAACTGTTGGGACTTCAAGACAAAAAGCTTCTGCATATTGAAGGAAACAGTCAACAAAACTAAAAGGAAGGCTATGGAATGGGAGAAGATATTTGCAAACAGCATATCTGATAAAGGGATAGTATCCAAAATCTATGACGAACTTACCAAGCTCAACTTCCAAAAAACAAAGAACCTAGTTAAGAAACAGGCAGAAGACATGAATAGAGGCTTTTCTAAAGAAGACATCCAAATGGCTAACAGACACATGAAAAGATGTTCAACATCACTCATCAGGGAAGTACAAATCAGAACCACGATGAGATGTTACCTCATCCCTGTCAGAATGGCTAAAATTAATAACACGAGAAACAGGTTTCTTGTGGCGAGGATGCAAAAAACAGGGGAACCCCCTTGCACTGTTGATGGGAATGCAAACTAGTATAGCCACTCTGGAGAACATTATGGAGGTTCCTCAAAAAAACTAAAAATAGAACTACTCTATGACCCTGCAATTGCACTATTAGATATTTACCCAAAGGATACAAAGATAGAGATTTGAAGGGGTACATGCACCCCAGTGTTGATAGCAGCATTATCAACAATAGCAAACTATGGAGAGAGCCCGAATGTCCATTGACTGATGAATGGATAAAGAAGAGGTCATGTGTGTGTGTGTATCTACACACATACACACACACACACACACACACACACACACACACACACACACACACACACAGGAATAGTACTCAGCCATCAAGAAGAATGAAATCTTGCCAGTTTCAGTGACATGGATGGTTTCAGTGACTAATGTATTATGCTAAGTGAAAGAAGTCAATCAGAGAAAGAAAAATATTGTATAAGCTCATTAATAAGTAGAGTTTAATAAACAGAACAGATCAGGGTGCCTGGGTGGCTCTGTCGGTTAAGCATCTGACTTCGGCTCAGGTCATGATCTCACGGTTCGTGAGTTTGAGACCCACATCGGGCTCTGTGCTGTAAGCTCAGAGCCTGGAGCCTGCTTTGGTGTCTGTGTTTCCCTTTGTCTCTGCCCCTCCCCTGCTTGCTCTCTGTCTTTCTCTCAAAAAGAAAGAAAGGGAGAGAGAGAAAGGAAGGAAGGAAGGAAGGAAGGAAGGAAGGAAGAAAGAAACAAACAAACAGATGAATATATGGGAAGGGGTGGTGTAAAAAAGAGGAGAGAGGGAAACAGACCACAAGAGATTCTTCACAATAGAAAACAAATTGACGGGTGATAGAGAGAGGCAGTGGGAGATGGGTTAGATGGTTGATGGGTATTAAGGAAGGTACTTGTGATGAGCACTGGGTTTTGAATGTAAGTGATGAATCACTGAATTCTGCTTCTGAAACCAATATTGTACTGTATGTTAACTTACTAAAATTTAAGTAAAAAAGATAATTTTTTACTTGAATGTATAAATTTATTTAAATTTCTTAATGATCAAAGGGTTATATTTTTAAGTCTGCCAAAATTTAGAATAAAGTTAAAGCAAATTTTATCAAAATTTTCAAATGGATATTTTCTCAAGTTATTAAAAAATGTATTTTAAACTATTTACATTTAACATAAACATAAAAAGTTTAATATTGAAAAACATTCGCTACAGATATGACCTATAATTAATGTCATTATTATATGCAAAACTCATAGAAATACATAAAGTATTTCTCTGTGATCAGCCAATTCTCAAAGAGAGCTCACTCTAAATGGAAAATAGTAGGTTAAACAGGAGATGAATTATCTTCCAGATGTTGGAGTTTGCACATAGTCTAATTTAAGCTTCACAAAAACCATGTGAAGTACAAATAGGTTTCCATCGAATTGGTGAAGAGACTGAAACTAAGAGAGGTTCAGTACCTTGCCCACATCTACACTTTGGTAATAATAGCTAAGGCCACAGCCCTTCCCTATAAACGTATGTCAAATTCAGTCTCATTAATGATCTTATTAACACAAAGTTAAATAATTGTATGATACTTCTGTCTATTATAGAGTGTCAGCTTAAAAATACCAAAACTTGTGTAGGTATGATAATGTCATTTATGAGTTAAAAAAGGAATACAAATATAAATAAACATGAGATATACTTTTGAGTCCTTTTGCGCTATTAATGATTGTGAAGTTGACAACATGAAAAATTCTTCGATATAAATGTTAAGTTAAAAATAAGATATTAGGGGTGCCTGGGTGGCTCAGTTGGTTAAACGTCTTCCTCTTGATTTCATTTCAGGTCATGATCTCATGGTTTGTGGGTTCAAGCCCTATTTTGGGCTTTGCTTGGGATTCTCTGTGTCTCTGTCTCTGCTCTTCCCTCACTTCCTTGCTGTCTGAAAACTAAATAAACATTAAAAAATAAGATACATAGAATTTATCCTGTAATCCCATCTAGCTTCAAAAAGAGTAGTGCACAAAAAATATTATACAACAAATCATGTAGACGGTTATTCTTCATTCGTCTGATTCTCCAATTTCCCTGTCAGGCATTTGTTTTTTCCAAAGTGAAACTCTTAAGTGTCAGTTTGAAAAAAGAATGTAAAAGCATGGGATGTATTTCTTAGATTAAAAAATAAATCTGTTAGTATTAATTTCTTTCCATCCCTTCCTTACCAAGGCAACGGGCTCTCTTTTCCAACTGGAAGTGTAATAAAGGCCACCTGGGTTATTTTCATATTTTCTGCCAACTGGCACAAGAACGTAGATTCCTATTTTCACTGGGGAACTGGGGGCAAGTGGTGACAATACTCCTTTATACCAGAGACAGTTTGCTGCTGTAACTCATGATTGTTTAAATTACTTCAACAGTGTAAATGTTGAAGTTACAAATTTTGACAACTCAGAATCCTTTGATATATAATTTGAATGTCATCAAGACTTACTAGCCAGTGAGTATAAATGACATATTAATAATAAGATCCTCAGTTTTATTGATTTACTCACACCTATATTAAGCAGAAACTTAGTCTTCAGATGATTCTGAACGTGTCCAAGGAGTGCTCAGTAGTAGCATGTGTGACCCAATTAAAGTGCTCTTGGAAAATTACATGGGAATTAAATATCTGCAGATTCATATAGAATACTAATGTTATTCTTTATAGGGTCCTAAATATGACTGCCTCATCCTTTGCATCCCTCATTTATTAAGACAGCCAGTATGGAAATATAAATTCTTCTCAGACAATTCTGTAATGTATAATTATCTTCTCTATTTTTGCTAGCTATTTTTTTCTTGGAGGAATTTGCCCTTTTTAAAAGGTGTTTTCATCTACAGTGTTATGTTGTCAGATTGCCAGTTGTCATCTTTTATGAATGCTGTTCTATGACAACATACTTGTTTTTAAAAATGAATATGTCTTTCTGGACACATACTTTGCCATTGAATTTTGATTATCTAAGTTTATAACACAACGTTGAAATTTGCTGTTAAGAGAAGTCCAAAGATTTATATAAAGAAAAAGTTGAGACTCATTTTATTGCAAAAAAGATTTAGATCATAACTCTACATATTGAATACGTGAAAATATGTGCCAATCCAAAGAAAAAAAATACAATTATTGTAAAAGAACAGACAAACATAGTGCCTTAGTATTTAAAAAAAAAAAAACAAAAAACTTGACCCTCCAGTTATACCCTACTCACCAAAAATGTGACCACTTACAGGTGGATTTTGATGCTCTTATCATTTTTTCTGAAAAAGAGATATTCAACCATATAGGAATGGGGGCCATTTTAGAGTCTATTTATCATGGTTTTTATTGTAAGAACTATCATATGGATAATAAACAGCTGTATTTATGTAATTATACAAGTGAAAAGGACACATGATTAATTATCTTTTTTAAAATTGCTTTTTGTTTTTTTTTTCTTTTTTTCTTTTTTTTTTAATTTTTTTTTTTTAACATTTATTTATTTTTGAGACAGAGAGAGACAGAGCATGAACGGGGGAGGGGCAGAGAGAGAGGGAGACACAGAATCGGAAGCAGGCTCCAGGCTCTGAGCCATCAGCCCAGAGCCCGACGCGGGGTTCGAACTCACGGACCATGAGATCGTGACCTGAGCTGAAGTCGGACGCTTAACCGACTGAGCCACCCAGGCGCCCCTAAAATTGCTTTTTGGTTACCTGCTATTTATTCAATGGGAAATGTGGGGATTTTAATTAATAATTACAGTAATAACTAAGTATTGAAGGTATATCATAGGACAGACTTTTTAAGATAGAGTACTTCTAATTTTAATGAAAATATTATGAATAAGAAAATTGAAGCTTAGGATTCAAAAAAATTGACCGTGGTAAAAATGCAGATACTGTATTTCATCCAACTTAAGATGCATTGGTTAGAAGACATACCATTTTCTTACATACCACTAAAAATGTTGATAGTAGTTATTTTGTGACATAATACTCTTTTCTGACTTGAAATTTCATACATACTGAAGGATCTCCTTTACGCTTAATTTGGCATATATATCTTCATATAAATATGTTTTACGTATTTAAAAGGAAAATATAGGTCAATGGATTAGGTAAGATATTCTTAATATTTGTTCATATTCAGAGCCTGATTTTTCTGAATCAACATTTTGATGCTAATAAACCACGTTTTTTGCACACATAGTCCTCTGCGGCTCTGTCCTACCAGAAAGTTAGTGGAACAGCATTTTTTTAAGGAATCCATAAAATAATTTAAATCTTTTTGCATCAAAATTAAATCTGGCTTTGCAAGTAGGTAGAACTGTTCTACTCCATTATCAGCACTAACTCACAATCACTTGCTTCTAGAATTAAAATGTATTTTACTACTGTGTCCAAGTTTGTTTTCCCAGTCACAGACACACGTTTTGCTACTTCGCCCCAAACCTCTGGTGTTTACTCATATACAGGCAATGGCAACTGCATCATGACTGGCTGAATGTTTCTTGTCTTCAAGAGTTGTAAAATGTGAAAAACAAATGTGCGTCACAGAAAAATGAAGTGCAGTAATGGTTAGACCCACAATTTAGACTCTGATCCATATTATTTCAAAGCATATTTTTCCTTCATCTTACTGACTCTTTAAAAATGGCAGTCTACATAATTAAAGACTGCTAGATTAGACTGTGGGCCTCTTTAGATATGTGTAGCTATTTTTTCCCCTTGTGACAGCAAAAACAACTGAAAATATGTTATTTCTTGTATTTGGCAAATGGTCTAAGGGACGTGTTCTTTCTCAAAACAAACTTATTTTTATAGGTTATATTTAGGAGACTATACAGGTATTCTGAACTCAATACTATCTTAACTCCAAAGTGGCTTTGATTGCAGATTTCTGTCAAGATACAGGATTTAATAAAAAAAACAACCAAAACAAATACAAAGCTGCTATTTATGAGAAAATCAGTTCAGAATATTAAAGCTATTTGTTTTTAAGACCTCTCCTAAATTTGAGTTTCTAACTTAAAAACAAGTTTTACTCTTGTTACTTTGTATTTTATTCATAGATTATGAATGATGGATTGCTACTATAAAAAGTTCTGGACTTAATAAAATTAATATATTGCAATAAATTAACACTTGGAGTCATTTAATATTTACATGGTTTTCTGCTGTAAAAAATAAGCTGAAGTACCTGTGTTATCTTAAAAGAGAATGTAGATAGTGGAAGAAAAATGTGGACTTTTCAAAATGAAATATTTCACTTAAACAGGGAAATATGCTGGTATGGAATATACAAGCTGGTTTTCATGACTCTATAACATGAAGTTACCTTTTTTTCTGGATATTCCTTTTCTGGAACTTTGTGACTAGTAATCACATTTCTCTGGGTCCATTAGTAGCTAGACTTTGAGTACATAGTGGCTAACTTGGCCTTATGTTGGCTCCCAATGACTATAGATACTGAGACTGTGTGTCTTCTGTCCTGTGATAGTCTAGTGACTCAAGTCCAGGTTGCTGCTAGCAACTCAAGTTGCTTTGACAGAGCCCATGGGTGGCCTACTGGCTCATCAAATAATTCATTGCATCACAGGACACTGAACAGCTAACCTCCAGTGCCTGACTCACTGCACATGACCACACTGGGTTACCTAGTTTATTTGAGGTAGGCATGCTTCTTAGTGGTAACTCAGTAAAATCTGTCCTTGTTGCTGTCCTCAGTTTATTTAATGTACTCCCTTGCTGTATGAGCTCAATTGTAAAAAAGAGAAATAGGGAGTTACATGTATAGATAGCTCTTGTACTTTGATATCATGTTTCTGTGATCACATTTATCTGAAAATATAAAAAGTTCCCTACCTCATATTAAAATTTTCTCCTTCTTTCCAACTCTAATATCTGTTTAAGCCTTACTGAAAAAAAAGACCTACTGTAATTAAACAATAAATGAAGCTATGAGCTATCAAACTCCTTTATGATAGAATTTGGAAGTATTTTTTCAATAGAGTAACTTGGCTTATAAAGCTATATAATCCTATTTTTGTGAATGACTGAATCTGAATTTACACTTTGGTTTATCTTGGTCTACCGAATTCCTTTCTCCTGTGCCTATGGTTGTCGAGGATTTTGTAACCACATCACCAGATACAAAGAAACCACGTTACAAAAGCTTATGTTTCCTTTTATGGAGATATGATTAAATGCTCACAGCATTCACAGTACCCATGTACTCTGGCAAAGCATTGAGCTGGATGTAGGTCTTTTCCCAATGAAATTTTAAGCTCTTGATAGCCCTTTCTTCAGAGAGGTATAAGAGTAGGAGTAAACATCTGCTTCTGGGCATGGTGGTACAAAGCAAGGAACATCTAAGGTCTATCAGTATACTTGTTGGTTCTAATAATAGAGCATCAGTATTTTGTTCCCTGTTAGTATGGATCAATCACTTCTAACACCAAAACATCTTTTTCTGTATACTTACTTGGTTTCAATCTAAGTGTTCACGCTGCTGGAAACATGATTGTGTTGCTTGGTAGAGATTGTTTTCTTGAATACCAAAATATCTAAACAATGTGATTCAGGGTCATGGGAATTAGAAGCAAATAATGGAGAACAAACTGAGGCTTACTGGAAGGGTTTTGGGAGGGGGGATGGGCTAAATGGGTAAGGGGCACTGAGGAATCTACTCCTGAAATCGTTGTTGCACTACATGCGAACTAATTTGGATATAAATTTTAAAAAATAAAAAAATAAAATTAAAAAACAAATATTTTGCTACTGAGTCATGAACTGCCCTTCCATTGAGTTCTAGACTATGAGAGAAACAGTAACACATCTGGGATGCTTATCCTGCAACCAGGACCTGCCAGGAATCTTTACTGTTTTAGATCCCACTA